>NC_037335.1:53060941-53660941 GCF_002263795.3 Bos taurus | reverse complement strand
CCCAGGAACCCCTTTTTAATCATCCTCAGCTGTGACTAGCAGGCCATCTCAGTGCTAATCACCCAGAACTTGTTAGAAAGTTGCTATACCACATGAAACTATCCAAAACCCTAAGAATGGACTTTGAAACCTCTTGTTTAGTTTGCTCTGTAAGGGAGCAAGGGATACTTGCATTTCTTAAGACAGAAGAGGAGGAGGCCATGATGCCAAAAACACAGAAATCAGAGAATCCTTTTTTGTCTAAAGTCATGCAGTTTGAGTGAAAATAAAAATCATCTGAACTGCTATAATGGGTGCATTAGATGAGCCACTGCCTGAGTATCTCAGGTGAAAACTGTTTTGCAAATAGAAGTTGAGGATCCCGTGTGGAGGGTGGAATGAGCCAAAAGGCCACCAGCTCTTGACAAGGAAGCATGCTGTTGCAACAAAGTGATTTAAGGACATTTCCAAAGTACATTCAGTGGGGCCATATCCTGTTTGTGCTTAATAAAAGCATGGGTCGGTGTGCACAGGGAAAGATAAAACTTGCTGTCCATTTGGGGCTGCTATTTGCAAGGTGTCAGCGTGGTACTTTCTTGTGGAAGGAGATAAGGGAGAAATAAAGGAGATGGCTAAAATTAGTAGAAAGAAATTCCTCATCAGTTCCTCAGATAAACGTGGGACAAAAGAGTTCTGATAAGAACCTTGATGAACATCACTCAGTATAGGAAGAAAGTGTCTGGACAATAGCAATGAAATGGGGAGAAATGTGAATTTTATTGATTTTTGGTATCAAATGAGGCTTGGAAAGTGCTGCTTGTTAATCAGTTTGAATGTCTCTAGCAACTCTGATGTCTTGATTTTGGATGCAGACCTCATGTTGGAACTGGAATGTGTACTGAGGAATTGGAAATTATGCTGGTATAGGGATTAAAAATGTAGGTTCTTAGGTCTGACTACCTGAGTTCAAACTCTGGTTCTACCCTTTCTTAACTGCACACTAACTTGGCTCTGTCAGCTAGTAAGTGTCAACTAGCATCACCCCATTTTGTAGCATTTTTAGCCACCGGTGAGGTGTTATTTCCATTTTAGTTGACCAGTTGTAGGTTGCTAGCAGTTTGTATAAGTTGTCCTGGTTATACTTTAACAAAAATGTTTTGCTTGGAGTTCCCCTTATTATTTTCTGAGCCTTAAGCTGACTTTTAAATCTCTTACTCTTCTTACACTAATGAGTTGAAAAATCTGAGTCCCCTAAAGTTTTGCTGCATTGGTTATAACAAAATTCCATTTCAGAACTATTTGTCATGTTCCTGGGCTGCAAGTCTATTTAGGCTTAACGGCTAGAAAATTATTTTCCAGCTCCAGCTTCTCTCCACTGACCGGTTGGCACCAGACATTCTGCTGTAAGAGCCTTCCTCTGTCCCTTTTTTGGTTTATTTATTATCCATGTTAACTTACATATAGCTAGGATTGTGTGTGTGTGTTTGTGTGTGAGAGTTTTACCGGTGGTTTTTATTTCATTACTGAATCATTTTGGTACTCAAATTGTACCCAATTTGCACACTAGTTCCCGTATCACACCTCCATCAGTTTTTGGAGCATTTCCTTACTTTCTGGCATAACTACATGCTCCAGGTTCATCTTGTACCCCTCCTCTGAGTCCGGAAATCAGTCATTTCACTGCTGGGCCTTGATCATTTTCAGTGGAAAACTGTACATTTTTTTTTTTCTGAAGATAATTAAACACTTGAAACAAAGATATCAACTCCCCTAATTCAAATTAGTCGCCAGTATGTAAGTATCTGAAAAACCACATTTTTAAAGCTCTGAGTTAGAAGATGAAAGTTTTAGGGTTGTAATGCTATGAGTAGATATAAAAGGGAGAAATCTAACAGTAAAGTTAGATGAAAAACAATGTAAAAAAGTCTTCGTCCTCAAAGGGTATTTTTTTTCATTTTTAATGGCTTCTAGTCTGTATCGCCTTTTGTTTTCTCCTTTTCTATGATACCTGAATCACAAGAGAAAAGTTTCCTTGTAAGAACTCCCTTGTGTGGGGTGGCAGGGAACGAGGTGGCTGGACTGAGAAGACAGGAGTGTACAGCAAGTCAGTGTAGCAAAGCTGTTGTGTTACTAGAGACAGATTGAAATTCACACAAAAAGAGGACTTTATCGGAAGGGTTCTTACCAGGGCGTCTAATGAAATGAAAAGAATCAAATAGTAAAAACCAGGACAGCAGATTCCCAGGGCACAATCACTAACGTGACTTGGCTCGGTTCCCTTCCACGCTCTAGAACCCTCTGGGCCTTTCTTGTCCCTGTCGTTGAGCCTGCGGCCCCATGTGAGTGAGGGTGTGAACCCGAATCATTCAGTTTAGTCTGGGAGATCCATAGCACAGACATAGCTTCATCTGAATGCACATGGCCTGAAGCTGGGTGTCCTGTAAGGCCAGCAGCCGCCGCCGCTGCAGACAGTTTAAGGAATTAGAAGCGCACTAGCGGAAATCCCAGGGTGCTAGAGGAGGACTAGTGCTCTGAAGGACTCTGTGTGGAACCCCAACTTTCATTACCACAGTTGGCTCTCTGCTAATGGGTAAATTAATGACTTATCATGTTGGCCAGGGTTCCTGGTTGCAGAAGAATAATTTCACTTAAGAATAATTTATTGGAGGGGAAACAGGAAGCTCGTAAAATTGATGTTTGAAGAGCAGGCTAAGTGAAAGGGCAGGATCCAAGGGAGTCTTGACACTGGAATCAGACCAGGCTGCAAGAGCACAGCCGGAAACTTGCCACCCGGAGAGCTGAGAGTCACTGACGCTGCGCTGGATGCCTACCTCCACGTGAGTGCAGGAGATCATCTGTGATCATCTCTTGCAGCTTTCTGTCACTTTGCAAAACCTCAGGCCATCTGATTTTGCCCACGGATTCGATCCCTGGGTCGGGAAGATCTCCTGGAGAAGAGCATGGAAACCATCTCCAGTATTTTTTCCTGAAGAATCCCATGGACAGAGGAGCCAGGTGGGCTACACAGGGTCACACACGACTGAAGAAGCGACTTAGCATGCACACATATGCACAGGGAGCTTGGGGAGAGGTAGGATGGGGTAGTGGTGAGAACATGCTCTCTGGAGCCAGCCTTTGTGAGTTTAAAATCTAGGTGGTCTAGTGGTTAAGACCATGCTTCTAATGCAGGGGTTTCAGGTTCAATCCTTTGTCAGGGAACGCAGCTTCCACATGCTGTGCAGTGAAGTAAAAAAGTACAAAATAATAAAAATAAGAAACAATAAAATCTAGGCAATGAATAGTCCCCATTGTGCTGCCAACCCTCTGTCTGGGCTCAGTTACAAGGTCACTGATAGAAGCAGAGTGCTTTTTCCAGAAGGGCATGCAGATAGGACAGTCTGACATGAAATCTCCACTGATGTCCCTTCTCAGAGAAC
This sequence comes from Bos taurus, assembly GCF_002263795.3. Classification (NCBI taxonomy): domain Eukaryota; kingdom Metazoa; phylum Chordata; class Mammalia; order Artiodactyla; family Bovidae; genus Bos; species Bos taurus. The sequence goes on along the minus strand of NC_037335.1, from coordinate 53,657,525 downwards.
ATGGACCTGCCATGTAGTCATAACGCAGCATCATGAAGTAAGCAGCATCTTAAGGCTCTGGGAACTTGAGGGGTTGTTGTTTTGTTGTTGTTTTGATGGAGGTAGCCCCTGAGTAGTAAACATATGACCATGAGCAAGACATTCCCTTTTGAACCCCAGGATCCTCACCTGTAAAATGAAAGTTTTGGATCAGGTGACCTCTATTATTGTTGTTCAGTCGCTCAGTCATGTCCGACTCTTTGTGACCCCGTGGACTGCAGTACACCAGGCTTCCCTGTCCTTCACCATCTCTCGGAGTTTGCTCAAACTTGTGTCCATTGAGTCAGTGATGCCATCCAACCGTCTCATCCTCTGTCATCTCTTCTCCTCCTGCCTTCAATCTTTCCCAGCTCATTAGAAATTTCTAATGAGTCGACTGTTTGCATCAGGTCTCCAAAGTACTTTAGCTTCAGCATCAGTCCTACCAATGAATATTCATGGTAGATTTGCTTTAGAATTGCCTGGTTTGATCTCCTTGCTGTTCAAGGGACTCTGAGGTCTTTCCAATTCTGACATCAGATGGTTTATACCAGTGGTTTTCAAAGTGTGCTCCCAGGACCAGCAATATCAGCACCTCTGGGAACTTGTTGGAAATGTAAACTCTCAGTCCTCAGCTGGCCTTCTGAATCAAATTCTAGAGTAGGGCCAGCAAGCTGTATGTTAATAGGATCTCCTGGTGATCCTGATACACATAAGTTGGAGAACGTGTCTTATAACCTTGGCCTGGACCTCAGGATGGACCAGCCTCTGATTGCCACCCTGGGCTCTAAAGCAGGTACCTTCTCTTTCAGTGGATATCTGGGAGGCCCCTGGGATCAACCTGCCTAGGGGATGCTCTATTTTTTGATGTTAAAGTAGTCTCTCTCACCAACTTGATGAAGGGTCTTCAGAATGTGAACTGGGTAATCTGTAGGAACTGTTCAGGCTTTGTCCCCAGGTGTCAGGTTGTGGGCAAAAAGGAAAGCAGGCACGCATGTACCTACATCTTACCTTGGCAAGAGTCCTTGCAAAAGCAACAGTGTGTGCATTTGCGTGAGCCCTTGAACTTTGATGTAGAACTCCTAAAGTTGTGTTCCTATACATTGTAATGGTTTTATGGCCTATTATCATTAAGTAATTATCTTTCTATTATGGACTAAGTGGTGCAGGGAAAGCCTCTTTTAGTACAAGCCACCAAATATCAGTCTGCTCTTTGAAAATTCAACCTCTTTGGAACACTGGGGGCTTCCCTGGTGGTTCAGATGGTAAAGTGCCTGGAATGCGGGAGACCTGGGTTCAATCCCTTGGCTGGGAAGATACCATGGAGAAGGGAATGGCAACCCACTCCAGTACCCTTGCCTGGAAAATCCCAGGGACAGAGGAGCCTGGTAGGCTACAGTCCACGGTGTCACAAAGAGCAGGACATGACTGATATGGATAAAGGAAAATGGAACATTAGCTGTATATTCCTGGTTGTCAAGTTTTTTGGGTCCCCCCCCCCCACCCCGCCAAGTAACTGATACATTCTGGTATTTTGTATTTGGTCATAAATGAGAGAAAAAGAGAACGTTTATCTTCTATTGTTTTGTCTGAAAGGTATCTTTTGTATGGTAAGTTAGTTGTCCAAGACCCAAAGAGGAACTATGCCACCGCTTTCTCGACCCTGCCATGAATGACACCTTCATTTTGACATTTTATGTAACTCATCTCCAGAATGTTTTTCTGTTGCTCAGCTACTATGTAACTGGGAAATATAAGCTAATTGTATTCCTAAACAAAATCAGACAAATGAAGATGATAAATCATTTATGGAATCATCATCTAATGTTCCTCGTAGTCTAAATCCTGGTTATCTAAGTCAGTGCCACTCAAAAAGCAGTCATGGGTCCTGGGCCACTATGCATGTAAGACAAATACAGAAATCAAGAATAAGCATCTAGAAACTTTTATAGCAATTTAACATTGATGTAGCATCGGGGGTATTTTTATTGTATTTCATTGATGTAATAGTCTGCAACTGAATGGGAAAAATTTAAAAACTGGTCCCTTACCACAGAGTTTGAGAAACAAGAGTGCAGACTTTTAAGGATGGGATAGAAAAAGACCAGAGGAGTGACTAGGCTCAGCAGATTTCATAGGGTTTGGTGATCAGTAGCTATTTGACAGTGAGCCACAGTGAGGAGGCCAGTTTCTTAGTTGCCAGCCAGTTCTAGTCACTCCTGAGTCTTCATGTTGTGAACTTCATTTCTAAGGAAACATCTGTTCTAAGATGTGCCATTGATTTGAAAGCAGATTTTCATTTACTGTATTGTACACATCAATGCAAAGGCCTCTTGACCTTAAAAATGTTAATTTGTGTGGCAGTAAATCTCAGAATCAAGAATATAAGGCTGTTTCATTTCTTTTTCCCTCTAATAGTACAAATTTAAAATAACGCAAAACTGTTCCAATTATTGACAAATAATTCAATTTCATAAAACTAGTTTAAGTGCTGAAATTAGATTGGAAAATATGCCTCTGTTTTATTTCCATCAGCCCACTGAGTTCAAGTAATCTTATTCTGTGAAACTCTGAAAAGGGTTGCTTCCTGGGTTAGTGGGACTGTTATGAATATAAAGAGCAAGAAACAAATAAGAGCAACCACATGTGGGAACACTAATGTATGCTCCTGTTTGCTCCAGTGTGGATGGGCCACGTCCAGGTGGTTGGTGGAGTCCAGGAAGAGCTTTACATGAGACCTTGAAATCCATGATGGCTTTGTTCACCACTGAACCCGCAAAGCTGAGCACAGAGCCTAGCTAAAACAGAGGTTGAATAAATATATGTCTCTCTCTCTGTAGTGGCTTCCATGAAATACCAGATGAGTAGTGTGAATGCCTTACAGGCGCTGGAGGTCTCTGTTGTTTGGGGTGTCACAGAAACATTCATGGAAGGAAGACTGGCTTGAAGGGTGAAAGTCACTCAGTTGTGTCTGACTCTTTGCAACTCCTTGGACTATACAGTCCCTGGAATTCTTCAGGCCAGAATACTGGAGTGGGTAGCCATTCCCTTCTCCAGGAGTTCTACCCAACCCAGGAATCGAACTGGAGTATTTAAAGAATTTATCAAGTGAAAATGTTATTTAAACATTTCAACAATTTACCCAGTGAGAATGTTAAAAATATTCTAGTGTATTCATCTTAAAAAGCAACTTAAAAGGTGATATTAGACGTATTTCCCAACTCCTTTCTTAACATATCCAAAATAGAACACACTGAACCAGATTGAAGGGTCTTCTCTTTTCCTCTCCCTGATTGATGGCATTTCTACTGACAGATGGTACCCCTGATCACCCAGTGCTCAAACCAGAGTCCAGGGAGTCTTTGTTGGTCTTTCCTTTTTTTCCCTTGTGTTAGTGGAGTATAATTGCTTTACAATGTTGTTGGTTTCTGCTGTACAATGGAGTGAATTACCTATATGTATACATATATCCCCTCCCTCTTGAACCTCCCTTCCAACCCCACCCTACCCGTCTAAGTCCTCACAGAGCACCAAGCTGAGCTTTCTGTGCTGTACAGCAGGTTCTCAGTAACTGTCTGTTTTATACATGGTAGTGTATATATGTCAATTCTACTCTCACAATTTGTCCCTCCTAACCATGTCTATACTTCAGTTCTGTGTCTCCTGATCTTCTACTACACATAACACCAGAAATAAAATAATGATAATAAAACATTTATACATCCAGTCACCATTCTAGGCACTTGAACAGTCTCATTTATTTCTTGCTGTGCTTGTAGGTACAGTTAACTATTGTCCACCCCATTATACAGATGAGGAAACTGAGGCTCCAAAACCAGGTTCACCAGCTAGCTTAGAGCCAGGGTTTGAAGCCAGACAGTCTGACTCCAGAGTTCTGGTTCTTAGTCACAGTCCTGTTTCTGTTTCCTAGAGCCAACATGTCACCAAAATCTACTTCAAGAGACCAAATCTCTCTGTGTGCACTTTTTACCATCCTATTTGCCCCAACTCTTGTCTGGATTACTTCATCCTCTACTGCTCTTTGGCCCTGAGTTCACTCTCCACATTGCAACCAGAGTGACTTTTTAAACGTGAATTGGAAGAATCGATGCTTTTGAACTGTGGTGTTGGAGAACACTCTTGAGAGTCCCTTGGACTGCAAGGAGATCCAACCAGTCCATCCTAAAGGAGATCAGTCCTGGGTGTTCATTGGAAGGACTGATCTTGAAGCTGAAACTCCCAATACTTTGGCCACCTGATGTGAAGAGCTGACTCATCTGAAAAGACCCTGATGCTAGGAAAGATTGAGGGCAGGAGAAGGGGGTGACAGAGTATGAGATGGTTGGATGGCATCACCGACTAGATGGACATGAGTTTGGGTAGACTCCGGGAGTTGGTGATGGACAGGGAGGCCTGGCGTGCTGCAGTCCATGGGGTCGCAAAGAGTCGGACACGACTAAGTGACTGAACTGAACTTTCCTGCTCACAACCTTTCTGTGTCTTCTCTTTGCCTTCGGATGCAAATATAAAACCTGTGCATGGACCGTGAGACCCTCTATCCAGCCCCTGCCACCTCTCTGCCGTTATTCCCTTCGATCACTAGCTTCTGTCCATAGAGCCTCCTTTTAGGACCTTTCATGGGCCACATGCTTCCTTTTTATATGTCTGCACACAGCAATTGTCTGCTTCCAACATGTGTCCTTCCTAGTCTTCTAGCTACTCATTTCAGAATGCATCTTAAACATCCCTTCCTCCTGGAAGCCTTCACTGACTCCCTGATCCAAAATAAGTCCCCCCAGAATATTCTCCCATAGCCCACTCTACATTTTTTTCTGAATTTATTTTTTTAATTGAAGGTAACTGCTCCACAATAGTGTTGGTCTCTGCCATACGTCAACAGGAATCAGCCATAGGTATAGTCTACATTTCATTTTAAAAATAGTTGTCATTGTGGCTTAAAACTCTATTTCTGATATTTTATTTACTCTCCGTCTCCCCCTCTAGACTCTATATTTGTTGAGCATAGGTACTGTTAGAACCAGTGAATCCTGAAGATCTTGTATAGTGCTTGGATGTTCCAGAAACATTTGCTGAATTAACAAATGTACTGCCATTTAGCATCAATATTATTGCTTAAAAGAAAGAATATTTTACCTTCAAATAGTGGGAAGCGCTTATTCTTAATAGATGATACTTTAAATTGGATAAATATACATTATAACAAATTCATATTTGTTCATATTAAACTTTCCCTTTTGAACTAATGAAAATTTTATTACATACTGACATTGGAATGTGGGCTGATGTTCTGGAATCAGTGATGTATTGCATGTGTCTTATTTGTTTTCTAAATTTTCACATTTTCTTATGCACAAAAGTGAATATTTGAGTGTTTAAAAAATTTTTTTTTAGCTTAGAAAGTGGCATATTTATAGCAAAGACTGCTATCAGTCTCTTAAATATCTTTCCTCCTTCTGTAATAAGGTAATCTCTTGACACATGACATGGAGGTAAAGACTATATTTCCCAGTTTACCTGCTGCTAGGTGTGGTCATTTGACTAAGTTTACAGCCCATGGGATGGAAACTGTAGTCATATAGGTGATTTCTGAGTTGTTACCTTAAAAAGAAAGGAGGCTTTTTTTCCATTCCAGAGAAGGATGTTGATTTGGTGGTAGCAGTTAGAGCAACCATCTTTTCCCATGAAATGGAAGTTGGACGTTGAGGATGAAAAAGCAGCAAGGTAGAAGAGGCCTGTATTCCTGATACTGTGAAGGTGCCATACTAGCTCTGAGCTAGGAATGATGGCACCCTTTTTCAGCTAAACTGGTATCCTAGCTAATAAAATATTATGCAATCTGTTTTGCACTCAGCTTTTAAATTCCTAATATCTGGGAGTTCTTTCTCAATCACATGCAATTCTAAGGTAAAAAAAACAGAATGTAATATGTTTGGGGCAACCGTACTCCTGTGTGTGTGCTGTTGTGTCTGACTCTTTGAGACCACATGGACTATAGCCTGACAGGCTCTTCTGTCCATGGGATTTTTCTGGCAAGAGTACTGGAGCGGGTTACCATTTCTTCCCCAGGGGATCTTCCCAACCCGGGGATCAAACCTGAGTTTCTGGTGTCTCCTGCGTTGCAGGAAGGTTCTTTCCCACCGCACTACCTGGGAACCCCTGTTTGTGGAGGAGGGGTCCAATATCCAGTATGATGGGGTCTTGGCTGGCTGGAGGTCAATACCGTATCTGGGTCTCTCATTCTCCCAACATTCTGGTGATGATATGACATTCTTTTATCCCGCAGTTGACTTTTCAGGTATTTGAAAGGGTCTTTTTTGCAAGCAAATAAACATTTGAAGCTACTTGTTTTACTTGATATTGAATTTGTTGAAGTTGAGAAATGTAAAACCCTAGTTGTCCTAAACCTTCATTTCACTTTTTAAATATGTATGCCATGACTTTGACTTAGTTCTTTGATTAGCTTTTAATTTACTACTAAGTTAACTCTACTTATTAATTCAGTGAAATTTCCCTTAGACAGTTAAAAACCTATTTACACATTTAAGAAGGCTGAATAGCCTCAAATATATCAACCCCCTGACAAAGCTGGCAAGAAAAAGCTAAGCATTTAAGTGTCTCCAGTGATCTCATAAAAATAAAGCTATATATTACATTAATCTTGTTCTTTTAAACAGTTAAAACTGTCTCTAAAGGTAATAAAAAAATCCTGTTCCTAAGTGTAATCAGATCAAATCATTTATACTGTTAACTCCTATAAATTAATCACAGTTCTAATACTCAGATTACTTTACATCAGATTAAATAAACAATAACAGATCAAAAAAACCTCAGTGCTGCTCATGATTACTATACCTATTCTTAAATTTAACTTGTGTATTATTACTATATATTTGATTCATTTCTTATTCCTTCACCTTTTGTGGGTTCCAAGTTCGATGCAATCAAGAGGAGAAGATTTACAATCTCAGTATGAATGTTAGGATAATTTTTCAAGCCCATAAATTTTGTTGAAAGCCTCACTTATTTCTTCCAATTTTTATCATTAAAAAAAAAACCTCCATTTAACCAGTTCATTTTAACTGCATTTTGTATCCATTCCCACCTGCAGGACAACTAGTTTCTTCACTACCTAATTTGTGTTGAAGAGATTGTACAATTTATAAACTCTTCTAGCTGTCTTGTGACATCATCATTTCTGATTCTTTTACTCTCACTGAATCTTGGTCTCAGATTCAAGAATGAGCTATGAGATTGTTCCTTTTTAAATTTATTTTTAATTGAAGAGTAATTGCTTTACAATATTGTGTTGTTTTCTGCCATATATCAACATGAATTAGCCATAGGTATATATATGTCAACTCTTCACATGAGGTGGCCAAAGTACTGGGGTTTCAGCTTTAGCATCATTCCTTCCAAAGAAATCCCAGGGCTGATCTCCTTCAGAACGGACTGGTTGGATCTCCTTGCAGTCCAAGGGACTCTGAAGAGTCTTCTCCAATACCACAGTTCAAAAGCATCAATTCTTCGGCGCTCAGCCTTCTTCACAGTCCAACTCTCACATCCATACATGACCACAGGAAAAACCATAGGAGGGATTGGGGGCAAGAGGAGAAGGGGACGACAGAGGATGAGATGGCTGGATGGCATCACTGACTCGATGGACGTGAGTCTGAGTGAACTCCGGGAGTTGGTGATGGACAGGGAGGCCTGGCGTGCTGCGATTCATGGGGTCGTAAAGAGTCGGACACGACTAAGCGACTGATCTGATCTGATATATATGTCTCCTCCCTCTTAAACCTGCCTTCCACCTCCCACCACATCCCACCCCTTTCGGCTTTTACAGAGCTGTGCTTTGAGTTCCTTGAGTCATACCGCAAATCCCCTTTGGGTGTCTGTTTAACATTTGGTAGTGTGTATGCTTCCATGTTACTTTCTCCATTTGCCCCAGTCTCTCCTTCCTACCCAACCCCCATGTCTGTAAGTCTGTTCTTGATGTCTGTGTCTCCATCGCTGCCCTGCAAATGGGTTCATCAGTGACATCTATCTAGATTTCATATGTATGTGTTCGTATACAGTATTATTCTTCTCTCTCTGACTTCACTTTTTAACAGGCTCTAGGTTCGTTCATATGAGGTTGTTTCTTAAAGCTTGTCTGGTATGGTAGAAACCAGTACAATATTGTAAAGCAGTTATCCTCCAATTAAAAATAAATACATTTTTCCAAAAAGCTTGTCTACATTCTGCTTTTGTTATTCTATGTTTGAACATATCAGTCTAATATTTATATGTTTCTTCTCTTTCAATAGAAACATTGTTATTTAAGAATGAAAGAACAAGATGAATGGAGTGAATTAAATATGAAGCCCTTGTCACAAACCATAAGCCTATCCAAGGTCCACCAGCTGTTAAGCCTTTAAAGCAAGTGTTTGAGTTTAAATGCTGCTTCTGCATTCTAAGATGTCTAGAAATTGACCTAATCACCCCTTTCATGTCTTCTCTCTGCCTTTGGATTTGTTACTGTGGAACTGCAGACTGTCTACAGGTAGCTTATGCATGAGGAAACTGCTGGAACTTTCCCTGACCGTTTTCAAATTACTCTTCATTTAGGGTAATGAGGAAGTCTTTCTGCCTTGCCTAATAAGTTAATTTGTGTCTCTATTCAAGGATAGACAGGTGGAAGAAAAGAGGAGGCGGCTTTGGTTTATTTGACATAAATTCGTCAGGATAATACTGGACACTAAAGGAAGTGTCTATCAATTAGGCATGGCCTTGATAAAGCCAATTTATTTGTACACATATACACAAACTACCACAACTACACAAACTACCACAACTACCACCAGATAATTTGCAATTATAAGGCATTTTGAATTTGCCCTTAGAAGAATTAAATCAATTCTGTCTGCATACATTGCAGTATGTATCAAGCTGCATCTTGATACAAACCAGGAAATGGCCAGAAAACTTATTATCCAACAAAAGTATGTTTACATGTTCAAAGTGTTTATTTTGAGCATCTAAAATTTCTGTTTAAAGTCATCTTCTCTTTAAGGAGAATCATGTTGACCAAAAGAGAAAGTTTTGTGTTTTTTTTTTTTTTAGTTTTTATGATTCAAAAAACTCAAAGAATACTTTATATTATGCTATCCGATAAAGCAGTAATCAGTAATATTATTTCTGATTTGTATGTTTTCCAGAATTCTAAACATTCTCCACTTCATTTGATACATTGCCTATTTAATGAATTACTTTTCCCTTTAATACTTTTAAACTTTCAACTACTTGAAAAAGCTGGATGTTGTCTATATGCTTGTGATGAATTGCCAGAAATCTTTGATGTAGGTTCAAGAATGGTTTCTGTTTTGGAGTGTGACCTTGGGCAAGTCAGAAAGGCAAAGAAGCTCCTTGGTGGTAAAAGGAAGAGGCTGGATTCATCAGTCTCTAAAAATTCTTCCAGCTCTGAGTTTCCGTGGTAACTCTTCAGCCGCAGTGAAAGTGTTACCTTGATCACTCGGGGCAGAAACTGACCCAGAGAGAGAGAGAGAGAGAGAGAGAGAGAGTGAGAGAGTGTGTGTGTGTGTGTGTGTGTGTGTGTGTGTGTGTGTTTAGTGCCTGCCCCAGCATAACTGAGGAAATAGTACCTGGTTGCTGTTTTTCTGGGTAACAAGTGGCAGAAAAAGAATTCTTCATATTCCTTTGTTCTCTGTGTTTGAATTTTCCAGTAACATGAGACTTTACATGTGCGATAATCTCAGGATATCAGAACAGGTTTTTCAGGGACAGAAATGTTTCGAATTGGTAATCTAAGTGGAACTTCTGTTTGTAGAAATAGCTATTGACATAAAAATGATTCCTGGGGGCAGGGTAGGTACAATGGGTGAAAGGAGTCCAAAGGTATAAACTTCTAGACATAAAATAAATAAGTCATGGGTGTGTAGGGTACAAAAATAAATACATGGTAAGTAAATAAAATGACTCTGGGACTTCCCTGGTGGTCCATAGGTTAAGAATCTACCTTCCAATGCAGGGGATGCAGGTTGAATCCCTGGTTGGGGAACCAAGATCCCACATGCCTCATGGCAGCTAAGCTCATGTTGAAACTGGACAGCCCATGCTGCAACTACTGAGCTTCAACGAGGACCCAGCATAGCCAAAATTAAAAAAAAAAAAATGAAATGACTCTGAACTTTCACGATTTGTCACTAGTCAAAAACTTTCTAGCCTTTAATTTACTGTCAAGTATGTGAACATAAAAAGCAGAGACATTACTTTATCAACAAAGGTCCGTCTAGTCAAAGCTGTGGTTTTTCCAGTAGTCATCTATGGATGTGAGAGTTGGACTGTAAAGAAAGCTGAGCACCAAAGAATGGATGATTTTGAACTGTGGTGTTGGAGAAGACTCTTGAGAGTCTCTTGGACTGCAGGGAGATCCAACCAATTCATCCTAAAGGAAATCAGTCCTAAATATTCACTGGAAGGACTGATGTTAAAGCTGAAACTCCAATACTTTGGCCACCTGATGTGAAAAACTGACTCATTTGAAAAGATCCTGATGCTGGGAAAGATTGAGGGCAGGAGGAGAAGGGGATGACAGAAGATGAGATGGTTGGATGGCATCACTGACTCAATGGACATGAGTTTGAGTAAACTCCGGGAGTTGGTGATGGACAGGGAGGCCTGTCATGCTGCAGTCCATGGGGTCACAAAGAGTTGGACACGACCGAGCAACTGAACTGAACTGACGGATAAGAACATTTAGGGCTTCCCAGGTGGCACTAGTGGTAAAGAACCCACCTGCTAATACAGGAGACCTAAGAGATGTGGGTTTGATCCCTGGGTTGGGAAGATTCCCCTGAAGGAGGAAATGACAACCCACTCCAGTCTTCTTGCCTGGAGAATCCCATGCGTAGAAGAGTCTGGTGGGTGACAGTCCATAGACAGGGAGGCCATGAAAAGAGTCAGACATGACAGAAGTGACTTAGCACGCACGCATATGAACATTTAATAATAATAATGGGAGTAAACTCATATAACACTGCTTATATGTCAGAATGATTCTAAGGGTTTTATGAGTTCGTTTGATCCTTACAAGTTATTGAAGTAAGCAATATACTTTTTTTCCATTTTACTGATGAGGAAATGAGGGTAAATAAATGATTAAATGAGTTTCCCAAAGTCACTTATTACTAGATGTGAAACTGGGATTTTATTGAGCAGGTAGTTCGACTCAGGGATTCCTTACTTTTCTTACGGGCTCTTCTCTCCTGCCCCTGGTAACGAATCACTGTAGGGCATCATGACTAGGCAGTGGAAGGTAGGTGGAGTGCAGGCAGAGGTTTGGCACCTGCTTCTGGGTCTTCCATTACAGAGCAGTGGCAACGTTGGGCAGGTCATCTAATCTCATCAGTGGTCTCTAATGGAATAGAATGTGAATTGCGTATGTGAGCCACACACCTAATTTACAGTTTTCAAGTAGTCACATTTAAAAAAGAAACAGGTGAAATTAATTTTAATAATATATTTTGTTAAATCCAATATGCCAAAATATAATCATTTAACATGTAATCAATAAAATGCATCAATAAGATATATTCTTTTCTTCATATTAAATCTTTGAAACCTGGTGTATATTTTACACTTGTAGCACATCTCAATTCAGAGTATCCATATTTTAAGTGTTCAGTACCCCTGTGTGGCTGGTGACTGCCATGCTGGACAGCATAGCTCTGAACCCTTGGAAGCTCCTGTAAAGTGAGACCATGGTGATGGATACTCACTAAAAGCACTGCTCTGAAATTGTAGGAATCTATGATGAGAAACACCTGTACTGCTTAAGCGACTTACTGTGAGGTGACTTATTTCTTCCCTGCTTAAGTAGCATGGAGAATACCTTCTAAGATAAGGAATTTTTTTCACTGTTGAATTCTGAAGATTCACAAAGGCAATGTAATGTCAAGATAACATGTACATACCAAAGAAGGATTTTCAGAAAGTAATTGTGCTTTAGTAGGTAAAATAATAATAATAAAACTCAATTGTTTCCCCACAAAATTTTGGAAGTTTGCTGTTGATCATCTCTTGTTCCAGGTCTCTGGGACTGAGAAGAGAACCTGATTCAAAGCCCCTGCCCTCTTGGTGCTTACACTTTAGTGTGACAATAAATAGATGTGTACGATGATTTGAGATAAAGCAAGAACCATGAAGAAGCGGACTAGGGGGTTAGAAAATGGAGTCCTGGGGGATCAGTGAGTCTAGTGTTGATAAGAAGACTTCTGTGAGGAGATGACTTTTGAGGGGAGATGGCGTTGAGAGATGGGACAATCTACATGAAGACCTAGAGAACAGAGACCAGGGAGTGACAGAGTATTCTAGGCTGGGGAGAACCTAAGGAAGAAATGGGCTCAGTTAGTTTGAGGAAGAGCTGAAGGTGTTGAACTGAGCAACAGAGAAGATGACAGGAACCATGATTGGGAAGGAAGAGTTTTTAAATGCTCTGGGAGGCCAAGGGAGAGCAGTGATTAGCAGAGAGAGGAGATTTGATTGTTTTTTATAAAAGAAAACTCAGGTAATAGGACAGATAATAGACCGTATTTGGTAAGAGTGTAAGCAGGAGGACCAGTCAGTGTGGTATGGAATTGTTGAGGTGATCTGTCATGGTGACTTGATTGACATTGGAGTGATGGAGGTTCCTGGGTCTTTTGGCTTGAGCCACCATGCCAATGGCAATGCCATTTACTGAGATGACTGAGGGTAAGGTGAAGACAGATTGGGCAGCAGGGAGAAGGGGGCATGGAATCAATAGTTTTGGTTTTAGACATTTTCAGATTGGTGTCTAAATGAATGTAGGAGTTAAGATTAAAATTGAAGCTAGAGAGGTTTATCCGGTTCACCTTAGATGTTTGCAGAGAGCACTTTTCTATGACACAGAGAGCTGGCAGTACATTGTTTCATCTGGGAACTGGGTGATTTTTTTTCCCCTGGGATTTGGATGAAGCCTTTACGATGCATAGCTCTAGATAATGATACACGTGACAAAGCCGAGGATCATGACTTAGCTGGAGGAGTATTTCCCTTTATTGGTACAGGGTTTTGTGCTTGGGAAAGAGCTGTAACCAGCACTAGTAATCAGATGGTAAGCAGGCACACTGGTACAAGGTGTTTGATATTGAATATTCCTATACCAACTGGTAAATAACCATTAGCCTGAGTGCCCCTCCTCTTGATGTTGTCAACCTAGCCATCAGGGCCTCACCTCTGGAATATTCCACATCTCCCTCTACTTGGCAACTAGTAAGTAATGCCTCACACAGTGATTAGCTTCCTTGGCCCCATTCCAGCCACTAGAATGAACCAGCATCTGTTCTGATTCATCAGCACTCATGCCACACCATTAGCACTGTTAAATATTTTGAGTGTAACTGGTTCTACCCCTGGGTAGGCCATGACCAAGTCATGTGAAGTTAAGAAGAGTCACCTTCATGGATCAATCACTTGCAAATAATCCAGAATGGTGATGTCCTTGTTCTCTTGCATGAATTATGTTTCCATTCTACATTAGCATCCTGTGAATATGGCGCAACATGTTTTATGGTAGCCTGTGTCTGGGTTGGCAAGGACTTGACACACATCCTACCACAAATACTACAGATGGCACTCCCTGTCTTACAGTGTGAGCAAGCACTATGAGATTCCAGACAGACCCTTTATTCCTTTACTTCACATTTATACCATGCTGCTGCTGCTGCTAAGTTGCTTCAGTCGTGTCCGACTCTGTGCGACCCCATAGACAGCAGCCCACCAGGCTTCCCCGTCCCTGGGATTCTCCAGGCAAGAACACTGGAGTGGGTTGCCATTTCCTTCTCCAATGCATGAAAGTGAAAAGTGAAAGTGAAGTTGCTCAGTCGTGTCCTACTCTAGCAACCCCATGGACTACAGCCTACCAGGCTCCTCCGTCCATGGGATTTTCCAGGCAAAAGTACTGGAGTGGGGTGCCATATTTATACCATAAATCAAACTTAATCTTGGCTCCAAGACTAATACAAGAAATATCTGAGTTACTACAATGAATCCAGTCCCATCAGTCCATGGCTAATAGTTGGGGAAAGGTGGAAACAGTGACAGATTTTGTTTTCTTGGGTTCCAAAATCACTGCAGATGGTGACTGCAGCCATGAAATTAAAAGACGCTTGCTCCTTGGAAGGAAAGCTATGACAAACCTAGACAGCATATTAAAAGGCAGTCACTTTGCTGACAAAGGTCCATTTAGTCAAAGCTATGGTTTTCCCAGTAGTCATGTTTGGATGTGAGAGTTGGATCATAAAGAAGATTGAATGCCTAAGAATTAATGCTTTCAAACTGTGGTGCTGAGAAGACTCTTGAGAGTCCCTTGGACAGTTAGGAGATCAAACCAATCAATCCTAAAGGAAATCAACCCTGAATATTCATTGGAAGGACTGATGCTAAAGCTGAAACTCCAATACTTTGGCCACCTGATACAAAGAGCCAATTCATTGGAAAAGACCCTGATGCTGGGAAAGATTGAGGGCAGGAGGAGAAAGCGGTGACAGAGGATGAGATAGTTGGATGGAATCATCGACACAATGGACATGAGTTTGAGCAAACTCCAGGAGACGGTGAAGGATAGGGAAGCCTGGTGTGATGCAGTCCGTGGGGTCGCAAAGAGTCGGACACAACTTAACAACTGAACAACAACAAAAAATACAATGAAAAAAGAAAAGATCATGCTATCTCCTTTCGACTCCACCTTATCTTTTATACTTTGAGCTCTCTCTGTTAAAAATGAAAACAAGAGCAAAAGAGCTAGTGATTCAGTTGTATTTTGAGGGCTTGCATGCAAAATAAAGCCTTAGACTTGATAAAATTCTTTACTCGTAATTTAAATATATGGACACAGATATAAGGGTGTATGTGTATATATAATATGCAGTAATATAATTTTACATCATTTCTAACCACCATTATTGAGTTTGGGGATGTTTTGAGGACAGACTGTGTATGATGATAAACTGGCTGGTGAAGGGAGTTGGGTACCGGGAGAGTGTGGACACAGCTCCTCCTTGATCATCCTGCTCGACTGGAGGATCTCGTCTCCTTAGAGAGGGGACACAGATATGGAGTGATAGAGCTGGATGAAGCACATCCTGAGGGCTTGGTGATGAAAGAGCTGAAAGTGCTGTTTGCTGAGGCCTGCGCTTGGGAAAGTTTGCCTGGAGGTAGGATAATTGATCAGGACCTTGCCATGCTGGTGGTCCTTAACTAAGGAAACAAAGAGAGAAGGCAATTACCATATTCTAGACCATAAATAGTCCTTAAGATTGATTTCCCTTTAATGGCTTAAAAACCATTCTCTCCAGACATACCAATTAACTTGGGATAATTTCTGAGTAGCGCTGGGAGAATTTATTCTCTAAATTTGACGGCTAGTTTGGAGCCTCATGGACTCAAGTGGTTGTCATGTTGCTTACTGGGTCAAGGTTTGATGATGGTGCTTCTGTCACATTTGTTTCAGCCACAGATCCATTTGCCTTTATTCTACAGGCATTAGGGAATTGTCTCTGTGCTAAAAGCTGTGGGTACAGAGAAGAGTAAGATTGACAAATATAAGTGGATTTTCAGTTAAATTAGACTTTTAACCCCCCTGGTCTTCCTAAGTATATAACCATTTAGGAGGCAAGCTGGCTTCCACTGCTTTAAATGCTTTTGGGATTTACAGTAAATTATAATTATGGGAGTATTTGCAGTCTACCACCGCCAGCTCTTTCTCTGAGGACAAGACTCTTTTTTACTAGGTCAGCCAGTAGCTTTCCCTGGCATGCCGAGAGAATGCTAAGGAAGTGAGGCAGGCCAGGTTGATGGATAACATAACCGAAGTGGGGAAGACGATAGAGAGAGGCCATGCACTGTATGGCAGGGGACTTTCGAGGCAGGGAGGTTTCAGATTAGGAGAATTTCAGAGAATGTTTTCTGTGGGGAGGATATTCAGAGGAACAGTGATGAGAGAACATTTTGAGGATACATTTTGAAAAATAATAGTATACCTCCCCTTTGGCAGTCTATAAAGGTTGAGGAAGAATTGGAAAATAAAATGGGTGTTTGTTGCCTCACGGTGTTTATTTGAATGTGACACAATGTCAAAACCGAGCTGCATGGGGCCCCAGGATTTATTGAGAAAATACAGTGCAAACACAAATACGTGGACCTCTGACCCAGATGTGCCAAGAACTGAAGGAAGCAGAGTTGTTTGGCTGACCCCTGGTGACAGAGACAATGAGATGGATAGAACATATGTCCAGTTTTGGTCATTGGAATGTGAGTGGATGTGATGTACACCATTTCCATGTATTACTTGGGACATTAGGAGATAATTTCTTTAAGTCATTAAAGGGAAATCCATCTTACGGGAGATTTATTTACAGTTTTCTCTCTTTTTCCACTTAGGCGAGTATCACCTATTTGGCACCTTTAAATCTGGCCCACAATAAACCTCCCATTTCACAATCCTCTTTATTTCCTGTAGTCATCTTTGAAGTTGGAAAGCATATGGTTACAAGATCTGAGTTACCACTTAGAAGGAAGCTGCCTAACCGTGAATGCGTGCATTAGACTTTATATATATGAGTAAAAAATTTCATTGTGTCAAGTCATTGAGATTATGGGATTTCTTTTTGTTACTACATCAGAGCTAGCCCACTCTGACTAATACACTCTTGTTTCCAAGCAAGAAGTCCAGTAGTAACCCTTCTGCTCCTCTCACGGTTAACCACACTGCTAGCTGCTGTTTCTTTCCTCACACTGTGAGAGAAACAGCTGCTAATCCTAGTGAATATATTCCTCTCATATTCAATATGGTTTATAACAGGATTATAATAATGATGTTGCTTTGTCAACAAGAAAGGAGATAAAGTATGGGGGACAGTTTACTGTCAAATTATCAGTACCTACCAAATTCTGGTAGAATTTTCCTGAGGCCAGTTCTGGTTCTACAGGTTTCACTAATGAATGAGTGAGTCTTTGTCTTGTTTTGCCCTGTGACTTCATATTTGTTTGCATTTTAGATCTTGATATTTGCTTTTTATATTACCCATTTTGCCTGGTTTCAGCCTCAAAAAACATGAGAGTTCTCAGGAAGGTGTTTGCCAGATACAGAGAGCATTTGGAGCTACGTACCCTCCCAGGTTAGTAAGAATGATGTCTGAAACAGGATCTTGGGGGAAAACCTTTCCCATTTGTCTCACTTTGACTAAGTGCCAGCCTTTGGCTTTTTGAATGAGCATGATCTTATTTTTTCTTTCTGGTCAGAGGCAAATTGGTAGGCTGTGGAAGCATTTAGTTTTTGATGTCTATATTTCAAGTGTCACTTACTGTCTAATGAATGCTTTAGTGACTCAGAGAGTAAAGAATGTGCCCCCAATACAGGAGACTCAGGTTTGATCCCTGGATCGGGAATATCCTCTGGAGAAGGAAATGGCACTCCTCTCCAGTATTCTTGCCTGGATCCATAATTAGTAGCTTAATTTTTTAGGACTCTATTTACTTTCTTATTTGTAATATATATATTATATATGTATGTATAGCACAGCAGAAAACTAAGATCATGGCATACGGTCCCATCACTTCATGGCAAATAAATGGGGAAACAGTGGCTGACTTTATTTTGAGGGGCTCCAAAATCACTGCAGATGGTGATTGCAGCCATGAAATTAAAAGACGCTTACTCCTTGGAAGGAAAGTTATGACCAACCTAGACAGCGTATTAAAAAGCAGAGACATTACTTTGCCAACAAACGTCCGTCTAGTCAAGGCTATGGTTTTCCCAGTAGTCATGTATGGATGTAAGAGTCGGACTATGAAGAAAGCTGAGCGCTGAAGAATTGATGCTTTTGAACTGTGGTGTTGGAGAAGACTCTTGAGAGCCCCTTGGACTGCAAGGAGATCCAACCAGTCCATCCTAAAGGAGATCAGTCCTGGGTGTTCATTGGAAGGACTGATGTTGAAGCTGAAACTCTAATACTTTGGCCACCTGATGCAAAGAGCTGACTCATTGGAAAAGACCCTGATGCTGGGAAAGCTTGAAGGCAGGAGAAGGGGATGACAGAGGATAAGATGGTTGGATGGCATCACCGACTCAATGAACATGGGTTTGGGTGGACTCTGGGAGTTGGTGATGGACAGGGAGGACTGGCATGCTGTGGTTCATGGGGTTGCAAAGAGTCGGACACGACTGAGCTACTGAACTGAATAGCATAGCTTCTGGTTTATTAAGTCTATTAAATAAAAACTCTTGTTGATATTATTATCAGCAATAATATTATCTGTTGTTTCCTCTCTAGTTTTTTTTTCTTTTTTTTTTAAATAGATGTGAGGAGATACCTTACTGTGGTTTGTTTATTTACTTGACTAAGTTGGGTCTTAGTTGAGGCTCGTGAGCTGTTTGTTGCATCATGTGGATCTTTTGTTGCAGCTCGTGGGCTCTCTAGTTGTGGTGTATGTGCTCAGTTGTTCCTTGGCATGTGGGATCTTGGTTCCCAAACCAGGGATCGCACCCTAGTCCCCTGCATTGCAAGGCAGAGTCTTAACCACTGGACCACCAGGGATGTCCCTCTAGTTTTTTCTTATGTTGATGTTTTCTAAGTTGTAACATCGATCATAGATCTTTGTACTTTGCATTTTGAGGGCAGCTGAAGTTTAGAAACTTCCAGATTATGAGAGTATTCCGAGTAGATCTGTGTCCATAATGGCAGCTCAGTGTAGAAATCTAAAGGATAAATGCTGTTTGGATTACCCAAAATAGTCTTTTCCATTTTTAACTTCAGCAGCAGGCTGTGGTGGGTACAAGTTACTCAGATCCACCAGTAGCAGAAAGATGACTTATAATTTTCATTGCCTTGGCTTTGCTCCCTTCTTCATTTTCTCTGAATATCACATGTGTAAGAAAAGGACTGGAAAGGGGGCAGTACAAAGGATAACCATTGAAACTGAGGGAAATTCATTGTCTGAAATTTGTTTTCCACCTCTGTGGTCACTGTTGGGAGGTAGTTCCTCAGGGATGTCTCCTGTGTCTGCATGTCTTGAAAGAAAGGCACCACTGTCCTTTCCTCGGGCTTTCTTTTCAAGGGTGTTGGTATAACAGTCTTGGAAGACGGTGTCATTTTCCCAAGTTAAGGGCATGCCTGTTCACTGCTTACTCTAAACAATTCAGGTTTCCTAAACTCAGAGTTCCTCTCCTGCAGTAAAACCACAGAGCTTTCTGATATCCATCTGTAGCCATCCTTGATTGGGCAGGAGAACTGATACAAATATGCTGGTGCTCAGTTTTCCTGGTGGTTCAGACAGTAAAGAATCTGCCTGTAATGCAAGAGACCCAGGTTTGATGCCTGGGTTGGGAAGATCCCCTGGAAAGGGAATGGCTACCCTCTCCAGTATTCTTGACTGGAGCATCCCATGGGCAGGGGAGCCTGGTGGGCTACAGTCCACAGGGTCACAAAGAGTCAGACACCATTGAGTGACTAAGCACGTCTTGCTTCTTTCAATGCTCTTTGTGATAAAGGCCTTTGTCTCTGAAACTGGAGTTCTGTGCCTCCTGCCAGCTCTGTGAAAACTGCGGAAGGCTAACTTGTTAGCCTGCAAGTAGGATAAAATCCCAGACTCTTCTTGTTCTTGACAGTCACCACTGTAGTCCCAGTCTTCTAGGGGCCTTAAATCCACTTTAGAATAAGACAGAGTAAGACAAATGTAACTGGATCTAATCCCTGAGTCATGCTGTTCATTCTGAGTGTGTCTTTAATTCACTTACTTCTTATTCTTCTACTACTCTTTTTTCCTCCTAGTTGTGCATTATAATTTGACATGGGCAAAATCATCCTTAAAGGATGAAGAAGGAGAGAAAGCTTAAGGAGTGAAACCAGAATTCTTTTTTACACAAGTGAGAAGGGGAAGATGGGTAGCATCAGATGTGAATCCCCTCTGTCCCTTTCAAGCAGGAGTCTAATCTTAACATCTCACAAATACTTTCAATAGATGGTTATCATTCTTCTTTGTTCTGGTCTATAATATTATAACAGAATTATGTATAAGTAGTTTATTTGATCGCCTGTACTTAATCAAACTTATGCAAGCATTGGCACTAATGACTTTTTAAAATTTAAGTTTGTGAATGTAGAGAAGCATGTTATAAACTTAATGGTTGTGTTTTTCCCCACCCTGTTCATATGTTGAACCCATAGTCCCCAATGAGATGGCATTTGGAGATGGGCCTTGGGGAGGTTTAATAGGGATGAGGTCATGGGAATGGGCCCCTAGTCCAGTGAGATTAGTACCCATATAGAGACACTGGAGAGCTTGGTCTTTGTCTGTCTGTTGGTCTTTTTCTCTCCCCACTGGGAGCACACCATCTACAAAGTAGAAAGAGGGCTCTTGCCAGCCATATGGACCAGCACCTTGATCTTGGACTTGCTAGCCTTCAGAACCATGAAAAATAAATTTAACCTAGTTGTTTAAGCCACCAAGCCTGTAGTATTTTGTTATGGCAGCTCTGAGAACTGAGTATAGATCAGGAAGCAGGCATTGAAGAGACATTACCTAGTCAGAAAAGCTTGTGAGGGTCTATGGAGTTGATCTCCCTGGGAAAACTTCTTCTGGTTTTCACAGTCATTCCTTATAGTATGTTCAAGTGTGTGAGGCTCAGATGATGTTAGTCTGCATAAGATATGTCTGAAAAAGTTTGGCCTACTCTGTCCACCTCAAGAGCCTTCACTAAGACATTTCAATTCCCATGCCTCAGATAGTGGCTCTATCAAGTCACTTTCCCGGCTCATTAATTTATAGTGGTTTCTGTTTTCAGGCTTCATCAGCAATCACTTATTATTCTGATTTCTTACTATGCCTTCCCAGCATGTCACTTGATATCTCTGTCTTTATGAGCCAGTGATTAATTTGAAATTCTCTTATTATACTGCTCTGGTAACCTGTCCTTTCTTTTATTATCATAGATGGTTGCAGCTTGAGAGAATTTCAAATCATCCCATGCAAATCCATTATTTTCTAGATAAGGAAAGTAAATTGTTTTAACTTGAGCTGCTATAGCAAAATACCATAGGCTGGGTGGCTTAAATAACAGCATTTATTTCTTTACTTCTGGAAGCTGGGAAGTCCAAGATCATGGTTGAATTCTGGTTAGAACCCTGTTCCTGGATGGTAGAAGGCTGCCTTCTTGCTGTATCCTCACATAGCAGAAAGAGGACATTCTGGTATCTCTTCTAAGAAGGGCACTAATCCCATCATGAAGGCTTCCCTGAAGGCTCAAGTGGTAAAGAATCCCCCAAGAGATGTGGGTTTGATCCCTGGGTCAGAAATATCCCCTGGAGAAGGAAATGGCGACCCACTCCAGTATTCTTGCCTGGCAAAACCCATGGACAGAGGAACCTGGGGGCTATAGTCCATAAGGTCACAAAGAGTCATACATGACAGAGCACACAAGCACGCAGTCTCATCATGGGGGCTTCACACTCATGGCCTCATCTAAACCTAAATACTTACCAAATATTTCCACCTCCTATAACTGTCACATTGGGGATTAGAGATTCAATATATGACACATAGGGAGACACAGCATTCAATCTAAAACAGAAGGCTTAGGGAAGTTGAAGATTTTGAACCATAACAGCATTTTTCCTTTTGTAGCATCTACTCAGAAAATGACTCCCCCATGAACTCTAACTAATTAAGCCCTTTATAGCCTATCTGATGGCGGCATTCATGCAGAAATTCTCTTTTGAGCTTTGCTAAGACCCAGTGGGTATGCTAATATGTAGGAGACATGGTATCCAAAGACAGAGATCTCAGCTTTGATATTCATTATACTTGTTTTAATGATAATGGCCATCCACCTCCTGAAAAGAGGGGAGCTATGCATATTAATGAAGAAGGAATTCAAGAGGTTGAGATTCAGATTTTGTATCATCACGGATAATATTCATTAGCTAGTTATTCCAAAAATAACCAACATCATGGGTTCATAGGGAGAAATGTTGGTTGACTCCAAAGAAGTTTGTACACACTTGGACTAGAAAGATTTAGTAAGAATGAGGTGGTTTTTTTTTTTTTAACCCTGATAACAGGAAAATTACTTTCTAATAATAAATATTTTGGTTTGAGATAGCCATTTTTCCTTTTTAGGAAATAGTAGCTTTTAATTGCTGGTAATTTATCCAGATCAGTTATAATGCCTTCTCCTGGGTCAGTTCAGTTCAGTTCAGTCGCTCAGTCGTGTCCGACTCTTTGCGACCCCATGACTTGCAGCACGCCAGGCCTCCCTGTCCATCACCAACTCCCGGAGTTCACTCAAACTCACATCCATCAAGTCGGTGATGCCATCCAGCCATCTCATCCTCTGTCGTCCCCTTCTCCTCCTGCCCCCGATCCCTCCCAGCATCAGAGTCTTTTCCAGTGAGTCAGCTCTTTGCATGAGGTGGCCAAAGTATTGGAGTTTCAGCTTTAGCATCATTCCTTCTAAAGAAATCCCAGGGCTGATCTCCTTCAGAATGGACTGGTTGGATCTCCTTGCAGTCCAAGGGACTCTCAAGAGTCTTCTCCTAGGTCAAGGCCTTAAAAAGAAAGATTTTCTTCCTTTCTGGAGTATAACGAAGCATCTACAATGTTTCTGTTTCATTTCAAAGGCTGCCCACCTAAAAATCTAGTTCATCTTGCTCTGGCAAACATTTCCTGAATCACTTCATTGTTAGAATGGCTCCTGCCACCCCTCCCCTCACCCCCTACCCCAACCCCATTAACCGGAAAGGGAGATATCTCTCAACAGAGTGTATTAAACTTATCAAGACGTGCTCTTTGCTAATTGACAGTCTTCTATCTAGTTTTGTTTTGGAATGGAAAAATAATGCTGCTTATAATAGGATTTTAGGACTTGGAAGGAATTTAGAAATCTTAATAGTTCAACTTTGATTTCAAGCTGAGGTTACTGGGACCAAGAGGAGAATTTTGCTAATTAGTAAAGAATCAGAACTAGAACCAAGGGTCCTTGGCTCCCGTCTCAGTGTGCTTTCTGACCCAAGATACTGGCCTCCTTTCTCATTGGCTAGGTCTTTGTTAGCTGTATTTTATCCTCATCTGTGAGAAATGACAGACAAAAGAGCAACTCTCCGTGGCAAACTTCATGCAAGGATTCTTTTTTGAGCCTTCTATGCAACGCAAGAATGTATGAGACTTGTCACCAGAAAACAGGAATCTTGGCTTCTTGAAATATTTCCACACTTATTTCTTTGTGCCAGACACAGGTCGCAGGGTCAAAATGGCATTCACTTAACTCCCAGTGACTATCATGGGCACTAAGCATTCTTGCTTAGTTCTTCTTAGGAAAAAAAAAAAAAAACCTGAAGAAAAGAAAATTATGATAGTGACTCTTGTCAGTGGGGAAATGATAGAGACTTTATATGCCTTCAGATACAGAGATCTGGTGCATGAAAGGAGAGAGAAACGTGAGGGAGTCTTAAGGTACTTTCTCGGTTCATCTTGCTCTCTGAGTTAGCCCAAGTGAAAGTTCTCTGAGGTTTCTTATCTCTTCTTCCATCACCTTTTCACCTCACCCCTGTATATTTGCTTCATGTCATTCTACTTCCTTGGTAAGAACTGCAGGACTTCCAGGTGGTTAATGATGAGTGAAAACCAGATGGGCTTTATCTTGTCATGTTTTCAGACAATATCTGGAAATGCAGCCTTGTCGGGATGATCAGCTGGTTCTGTTGCCCACATGACCAGACTTACCTTAGTGGCGGTCTGTAAAGAATAGCATTCACCCTGACTTCTACCTGTCTCTGTGACTTTGGACCTCTACTTAGGGCTTTACCAAAGTGAGAGCAGCTCAACCTCTGCCATTTTTATAGGATTTCAGGAACATCTGTTTCCACCAGATATTTGCTTTCTTTTAAATACAGACGACAGGACTGTCTTTCTTTGAGACCTTGTCATACTGTAGTTTTGGACATAAGGAGAACAGAGCATCTCAAATTTTTCACCCAAGTGTCCTTAGCCGCAGAGGAGAGTGAAGGAAGCACTCTGGGCACTTGGGCCTAAGCTCCGGATAGCTCAGAAGGAAATACTTCTGAAGTTTTATATTTACAAAAGTGAATAGAGATTTTACATTAAGCTCTCAAACATTCATTCCCATATTAAAAAATAACATTTCAGAGACTTCCTTGGTAGTCCAGTGGTTAGAACTTGGCACTTTTCACTGCCATGGCCTGAGTTCCATCCTTGGTCAGGTAACTAAAAAACAAAAAAAAACAAAAAAAAATCTTTTTTAGATTAATTGCATTGAGTATTAACGACTTTCTAGACATTTCATCTGTGACTTTGTGAACCCAGCACACTCACACTGCTGACTGCCCTTGGGTTTCTCGTCCCCAGTTTAAGAAGCACAAACCCAGGCTGGTACTCAAGTTCTTCTGTTTTGCCAGGACATTGGGAACCTGTGGTTATTCCTGATAACACAGGTGGGTGTGGTTTGAGAGGCTGCATCAGTGGCTCATCAGACCAAACCATGTCACACCCACCCACTCTCCATTTTCTATACTCCTAAGCTGTCACAGCCATTTGTCCAGGAAGAGGGGCATTGCTTCTATAACAGTAAGAAGTGATGCCTAATTTTAATATAAATGTCACCATTCATGGAAGAATATAAGTGGGCCCACAAAGCCGATCAGTGGGAGCCTGCCGACTGTGAGAAGAGCTTCATGAGGCAGTCTTTGACAGCCACAGATTTGTCAGGAGCCTAGCGTGACCGGATGTTTGCCCTGCTTTAACGAAGGTAATATAATCCAGGTCAGGTAACTAACAAATATAATATAATCCAGGACAAGCAAATATAATCCAGGACATGTAGGGTGTTTATGATTTGGGTGGCAGGTGAAATGATGTTCAAGACTTGTTACATAATTTGAAGGTGCAAAGTGAAAATGTCGAGTCACTTGTGCAAAAACGATGAAGAATGTCAAGATGGCAGCAGCAGAGCTTTAAACTAAGCCCAGGGCTCCTCCGAGTGGGAAGCACTGGGCAAATCACGCAGCTCACATGTCATGTAGCTGGCCCTGATAAAGTTTCTTCAGTTGGGAAAGTTCTGAATGTGGCTAGAAAGTAAAGGAAGAGATCATAAATATGAAAGTTACAAGAGAAAAAAGGGAATGAGAATGACACAGGAGCAGTTTTCTTATAGGTGGAGGGCAAAAAGGTGGTGGTCCTGACTCAGAGGAGAATGATGCAGGCTGAGAATGGAAACGGAGATCCAGCCTCAGGGTTATAACCAGGTATCTCCCAGGGATCAGTGGTAAGCACTGATGGGTAACATCCTCTTGGACAGAGTAGCACTTCCACAAAGCACCAATTCTGGCTGGTTAATTAATTACAAGATTGCTTTTCACACCTTTCTTTGAAACTCAGTGGCAATTGTGTTTCCTTTGAGGTCAGAGAACCGTGAGTGAGCTTTGACTATTTGTTCTATCCGCCTTGGGAAAAAAACTCAGTCTATAGTATGGAGAGATTGAGGGAATCGTCATGGATGGTGATTTCCATGTCTTAAACGATAGAAACTTAAGCATCACTGAACTCTAAAGGCCATGAGCATAATTCAGGCCCTAGGACAGAGAATAAGTAAATGCAGTGCTCATTTAATCAGGCAATACCATTAAAGGAGTGAGAGGCCAAACTGCCACATAAATATGAGCAGGCAGGAAAGTATATTTGTGAGCACAATGAGGAGCAATGGTGACTAAGGCAAACCATAGACTGTCGGGCCTGTTGAAAGATGCTCAGAATCAAATACTTCTAGAACCAAGTGGGGACTGAGCAGAATCCTCCCAGAGGTTAGGTTTAATTGCTTGGCCATCAGTCTACAAGCCCTGATAATGAGTCGTTGAGAAAAAGAAGACCCTATGGTAGTTCAGAAAAGCACTGAATCAGTATCTGTTAAGCAGAAGGTAGGCACAGGGCCTCTATTGGGTGTATACAGAGCTGCTTTTCAGCGTTGACGTTGTTCTGTGTCCCTAAGAAGGCTGTAGGCTACCTTCATGGTCTGCTAGGGTTTAATTACTAGTCAGGAAGTTCTTTTATTGCTTTGGACAAACTCACTTCATTTTCATCCTGTTTCCTCTTTGTGTAGAGCTATCTTCTCCTAAGGTTGACATATCTTTCTACACAGAAAGACATATTTTTCTACTTTTGTTACAAGAGTATGTGTTGTTTTCCCCGTTTGAAAATATTGGAAATCCTAATTTGTAAAACATGGTGTGAGGGACCAAAGAGTTTCATTTCATCAGAATAAATGATGGTTCTGTCTGTCAACAGAGATGTTAGTGATTGATTAATCTTAAGTAAAAAGGATTCTTCCTTTGATTTCACGTTTTGCCAAAGATCCTTAGATTTTTGCATCATTCATACTCTGCTTTTCACACTCTGGTTCCTCATCTTGCTCTCTGGACTCCTTTTGCTTCTCAAGAGGAATTGCCTGAATATGTTTTACCAGCTCTCAGTGTTAGGTGACAAGCATTACAGAGTTTTTACATGGCAGACTGGGAAGGAGATACTAGAGGCCATGAGTTTCCAGTTGTGTCAAGGAGAACCCTTATACATTCCTATGTACTCCAGGCATTAGTAAAAGGAGAAATCAATTGCTCTCAAACTTTCCTAAGAATCAGTTCAGTTCAGTTCTGTTGCTCAGTCGTATACGACTCGTTGTGACCCCATGGACTGCGGCTCGCCAGGCTTCCCTGTCCATCAGCAACTCCCGGAGCTTGCTCAAACTCATCTCCATTGAGTCAGTGATGCCATCCAACCATCTTATCCTCTGTTGTCCCCTTCTCCTCCTGCCTTCAATCTTTCCCAGCATCAGAGTCTTTTCCAATGAGTCAGTATTTTTCATCAGGTGGCCAAAATATTGGAGCTTCAGCTTCAGCATCAGTCCTTCCAATGAATATTCAGGACTGATTTCCTTTAGGATGGACTGGTTGGATCTCCTTGCAGTCCAAGGGACTCTCAAGGGTCTTCAACACCACAGTTCAAAAGCATCAATTCTTCGGCACTCAGCTTTCTTTATAGTCCAACTCTGACATCCATACATGACTAGTGCAAAAATCATAGCTTTGACTAGACAGACCTTTGCTGGCAAAGTAATGTCTCTGCTTTTTAATATGCTGTCTAGGTTGGTCATAACTTTTCTTCTAAGGAGCAAGCATCTTTTAATTTCATGGCTGCAGTCACCATCTGCAGTGATTTTGGAGCCCCCAGAAATAAACTGTCACCGTTTCTGCTGTTTCCCCATCTATTTCCCATGAAGTGATGGGACCGGATGCCATGATCTTAGTTTTCTGAATGTTTAGTTTTAAGCCAACTTTTTCACTCTCCTCTTTCACTTTCATCAAGAGGCTCTTGAGTTCCTCTTCACTTTTTGCCATAAGGGTAGTGTTATCTGCATATCTCAGGTTATTGGTATTTCTCCCGACAATCATGATTCCTATGAATAAAAAGGTTTAGATAGTCAATTTTATTGTCAAAAGCTCTTGGTAAGAATGCTTGAGCTCTTGATGTCAGGACAGAGACTTGACCATTGTTAGTTTTTACTGGTTTAAATTGTGAAGATGAAAGGGGACACGCTCTTGCTCTCCTCTCTTCTTTCTCTCCATTAGGGAGATTGAGTTTCGACCTCATGGTCAAATTTGGGCTTCCAATACTTCTTTTAAACTAAAGAATTGAAAAACCCTCCATACAAGGAGATTCAGACCATTTATAGCTGGATCTTAAATAAAACAGGAAGAGAAGTGTTGTTACCTCTCTTTTAAAATTGAGATACTTCATGATGTAAATGCATACTGTAAATGCATGATGTAAGTGCATGATATAAATGCATACTATACTCATCACTCTTTGTTTTGCTAGTTTAAAATTTTTAATTTGCTTTATTTCTGTCAGTAGCCCCATGTCCTGGGAAAGGGACACCCGTGACCTTAAACCCTCATGTTACTCAATATGACAGAAGATGATGGTAAGAAAGGAATGTTTCACAGGAGAAATGCTTCAGATTTAAGGAGCCCCAGTGGCCACCAGCAGCCAGTAGTCCACACACCAACACAGCCCTACTTGACTGTTATAGGAAATAGATCACAATAGACCAGGGCAACTCCCTTGGGGTTGGCAGAGCCTGTGTTCTCAGGGCTGGGCTTATCTCAGCGATAAAACTGTTGGTATTTGTCCCCACTCTCCTCTGTTTTCTGCATGGCAATCAAATTGTGTTAACTGGCAGAGCTGCAGTTGACTCTGTAGTGCCTTTGTGGGCATTAGGAAGGGTTACCTCTCAGAGCAAATCCAATGTCCAGATTTGGCCTGCTCATCACCCTTTGTGTGGGGCGTGAGCTGCCTACAGTCCCTTACAAGGGTGCTCAGTATCACGTCATCCTTGGGGCATCTAGCCTCTTCCCCACTTAAGATTTCTCTGTTGTGTGGCTTTCTCTTCCAGGGCCTTCATTTCCCTGAATGACCTAATTACACAATGAATAAATTCACATTAAGATGTTAACAGCAGTGGTTGTTCCAGGTGTGCAGTTATATTGCCAAGACTGTTTTTCATGGTCCAGAATACTGTTTCCTGGCTTGACATCTGCTAAAACTCCTATTCATTTTGCAAGACTTAACTCTAATATTAATTAATCTGTAAAAAAAAATCCTGAGACTCTCAGCTGAGTTAGGTATTTCCTTTTCTGAATGCTTGTGGTACTTGCTGTGCTCATCTGTTTTCATATTTCTTATATTGCTTAATAAGTATTTTTCCTGTCAGTCTCTCCTAATGGGAGAATTCTGCTGAGATCAGAGGCAGTGTTACTCATTTTTATATCCCTGGCTCATGGTTTATTATTTACAGGTAAATAGGTGCTCAACAAATAAATACGAATCAGAGTGTTGAATGAACTGATCAGTCAGACTTAGTGCCCACCATGGTGCTTTTGGCTTCCACAGGGGCCTTCTGGAGACTACTTGTTAAAGCAGTCTCCTTGATCAAAGCATGGACAGCCTGAGGCCAGAACCCTCTTGGCTGTTTGCCTGGATCACAGTTGGTGTTTTGCATTCCATTTGTAGTTGGATCAGGAATTAGTAAGAACTCTATAAAGAGGTATTTTATCCCTGTTCCTTGCTTTTTAGATTTCTTGAGCCTCAGAAGCAATGGGAATATATGTCAGGAAATTTTTTGGTTTTCTGGATTTGAGGCACATTTACCACTTACATTTGTTAGTGTCTTTTTGAGCAGGAAGCATGTCTGTAAGGTAACATACATTGTTATTGGGAAGCTAAATCGACGAAGTGATGAACAGTTCACTCTTCAGAAATCACTTCAGTCTTTAGTGACCAAAAAAGTCTTTGTGGAAGTAGATTTTTGAGCCAGATCTTGAATGATAAGTATGGTTTCTGTTTGTTCATTCAACTGAGAAATACTTATCTGATGTGCTCCATTCTGTCCTCGGGTGTGAAGATACAAAAATGATTCAGTCAGGAGTATACTTGTATTGCTGCTGCTGCTAAGTCACTTCAGTCGTGTCTGACTCTGTGTGACCCCATAGACAGCAGCCCACCAGGCTCCCCTGTCCCTGGGATTCTCCAGGCAAGAACACTGGAGTAGGTTGCCATTTCCTTCTCCAATGTATGAAAGTGAAAAGTGAAAGTGAAGTCACTCAGTCGTGTCAGACTCTTCGCGACCCCATGGACTGCAGCCCATCAGGCTCCTCCGTCCATGAGATTTTCTAGGCAAGAGTACTGGAGTGGGGTGCCATTGCCTTCTCTGATACTTGTATGAGGTCCAAACTTTTGAAGTGGTTCAGCCCCTGTAAGTTATATAGTTCTCTGCCCAACCTTATGAAATATTGCCAAATTAACAAAAGATAGTTGACTAGATGGGCTCAGTAGTATATCAGCCAGGTTTCAGTACAAACAAAAGGAAAGAGGTTCCACATGGTCAAAGGTTTTTTTTTTTTTAATTTAAAAATAGCAGTGAAACATGTATATTACCATATGTGAAACAGGTCGCCAGTCCAGGTTCGATGCATGAGACAGGGCACTCAGGACTGGTGTGCTGGGATGGCCCTGTGAGATGGGATGGGGAGGGTGGGAGGGGGGCTCAAGATGGGGGACAAATATACACCCATGGCTGATTCATGTCAATGTATGGCAAAAACCACCACAATATTGTAAAGTAATTAGCCTTCAATTAAAATAAATTAATTAATTTAAAAAGAAATTTGTTGGAGAAAGTTAGAATTTTATCAAATATCTCATCTTTCTGTATATGGGGAAAGATTCTACCAAGAAGGGCACTGAGGCAGGAACACCAGGCAAGACCAATATTTTAAAAACTTACTGAAAAAGATGTCACAAAAACAATCTTAAATTGAGTCAGAGGCTGTTCATCCATGACTGGATATGATGTTGTGGGTTTTATTTTCAAAGTCAATTTTGCCTTTGAAGTTATACTGTGCCCACTTCAATGCCACTTAGAGCCAGTTCTGCTAAATGTGTCCATCAGTTCTCCAGAGAAGGTTGGGCTGTTGGTAGAAATGCAGCATCTTAGAAGGCACCTAAATGTGGGCAAAATGTCGGCTTTGATGGTGCCGTTCTCGTGGGTCGAATTAGGCTGTCTCAGGAATGCTGTTTGAAGTGCTGCCAGTAGCTATTAAATCAGCCTTCAGCAAATTCAACCAGGATTGAAATTCAAGACTTGCTTCAATATAATAAAATGGCTGGACTTCCTTTTTCTCCCTTTTGGAGTATTTTGGAATTGTCTCAATCTCATTCCTGTTTCTTGCCCTGATGCTTCCACCTGAAATGCATCCTGAGGAGCCTTTGATGTGCTGTAGTCACGGTGTGTCACGCGGCAGCATCAGAACCACTCGTTGTAGGATGCTGGGGGTGTGGCATGGGGAGGAGGCATAGAAAAGAGCAAGAACGTTGGTTAAAAGGGAGCCTTTTTGATATCTCAGTCAGGGCTTTATTACTTATCCTCAGTAAGATCAGTCAACGCATACCAGTTCTGCAGTCCCATGTGATTTGCACCAAGTCCCTTTCTTTATTTCCAGAGAAATAAAGAAATTAATAGTCATCCTTCCAAGGTTGTTATCATCAACTTGCTGAACCACAGCTTAATTTCTTAAGAAAATGATATCTTTGTATTGATCCCACCATTTACATTTATTCTTGGTGCAGTGAATAACATGTTTGGTAACACTGTCTGTAGAGGATGAGCTAAGGCATACTGGCTTTCAGAGAGAAGCATGTCATCGCACAGAGAGATGTGAAGTGGCTCTGAATATTTCTGTTCAGAAGCATCTGTGGTGCTGGCCTTTGTCATGCAGTGCACAGTGATGTGCTCATGGCCCCTGGCCCACAGCGGAGATAACAGCTCCTTCCCTGAAGGTCTGCCCGAGCCCCGATCTGCTGTTTCCATTCTCCTTGTCCTAGGAAACAAAGCCCTGTGCTTGAGCCATCTTCCAAAGGACTCATATCTTGTCTTTGTTAAAAAAAAAAAAAAATCACTCAGGCCATGAAGAGGTGCTTGTCTTTTGAAAACACCCCTAAAAGCCTTGAGTGCGTCTTTGCTATCTGTCTCTTGTCAGAATGGTTGCAATTTGCATTTCACCACAGTAAAATTCATTTCCTGTCCATGGTGCTGTCCAGATTGACTTTATCACACTCACATGCTTGTCAAGTGATAGTGCGGGTTAGTTGAGAGCAGCAGGAAGTGGAAAGGAAATGAGAGGCGTGGTGTTTTCCAATCTCACGATCAGCATTTGCTTTGGGAACAACAGTTGGGAAGGGAGTCTCATAGGATGGCTCGATAAGAGCAGGGGCCTTGATGACCAATCACACTGCTGTATCTTCCTAACTGTGAAGTCTCAGGCTCAGAGACGTGAAATAGCCACTGGTTTCATCTTCTGCAAGGAGTGTCTGTGTTGCGCTCAGCACAGTGCATGTAATGCCCTTGATAAATGGTCGTTATGTTAACAGGAGCTAAGAGCTAAGGAGAGTTGCTGAAGGCATTTATCACTCTGTGCTCATGAGCGATGATGACCCATTTTGGGTAGGGAAGGCACAGTCCCATCTGTAATTCATTCATTTCACTCCTTAAATCCTTGGTGAGCTAAGCCAAAGCATAAATCTAGAGGTTAATTTAACAAATGTTCATCAGGCTTCAGCTGTGTACATGCCAAGGGGTGTGGGGAATGCAAATATAGAAGATGTGGCAACAGTAGCCACCAGTCTAATGGGGGCATGACACATGGCAAGCAGCTACATCACAGGGCATTTCTGGTGCCAAGTGAGGGAGGTAAAGCATTGTGGTTTGGAAGTAGTCAGAGATTTCTTGCAAAAGGTGACATATAAGCTGGGCATTGAAGAGTGGGAGAAATCCTGGGGACAGATATTTCAGACAGAGGCTTTGTTTATCCCCCATACTTACACATAAATTACTGGTCACTTATTTCTGTTCCCAAGGGCCAGCAGTACTCTTTCTTTTTTATTTTTTAAAATATAAAACATTAGTATCTTCTTCGGAGAAGGCAATGGCACCCCACTCCAGTACTCTTGTCTGGAAAATCCCATGGATGGAGGAGCCTGGTAGGCTGCAGTCCATGGGGTCGCGAAGAGTCTGACACGACTGAGTGACTTCACTTTCACTTTTCACTTTCATACATTGGAGAAGGAAATGGCAACCCACTCCAGTGTTCTTGCCTGGAGAATCCCAGGGACGGGGGAGCTTGGTGGGCTGCCGTCTATGGGGTCGCACAGAGTCGGACACGACTGAAGTGACTTAGCAGCAGTAGCAGCAGTATCTTCTTGCTTTAAAAAAACCAGAGCTGTTTGCAATGGGCATGGACTTTGCAGGGTGCTGTTCTCCCACATGTAGGGAAGATAACTGTAGTTGAATAAACTTGGCCAGGCCAAGGTCAAGCCCAGTGTCCTCCATTCTAAGAAAGGACTGTTGGTTACGAATTCAGTTGTAACTCAGTAGAGGGTTTCTCATGGTAGTTGATAAGTCCTTCGGTTGCTTTCACTTATTGCAGAAACCAGCCAAGGTCTTGTGGTTTTAAAGTGAGTGCAGGACCCTTTTCAAATTGGAAAGGCTAGGGAAGAAGTGGTTTTACCAAGATCGACTGTAGCTTTAGAGCTTAATGTCATCTCAGCTTGGGTTCCTCAGAATCCAGGGGTTCTACCGGTAGACGCTTGAAACTTTGGGTGTAGGATATGATTTGATTTGTTTTTAGTTGTTAACCTGATTTAGTGCTAGTTGGAGACCAGAGCCATAGGATGGTCTGTGGAAACATACCTTTTCCTTCCGATACTCTGAGCCAAGGTAGAAAGGGCTGGAAACGGTGGTGATCTTCTGAAACTCGGACCCTGACTTTTTCTTCAGGGCAGACAGGATATTATCCTGGAATTAGAAAAACTGAGTATCTGGAAGAATGTTAGCCTAGATTCAAGGAATAGGCCTACCCAGTCCTGACCCATTTGAGGATCCAACATGATGCTACTGAATTATTTCCTTATCCCTATAACTGTTTACAATTTAGTCTTTACAGTGATGAAATCTCACCCCCATCCACTCACCCCCTTATAAGAAGACTGTAGCAAATGAGGCCTTGCTTGTGAATGGACTTTTCAGATTCTGATGTTTTAGGCAAAAAGCAAGCAGTTCTAGGAAGTACTTTCTAAATGGTGAACAACTGTAGAATAAAAGCATAATCAGACCATCTCATTTGCTCACTAGGAGGGAAGAGTTTTTAAAAAAGACTTTTAAGCAAGCTTTAAAAAACTATGTACACATTTGACCTGAATTTGTTTTTTCTTTTGTCTTTTCTCTGCATTGCCACTGTGTAGTTGAAGAGCACAGTTAAAAAGGAGAATCTGTAGAAAAGAGTGATTGTGATTCTTTGCAGGATGTGTTGTGACAACCCTGATGAGAGCTGAGATGGTGAAGACTAACATGTTGCCTTCAGCTCAAACACACACACACAAGAATATTAGGGGATGGATTCAAGCACTCACTGCTCTACCCCTGCAGGTCTTCAAATCATTTCAACCTTCAGCAGTTAGGAGCTGCTAAGGGAGGGCATTTGGCTCATGCCCAGTGCGGTTTCAGCTTCCACCTCTGTAATTGGAGTCCATAGCCCTGCCTTGACCTCGTGGATTTGTGTGATTCTACACAAATAATATTTCTGAGAATACACAGAATAAAATAAAGTGCTACTGCTAAGCTGCTAAGTCACTTCAGTCGAGTCTGACTCTGTGCAACCCCATAGACGGCAGCCCGCCAGGCTCCCGTCCCTGGGATTCTCCAGGCAAGAACACTGGAGTGGGTTGCCATTTCCTTCTCCAATGCATGAAAGTGAAGTTACTGAGTCGTGTCTGACTCTTCGCGACCCCATGGACTGCAGCCTACCAGGCTCGTCTGTCCATGGGATTTTCCAGGCAAGAGTACTGGAGTGGGGTGCCATTGCCTTCTCCAAAATAAAGTGCTAGCTGGATACAGAATTAAAACGCATCTGCTATTGAAGAGTTTAAGGAATATCTTCCTGCAAATGAATCTAGGACAAAATTTGAAACTGGGCGTCAAGCTTATAAATGTGACTCTCTGTCCTTTCCCAGTGGACCCAGCCTCCCCCACCACTTTTTGCCATCTTCCCTACTCCAGCTCCCTGATAACTGTTCCTAGGAGGAATAGTTGATGACTGAAACTTAGCCCATCCCAGGGAGAAAAGTGTGCTTGACTTGTTTGATGTGGACTTTCCCATGATTAAATACTTGATTTAAAAAATTTTATTAAGTATAGTTGATTTACAAAGTTGTATTAATTTCTGCAGCATAGTAAAGTGATTCAGTTATATATATTCTTTTCCATTATAGTTTTTCATAGGATATTGAATATAGTTCCTGTGCTATACAGTAGGACCTTGTTGTTTGATTTTTGTTAAATTAAAATTATTAATCAAATATCTGCTTATAATATCTGATGCTAAGCCAGGCACAGTCCAGGCATGAGTTGTGTCTCACAGGGTTTGTACTTCAGGAAGGGCAATGAAGTAAACATATAAAGTGTTACACTTCAATGTTCTGTAGTGCTACTTTTATGGGAGTGACACGCCTTAACAAACACAGCTTATGGGGGTTGAAAAAAATACAATTATTTATGATACAGTAGAATCAAGGAAGAATTTATGAAGGGCTTAGGATGAGTAAAACTTAGATCAGGAATTGCAAACTCAAATGCCTTTGGAATTCCAAGCTGATCAGCTAATGAGTAAATCAGGCTACTGTAATGCTGTAGGGAGTGGGGGTATAACACTATAGGGAGTTGTGGTGACTGGGCTAAATTGGAAAAAGTTTGTGTCTCTCCTGAAATGTTGGCCACTACTCAAGCCAATTCAGTGCTTTCCGCCTAATAACGCGGGCCCCATGTACTCAGAACTCACATTTCATGAGAATGCAGAAATCTACTCAGGTAAAATCTTCTAATTTTTGACAACTGATAAAAACAAGCTAAGGTTCCATGCAAGTAAATTTGTGCATGCACACAGACAGACAGACATTTAAATTTGGGGGGATGGACTGAAAAGCACTCCAGGCAGAGAGAGTGAAGTGTTGTACATGAACAAAAACTCAGGTGGTTCACATGAAACTCAAATATTGAGTGCAAGGAGTACTTTGTGGCAAATCTACTTGAAAAGTAGGTCAGAGACCTTACATGTCACATAGGAAATTTGAACCTTATCCTCTCAGAATGGGGAGCCAACGAAGTTTCTTGAGCAAGGGAAAGGAATGACCAGATACTAGAATAATCTGATCCACTACAGAGATGCATTAGATCACAGAGAGCTAGGCACTGTCCTATTCTATTACATACCACTGGCCACATGTTTTCTACAAATTATACCATCTCACCCTAAGAAGCTAAGGTAGAGTTAGATACTGTTAGTTTTGTCCACTTAACTCATGAGCAAATGGAGGCTTCCAGGAGTCCCCCAAGGTCATATAGCTAGGGAAGAGGAGGGGATCAGGATTTGAATCCAAGGATGTTTGATTGTTAAGCCTAGATAATTAGCCTCTCTGGTGTACCCAGATTTAGAGAGAGGGAAGGAGAGGTCTAATATTTCCTTTAGTCTGGTAACTTTGTCTTCCTGTCGCTTTACCAGATAATCAAAGATCTGAGCAGAAGGATGGAGCAGCTAGTAATCAGTTCACCCAGAAAGGCTGAAAGTGTTAGGAAGCAATTTGCCATAGGAGGGAGAGCTCTGGCTACAGGAAGAGCGTAGTCAGTACAGTTCTCCTTAGAAACAGTAGGTGATCATCGTCCTGAAAGAGCATTATGTCTCTGCAGCATCTGCCTTCCTGGAGGATGAGGCCCGTCTTCAAGGGCATGTTGACATTGTCATTCATCATCCATCACTATATATGAGATGTCTGAGTTTACTGATTCCTGCTAGGCTGTGACCCACATTTCCTGTTTCATGAGAAATGTGGAATCGCTCACCCCAGAGATGGGTTTGTCATGTAGTCTACGCTCCTAACCTGTGACAGCAGTGATTTCAAAAATCACTCCAAGGAATCTGTCCGCATTGCAGAAGACCCAGGTTCTATCCCTGGGTTGGGAAGAATCCCTGGAGAAAGGAATGGCAACCCACTCCAGTATTCTTGCCTGGGGAACTCCGTGGACACAGGAGCCTGGTGGGCTGCAGTCCACAGGGCTACAAAGAGTCAGACACAACTGAAGCGACTAACACTTTCACTTTCACCATGCTCCCGACCTGTCACAATAGTGATTTCAAAAATGATTACATTCAAAAATATGTTTAAGGTGTACAATATCATTCATACTTATTCGGATACTTGGCTGTGTAGTTTTCTAATCAGGAAAGTGAGTAAGATAAAGTTCCACTAAGTTCTGTAATTTCTTAGTTCTTTGAAAATGAGCTGACTTGGAGAATGTTTATATTGATAAGTAAACTTCCTCGTAAGTTTATGCATAATTTCAAATTTTAAAATGTGCATGACCCAGGAGTTCCGTTTGCTTGTCCCCATAAATTCTTTTAAAAGGTGACATCTCTCACTCCATGCTATGCTACATCTGCCCCTCATTCTGACAGAAAACCAATGCATGCATTTGGATAACTCTCAGGAGACCTGTGGGATAGCTGGAAAGAACACATGAAGTCAAGCTGTCACAAAACACATGGGACATCTGGTCGACATGCCATTTCTCCAGCAGAGAAGCAGAGAGGAGGGACAGTTTGAGGCTCATAGAAAATATGAAATTGCTCTCACCATCTGTGTCTTTAGATCACTTGGATTTTTGTTGAAGGTATTTCCTCAACAGTGTGCACACAGCGTTTCCTTCATTCTGTCTGGAGACAGCAGGGGACTTTCTGGCACTCAGGAGATCTCTGATACAGATTCAGGCTTGACAGTAGGAGGGTGTCACCCCACAAGGAAGGGTTGTGGCTAACTTTCACGCTGGAGGTGCGAAACAGTGCTCTAAATTGGATTTTTATATTTTAATACGTTTTCCCGACTGTGCAGTCTTAGCCTTGGCTTCTATGGCCTCTGATTCAATGCTTTAGTTAAACTTTCTGTATTTTATCCTCATCCTTTTATTTATTCAGCCACCAGACATTCATTAAGTATCTGTTTGTCTGACCTCTTTGTTTCCAGGGAAAGAACTGTACCAAATATGCAATTGTTACATATTTCCTTAGTTATTCTCCCCTCATGGCCAAGACAGCCAACTCCTGCTGGCTACTGATACTTTTATGTTCCCTATTAATTCAAAATGCAATGCTGAAAAATAGAGAGCATTTTACTGCTTGAGGTTCTGTGGTTACAAACAACAGACCTCCACTAACTTAAGTAAGAAAAGGAATTCACTGAAGGGGCGGTGGGGTGTGATAGATAGAATAATGGCCTCCCAAAGTTGTTCATATCCTACTTCCTAAAGCCTGTCAGTGTATTACCTAATATGGCAGAAGGGACTTTGCAGGTGAATTATGGATCTTGAAATGAAGAGAGCAGCCTGGATTATCCAGATGAGTCCAGTGTAATCGCGGGGTCCTTACAGAGGGAGGCAGCAAGGTCAGTCAGAGAAGGAGATGTGATGACAGAAGCAGAGGTCAGAGGGATGTCATTGCCAGAAAGAGGCTACAAGTCAAGAGTGCAGTAACTCTAGAAGCTGGCAAAAGCAGGTATGAGTTGTTCTCTAGAGCCTCTAAAAGAAAGGCAGACTTGGCAGCCTTTTGATGATAGAACTTCTGACCTCTAGAATTGTGAGAGTATACATTTGTGAGTGCATGTGTGTTTATTGAGGTGAAGTTTACATACATTAAATTAACCACTTAAAAATGATCAGTGACATGTAGTACATTTTCCAAGTGGTACATCCCCTAATTTGTCTAGTTCCAAAACCTTCCCATTACCCCTAAAGGAAACCTCGTACCTATTCAGAAGATGCTTCTCATACGTCTGTTCCCCCTTTTCCCCTGGTCACCACCAATCTGGGTTCTGCTGTATGGATTAATCTATTCTGGGTATTCCACATAAATGGAATTATATAATATGTGGCCTTTTGTATCTTGCTTCTTTCA
Source organism: Bos taurus (assembly GCF_002263795.3). NCBI lineage: Eukaryota > Metazoa > Chordata > Mammalia > Artiodactyla > Bovidae > Bos > Bos taurus. The sequence continues at coordinate 53,618,796 of NC_037335.1, read as the reverse complement.
CTTACCGGAATGGTTTTGAGGTTCATCCATGTTATAGCCCATCTCACCTTCATCTTTTGTGCCTGAATAATATTCCATTGGGTGAATGTACCATGGTTTGTTTATCCATTCGTCTACTGATGAATATTTGGGCTGTCTTGACCTTTTGGCTGTCCTGACTAGTGCTGCTATACACATGCATGTACACATCTATACTTGAGTATCTGTTTTCAAGTCTTTTGGATGTAAACCTAGGATTGAGATTGCTGGATTGTGTGGTAACTCTATGTTTCACTTTTAACAGCCAAACTGTTTAGCAACTGAATCACTCTATAGTCCCATCAGCAAACTCCAAGTGTTCCAATTTCGCTACATCCTTCTCAAAACTTACTCTTTCTTTTGTCCTCTTTAAAAATTTAGCTATCTTAATGGGAATGAATGGTATCTTACTGTGGTTTTTTAATTGCATTTCCCAATGACTAATGCTATTGAGCATGTTGACCATTTGTGGTCATGTGCTTGTTGACCATTTGTATATCTTATTTGGAGAAATGTCTTGAAGTCCTTTGCCCATTTTCTGTTTGTTTTTATTCTCAACCTTTTATTTTTAAACTTTAAACTTTTTATTTTGTATTGGAGTGTAGCCAGTTAACAATGTTGTGGTGATTTCAGGTCAACAGAGAAGGAACGCAGCCGTATATATACATGTATCCATTTTCTCCCAAATTCCCCCTTCCATCCACTTTTGCCCAATTTTTAACTGGATTTTTAGTTTCCCCAAGTTGTGGGAAAGATGCTCTGGGATTCTGGGTCATAGGAATTAATGGACAGTCCATTTGGGACATTTCTTTTATGATGTATGTATTCACATTTCCTTCAGTTCTTATGTCCCTGATTTAAGAGGGAAGAGTGACTGGTATAGCCTGAGGGATGTTCAGTGCCCAGGTCAGAAGAAAGCAGAATTCCTTGATGTCTAGTACCACTAAGACTGCTTGTAAACAAAATAGAAGTGCTACTACCAAAAGAAAGGCAGATGGCTACTAGAAAGGCAAAAGCAAAAGGGACCCACATGGGCACACAAGTAGGTAATAGTTCAGGAAAAGAAGCAAACAAATCATAATGTGATACAGACTTAAAAGCTCTGATAGCTCAAGAGATAAATCTGTAATTATGAGATAAGGAAGACATAGCAGAAGACAAGCACCACTTAAAAAAGGCTTAGTGGATGGGCATCACAGGCTCCATCATTACTGCCATAGCACCTGGAGGAAAAGGTGATGATCGTATTTGTTCTGCACTGGTCATGCCCCACTTCAGATGAGGAACTCCGTTTTGTGCTCACCACCTTGAGGGTCATACAGGCAAAATAGAACGTGTTCAAAGGTGAGAGGCCAGGAGGCTGGATTCATGCCATTAGAGTAATGGTCAGAGGAACTGGCATGTTTACCTGAATAAGTAAAGATTCTAAGCAAGAAGATGTAAATTGGGATAAATGAACTCAAAACGGGGAGGATCAAGACCAAGATCTAAGTAGTTGAAGGAAACAGAAATCTATTTCTCACTTACGTCACAATTCTGTTAGGTCTGTGATGGAAGATATGAGTTTCGTTTCTTGGATCAGATGTCTCCAAATTCCTTCAGACCTTTGCCTCCACATGGAGTTAGGGAAGGGGAGAAAAGAACATCTGTATGTGTATGTGTGTTCTTGGACCATGGCAGGCAGTTGTAGGCTAAAACTCATTCACGTGGATACACCTGCTTCAAGGAATGCTGGGAAATGTAGTCTTATTCAGAAAGAAATGGTGACACAGACATTAGTGGGCATGATCACTTTCTCAGGGCTGCACAGAGTGGGCCCACAACTCTGGGAAAGCAAGGTATGTTAGTTATTGACCCCCTAGTAGGAAAAAGTAGGAAGCAAGTAAGAATGCCTGCCTTTGGTCTTTTGTTCTCATTAGCTTGCCCTCTTCATCACCTTCTCTTGTCATTTCTTTCTCTTTTCCTTCACCTTCACTGGTTTTAATTTTGTGTTGACTCTAACTTTATGACTTATGAAACTTGCTCTTTTTTTCCTGCCTCTCTGATTTTTTATTAATTATGAATAATCTTATTAATGAATTATGACTGTATTTATAACATACACAGTGGATAAAGCAAATTAATATCTCATGGTCCAAATGTGCCTTGAAATCTTGGCAAGTTCAGGTGTGTGTGTGTCTGTGCGTGTGTCTGTGTTCATGTGTGTGTGCATGCACACCTGTTTAAACATTGTATAGTGTCCAATAAAATTTGAGATATATTTTTTCCTTGAAATATCATAAAATCTGACCACTCCAGGTCTGCATGCCCATAAGAATAGCAAGAATAGGAGATATACATTCTCCATGCTGCCAATCTCTCTTAATCCCTTTTGCTTCTTAATGCTGAGACCTAAAGTCAGTTTCCCGGAGAAGGCAATGGCACCCCACACCAGTACTCTTGCCTGGAAAATCCCACGGATGGAGGAGCCTGGTAGGCTGCAGTCCACGGGGTCACTAAGAGTCGGACACAATTGAGCAACTTCACTTTCACTTTTCACTTTCATGCATTGGAGAAGGAAATGGCAGCCCACTCCAGTGTTCTTGCCTGGAGAATCCCAGGGACGGGGGAGCCTGGTGGGCTGCCGTCTGTGGGGTCGCACAGAGTCGGACACGACTGAAGCGACTTAGCAGCAGCAGCAAAGTCAGTTTCCACTTAACACATTGTACTGTGTGTGTATGCTTTTTTAAAAACACTCTTCCATTTTATGATCTTGTGATCCCTTCCTGACTGTTGTGGGCACTTGAGTTTGGAATCACTGGCTTTTCTTACAGCTACTTCATCTGAAACATCAGTTAGAGTGGAGGGTGGGGGGGTTGCAGCACTAGAGACAAGATAGGATGAGGGTGGGGTTGGCCAAAGGATGCCAGGATGTTTATTCCATGTGCAGGGGAGCCCAGCTGATAGTATATAGAGCAGTGGTCTCCAAACATTGATTGTGTACCTCATCAGAAAAATAATATTTGCATATATACCCTTCAAAGTAGGAGTTATGACTTAAAAATTATATGTATATACTCCTGTTATTTCCAGATGCAGTATACTCTCAAGGTCATAATTAAAGGAAGACTCTAAATCCATATTCCAAATAATTTTCATTATAATTTTCAATTTCTGGGCCAACTTTTCGGTTGGCAGATGTACTTTCTTAATGGCATCTCTAATTAGCAGTTTCTTGGCATTATTTAAGCCTCGTACATTTTGTGATGGTTAGTTCAATTGAACTAGATAATGCATTCCATAAATTCTGTGACATACACATCTCAGCTTATGGCAGTGAGCTGAATGGGAATGAAAAAGTTGGTCACCTCTGCTAACCCTTCCTGATTTGCACAATTTTATTTCCACTCTTTTCTTAGGAATTCTTTCATTCATCCTGATGGGAAGCCATCTGAGAGATGTAGGTACTTGTATGTGTTTAGATTTTGAAATTTTAGATAAAATTAACATAAATAGAGTTTTTAGAAACATTAATTAATGGGACAAACAAGGATCTGTGTGTGTCGTGGGCAGGGGTATCTTAGAGGGCAGGAGACATGTAGAGCATAATGGGATCTCATTGTAGCCATATAAACGCTAGACACAGGAGTTAGTACATTCAGCCTCTGCCCATACCCACACTCAGGTGTGGGTCAGTTGACTATACTTCCCCAGACAGTCTGTAGATTCAGTGCAATCCCTATCAAATTACCAATGGTATTTTTTCACAAAACTAGAACAAATTATTTTAAAATTGTATGGAAACACAGATGTCCCTGAATAGCCGAAACAATTTTGAGAAAGAAGAACGGAGCTGGAGTTATTCCACTCTCTGACTTCAGACTATACTACAAAGCTGCAGCCATAGTGTGGTACTGGTACAAAACAGAGACAAAGATCAACAGAATGGGATAGAAAGACCAGAAATAAACCCATATACCTATAGTCAGCTAACCTGTGACAAAGGAGGCAAGTATTTACAATGGAGAAAAGACAGTCTCTTCAATAAGTGATGCTGGGAAAACTGGACAACTGCATGTGAAAGAAAGAAATTAGAACATTTTTAAATATCATGTACAAAAATAAACTCAAAACTGTAAATGTTAAACTGGGTACTATAAAATATTTAGAAGAAAGCATAAGTAGAACACTTTTTTTTGGGAGGGGGGAACACTGACATAAATCACAGCAATATCTTTTTGAATCCATCTCCTAGTGTAATGGGAATAAAAACAGAAATAAACAAATGGGACCTAATCAAACTTAAGTTTTTGCATAGCAAAAGAAGCCATAAACAAAAAACCTACAGAATAGGAGAAAATTTTTGTTAATGGTGCTACTGAGAAGGAATTAATCTCCCAAAATATAAATATCTAATGCAGCTCAATATTAAAATTAAAAAAACCCAAATCACAAAATAGGCAAAAGACCTAAATAGCCATTTCTGCAAAGAATATGTAGATAGTCAAAAGGCACATAGAAAGATGCTTAACATCACTAGAAATGAAATCAAGACTATAATGAGTATCACCACCCACTGGTTAGAATGACCATTATCAAAATGTGTACAAAACAGTAAATTCTGGAAAGGATATGGAGAAATGGAAACCATCTTACACTGTTGATAGGAATGTAAATTGGTATAGCCACAGTGGAGAACAGTATGGAGGTTCCTAGAAAACTAAAAATAGAGCTACCATATGATCCTACAGTCTCTCTGCTGGACATGTATCTGGAGAAAACCATACTTCAGAAAGATACACGTGAGAACAAGATGGAGGAGGAGTAGATGGATGTGTAGTACTTCTGTCTCCATGGAAATATCAGGAATGCACCTTCAGACACAGAAGTGCATGCCGAACACCAGCTGAGAGCCGACAGGAGTACCTGACCAGAGGAAAACAATATATAGAACCATGCAGAACTCGGTAGGACGAAGGAACTAGGGGGAAAAACAGGAGTGTTAGTGGGACTGGACCTGTCCCCGGAGGGTGGGGGAACTGAAGCAGGGGTCCGATCCCCATGTTGGGGCAATTGTCTGAGCCAGAGGAGAATCCTTTAAGGCTGAGAGTGAAACAGCTGATCTGTGGCAGCCTAAATGGAATGAGGTCCCCTGGAAGGAGCAGCGGCTGGGTGCTGGAGTTTAGGGATTGTGGAGCAATCCTAGGGCAAGGGCTGCTGTTGACTGCAGAGAGATGGATCTAGGAGATGTGAGGGAGGAGATTGTGGTGGGAAATGCCTGTGGAGGAAAGCCAGGCAGCCATGGAAGCAAGGCGATACTGCTGAGTCACGCTTAGGGGGCGGAGCCATCACCATAGCCTCTGTCTCCCCACACACCAGCATTAGCAGCTGAACAATAGAGAGGCTGGCCCATCAAATGCCTGACACACTGAACTACAGAGCAGGACCCCACCCAGAGTACTCCTTTAAGTGACTGATACAGGGAACTACAGAGTAGGACCCCACCCAGGGTGCCCCTTTAAATGCCTGATGTGCCAATCTACAGAGTAGGACCCCAGCCAGGGGGGCCCCTTTAGGTGCCTGACATACCGAACAGCAGATAAGGACCCCAGGCAAGGGAGCCCTCTAAGTGCCTGAATGGGCCGAGCTACAGAGAAAGACTGGCCAAAGAGGCCTTCTGATTGCCAGCTAGAAGAGGCTCAAAAATAGATCCCGATAGGGCCATAACTCCTGCAGGGGAGACAGTCCATATTCCTGCACACTTGGCGCCGCCAGAGTCCCTGCAATCCAAGCAGCTGCACCACCTTCATGCTCAACTCTCACTGGGGCAGAGCTACCACAGGCAAAAAAAAGTCTTCCATCTGTGCATGCAGGGTTGCTTCGGTCGTATCCAACTCTTAGTGACCCTGTAGACTGTTCCCTGCCAGGCTTCTCTGTCAGGGGATTCTCCAGGCAAGAATACTGGAGTGTATTGGCCAATACTGGTTGCCATACCCTGCTAGAGCTCTAAATTACCTGCTGCCCCAGCCACAACTCCCCTGAGTACCTGGTGCTGCCAGAACCCCTGTGACCCAAGCAGCTGCACCACCTCCACACCTGGCCCTCACAGGGGCAAACCCAAGTCCTCCAGGGCAGCCCCAGGAGCAAACCCCCAGTGGATGACCCACATGTAGAGGTGGAAATAAAACCACAGTTGAAACCCAGGTGCAGTGTGGCTAAGGAAGAAGACCCAAAACCTTCCCACCAGCTGTACAAGCTGCAGATTAAATCCACACAATCAACTAGGCAGAATGTGTCTATGGAATATATAAAAGGTCACTGAAAGCTCCCACAAAAGAAAATACACTAGCTCTGATAGCAGTGGACATTGGAGGCGAGAACACACAGGAGTAGGACCAGAGTAGAGCCTGAGCTGCCCCCACAGCAGGTCCAGAGATCAGCACAGTGTTGGAGGGCATCCTAGGGAGGTGAGGTGGACTGTGACTTGCAGCAAGGGAAAGGACTCTGACAGCAGTGACTCAAGAAAAATATTTGTTATTCTTATGTTTTGACTTGTTCTATAGATTCTTTTGGATTTTTTTCTTTGTTTTCCCCCTCTGTTATAGTTGACTATTGGCACTATGAAATCTAATTAAGCTTTTGAGACTTTTTTTTTCTCAATCACATTGTTTACTGTTGTTATAAACCTCTGCCTCTACGTTAGGCCTTTGCAGTTCTATGGAGTTTCCCTTTTTTTTTTTTTTTCTTTTCTTTTCTCTTTTTTAAATTTTAATTTTTTAAACCTATTACTACTTTTCTACATTTATTCCTTTGTTTGCTTTTGCTACTGTTCTTTTCCCCTTGCAGTTAATCTTTAATGTATATAAATCTTCTTTATCTATTTCTATTTAACTTTGCATATGTATTTTTTCTTTTTTTTCTTTCTTTCCTTTCCTCTCAACATTTTGTTAGTTTCGTTTTCATTGCTTTATTCCCCAGTTGGCACCTTGCTTTAGTTTTGTTTTCCAGTTTGTGCCTTTGTTAGTTTTCTTCTGGTAGATATAATTTTGGTTTCCTTGGTTCACCAGGTCAGTCTGTTGTACTTTATTTTTGTTGGACTGATTTGATTTTGCTTATGTGTGTATATGTATATATTTAGTCACACTTTTTATTGTTGTAACCCTTTGCCTCTACACTGGGGTTTTGCAGGTCTATGAAGTTTTCCTTTTTTCTTTCTTCTTCCATTTTTTTTTCTCATTCTTATAATTTTAATTTTTTTAAACCTATTATATGTTTTCTACATTTATTCCTTTGCCTTTCCTACTGTTCTTTTCCTCTTGCAGTTAAATCTTTAATGTTTATGAATCATCTTCATCTATCTCTATTTAACTTTGCATTTCTATTTCTTTCTTTTCTTTCTTCACTTTCCTCTCAACATATTTGTTTGTTTTGTTTTCATTGCTTTATTCCCCATTTGGCACCTTGCTCTAGTTTTGCTTTCCAGTTTGTGCTTTAGTTAGTTTTGTTTTATCTGGTAAATATAATTTTTTATTTCCTTTGATCATCAGGTCAATCTACTATATTTTTGTTGCACTGTTTGACTTTGCTCATGGGTCTATATGTATATGTGTTATATTCCATCATTTTAATTATTATTTGCCTGATTTTATAACTGCCATTTCTCTGGGGTTCATCTTTGGCTTCTCATTTTTGGATATGTGTTTTAATCTCAGTTAATGCCATAACAGACCACTTGTGGAATCTCCATTCCTAACCAGAGATCAAGCCCTGAGCCTTTGGTGTGTGAGCACTGACTCCAAGATCCCAGACTACCAGAGAACTAACCCTGCTGCTGCTGCTGCTGCTACATCGCTTCAGTTGTGTCTGACTCTGTGTGACCCCATAGATGGCAGCCCACCTGGCTCTGCTGTCACTGGGACTCTCCAGGCAAGAACACTGGAGTGGGTTGCCATTTCTTCTCCAAGGCATGAAAATGAAAAGTCAAAGTGAAGTCGCTCAGTCGTGTCAGACTCTTCACGACCCCATGGGCTGTAGCCTACCAGGCTCCTCCACTCATGAGATTTGCCAGGCAAGAGTACTGGAGTGGGTTGCCATTGCCTTCTCTGAGAACTAACCCTAGGGAGTATCAAATAGTGAAAACTCACAGAAAGGAAACCACTTGACTACAAGATCCAGCATCACCCAGTAGCACCCTGTTCAGGATGCCTCATCTGAACAACAAACAAAACAAAAATACAAACACAATCATCAGCAGACAGGATTACCACCTCACTCAGCCTTGGCCATCAGAGGAAAAATAAATAAAAACTCGGCACAACTCTCATATGACCCTTACACAAACCACTGGACAAACCTTAGGAGGGCAGAAACCAAAAGGAAGAAAATTCAATGGTGAACCCTGGGAGAAGGAGACCTCAAACACAATAAGTTAAAAAAAAAAAAAAGAAAAGGCAGAGAAGTACTACACAAATGAAGGATTAAACTAGAAACACAGAAGTCCAGATAAATGAAGAGGAAATAGGCAAACTACTGAAAAAGAAGTCAAAATAATGATAGTAAAGATGATCAAAAACCTTGAAAACAAAAATGGAGAAAATGCAAGAATCAATTAATAAAGACCTAGAAGAATTAAGAATAAACATGTGGAGACAAACAATACAGTTACTGAAATTAAAAGTACACTAGAAGGAATTAATAGCAGAATATCTGAAGCAGAAGAATGAATCAGTGAGCTAGAAGATAAAATGGTGGAAATATCTTCTGAAGGGCAGAATAAAGTGAAAAGAATGAAAAGAACTGAGGATAGTCTCAGAGACCTCTGGGGCCATGTCAAACACACCAACATTTGAATTATAAGGGTCCCAGAAGAAGAGAAAAAGAAAGGGTATGAGAAAATTTTGAAGAGATTATAGTTGAAAATTCTCCCAACATGGAAAAGGAAATAGTCAATCAAGTCCAAGAGGTGCAAAGAGTCCCATACAGGATAAACCCAAGGAGAAACACTCCAAGACACATACTAATCAAACTAACAAAGACTAAACACAAAGAAATAATATTAAAAGCAGCAAGGGAGAAGCAACAAGTAACATACAAGGGAAACCCCATACACTTAACAGCTGATCTTTTAGCAGAAACTCTGCAGGCCAGAAGGGAATGCAGGATATATTTAAAGTACCGAAAGGGAAAAATCTACAACCAAGGTTGCTGTACCTGGCAAGGATCTCATTCAAAATTAATGAAGAAATAAAAAGCTTTTCAGAAAAACAAAAGTTAAGAGAATTCAGTATCACCAAACCAGCTTTACAACAAATATTAAAGGGACTTAAATAGTCAAGAAATGGAAGAGAAGAAAAAAGATCTACAAAATCAACCCCAAACAATTAAGAAAATGGCAATAGGAACATATATGTCAATAATTACTCTAAATGTAAATGGATTAAATGCTCCAATGAAAAGACACAGACTGGCAGAATGGATACAAAAATAAGACCATATATATTCTGTCTACAAGAAACCCACTTAAAGACTCATTTAGACTGCATGTGAAAGGATGGAAAAATATATTCCATGCAAATGGGAAGCAAAGGAAAGCTGGAGTAGCAATCCTCATATCAAACAAAATAGACCTTAAAGAAGATTACAGGACTTAAGGAAGGACACTACTTAATGATCAAGGGATCAATCCGAGAGGAAGACATAACAATTGTAAATATCTATTCACCCAAGATGGAGAAGGCAATGGCAACCCACTCCAGTACTCTTGCCTGGAAAATCCCATGGACAGAGGAGCCTGGTAGGCTGCAGTCCATGGGGTTGCTAAGAGTCAGACATGACTGAGTGACTTCACTTTCACTTTTCACTTTCATGCCTTGGAGAAGGAAATGGCAACCCACTCCAGTGTTCTTGCCTGGAGAGTCCCAGGGACGGAGAGCCTGGTGGGCTGCCATCCATGGGGTTGCACAGAGTTGGACATGACTAAAGTGACTTGGCGGCAGCAGCATTCACCCAACATAGGAGCACCTCAATACATAAGACAAATACAGACATAAAAGGAGAAATTGACAGTAACAGAATAATAGTAGGAGACTTGAACACCCCACTCACACCAATGGACAGATCATCAAAACAGAAAATATATTAGGAAACACAAGTCTTAAATGAAACATTAGATGAGATGGATCTCATTGATATCTTCAGGACATTCCATCCAAATGAAGAAGAATACACCTTCTTCTCAAGTGTACATGGAACATTCTCCAGGATAGACCACATCTTGGGTCACAAATACAACCTCAGTAAATTTAAGAAAATTGAAATCATATCAAGCATCTTTTCTGACCACAACGCTATGAGACTGGATATCAATTACAAGAAAAAACTGTAAGAAACACAAACACATGGAGATGAAACAAAACATTTCTAAATAACCGACAGGTTACTGAAGAAATTAAAAGGGAAATAAAAAAATTTCTAGAAACAAATGACAATAAAAACATGATAACTCAACACCTATGGGATACAGCAAAAGCAGTTCTAAGAGGGAAGTTTATAGCAATACAAATTCCTACCTTAAGAAACAAGAAAAACATTGAATAAACAACCTAACTTTACACCTAAAACAACTGGAAAATGAAGAACAAGAAAACCCCGAAATTAGTAGAAGGAAAGAAATCATAAAGATCTGAGCAGAAATAAATGAAAAAGAAATTAAAGAAACAGTAGTAAAGATAAATAAAACTAAAAGCTGGTTCTTTAAGAAGATAAACAAAATTGACAAACCCTTAGCAAGACTCATCAAGAAAAAAAAGAGAGAAGAATCAAATCAACAAAATTAGAAATGAAAAAGGAGAGGTTATAAGAGACAGTGCAGAAATACAAAGGATTACAAGAGAGTATTGTGAACAACTATATGGCAATAAAATGGGTAACCTGTAAGAAATGGACAGATTCTTAGAAAAGTTCAGTCTTCCAAGACTGAACCAGGAAAAAATAGAAATTATAAACAACCCAATTACAAGCACTGAAATTGAAGCTGTGATCAAAAATCTCCAAAAAAGAAAAGGCCAGGACCAGATGGCTTCACAGGAGAATTCTATCAAACAGTGAGAGAAGAGCTAATGTCTATCCTAAAATTCTCAAAAAATTGCAGAGGAAGGGACACTTCCAAACTCATTCTATGAGGCCACCATTACCCTGATAACAAAACCAGACAAACACAACACAAAAAAGAAAACTACAGGCCAGTATCACTGATGAACATAGATGCAAAAATCCTCAACAAAATTTTAGCTAACAGAATTCAGCAACACATCAAAAAGCTCATACACCATGATCAAGTTGGGTTTATTCCAGGAATTCTCCCATATACACAAATCAATCAATATGATACACCATATTAACAAATTGAATGATAAAAGCCATATGATAATCTCAATAAATGCAGGAAAAACCTTTGACAAAATTCAGGACTCATTTATAATGAAAACTCTTCAAAAAATGGTCATAAAAGGAACCTACCTCAACATAGTAAAGGCCATATATGATAAGCCTACAGCAAACATTATTCTCAATGACGAAAAACTGAAAGCATCACCCCTAAGATCAGGAACAAGACAAGGGTGTCCACTTTCCCCACTATTATTCAACATAGTCCTGCAAGTCCTAGCTACAACAATCAGGGAAGAAAAAGAAATAAAAGGTATCCAGATCAGAAAAGAAGTAAAGCTCTCACTGTTTGAAGATGACATGATACTGTACATAGCAAACCCTAAAGATAGTATCAAAAAATTACTAGAGCTAATCAGTGAATTTAGCAAAATTGCAGGATACAAAATCAATACACAGAAGTCACTTGCATTTTTATATACTAATGATGAAAAATTAGAAAGAAATTAAGGAATCAATTCCATTCACCATTGCAACACAAAGAATTAAATATCTAGGAATAAACTTACCTAAGGAGACAAAAGAACTGTACACAGAAATTTGTAAGACACAATGAAAGAAATCAAAGATGACATCAACAAATGGAGAGATAATCCATGTTCCTGGGTAGGAAGAATCAATATTGTGAAAATGACTATACTACCAAATGCAGTCTACAGATTCAATGCGATCCTTGTCAAATTACCAATGGCATTTTTTTCGCAGAACTAGAACAAAAAATTTCACAGTTCATATGGAAACACAAAAGACCCCAAATAGCCAAACCAGTCTTGAGAAAGAAGAATGGAGCTGGAGGAATCAACTTCCTGACTTCAGATTACACTACAAAGCTGCATTCATCAAGACAGTATGGCACTGGCACAAAAACAGAAACGTAGACCAATGGAACAAGATGGAAAGCCCAGAGATAAACCCGTGCACCTGTGGGTACCTTATTTTTGACAAACGAGGAAAGAATATAAAAGGGGGCAAAGACAGACTCTTCAATCAATGATGCTGGGAAAACTGAACAGCTACATGTAAAAAAATGAAATTAGAACACTTCCTAACAACATACACAAAGATAAACTCAAAATGGATTAAAGACCTAAATGTAAGACCAGAAATTATAAAACTTTTAGAGCAAAACATAGAACACTCAATGACATAAATCAAAGAAAGATCCTCTATGATCCACCCACTAGAGTAATGGAAATAAAAACAAAAGTAAACAAGTGGGACCTGATTAAACTTAAAAGCTTTTGCACAGCAAAGGAAACTATAAGCAAGGTGAAAAGACAACCCTCAGAATGGGAGAAAATAATAGCAAATGAAACAACTGACAAAGGATTAATTTCCAAAATATACAAACAGCTCATACAACTCAATTCCAGAAAAACAACCCAATCAAAAAGTGGGAAAAAGCCCTAAACAGACATTTCTCCAAAGAAGACATACAGATGGCTAATGAACACGAAAAGATACTCAACGTCACTCATTATTAGAGAAATGCAAATCAAAATCACAATGAGATATCACCTCACACCGTTCAGAATGGTCGTCAAAAAGTCCAGAAACAATAATTTCTGGAGAGGGTGTGAAGAAAAAGGAACGCTCTTGCACCATTGGTGGGAATGTAAATGGATGCAGCCACTATGGAAGATGGTATTGAGATTCCTTAAAAAACTAGGAATAAAACTACCATATGACCCAACAATCCCACTCCTAGGCATATACCCTGAGGAAACCAAAATTGAAAAAGACACATGTATCCCATTATTCCTTGTAGCAATATTTACAATATCTAGAACATGGAAGCAACCTAGATACCCATTGACATATGAACGGATAAAGAATTTGTGGTACATATACACAGTGGAATATTACTCAGCCATAAAAAGGAACACATTTGAGTCAGTTCTGATGAGGTGGATGAACCTATAACCTATATACAGAGTGAAGTGAGTCAGAAAGAAAAAGATAAGTACCATATTCTAATATATATGTATGGAATCCAGAAAATGGTATTGAAGAATTTATTTACAGGGTAACAATGGAGAAAGAGACATAGAGAATAGACTTACGGGCATGGGGAGAGGGGAGAAGAGGGTGAGATGTATGAAAGAGTAACATGGAAACTTACATTACCATATGTAAAATAGATAGCCGACAGGAATTTGCTATATGTCTCAGGAAACTCAAAGGGGGCCTTTGTGTCAATCTAGATGGGTGGGATGGGGCAGTAGATGGGAGGGAGGTTCAAATGGGAGGGGATATATGTGTCCCTATGGCTGATTCATGTTGAGGTTTGACAGAAAACAACAAAATTCTATAAAGCAATTATCCTTCAATAAAAAAAATAATAAAAAGAAATATACATGCACCCCAGTGTTCATTGTAGCACTATTTACAATAGCCAAGACGTGGAAACAACCTAAATGTCCATCGACAGATGCAGGGATAAAGATGTGGTATATATATATACATTGGGATATTACTCAGCCATAAAAAAGAATGAAGTAATGCCATTTGCAGCAACATGGATGGACCTATAAATTGATATTAAGTCGTAAAGACAAATCCCATATGTTACCACTTATATGTGGAATCTAAAAAATGATACAAATGAACTTATTTGCAAAAACAGACTCACAGTTATAGAAAAAAAAAACTTATGTTTACCAAAGGGGAAAGGTAGGGGCAGGAAAGGATAAATTAGCAATCTGAGGGTACCATATACCCATGCCTGTGTATAATATAGATAAACAACGGGAACCTACTGTACAGTGCAGGGGCCTATACTCAGTATTTGGTAAGAACCTATATGGGGAAAGAATCTGAAAAGAATGGATATATGTATGATGAATCACTGTGCTGTACACTTGAAATTCTTACAACATTGTAAATCAACTATTTTCCAATTAACATTTTTTTAAACTGAAAAAGCGGGTCAGTTGGAGCCACATAGAACGAATATGAAAAGATTTTAAAAAATCTTCACCTCCTCAGCCAAAATGAAGATAAAACAAAAATAATTAAAATCCCAAACAGAAGTTTACTGGAATTTCATGAACTTACAGAGAAAGCATTTGTTTTGGAATCTGGAGTCAGAGGAGTCCAAATCCCTCAAATGGGCTGCTGTTTTTGTTGTTGCCAAAGCTTCCACATTTCTCAGCTGCCTGTGATTTATCTGCCTTCTTCACTGAAGGGCTAATGACCTCAGGATTACATTTAATGCTTTCTTGTCTCCCTTGATTGTTTTCTTTCTTCCTATACCTCCAAACTTGAACTCTTTAAGGCCTTGCCTCCTTTTCCTGAGCAGATTTAAAAAAAAACAAAAAAACAAAGGCTTTGCTGTCTCAGACTGTTTGGGAATTAGGCCTGTTGGAGATGCGATAAAGCTCGTGCTTTACCAGGACACCTAGGCCTAATGGGGAAGCCTGTGCATCGTCTATATGCAGTGTGACCAGAACACATTTCAGATGCCAGCACTGCAGAAAGCAGTGGGGAGACTTTGACATAATTGAGTGGAGGTGTGAAAACCCAGCCCTACCAGCCAGACCAGGTTTCTATCCATACAATCCTTGTTTTTGAGCACCTTCTGGAAATTCTCAATATCCTGGGAATGCAGTCATAATCAAGACCAGGCCTATGGCCTTATGGAGGTCAACTTCTTATGGCAAATAAGATATGCAGACAGATACTTAAGCCACCACATATACCTTATTTTGTTGTTCTTATTTAGTCGCTAAGTCACGTCCCAGCTCTGTGACCTCATGGACTATAGCCTGCCAAGCTTCTCTGTCCATGGGATTTCCCAGGCAAAAATACTGGAGTGGGTTGCCATTTTCTTCTCCAGGGGATCTTCCTGACCCAGGGATTGAACCCAGGTCTCCTGGGTTGGCAGGTGGATTCTTTACCACTGAGCCACCAGGGAAGCCCATAGATACCTTATACAACCACTGAAATACATAGAAGGTGTCACAAGATAAGAGGGAAGTGAAGGATTAGATTTTATGGCAGCTGAATTGATGAGGCAAAGAGGATTGTGTTTGAGAACTTGAATATTTGTCAGGTGGACAAGGGAAAAGAAAAAGACATTTGGATAGATACAATAGCATACACAGAGTGGATGTGCACATTGGCATCGAGTGTTGGCTGACTACAAGGCCAGGGGGCTGGACAGGATTGCAGGAGAATCAGGTGGACAGCAACTGAGGACCCTGGATTTTATCCTGATGGACAGTGTTTCCTAAACCAGAGTCTATATGCCTGGAATGCAAAGTGGTGGAGGAGAGAGAAATCCATGAGCTGAGGGGGAAAGATTGGTACAGTTGTAGAATGCAGTGATGAAGGCGAGAATATTAGTGGGCGAGTGACTGACCACAGTGCAACACAGAGGGCCTGCTGCGATTGTAAACTGTAATTTGAATAGTAGCACACATCTCAGATATACTGTAGCTGCTTTGGGGCTTTCGTGTGCAAAGTAGGATTAATTCACGGTTGGGGGACTTCCCTGGCAGTCCAGTGGTCAGGACTCGTGTGCTTCCACTGCAGGGACACGGTTTTGATCACTATGAATGAAGATCTCACATGCTGCGTGACCCTCCAACCCCCCAAAAAAACAATAGGTTGGAGGAACACTGAAAGGTGAAAGTAAAATGCCTGTGAAAAGGAGTTAAAATGGTAGGACACGTGATCCAGACTGTGTAGGAAAGAAAATGAAGCCAGGAGGGAAAATAATTTGAGGAACACTGAGGGTTTCAAGGAAGTCATGGTATAGATGAGCTGCAAGGAGCCAAGTTGATCGGAAACTGTGGTCAGAGAGCAGGGTGAAGAATTTCCAATTTCACAAGTGTAAGGTTCCAGTTGGGGTCCCAGATTTTTCCTGCACCTCTAAGCTTGGCCTGTCCCCCTCTGCTGAATTTATTTAAGATGGCAGAAGAGACCCATCAACAGATGAAATTGGGTGCTGGGAGAATATAACAAGTGTCCACAGGAATGTGGAGTCAAGGTTTCTTTCAGGGGTTCAGGAACCCTGGGGCCTTAGGATTGGGTCAAACTTTGGGAAGAGAGCCTCCTGTTACTTGAGATTCGACTTCAGTGACCTCCCTTATTCATCGGGCATTTGTGTCCTAAAAGGGAGAATCTCATTGGGTTGATTTTTGTCACCCAAACCAAAGTCTTTTGCACCAGTTCTCTGAAGGTAGACCTCGTTTATGCTTGCCAATGTGTCATTGACTATGACTAGGATCTAGGTGCAGGGCAATTCTTTGTGGCAGAAAACCCTTTACAGCAGTTAGTATGCACGGGCCCATTGTGTCATGTCATTCACAACCACCTCATGAAGTAGGTACTATTATTAACTTTATTGTTTTTTCTCTTTGAGATACTGATTTTATTTCCTTTGAAAATATATCCAGAAATGGAGTCGCCGTATCATATGGTAGTTCTGAACCCACTCCAGTACTCTTGCCAGAAGAATCCCATGGATAGAGGAGCCTAGTGGGCTACAGTCCATAGGGTCACAAAGAGTCAAACACGACTGAAGCGACTTAGCACGTGCACATGCATAGTAGGTCTATTTTCAGTTTTTTGAGGAACTTCTAATCTATTTTCCATAAAAGTTATACCAGTTTACATTCCACCAACAGTGCGCAAGGGCTCTCTAGTACCTTCATTTCACACAGGAGGAAACTGAGGTACAGAGAAGTTAAATAACTTGCCTGTGTGCACATAGCCTGGAAATGGCAGTGCCAGCTTATCTGGCCATGGAGTCCGTGTGCTCGTCTTCTCTATGTGGCTGTGTCTGCAAAGAAATGATTCTAAGCTTGTTTCTTCAAAGGTGACAGCAGGGTTCGTGGTTTCCTCCTACAGCCTGTCACAGCCTACCACATAACCATGGTTTCTTGTGATCCCTGTAATATGGGTCCTTCTCCTCCCCCTTCACTCCAGCCAAGCCTATGAAAACTGCAGGTGGATCTCCAGTACTTATCTGGGGGTGATGCAATTTATCATTCAAACTGAGACAGTCTGAGAGTGAATGTGGACGCTGTTAATAGATTTGCTAGCCCCACAGGCACACATGAGGACTGTCTGAGGCAAAGCACCTCATATGGTCACTCTAGTGATACATTATAAATTACATGAGAATTGGAAGGAGCTGTAAGTGGACCCATGATATTTCTGATCTGCCAGAGGGAGACAGAAACTCCCCAAACCCAAATTCTAAAAGATCTGGTTCATAATAGGTACTTAATAGATGGGGTTTCATTATATCCCAAAGATATGTGTGGAGGACAGAAGTATTGGGTTGGCCAAAAAGGTTGGTGCTTTTTGGCAACCCAGTACATAGCCAGATATAAGGAAGGGGCAGAGCTAGGAAGTGCCAAGGAGCTACTCCTAGCAGTAACTTCTGTCCAAGCATTTTGCAGTTGAATAAACTAATGCTTGCTGTTAAACTGAAGAAATTACTCAGCAGACCCAAAGGAAACTTATTAAACCTTGTTTTTGCCTCTGTCTCTGAGACTGTCATTAAAATATCTGTACCTGGGGAAGAACTTGGGGTCCACTCAGCATGTCCTACTGTAGAAAGGCTAAAGGAGGATTAATAGGTCTTTGAAAAGCCCAAGACTAGGGACTGCAGGCATCATCAAGATTGCCTTTGAATTTGCAGAGCAAACTGCTTCGCAAAACCGGGGAAACTTGATTATTGGGAAATTGAAAGAACATGGCCCAAGGGGTTCCCAGGTGGCGCAGTGGTAAAGAACCCATCTGCCGATGCAGGAGACACAAGAGACACAGGTTTGGTCTCTGGATTGAGAGGATCCCCTGGAGGAGGAAATAGCAACTCACTCCAGTATTCTTGGCTGGAAAATTCCATGGACAGAGGAGTCTGTCAGGCTACAGTCCTTGGGGTCGCATAGAATCAGACACCTTTGAGCATGCATACATACACGCCCCAAGGTCACTGAGCAGACAGAAAACAAGCAGCTTGTCTCTGACTCTAAGCCTTTCTTCTTCTCTGTTGTTGGAAGAGGGCAGGGCTTGGGCCACCCCTTTTCCTAGAGAGTCTAGTCCCAGTGGTACTGGGGTTTGGGGGAACAGTTGCAGTATGTGAGAAGGGCAAGTTGTTCGTGTAGGCACAAGGTATTCTCACCTGAAGACAGCAGCTTCACCAGCTCTGCTCCTTTGCACTCGGCTGTACCCAGCCTTAGAGGAAAGACCCCTCGTTTTTGCAGGGTGTCAGAGGGCCAGCCACATAGTTTGGTATTCCAACTTTACAGGAACAGCAGAGGATGAGACTAATGACAAGATTTTAGTGATCCTGGTTAGAGACAGCCTGTCCCATCTCCCAGCCTCCCAGGGCTGGATGCCCCAAGAACAGGACAGAAGAATGATCCGGCAGTTATCTTAGGCATCATGACCAGTGTCATCTTATAGTCTGAGATAAGGGCCACAGTGTTCTCTAGGCCCAAGAGGCTTTTCTTGAGATGAGAATTAATTTGGAAAGATTTATTATTATGAAAGCAATGAATTTCAAGTTCTACTAGCGTATTTTAGGTGAGTCCATAGTCTCTGCCCCTCTCGACCAACTGGTTCATTCCCTTTTCTGGTAATGAATCCTCTTTGTGTTTAAAACCTATTTCTTTTTTTAAAAAATCTTTTTACTTTGTATTGGGGTGTAGCCAATTAACAGTGTTGAAATCCTTTCAGGTGAAGAGCGAAGAGACTGAGCCATTCATATACATGTAGCCATTCTCCTCCAACTCCGCTCCCATCCAAGCTGCCACATAACATTGAGCAGAGTTCCATGTGTTATATACGGTAGGACACTTACTTCTTTATAAGGTCAAAATATGTGCAGAAATAAGGCACTGAAGTATTTCAACTAAACTACGATATGGGAAACATTAAATGAGGGCAAGGTTTTAAGTGAGATAAGTGTTGGAAAAACAGTCATTACTGTTCAGACTGAGAATCCAGATGTAATTGCATAAACATATTTTTTTCACTCTCGTTCAACTTAAGAAATTTTGTCTTTTAAGGTAGCTAATCTATAAGATTGTAGCAACTTGTGACCAAACTTGTTCTTTTCATGTTATAGATTAATATTTTTTCACCGTTATACTTATTCCAACAGCTGAGTCATATTGGAAGCACAATGTAGAACAAGTTCTAAACAAGTTTTTCAAATGATATAAAACTGTCATTGGCCCTAGACATAATACAGTTTACTGGAATTATGTGAGAGACCAGAGTCACTGAGTCACTGATGCAGAACAGTCCCAAAGGTCTGCATATAAAAGTGAGGCAAGACTTCATCTTGTTGCCGTCATCATTCATAGTTTCACTGCATCACCCTTACTCTGTTTGTGAGTTCTGATGATGAGTGTCTTCACATTAAAGTGATGGGAATGCTTAAAATGGTGAGAGAGAAGTATTTATGATTTCTTTGTTTACTTTCATAAAAAGTATGACTCCTTGGAGAAAAGAGTTTTGAGATCATTTTATGGGAAACACAAATTTACTACAGAGCTGTGTAAGCAGCTGAGCCAGACACTGGCGTAATGGGATCTATTGGAACATGAGGAAGTTATGAGTTTACCATTAAAAATCAGCCCCCTGGAGCTCTGATTTCTGGTGTGACCAGAAATTTCAAAGAACCTCCTTCAAAATCTTTTTCTGTCTTCCTGCTTCTGAATTCTACAGAGCCCTCTTTGAAAGTGGTCAGTAAATAGGTTCCCAGAGTGTTTAATCTATAGATAGGAAATATCAGTAGTTTAAAGAGACTATGCTCAAATGACTAATTGTGTTGATGGTAACTAACTCTCCCCTGAGAGCCCTTTTGGCAAAGAGAAGTCTTATCTGACTTATGACAGCCTTGGAGTGGGGAGGGGCACTATTGGAATACAGTTGGACTTGACTCTTTTTAAAAATACCTTGATTTGAATCCACTAAAGCCTTGTGGCTACAAGACCCATTCATTAAATGTCTGAAGAGATGAAGGATAAGCTGTGTTCAAGGTCTGAGAACTGTACTCTGTTTTACTGCTATGCTAACCAGATGGGCAAAGCTCTGAATGTTCATTTAGGGACAATGGGATGTATCTGAAATTCTTTCTTTGAAGTATAGAGTGTTTAAGATGAAGAGTATTTGCTCCATACTTTTTTCCCCAAAAGAGGTAAATTCAAGTGTTCAAGTTATGAGTTCTTGAGTGATTTAAACTTAAGGGATATTTTCCCCTCATTAACTCTTCAAATAGCCCATGGATCATATTAGCAAGTGCCTTGGTGTCTAGCTTAAAGCTCTTAGTTTCCAATTGTTTAGAGAGCTGGGAATGTAATTGCTCCAAAGGAAACTCCTGTGTGATATATTAGGTTTCATGCATGCACATACTACTCCCTTATTGGAAACGTTAGCATTTAGCAAAGAAGAGGAATATGTTTCCGAGTTGTTTGCTGATAAAGTGGCATTCAGATGTTTGGCATTTTCAGATTAGCATATCAGGCTCGTATTTTCATAATGTCATTCACTCTGGAAAACGTTTTCTCTGTTTGAGAGAATGGTCATAAATTAGGGAAGGTTTAAAGTTTTCATCCAATCCTTTTGTTATTGAGTTGTTATTGGATAGAATCATGGAACATATGGTATCTCCATAGAAGTTTGAAGGGATAATCATAGGTTTTTAGTTTTTAGATCATGGAGATTATAAGAAATTGCTGACTGGGCAATTCAGTTGTGGTCATTATATAAGGAATGTGGACAAAATGGTGGGAAACATTATGTCTAATTATTGAAGTTCTAACACCATGTTAACTCCTTTTTAAAATAAAGCTCACAAATGCATCAACTAGAAATCTTCAGTGGTAGTATCATTAAATACTGTTAATAGTATAAGGTAAATGTTATCCCATGAAAATAGACTGTTTTTCAAATTATTTCACTTTGATCTTCTAAAGCAGAAAAATAAAAACGATAAATATTTATGCTTTTGAATTTTAGATGGAAAGTAAAGTACTTTATATTTTTAAAAATTCTGGTAATTTGAACATTAAAAAATATTCAGGACACTATTATAGCTAACAAATAATAATATGTCGGTTTTCCAAGAGCACCAGTCATAATTATTTTCATCTTCACTCTATCTGATCGTTGAGAAAATAGCAAAGCATCCTCTTTCTTTCAAGATCTCTCTCCTTTAACAAGTCATAATATAGAACTGAAAATACACAGCAGTAGTTCTGTGCTTAGAAGAACTTTTATGTTTCTCAATTTAAAAATACGCAAGGAGGTTCAAGAGGGAGGGGACATATGTATACCTATGGCTGATTCATGTGGATGTATGGCAGAAACCAACACAATATTGTAAAGAAATTGTCCTCCAATTAAAAATAAAAAATTAAAAAAGAAAAATGTGCAATAATAGATTTAGTTTCATCATGTTTAAAATAAATGCTTGTCATTACCAATTAAAAATTCCTTGCAGTGGCATTTCAGCACCACGGATAGCACCACCTGGTGCTGTCCCCCGCCCCCAGTTTTAGTCAGTCCACCTCTGACAAGGGTCTTTAGGTATGACTGTATTGCCATAAAGGCTTCCCTGGTGGCTCAGTGGTAAAGAATCTGCCTGCTAAAGCAGGAGACGCAAGAGACATGGGTTTGATCCCTGGTTCAGGAAGATCCCCAGGAGAAGGAAGTGGCAACCCACTCTAGTATTCTTGCCCAGAGAATTCCATGGACAGAGGAGGCTGGCAGGCTACGGTCTCTGGGATTGCAAAGCATCAGACACAACTAAGTGACTAAACAACAAGAGTGTTGCCAAAAATAGTACTTATACTATTAGTGTTACATTAAAATTACCTGAAGAATATCCCAGTTTCCAGCCCCTACCACTCTGACCAATTAAACCAGATTATCTATGGCGGGTTCTGAGCTTTCTAGCATTAAAACCAATAGCAAGTGATAATTTCTATGAGATGGGGTGGTTTTCTTCTAAAACAGAGATTTTTAAACTTAATGGTCTCTTAGAATTGCGCAGGTAACTAAAAAATTATAACCTGGGTTTGTCTCTAAACATTGTAATTCAAGTAGCCTGAGTTGGGGCACAGACATCATTAGTTAAAAAAAAAATCATCTAGGTGATCCTAAGTAGAAAGGGTTGATCAACAGTACTCTTCTTTTTTAAAATTTATTTATTTTTAATTGAAGGATAGTTGCTTTACAGTATTGTATTTGTTTCTACCAAATAACAGCACTCTTAAGTAAGACCTGGATTCAGTTTTTTTTTTCATGTGGAAAGTTTAGGCAAATTTGATATTTCAGTAGGAGCCCTACATTCTAGAAGGAAGCAATGTCTAGTTTTCATGATATTGAACTTGAAGTTGAGAAACTTGGATTTTAGCCAGATTTGAAATCAAATGGGACTCCAGCAGCTACTTTCTGTACCTTGCCTGGACCAAAACTCAAAGCCTAAATGTTGAGTAACAGCATGAAGTGTGAAATCCTTATGTTCCCATCTATTCAAATTAAAAGAAAAAAACCCAGTATATACAATATATGGATTCCAGATTGTGTAAATGTTGTTTCTTCCGTTACTCTTAGCAGTACTGCTCCTGTGTACTTTAGCTGTCTGTGTGCATGTGTGCATGCTCAGTTGTGTCTGGTTCTTGGTGACTCTATAGACTGTAACCTGCCAGGCTTCTTTGTCCATGGGATTATCCAGGCAAGAATACTGGAGCGGGTTGTCATTTCCACCTCTAGGGGATCTTCCTAACAGGGATCGAACCCATGTCTCCTGCATTGCAGATGGGTTCTTTACTGCTTGAGCAGGGCCTCTTCATTTCACTTGAAATTACCAAACAGGTTCTTTAGTTCAGAAATATAGCATGTATCTTGCTTTGTCTTTATCCTTACACTGTAAATACCCATAAAGTCAAGCATATTCTTTTGTTGCTGAGACTAGTTTTTACACCAAACCCTTGTTTATATTCAGTGCCACCTTGTCCCCTGTGTTCCCTGCAGGTCCACTCTTTCACTAGGCAGATTGTGTTGCATTCCCTTCCTCCCTGAGCTGAAACTAGCAGTATGTCAACACCCAAATGTTTCCCCCACCTCTGATCTAGTGACCATAGAGAAGCAGGTACAGGTTTAAATAAACAAATGGTAACGCCTGGAGGAGACAAGGAGTCCAGTTGTTTTTGGCCACTGACTGTCTTTGAACTTTGATGGTTCTCCACCTGACATCAAGGATATGAGTCTCTTAGAGGTTTTGGTGAAAGATCTTTCTCATTCTACTGCTTATCCCTTTACCGTCCCTCCTCCCCACTTCACTCCCTCACAGAGCCTGCAGGTGCCCTGGGAAGTGGAGCCAGCTTATTTACATTCAACCCCTTGAAAGCAAGTCGATTACATCCCAGTGGAAGCTGAAACCTAGATCTTCACTATCAATGTTCCCCTTTCTACATCTCCAACATTCTTTATACAGAAAAGTTTAACCTAGATTATTCTCTTGAAGTTTTCAAGGTTTGAGGAAAGTAATTTTCAAGCAGGGTATTAAAGTAACCTATAAACTAATTTTAGCTGAAATAACTCACTAAGTATTCATTTAACACTAACAGTGTGTTAATAACGGGCTTATTATTCATGGCTTCTACCTGCAGTTCCTAATCACTTACAGACCTGTGCTTGTCTCCCTGCAATATTATCTCCACAAAACTACCAATGGAACATTTAGTAAATTATTACTATAGCTCATTAAATTATGACCCCAAAACATTCAGAAGCATTCTGTGTTCACCCTTCTATTTGGATCTGGCTTGACCTCATTTTTAAAATGTGCAGAGTCCCCAGGAGACACACAGGCAGCAGGTTTTTACAAGATTTGCGAGGCATAGAATGCCTTTTAGGCTAATTGACTGCTTTAAAATATTTAATGTCTTTGATAGACTTCATTACCTTGGCTAATTCAAACCAATTTGATTTTTTTATTTGTAGCTAGTTAATTTCAGTTTTTAATTACAAAGTGTGACTCTAACGTAAATATTTTTAAAAACCTTGGGTCCCAGGTCAGAGGTCAGTTTATTGCATTTTGAAGCAAAGCTGCCTCTTGTAAGGTATCTTTTGGAATGTACTTGAAATGACTATCTCATTACATAGTCTGTAGAATTAAGAATATATGTTTGTTCTCATTTTATGAAAGAAAGAGAGGAGGAGGAAAGAGAGAAATGTCTGAAAGTTAAGACTGATCCAAGATAGAAGGAAGATGAAAGATTTGTCTGAATTTTTTTTTTAATATATTTCCCAGTCTAAGTACTTTTATGGACACATTTTATAATCCCTTCTCTCTCCAAGTTAAGTCTCTTTCTTCTGCCTTTTTTTTTTTTTTTTGGTGTGTGTGTGTGAAACATTTGTTGTCACTATCACTGTCCTTTTTTCAATCACTTTTTTGGCCAAAAAATCACTCACTGCCATTGAAAACCAACTGTAGTTTTCCAAATGGCCTGATTTTGCTGCTTAAGCTGGGGAGTTTTCATAAACTTTCTAGTTCGTGCTGCTTAGGGCTTTCACCAAGTCCTCTGATCTCAGCCGCCTCTTTGAATTGCTCCTCAGAGTTCTGCTAGAATACCAACATTCCCACAGTGTAAATACACTCCAAGTGAAGACAGATTTGCCTATAATATGACACCCTAGCAACAAAGTCAGGGGTTTCTGACTTTCTTCAGTCCATCTGTGACCACCTTCTAGCTCCTGAAAAAAAAGGACCAATGACTATTTTCTTGGTTTGTCTATAAACAGAGGCCTCAAACTCATTGAATTCAAATTCTCTGGACAAAGCTTTAGTTTCAGGTTGAGTAAACTGCATTCTACTCTTTTTATATTCTCATCCTCCAGAAACTAGCATGTTGTAGGAATACCAGAATGACTGAATGAATGATGGAATTGAAAAGTGAAAGGGTTGAAGGAAATCAGTTGCTATATTTTAATATTTCTATGTCTCTTCCCACTTGTGAGTTGACATAATGCTTACCATTTACCCAAATGACTACACTGTTGGGGTTACATAAAAATGGCAAAATAAGTATTTCTTCTCATTTGACTATTAACTGCTTGTAACATGTAAGCAGCACAAAGTACAGCACATGGCCTTTGCCCTGTGCTGTATTTTGGGGCCTTTGTGTGCCTAGTCTCCCAGTCTTTCCCTCTAGTTTTGTTTTGCTTTTCTGTATATCCAGTCTGAATTCTTAGCAAGACTTCACTTCTTCAACATTCTGTGGGTACTTTTTCGCACCTAGTTCGGGAAACCCTGGGTCACCTCAGTGTTTGGGCCACTCCTGAGATGGTGTTTATGGGAGAGTCCAGTGGCAGCCAGGCCCTCCCTGCCACTCACCACTATTTCTGGTCTCAATCCAACAGCATGAGACCTTCTTGCATGCCCCTAGCCACTGTGCCCACCACTCCAGAATAACTCCATGGCCTAAATGAGCATCACTTGGAGCCTCAGTGGACATGAGCGCTTTTTACCTTTTCCAAGACTCCATCTGCGTTCTTCCTCCTCCTCTCACCCTGCTCCTTCAGTGATGCTTCTTCTTGCCTTGATCTTCAGACTCACTCCCCTGTCTGACTAATTTCCTCTAAATGGTTCTTGTTGCTGAAAAGAAATTCCTTTGATCTGTTTATGTCTTCAAGCGACCAACAGCCTGTTCTCCAGTTCACTTCTAAGCATTCAGAGAACTTTATGTTTGCTAAACACTGCTTTTTTCTGCTCAGCCACTGTGCTCATCCTGCTCTCTTTGAGGCCTGTATGACAAAGACAAAGTACATGCGTGCTCAGTCGTGTCTGACTCTCTACGACCCCATGGACTGTAGCCCGCCAGGCTCTTCTGTCCATGGAATTTTCCAGGCAAGAATACTGGAGTGGGTTGCCATTTCCTACTCCAGGGGATCTTCCCAACCCAGGGACTGAACCAGGTCTCCTGCATTGCAGGCCGATTCTTTACCACTGCTCCACCTGGGCCAAGTCCCCATCTCCTCTTGGTCTGTTTTCACTCCTGCTCAGCATTTGACCTCACTGGCTCCTGTCCTTCTTGACATTCTTGACTTAAGCTATCTCCCAATTTTCTTGTACTCTTTCTTTACAAGATCCTACATTGGCTCCTTATCTTTTTAAAAAATTTATTTATTTATTTGGCTGCACTGGGTCTTAGTCGTGGCATGCAAATTCTTAGTTACAGCATGTGGGATCTAGTTCCCTGCCTAGGAATTGAACCCGGGCCCCCTGCCTTGGGGCCACATGTTACATGATCCTACTCTGAAGTGTTCAGGGTAGGCAAATCTCTAAAAATAGAAAGTGGGTTAGTGGTTGCCTGAGCTGGCATGATGTGGGCCTGGGGAATCTCTGCTGATGGGTCCAAGATTTCCTTTTGGGATAGTGGAATGTTCTAAGATGATACTATGTGCAATCAAGTAGTGATTGCACAACTTGACACATACACAGAACCACTGAATTGTACACAATGATGGATCAACCTTATAGTATGTAGAATACGTCTCAAAGTGACTAAAAATTGAGGGGGATATTATTTTAGAATTAAGAGCATGCATATTTACTTGTCTACATTAAAGGCATAACTTCTGTCGCGTTATCTATCCCTCACCATTCTCTATGCTCCCTGGGAGCAGGGACCATGTCCATCTTATAGCCATTTCACAGGACCTGACATAGTAGCTGCTCAGGAACCCTGTTGGGTGGGACAATTCTGGCCCCTCCAGCCCAGGAGAGGAGCAGCTAAAACCCAGCCATATCTGGCAATGTATACTTCTGTTTACCAGTTGTGCCATCTTAAGACACCAAAGTACCAGTGGCCTCAATGCTACTGTGCCAACCTCTTAGCGCCTCATGTTAGTTACTACCTCACTGCCAGGATCAAGATAAGAGCACACCTGAGATGTTGTTACTATTATAGCACAAGTACATTCAAGCCACTTTCTATGGGGAAGAAGCATTTCTTCTATCCCATTTGGAAAAAAAAAAAAAAAAAATCACAGGCAAAAGAGATACTAGAGCCTGGATATTCAGCCTAAAATGCATCTGGAGGACTTCCCTGGTGGTCCAGTGGTTAAGACTACGAGCTCCCAGTGCTGAGGGCAGAAGTGTGAGCCCTGGTAGGGGAACTAAGATTCCACATGCTTGAGGTGTGGCTAAAAAAGCAAATAAAAAAAGAATACATCTGGAGCAGTAGCTTGTTATGAAATCAGAGTGTGCATATGGGACTTAGGTTTCTCATCAAGACTTGGCTGAATAGGAGGTCCTTGCTTGCCTGGGTGTTGATGAACTTGTTTGATGTGAAGTTCAACCTGAAACTATCAAGTAGGAGAGAGTTCTCTGCTGATCTCAGAAGTGATGGGACATTCTGTTTACAAATAGAATCCCATGAAGGTTTTCTGAAGAGTCATTCTGATTTCTAAATTGTATCTGTGCCGTCTCCACTGGGCCAGCCAAAGAGGGTCTTCTGGGCACAGCCCTGTTTGCTCTGAGCAGGCTGCAAAGAGTGAGCAGCAGGAGAACAAGGGAGGGCCCCCTGACAGATCCCGGGAGGCTTTACTGTGGCTACTCACCTCCTGTACCCCCGGTGCTGCCTGAGGCTCTACTTACCTCCCACCAGCCTATCCAGTACTCCCAGTTTGGCCACGTGCTCATTTGTTTTTCTGAATCAGTATTTTACTCTAATCTGTGTGCTTTTTTAATCCAGATAATTATTTTTCTCCATCTTGAATTTTTTTTATTTTTTTTTTTGAAATTGGCATATAGAGGATTTACTGTATCTGTTAGTTTCAGATACACAGGACAGTGATTCAGTTATACATATGTATGTGTTTACACATATATATTCTTTTCCGGATTCTTTTCTCTGATAGGTTATTACAAAATCTTGAGTATAGTTCCCTGTGCTATACAGTAGGTCTTTGTTGGGTATCTCTTTTATATATGATAGTATGTATTCCATTTTGCATTCTTTAATCACATGTTTGAGTTAGGTTAGCTATGTGAGACCTGGGCTAGAAGCTATGAATGGAATGATAAACAATAAAGATGAATCTCTTTCCTCTAGGAGTTTCCAGTCCAGCTTTATTCTTTCTCCTCTTCCTCCCCTTCATTTTTTCTTTTATTATCTGTTATCTTTCAGGCCCCAAAAAGGAAAGTCAATAAATATCAATTTATACCAAGACAGATAAAGGTCATGAGAACTCTTGCTGGCCCCAGTTTGAATACTTTACCCAGAAAACCCCAAAACATACCTTTTAAAACCTGTGGAGGGAAATGGTGGCAAGTCAGAACAAATTGTAACTGTTTCTAGTACTCGTCTCATTTTGCATGCTCTCATACTGAGAATGAATTCATGATTCAAATTCACTCCAGGAAGAAAGTTAAAATTAGTTCTTTATGAAGAGTTCATAACAGAGGAAGCTTGGAAGAGTCACAGTTCTCCTAAAAAACTTTATGGCTGTAGACTACATTTGTCATGCTGAGAACTTGGAACAGGAACTGTGTTTGCTACGGTGTGCATTTTTGTAAATGTGGAAGTTGAAAATAGGAGAAGGTTAATAATCCTGCTTTCTGAAAAAGATTAGTAAAATGTAAGTATGGGGACAATGCATTTCCTCTGGATTTGCAGAACAGATTGGGATCTGTAACATATTTCTACATGCTGCTTTGTCAAAATCATCTGTAACTAATAAATATATGGTACATTTAAGAACAAATGCCTGGTCATGGTGCGTGACTTGTATTATCAGTTACCACACATGGAGGTCATCTTATGGGTGACATTTGCTGCAGAAAGAAATGGCAACCCTCTCCAGTATTCTTGCCTGGAGAATTCTGTGGTCAGAGGAGCCTGGCGGGCTACAGTCCATGGGGTTGCCAAGAGTCGGACATGACTGAGCGACTAACACTGCTTGGAAAACAGTGCTCTGGGGTTCTGGGTATGGGTGTAAGATAAATACAAATAATTCTTAAAACACTGGCAAAGTATTTTAGGCTTGCAGTTCACTCTCCCAAGATTCAAATTTTAGCCATAGTTGAAAGCAGAGAGATAGACTAGTTGTTTGATTTAGTTACAAATTAACTGTGCCAGGACCCCACATGAATTGTGTTCTGAGAGCAAAGAACACAGTTTTGAAAAGGATGGGAATAGGATAAACTTCCAAATATTACTTAAAACTCTGGGACTTAGAATTGTGTTGTCATTCCTGTTGATGATAGTAAGAACTCAGAATATTGAGTGGACACTTTCGAAGCCTTTTGAGCTTTTCTTGGCTAGCTTTATTTGTCTATTAATGATTAATTTTAGTATTTTCATGCACTTCTGTTGAGATATGCTGACTGGCATCACCACTCTGGAAGGCAGTTTTGTTCTGTCCATAAATGTTTTAAAAGCACAGGCAATTTTTTGACTTCAGGTCTACCTTTGAGAAACAACTCCCACATGTGGACAATGATTCGTGCATAACTTGGTTTTTCAACCATAGCACTATTGATATTTTGGGCCAGATGATTCTTTATTGTGGGGGCTGTGTGCATCATAGAATGTTTAGCAGCATCCCTGTACCCACTAGATCCCAGTGGTGTGCCCAGTTGTGACAACCAAAACTGTGTCTTCAGTTCAGTTCAGTTCAGTCGCTCAGTCATGTCCGACTCTGTGCGACCCCATGAATCGCAGCACGCCAGGCCTCCCTGTCCGTCACCAACTCCCGGAGTTCACTCAGACTCACGTCCATCGAGTCGGTGATGCCATCCAGCCATCTCATCCTCTGTCGCCCCCTTCTCCTCCTGCCCCCAATCCCTCCCAGCATCAGAGTCTTTTCCAATGAGTCAACTCTTCGCATGAGGTGGCCAAAGTACTGGAGTTTCAGCTTCAGCATCATTCCCTCCAAAGAAATCCCAGGGCTGATCTAGACATTGCCAAATGTCACCTGGGGGGCAAAATTGCTCCCTATTGAGAACCATGGGTGGGACACTTCCTTTGTAATTTCAAATGAACTGCAAATATCCTAAATACCCATCTTTTAAAACAGAGCCATTCAATAGAAATATGATAGGAACCATATAAGTAGTGTTATGTTTTTTAATCACTGCATTGACAGAAATAAAAGGCAACAGGTGAAATTGATTTTAATGCCATATTTTATTTGATCCAATACATCCAACATGTTTTCCTTTCAATATGCAATTAAGATAAAAAATTACTAGTGAGATATATATATATTTTCTTAGTATTAATAGTATTCAAAATCTGGCATGTATTTTATGACACATCTCAGCTCATGCCAGCCTGACTCAAGTATTTGATAGCCACTTGTAGCTAGTGGCTACCATATTGGATGGCACAGATTTAGAGGAATGGCTTCTAAAAGTAACTGTGGCATGTTCCTACTGTGTACCAGTTACAGATAATGAGACAGAGAAGTACTCAATGGAAAGAGCTCAAAGGCATGTTGTTAAGTGAAAACAGAGCAGCGGAATAATATGTGTGCTATGACATATGTTAAAAAATTATTTTGAAAAATGAAATGTACATGTATTTTCATATATATGTATATTCACCAATATACCTGTGAAAATACATATATATGCAAATAAATAGAAAATTTTCTAGAAGCGTGCCCATCACTGAGAGAGGACTGGAGGTGAGGGAAGTGGAGGTGGACAAGGCAGAATTTAAATGTCACGTGTTAACTTTTTAAAAAAGGAGAAATGTATTTATGTACATGTGCGTGTGCATGCTAAGTTGCTTCAGTCGTGTCCGACTCTTTGTGGCCCTATGGACAGTAGCCCGCCAGGCTCCTCTGTCCATGGGGTTGTCTAGGCAAGAATACTGAAGTGGCTTGTCATGCCCTCCTCCAAGGCATCTTCCCCACACAGGAGTTGAACCCGAGTCTTTGGGATCTCCTGTATTGGCAGGCTGGTTCTTTAGCACTAGCGCTACCTGGAAAGCCCGTGTTTATGTATAACTTGTATAATAGTACGTGCTTTAAAAAGTGAACTCACTAGATTCTGACAGCCTCTGGATATTGCTAGTCTTCAACCTGGGCTGTACCTTAGACTCACGGGGGTGGGGCTTTCCAAAAATATCCTGCCTGGACCCCACTTTGGACCAATTAAATCAAAATCCCTCAAGGTACTTTCTGTCTTAAACACTTCAGATGATTCTAAAGTGTGGTCAGGATTGAGAACCACTTCTTCAGAGGAAGAGGTGGAAGGTGTGTTCATTAAATGATTATCTGTGGACATTTCTTAAGAAAATAATTTGATAAGGATCTGATGGAAATTACCTTGAGACATGTTCTTTGATGAGGGTTTTTTGTTGTTGAATAAGGGCAGATTCATATTTTAAAGATAAACACATCAAATGAGCTGAGGGATGGGTTTGATATTGTTTTGTGAAAATTGAAGTTTTTGACAAGATTCTTCATAATCCATGGCAATCGACTTCAAGTAAAGTCTGCCTAAGAGTCTGAAAAAGTAATGCTAGTCTTTCTCTAAAGCAAGTCTATATGAACTCTATCAAACTAACATACATAGAGACATGACTCAAAGTTGCACTCCATAGAAAATTGTCCAATAGGTGGTTCACAAAAGAAAGGATCATGTAGACTTAAAAAATTATTTACTTAGATTCTTGAGCTCATCATCACCATTTGAAAACATGAGATTAACCATCCTTGGTATTTAGAGAGCACCACTTCAGTTAGACTGATAGGAAAAATCTCATTAACATTTTGTTGCCTATTGCTTGTTCTACGTGAATGCATGACAATTACAATGTCAGTGCCATCCAAGGTGAAGCCAGTGTAATTTCATTTGACAAGATAAGCCCTTCTGAGAATTGGGCATATTTTACACTTGATCCAGGGTCAATATTGGTTTGGGATGCAGTTCTCATATATTTATCCATCTTTGGCTTCCTCAGCACTTTTAGAAATGAAACAAATCAGTGTTTGGTAAGACTTACAGCCAATGTCTCTCTGTTCCAGGGCTTTGAAAATGCCCAGAAATCGCTTGATTTACTGAATGCTCCATTCATTTGTCCTGTGGTTTAAAGGAGTACACTCTTGTCACCATGGAAACAGACTCACATCCTAAGGAAACTGATTCAGTACCTCCCTCCAAATGATAGTATTGATACAGCATGAGGTTTGAGGAGAAAAGGGTCTACATCAAGTTGAGATGATGACACCCCTTTGATCCACAAATCTCTCCCTTCCTTGGGTTTAGCCCCTAGGTTTACATTTGCGGAACAGTGGTACATGGTGAGAATCGATACTTTAATCCATTGCCACGGAGCTATTGCATTTGTGTGAACAATCCAGATGCCCAGTTGGTTGACTGAATTTGCTGAGCATTTGAGAACAGGTACCCGTGTCTGTTCCCAGAAACCTAGAAATCTGGTATAGGGCTCTAACTCTGGGGTTGGAATACACTAGTTAAAACCTTTAGGAGGCTCTGTGATCTGAAAATGGTTGATTCAGGGAAAAGACTACTTAAAGTGAACCTAGTTAGAATGAGTCCCAATATTTCATATTAAATACTGGGAGTGAGGTGTCTTAACTGGAATTTCATTTTAAAAAATAAAACAAAAATTATAAAGTTATTCGATATTATAGTTTTAAAAATTAGGTTTTAGTATCAAGAATGGTTGTAAATATAGTTTGAATCAAGCATGAAACAAGTATGGCATTAAAAAAATTTATATGTACAATACACTGTGATAAGCATGTGTAGATTTTGATGCCACCTCCCAACTCGCCACCTACAAAATAGACACAAGTATGTTACTTTTGGTAAAATTTCCAGCAGAATTTGGTAGCTAATAGGTATGTTCTGGCATGTGGCACTTTTGCCACATGCTAGTGTTTATATATATATATATATATATATATATAAAAACAGTGCAAATATATGTCAGCTACAAATTGGCACTTACCAAGAGCATTGTCAAAGACTGAACAACAAAGGCATTTGCCATCTGCCTCTAAGGAGATTGAATCCCATGTTGCTATAGCTGTTGACCTTCAACAACCCCTGAGAGAGTTCAGGGTAGAGTGAGACACTCTGTGTTCCAGGAAATCTTGTGGGACAGGTCTTCAGATATTTGGATGTTTTTAGGAACAGATGGAGAGAAGGCAATGGCTCCCCACTCCAGTACTCTTGCCTGGAAAATCCCATGGATGGAGGAGCCTGGTAGACTGTAGTCCATGGGGTTGCTAAGAGTTGGACATGACTGAGCGACTTCCCTTTCACTTTTCACTTTCATGCATTGGAGAAGGAAATGGCAACCCACTCCAGTGTTCTTGCCTGGAGAATCCCAGGGACAGGGGAGCCTGGTGGGCTTCGTCTATGGGGTCGCACAAGAGTCGGACATGACTGAAGCGACTTAGCAGCAGTAGCAGCAACAGGAAGATGACCATTATATCTACTACTGTGGGCAAGAATCCCTTAGAAGAAATGGAGTAGCCATCATAGTAAACAAGAGTCCAAAATGCAGTACTTGAATGATCTCTGTTCGTTTCCAAGGCAAACCATTCAATATCACAGTAATCCAAGTCTATGCCCCAACCAGTAATGCTGAAGAAGCTGAAGTTGAACAGTTCTATGAAGACTTACAAGATCATCTAGAACTAACTCTCAAAAAAGATGTCCTTTTCATTATAGGAGACTGGAATGCAAAAGTAGGAAGTCAAGAAAT
The DNA here is from genome assembly GCF_002263795.3 of Bos taurus. Lineage (NCBI taxonomy): Eukaryota > Metazoa > Chordata > Mammalia > Artiodactyla > Bovidae > Bos > Bos taurus. The sequence continues at coordinate 53,584,627 of NC_037335.1, read as the reverse complement.
ACCTGGAGTAACAGGCAAATTTGGCCTTGGAGTACAAAACGAAGGAGGGCAAAGGCTTAACAGAGTTTTGCCAAGAGAACGCACTGGTCACAGCAAACACCCTCTTCCAACAACACAAGAGAAGACTCTACACATGGACATCACCAGGTAGTCAATACCAAAATCAGATTGATTATATTCCTTGCAGCCAAAGATGGAGAAGCTCCATACAGTCAGTAAAAATAAGACTGGGAGCTGACTGTGGCACAGATCATGAACTCCTTATTGCAAAATTCAGACTGAAATTGAATAAAGTAGGGAAAACTGCTAGACCATTAAGGTATGACCTAAATCAAATCCCTAAATCAAATTTGTCACAGTGGAAGTGACAAATAGATTCAAGGGATTAGATCTGATAGACAGAGTGCCTAAAGAACTATAGACAGAGGTTCATGACATTGTACAAGAGGCAATGATCACAACCATCACCAAGAAAAAGAAATGCAAAAAGGCAAAATGGCTGTATGAGGAGGCCTTACAAATAGCTGAGAAAAGAAGAGAAGCTAAAGGCAAAGGAGAAAAGGAAAGATATACCCATTTGAACGCAGAGTTCCAAAGAATAGCAAGGAGAGATAAGAAAGCCTTACTCAGTGATCAGTGCAAAGAAACAGAGGAAAACAATAGAATGGGAAAGACTAGAGATCTCTTCAAGAAATATTAGAGCTACCAAGGGACCATTTCATGCAAAGATGGGCACAGTAAAGGACAGAAATGGTATAGACCTAACAGAAGCAGAAGATATTAAGAAAAGGCAGAAAGAATATACAGAAGAACTATACAAAAAAGATCTTCATGATCCAGATAACCATAATGGAGTGATCAGTCACCTAGAGCCAGACATCCTGGAATGTGAAGTCAAGTGGGCCTTAGGAAGCATCACTACAAACAAAGCTAGTGGAGGTGATGGAATTCCAGTTGAGCTATTTCAAATCCTAAAAGATGATGCTGTGAAAGTGCTGCACTCAATAGGCCAGCAAATTTGGAAAACTCAGCAGTGGCCACAGGACTGGAAAAGATCAGTTTTCATTCCAATCCCAAAGAAACGCAATCCCAAAGAATGTTCAAACTACCACACAATTGCAGTCATCTCACACGCTAGTAAAGTAAGGCTCAAAATCCTCCAAGACAGACTTCAACAGTAATGAACTGTGAACTTCCAGGTGTTCAAGCTGGATTTAGAAAAGGTAGCAGAACCAGAGATCAAATTGCCAATATCTGTTGGGTCATCAAAAAAGCAGGAGAATTCCAGAAAAACATCTGCTTCTGCTTTATTGACTATGCCAAAGCCTTTGACTGTGTGGATCACAATAAACTGTGGAAAATTCTTCAAGAGATGGGAATACCAGACCACCTGACCTGCCTCGTGAGAAAAGACAACAGGAAGCAACAGTTAGAACTGGACATGGAACAACAGACTGGTTCCAAATAGGGAAAGGAGTCCGTCAAGGCTGTATATTGTCACCCTGCTTATTTATCTTATATGCAGAGTACATCATGGGAAACGCTGGGCTGGAAGAAGCACAAGCTGGAATCAAGATTGCTGGGAGAAATATCAATAACCTCAGATGTGCAGGTGACACCACCCTTATGGCAGAAAGTGAAGAGGAACTAGAGAGCCTCTTGATGAAAGTGAAAGAGGAGAGTGAAAAAGTTGGCTTAAAACTCAACATTCAGAAAACTAAGATCATGGCATCTGGTCCCATCACTTCATGGTAAATAGATGGGAAAACAATGAAAACAGTGAGAGATGTTATTTCCTTGGGCTCCAAAATCACTGCAGATGTTGATTGCAGCCATGAAATTTAAAAAAAATTTGCTCCTTGGAAGAAAAGCTATGACCAACCTAGACAGCATATTCAAAAGCAGAGACATTACTTTGTCAACAAAGGTCCGTCTAGTCAAAGCTATGGTTTTTCCAGTAGTCATGTATGGATGTGAGAGTTGGACTATAAAGAAAGCTAAATGCCAAAGAATTGATGCTTTTGAACTGTGGTGTTGGAGAAGACTCTTGAGAGTCCCCTGGACTGCAAGGAGATCCAATAAGTCCATCCTAAAGGAAATCAGTCTTAAATATTCATTGGAAGGACTGATGCTGAAGCTGAAGCTCCAATACCTTGGCTACCTTATGTGAAGAACTGACTCACTTGAAAAGACCCAGATTCTGGGAATGATTGGAGACGGGAGGAGAAGGGGATGACAGAGGATGCGATAGTTGGATGGCATCACTGACTAGATGGACATTAGTTTGAGTAAGCTCTGGGAGTTGTTGATAGACAGGGAAGCCTGGCGTGCTGCTGTCCATAGGGTCACAGACTTAGACATGACTGTGTGACTGAACTGAACGGAGGAACAGATTTTATGATCTCAATCCTTGCATCTCCTCATATCTAGAGAAGCACTAAATCCCGTCATGGTGACATTAGATCCTCATGACTAACAAAAAAGCCTTTTGCAACATCAGTGCTTCATGGTATTGAACTCTACCTTCACCAAAACCTTATATATTGAATTCATAGTGTTAGCCTATAATTTTACTTTTTTTTTTACAACTGCTTAAGTTTTCTAACAAAGTCTCACAGGCAGCCATTCCAGATAAAAACTCATAGGACATTAGAGGGAATCATTTCTAAATATATGTATATATAGAGAATTCAGGTGGCTGAAAATTTGTGGATTAAAAACTTCCTCGTTCATCAGGCTTTGAAATCTTCCTAAGAAAGTCAGTAATACAATGTTGAGCTTTATTCTAAAGTGAAAGATGAAGCAATGCTGAAGGGGAGAGATTTCCTAAGAAAGAAAAGCTGTTTGTAAGGCCCTATTTGACTGGTAGAAACTAGGCAACAGGAAAATAAGATATAGATTTGATGTTTGTTAGAACCCACTCCAGTACTCTTGCCTGGAAAATCCCATGGATGGAGGAGCCTGGTAGGCCGCAGACCATGGGGTGACTAGGAGTCCGACACGACTGAGTGACTTCACTTTCACTTTTCACTTTCATGCATTGGAGAAGGCAATGGCAACCCACTCCAGTGTTCTTGCCTGGAGAATCCCAGGGATGGGGGAGCCTGGTGGGCTGCCGTCTATGGGGCTGCACAGAGTCAGACACGACCTAAGCAACTTAGCAGCAGCAGCAGTATAATAATAAACTAGCTAGCTGAAGGAGAGTGGAATCACATCTTAGCTTCCTGGGTTTTGTGCTAAGCATTGACTTAAGGGATAGAAAATATTATTAAACACTTTTTAAAAATTGAAGTACAGTTGATTTACAATATTATTTTGGTTTCAGGTGTATAGCGTAATGATTCACTTTTATAAAGATATGGAATGCTTCATTAATTTCATGTTATCCTGCTGATCTCTGTATATACCAATTTTAGTGTTCATATGTGTGCTGCCAAAGTGAGCACCACAATTTTTTACTGTGATAAAATCTATATACGTCTTGTATATATCTTAGCCATTTTAAGATGTACAACTCAGTCATTAAGTACATTTACAAAATGGGTGACCGTCACCACCATCCATTTACAGAACTTTTCCATTATCCCAAAGAGAAAATCTGTACCCATTAAACAATAACTCTCCATTCCTCTTGCACCAACCCCTGGAAACCTTTATTCTATGGATACATTCTGTTTCTGTGAATTTGCTATTCTAGCAAGGTACTTCATGTAAGTGGAATCACGTATTTTCCCTTTTTATGGCTGATCTATTTCACTTGGCATAATGTTTTTAAAGTTCATCTGTGTTGTAGCATGTATTGGAGTAGCCTTCCTTTTTACAGCTAAATAATATTCCACTGTATGTATATACCATATTTTGTTTATCCTTTTTTCTGTTGATGCATAAACAATTGTTAAGCTGTGAAATATTGGGATAACTTGCTTGCCTTGTAACAGTGGTTTTTCTAATTCACCCTCATCCTTCTTCCTCTTTGAAATATTTCTTATCCTCTGTTTGACCTCTGCAGAGGGATTTCTACATCCCAGTAAACAAGTTTGCTCAACTAGTCTGGGAAGGCATTATGACCCCACAGATTGGGACGGCTGAGACCAGGTGTGATCAGCTTAACCAAGCCCCATCCTTATTGTCTGGCCCTGCATGGAGGTGCCTTTGGAGGCCTACAGGGAAAGATACCATATATTTTAAAGAGTGCAAGGTGACACTTGTGAACCTTGTTTAAATCTCCATGTAAAAACTCTGGAAAAGAACTCTGATCTAAGTTTGTGTTTGTGAAAGCTCTGGGAGGGAAGACTAAACATTTGAGAATTATTATTCTGGCTGAGGGAGCTCTCTGGAGTAATATGAATTGAGACTCAGAGGAATTTGTGGAGAAGAGCCAAGAATCCCGAGAGACGATATTTCCTCTGGTTCATGTGAAAGTGTTAAGAGCAGAAGACTTTAAATCAGGCTCAAAGAGAAGAGAAAGAACAAAGGCAGGCAGCACTGGAGGAGACCCAGGTACTCAGCCCCATCTTCTCAGGGGAGGGTTTCCATTTTCACTAATGGTACTTCCTAGGGGAGATTCAGCATGGGCTTAGATGCTGGGAAGTTGCTGCTTTAGAATGCAGAGGAAAACAAAGGTAGTGAGTGTCTGAATTCTGTTTCTTATAGGCTTCTTCTGCCTTGCAGTAGAAGGCAGGCCTCAGACTCCATCCCCACACCAGCCTTTTATGGGAGGAGTGGCAACCATTGCATCTGGATGTAACGCCTCCCCATCTATGCTGAGTGGACAGCCTCTCCTGGTTTCTACCACTCCCTATACACACTTCCTAGACATGATTTTGATGTCTTTAGGTTTAGACATACTGTCTGGGAACCCCTGAAACCCCCTTCCCTGGAAGACCTGCTTAGCTGTGTCACATGAAATGTCTGAGCAGCTGGGTACAGAGTTGAAGTCTGTTACTCAAAATTGGAAATGCTTTAAAATAATGATTTTTGAAAATATATCTACGTTTCCTTATTTTTATTTTGCAACAGTTATAAAAATAATAAAGCCCATGGTATAATAAAGACCCCCTTTCTTCCATCTAAATTCAATAATTGTAAACATTTTGTGATATCTTTCTATCCATCTATATTCATATCTATCTTTTCTGTTTTGCTGAGCCATTTGAAAGTTAATTGCAGACATCATAGCATGGCAACTCTAATGCCTTTTAGTTAACATTTTTATATAGAAACAAAACACCATTATCACACCTGAGTATTAATCACACTTTCTATTACAGACTATCCAATTTAGATTAGTATTCTTAATTTTCTTAATAAAAAAAATTAGCTTTGTAACAGAAACCTCAGAGACTGGAATACTGAGACAGATTTCAGAGGTTGGAGAATTATAAAGGGAGGAATGATATGGTGCCATGTGGAAAATATGAGACTTGGAGAGGGAGTCCTGGGTTGCGGTTCTAAATTGTTACATGGCCCCAGGGAAGTCATTTAGCTTTTTGAGTTCATTGGCAAGTTGAGGGGGGGTTGGTAAAATAATCCCTAAAGTCCCTTCTGATTCTCTCGTCAAAAGTGTGATTATAAGCTGCTAATGTAAAGATATTATGCAAATGATAACCTGGGTTTTTTAGAAAGTGTTTTTTTCCTCTCTTATTCTTGATTAGGGATTGTCTAGTGTTGAAAGGTAACTTACCCTTTTCTCTCATGAAATAATGATCTATTAGCTACTGTACCCCTTGTTCCACTGGAGGAAGAACAGTTTTAAACTTAGCTGACTTCTTTGTACCATTTATCCAGGCCTGTTCTTGTTTTTCTATCATATTTTTGTTACTCGTTGAAAAGACAGTTTTATCCCCTGCCAAAAAGGCTCCCTATTGTGGGCCATTCATATTCCCTGCTAGCTGATATTTTGTTCTTAATGAAACATTGTTTGAGTAATTATGGAGTGCGAGTGCTCAGTAAAATGTCTGGACTTGGCCCTGGTACACGAAACACTGGGAAGGCCACGATGGTCTTCTCTAACTTGACTGTGATTTTACTGATACACGTCGTGTTCTGGTTGTTTTCCAAGTGGGCCAGAATGATTATACTCTTGGGTATAGTAAGTCTGGGAGTTGTGGCTGACTGTGGTAACACAGTCCCACTGAGTCAGTTGCTTCTTTTTCTATGCATCTATCATCCTTTTTTCTCTCTCCCTTCTCCATTCTTCCTTATTTACTTCGTTTGTTCATCTCTTCCGTATATGCTTTTATCATGTGCCTCCTTGGCCTCAGGCACAGGGCAGTTTATTTCTACATTGACTGTAACACATGTCAAAATCAAGGGCTGTGAAAGGGTCATGACCTTGAGAACCCTACTTGAGTCCCATAATGAGAAAGGAAAGGGACCCATGGAATGTGTATGTGTAGTGTATTAGTTACATGGCAGTTTCTAATCAAGCTTCTGATTTGAGAAACCTGGGACTGGTTGGGAGAGAGAAGTGGGGCCCCTGAGAGCATACGGTGGTGACCAGCCTCAGCTGTGAAGAGGAGGAAGGCTGGTTCTCTCAGGTTTGCTAATGCAAATGGAGATGTGTTGTGATGCTTTGGGTGTGGCCTGGAACAGTCCAGTTTTTTGATGAGTCCACTTTCTTCCGTTCTAAAACCTTGGTCCATTAGGTTAAGAAACTAATCATAAAAATAAAACCTTCCCTAGATGTGGTGCTTGGAATTGGATTGCTTTTATCAATGTCATCTGTAAGCTCATGGCCTCTCCCCTTCCCCACCATAGCATCCATCTGGATGGATCCACCATGGTTCTTTGAATCCATTCTCCATATATTCCATAGCTATGCAACTGTGAAGTACATTTTGGTTCACTTAAAAATGAATGTCGAAATAAATGGTATGTAAGACTTGTTTGGCAACCTGTTTATTGATGTATTTATCTTTTACTAGGCACTGTTTTATTAAATCCATCTATGTGGTTGTGCTCTAGATTCCACACACTCCTATTCATTGCTATGAAACATTTCATGCAACAGAAACACATTTCTTTGGACACATGGACAGTTTTCAGTTCTTCACATTAATAAACAATCCCGTAGTGGTGCATGTGGTCTTCTGCATATGAAACTTTGCTACTTTTTTCCCCCAACTCTTGATTTGAAAATTTTCAAACCTGTAGGAAAGCTGAAAGAGCATTCAGTAATCACCAGCCTATTTTAAAACCAAAATATTCAAGTATTTAATTTTGTTAACATGTTTTCAGCCTTCTTCCCTTCACCGCTATACCAGTCCATTTGGGCTGCTAGAACAGCATACCACAGACTGGGTGGCTTGTGAATAACAAAAATCTACTTCTCAAAGTTCTGGAGGCTGGGAAGTCCAAGATCAAGGTGCCAGCAGATTCTGTATCTGGTGAAGACCTGCTTCCTGGTTCGTGTGTGTGTGTGCGTGTGTTAGTTGCTTAGTTGTGTCCAACTCTTTGCAACCCCATAGACTGCAGCCCACCAGGCCTCTCTGTCCATGGGATTCTCCAGGCAAGAACACTGGAGTGGGTTGCCATTCCTTCTCCAAAAGGAACTATAGAAAGAAAGAAAGTGAAGTCGCTCAGTTGTGTCCGACTCTTTGTGACCCCATGGACTGCAGCCCACCATGCTTCTCATAGGTTACCATTTTTTCACCATATCCTCACTTGGCAGAAGGAGGAAGTGTTGGTCTCCGCAGTCTCTTTTATAAGGGCACCAACCCCATGTGATATTGGTGGGAACTCTCATGACCTAAGCACTTCCTAAAAGCCTCACCTCACAACACCATCACCCTGGGGATTAAGTTTTAACATAAAAATTTTGGGGGGACACAAACATTCCATCTATAGCATTCTTGCTGTCTTTCTCTCTAGATAGATACAAACATATACATACACACACACACACACACACACACACACACACATGCGTGTATATATATATGTGTGTGTGTTTAAGTTTTTTTTTAACTAATTCTTTTAGTTTTAGACCTCACTCCTAAATATTCCTGTCACTGATATCCTAGTAACAAGGCCATTCTCTTATACAACCATAATACAGTGACCATGCCTAAGAAAATTAAACCATTGCATAGTATATAGGGTACCAACTGAGAATATACATGTTTTTATTTTAAAAAATACTGCCAAAATCTCTCCAAAACATCTGTACCAATTTATTGCTCCCAGCAGCAATGCATGAAAACTTCCCCACAGGTTCACTGACACTTTATTATCTCAGTTTAAGTTTTGCTAGTTAGATGGATAGAAAAGTATCAACTTTTACATTTGCATTTTAGAAATGAAAAATCAGCCATAAAACATGTAAATCAAGTGTAAGGTTTTATTTTTAATTGTCAAAATAGAAATGAGATCCCAGTTTGGCTTCTAGCACAGGGTAATAAGCTCCATGTCTATGAGCAATTTAGATCAGGATTCTTATATTTTTTCTGAAAATTTAGGGAAAAAATATATAATGTAGCTCAATTCTTCATTTTATAAACATAGACCTTTCAGCCAAAAATCTTGTCAGAGAATATTTTGACACAATTATCTTGGGGATCTGAAGTTTTTTCAGTGATGTATTAATAGTATCACTGTAAAATTCATATAAACCGTTAACTTTAATATTAGAATAGCCTACAGGATATGAAGCCCTCATATTGAGAATAGTGAGGAAGCAGAACAGATTGTGTTCCTGCTCTCTGTGACAGTAAAATGGATGCTAAAACTTAAAAAAAAAAAATTTTTTTAGCAAAAACTTTAAGGTTTGAACTTTGATAATGATAAACATGGACACTCATGACCAGATGTGGATAGAATTTTATTTTTTATGAATAATAATAAAACCAAATACTATATCTCTGCTACCCAGTGATTGAAAGTTGATGATAATTCCAACTTAGAAGTGTGTGTGTGTATGTGTGTGTGTGTGAAGCATAAGAAGAATCTAGATCACTTTCACCTCAAAGTAACACTGACTGTCATTGAGTGTTTGCTAAGGATTAACCTCTGGCCTCAGTGCTTGTAATAATGTCATCTCCATTTTGCAGAGTCAGTCATTGAGGTTCAAGGTTAGGCAGCAGGTAATTGGAAGACCTTGAATTTGAGTACCAGGAGGCCTCTTCACCTTTAATGTACTCTCTGCCAGTTTTACGTGTTATTTTTTCTCATTTACTATACTAGAAACATCATTTCATGTCAGTAGGTATCCATCTACATTGATTTTCTTAGCTATATAATATTTCTATTGTATAGATTCACCATGACTAATTGATGGCATCACCTACCACTTTGAATTTTTTTTTCCTGTTGTGTTTAATGCTGTGATCACTGTCCCATTGTATTTACATATGGCTACTTGTCCTACAGTTTCTTTTGAAATCCTAGAATTGGAATTTCTGGATGGCATGATGTCACATTTTGAATGATGCTGATCCACATTACTGTGTTGCTTCATGTTGCTGCACAGGTACTGCAGGAATAGATGGAGTGGGTGTCTTTTTTCTTATACTCCCATTAACACTGGAGTTTTTTTTCAAATTTGCCCCTCTAATAGACAGAATACAGTATCTCATGGTTTTCATTTGTACTCTTTCATTACAGGGAGGCCAAATATTTTTCATGTGCCTACTTGTATTTTCTTTTCTTGAATTGCCTTTTTTGTATTTTCCTTGTTTTCTCTTCTATTGATGTTGTCTTTAAAAAATTAATTTGCATAAATGAAGAATGAAGAATATAAACTTCAATTTCAGTGAAGAATATAAATTCTTTGTTATGTTAGAACAGTTTTTGCCTAGCAAAGCCTTTGATTTTTCATGTTTTTAATGGTGTATTTTATATTTTGTTTATTCTTTAAAACTCTGAATTTTGCTAATGCAATATTGGACAAATGTCCACCTTTACTTTCTTGGCATATTGATTATTTAAATATTTGCATATAAGTCTTTAACTCACCTGAGATTACTTTTGACATGCCACACAGATACGGTTTTTCCCCTAATGCCACTCGTGAAAGTGGTAGTAGCAGTGCCTAGCAGCACACGAACCGCGAGCTTCCAGATGCGCAAGCTGCTTTAGAAAAGCCAGAGGGACCAGAAATCAAATTGCCAGCATCCACTGGATCATCGAAAAAGCAAGAGAGTTCCAGAAAAACATCTACTTCCACTTTATTGACTGTGCCAAAGCCATTGACTGTGTGGATCACAATACACTGGAAAATTCTGAAAGAGATGGGAATACCAGACCACCTGACCTGCCTCTTGAGAAACCTCTCTGCAGGTCAGGAAGCAACAGTTAGAACTGGACATGGAACAACAGACTGGTTCCAAATAGGAAAAGGAGTCCGTCAAGGCTGTATTTAACTTATATGCAGAGCACATCATGAGAAACGCTGGGCTGGAAGAAGCACAAGCTGGAATCAAGATTGCCGGGAGAAATATCAATAACCTCAGATATGCAGATGATACCACCTTTATGGCAGAAAGTGAAGAGGAACTAAAAAGCCTCTTGATGAAAGTGAAACAGGAGAGGGAAAAAGTTGGCTTAAAGCTCAACATTCAGAAAACGAAGATCATGGCATCTGGTCCCATCACTTCATGGGAAATAGATGGGGAAACAGTGGAAACAGTGTCAGACTTTATTTTTGGGGGCTCCAAAATCACTGCAGATGGTGATTTCAGCCATGAAATTAAAAGACGCTTACTCCTTGGAAGGAAAGTTATGACCAACCTAGATAGCATATTGAAAAGCAGAGACATTACTTTGCCAACAAAGGTCCTTCTAGTCAAGGCTATGGTTTTTCCAGTGGTCATGTATGGATGTGAGAGTTGGACTGTGAAGAAAGCTGAGCACCGAAGAATTGATGCTTTTGAACTGTGGTGTTGGAGAAGACTCTTGAAGAGTCCCTTGGACTGCAAGGAGATCCAACCAGTCCATTCTAAAGGAGATCAGTCCTGGGTGTTCTTTGGAAGGAATGATGCTAAAGCTGAAACTCCAATACTTTGGCCGCCTCATGCGAAGAGTTGACTTATTGGAAAAGACTCTGATGCTGGGAGGGATTGGGGGCAGGAGGAGAAGGGGACGACAGAGGATGAGATGGCTGGATGGCATCACTGACTCGATGGACGTGAGTCTGAGTGAACTCCGGGAGTTGGTGATAGACAGGGAGGCCTGGTGTGCTGCAGTTCATGGGGTCGCAAAGAGTCAGACACGACTGAGCAACTGAACTGAACTGAACTGAGTGCCTAGCACACAGTGTCTCCATAAACAGTGCTAGCCTCCCCCTCTCCTTGTCTCTTGGATAGTCTTAGAGGTTCAAAGGAAGGAGTTTGCTATATCCAAGAGCTGAGTTGGGGCAGGGGATATAAGAGGAAGACTGATAATTGGGATTTTACCATTTTGTCAACAGTAACTGTTTATGATGCTCCTCTGAGTGATGTCTGAGAATTGTTACCTTCCACTAAGCTATTTTGGGATCTTGATAGGCATTTTTTCTTGGGACGTGTTTTTCCAGAAGGTGACATCATCACTAGGTAAATGGGAGTTGGTCCTTACTTGGATTTTCATAATGCTATAGCAAGCTTTAGAAAACCCTGATAGAGTTATTACCTTTGCTTTTCCCCTGTTAGCATGCATTACAGTGGTTCATTTTCATTGTCTGGCAGTGTTTCCATTGCTTGATGCTAAATGGCAACTAAATTAGACTCTCATTGTTATAGGCATGTTGGTGCTTAACCAGACTAATTTAATTTGGTTACTAGCACCTGAAATGTCTGAGGTATTAAAAGAAAATCTAAGGTAAAATAATCATGATTTTAAAATTAGCTCTTGTTTCTCTAATGTATCAAGGCTAAATAGAGCTACAGTGGTAGATCATCTGGGGAGAGATGACTCCTGCGCACTTACTGGGTAAATTGGATTTTTGGTAGCATTTGTTTCTTTTATTGTATCAGAGAGTCATCATTCTTTGTGAGGTCATCTTGGAATTCGTAAAGGAGCAGAAAGTAATTATTATAACTAGTGTCATTGTTGTTGTTCAGTTGCTAAGTTGTATCTGACTCTTTGGGACCCCATGGACTGCAGCATGCCAGGTTCCTCTGTCCTCTGCTGTTTCCCAGAGTTTGCTGAAATTTGCGTCCTTTGAGTCGGTGATGCTATCTAATTATCTCATCCTCTGACAGCCCCTTCACCTTTTGCCTTTGATCTTTCCCAACATCAGGGTCTTTTCCATTGAGTCTGGTTTTCACATCAGATGGCCAAAGTACTGGAGCTTCAGCTTCAGCAAGTCTTTCCAGTGAATACTCGGGGTTGATATCCTTTAGGATTAACTGGTTTGATCTCCTTGCAGTCCAAGGGACTCTCAGGAGTCTTCTCCAACACCACAACTTGAAGGCATCAATTCTTTGGCATTCAGCCTTCTTTACGGTCCAATTCTTACGTCTGTACATAGTAGGCCATAATAAAAAAGATAACCTAATTTACCAGTTAATGTATCTTGTATCATACCTCAGAATATAAGACTGTTAGATTTCAACTCTAGTTAGGAAGATTCATCAACAAATTCTGCTGTATGCCAAAACCCAACATTTGATGATTCTAAAATTGCTCAGAGCATCTTTTCTCACATTATTTTCATTTCTGAATCTTTTTCTCAGATTTGCTCATTTCCCAATCTCTCAAAAGCCTCCACATTTCCTTCACTTTTCACCACTAATGCCCCCATAAAAATAAACCAAAAAAAGCAAACACATAAATAATCTCCTAGAATTTGGATATTATAGATTCTTTCTATTTTATATAAGAGCTTTTTGGGAATAGTTGACTGCCTGAATATCTTTGTATTAAGGCTGTGTTGTAAATATCATCATTCTAAAATCACTGTACATATTTTGTATCAAATATGCCAAACAAATGAAAATAATTGTCTTTTAACAAAAATAAAGAACATGCCACCAAACCCTTTTTCTTATTATTTTTTTGTTCACTAAAGATGTTTCTCAGATCTGGTATGAGAATAATCCTTTAATGCCTTTTTAAAAAAACTATATTTCTTCCTGAGGAGCTGGAACTGACCAGACTTTAGGAGCAGGGGAGGGTCCCATGAAGGAGGGCTGCAGCTTCAGTTTGGGGACAGCACTTCAGAATCTGATAGTCTAGTGATTTGGGGTCACTTGGAAAGGTGAATGGGTAAGCCATGTGTATATGACTATGAGGAGATAGTAATTGATCTGATCTTTTGACTAATCCTAAGCCTGCCACAGATGTACTTCATGAGGGAAGAGGGCAGGCTGGGGTGGGAAAAAGGTGAGCTTATGCCAGCTGATGGTTAACTGGATGTCCCAACCAGGATAAAGTTATTTAAAGACTTTAAGTATCTGCAGCACAGAATTTGGATTGTAAAAACTTAGTGGATGAATAGAAATTGTATCCTCCAAAAACCCAAGAAGATTCAGAATTTGAAAAAGAATGAGGAAGGGAGAGGAAGAAATGAACAGTTAGAAGGATGTACATCAAACTGCAAAAACATGAGACAAGGATTCTTGATTTGGTTGGTTGTTGAGTTGCAGACACAAAATTTCTGCAAAAAGTATAATGAAAATTCTTAACCTGCCAGAGGTTGAAATTTTTGCTCTTCTTTTGCTTTAGTATACTGTATTGGTGTTTTTCCTTCTGGCTTACTTCACTCTGTATAATAGGCTCCAGTTTCATCCACCTGATGTATAGAACAGTCTTATGGACTCTGTGGGAGAGGGAGAGGGTGGGAAGATTTGGGAGAATGGCATTGAAACGTGTAAAATATCATGTATGAAACGAGATGCCAGTCCAGGTTTGATGCACGATACTGGATGCTTGGGGCTAGTGCACTGGGAAGACCCAGAGGGATGGTCTGGGGAGGGAGGAGGGAGGAGGGTTCAGGATGGGGAACACATGTATACCTGTGGCGGATTCATTTTGATATTTGGCAAAACTAATACAATTATGTAAAGTTTTAAAAAAAATAAAAAAAACATTGCTGTCAAAAAAAAAAAGAAAGAAATTTTTGTTCTTCATTGTCTCATGGAAAAACATTCATCCATATGTGTTCAAAAAGGGGCAGGAACAGGGGAGACAAAGCAGACTATTTGCAAATATATACTGTTTGCATCAAGAAAATCAGAATTGAATTTTTATTTTCATAGAGGATTCAAAGCAGGAATTAGACCCACAATATTCTAAACAGAGAAAATTTCACATCTGATCTTGAGATCTAATGTAACTAAATTTTCAGTGTATAAGCATGAGTGTGAAAGTGGCCCTTTCAATATGCACACTGTAGCTTATAACTCATCTTGTTTCTCCTGTGGACAGCCTGACCCTGGCAAAAGTCCTGCCAAGGCCACCCCATTTCCATCTCCCATTAGATTGTTTGGATTTCAAAGTGTAGATAATGGTTACATTATAGGAGAAGATACAAAGTGTGATGTGATGGCTACTTTGAAGATACTTTAAATGCACTTTTAATTAGCTTTGTCAAATTGACTTCATGCTGCACTGCCTAACTTGAATGCATTTTATGATAATACCCATGTTTGGATGATTATTTCAGGGTAGATATTGATTTAAATGTGATCACATGACATCATTCCCAGTTGTCCTGGGAAATATGGCTGGTCCAGAAACACTGGTTGACTCAGAAAAATCTTAGCATAGTGAGCAAATAACAACCATTCTTATATGCTTTTGAAGTTTTCTTCAGTTTTTAAAAGCTCTAGGTGAAAACAAATATTCTTTCTTTTAGTCTGCCATTCTTTCACCAAATAACAAGAAGTCAGATGTTTCTGTACTGGGTAGATACATATCAAAATATATCCAGGCTGGGAGAGTATATCCTGGTAAAATGGAGAAATAGAGTATTTTGCCATTGATATTTAATCTTTCAGTGCTATGTGTGTGTCGAGCCAGGGAGGCACTTAACGTTTTTAGGGCCCCGTTGTTTTGTTGCTCAGTTGTATCTGACTCTTTGCAACCCCATGGATGGTAGCCTGCCAGGCACCTCCGTCCATGGAATTCTCCAGGCAAGACTCCTGGAGTGGATTGCCTTTCCCTTTCTCCAGGGGATCTTCCTGACCCAGGAACAGAACCTGCGTACTGGCAGGCAGATTCTTTACCACTGAGCCACTGGGAGGCGCTTTAGGGCCCGGGCAGGAGTACAAATGGAAGACCCTGGCTGGTGTCCCTTGTCACTACCACTTCCCAAGCACATGCAAAGGTCTCTGCATGCACTCAGGCCAGCACATCCAGGCTTTGTCCACACCCCCTCTAAGACACCTGTCTCTTGGCAGGCCCAGGGATGTGCACACCTATGTCATATTCACCCTCAAGAGGATGGATTGGAAAGGGCCTATGTCGTAAAATTCCAGGATATTAAGTGCCTTGAGCATGGCCTTAAAGCTGGGGACATGGGCTAAAAGTGGATATGTGTCCTTGACCCTGGGCCTCATGGTACTGTTGGATGAGGAGAGATGGAAGAGAGCCAGAACATGGCTTTCTGCTGGGGGAAGCTCTTTTGTCCCACTCTAAAGGTGGCAGTGTGTCGAGCTCTGGAACATGAGAATAATTGCAGGAGGCTGTTTTGCTGGCCCTTTCGTTTCTAGCCAGCATCATCTGAATGTCTGTTCTGTGCAGATTGTGAGGCTGGGTATTGTGGGAGGATACGAAATACAAAGCTATTTTTAATTGAGTTGTGGGGGAGATAAGAGCCAAACTGAGAATAATTACAAAACAACTGGTTAATGAGGGAGAAGGGATAGCCCCTAATTGTTGAGGAAGGGAATTTGGGGTGAAATGGAGTAAAGTGATGTGACTGATTTTGTTACCAACCTGCTTTCTTGAACTCTTTAATCAATAGAAACTGATAGGAAGAATTCAGGCAGAATTCAGGCAAGGCTTTATTGGGAGGGGGAGCAAAAACAAACAACAGATTTCCTTGCGGCTGGAGGGTATGCAAGCTGATGCTTTAAATGGGGTGAGGGTGGGGGTGGATCTGTGGATCAGGTGGAGGGGTGACTTTGGTGGTTTGCTCACCCCTTTGGTGGTATTGTGGGCAGGGTTCGTGTGCAGTACCCTGCTTTTGCTCCCAGCACCTCAGAAATGGCAGTTGGGTTTTGGCTTTTTTGTATCTTATTGTTTATAATTTGCCCCAACTGCCCTTGCATGATTATTTTAGATCCTTATAGCTTCCTGGTATTCTGCTACTGAAGGAGACTTTATCTTGGAGTCTTTGTCTGGTACAGGGTTCCAGGCCTGTTTTAGGAACACAGGGTTTAGGGATCATGGAGATCAGAGCTGGCAACTTGTGTTTCTGGAGCTCTCACAGGTATCATAAATGTGGGACTGGACCAGACACTAGGCAGTGAGGACTAGGGAGAAACCGTGGGTGTGTTTGCATTTAACTAGTGAGTGTGTGCCCCAGCAAAAGACGTTCAGATTAAAAAAAAAAAGCTGAACAATGTGCTGACCAAACAAAATAGGTATGCGATCCCTAAGCTTCTGGGGTTGTTGCTGATGATGTTAAAGTGATGTTGCCACATTGAGACAAAAGCTTACTTGCTCACCCACATTTAGGCCTAATAAAGTAACGAGTTACAGAAGGTGCTTCATGTAGAAAATAAGTGTGAGGGGAAAAGCTGTAAAATGAAAATTCTTAAAGTTCAGTTCAGTTTCTCAGTTGTGTCTGACTCTTTGCGACCCCATGAACTGTAGCACACCAGGCCTCCCTGTCCATCACCAACTCCTGGAGTTTACCCAAACCCATGTCCATTGAGTCGGTGATGCCATCCAACCATCTCATCCTCTGTCATCCCCTTCTCCTCCTGCCCTCAATCTTTCCCAGCATCAGGGTCTTTTCAAATGAGTCAGCTCTTCGCATGAGGTGGCCAAAGTATTGGAGTTTCAGCTTCAACATCAGTCCTTCTAATGAACACCCAGGACTGATCTCCTTTAGGATGGACTGGTTGGACCTCCTTGCAGTCCAAGGGACTCTCAAGAGTCTTCTCCAACACCACAGTTCAAAAGCATCAATTCTTCGGCACTCAGCTTTCTTTCTAGTCCAACTCTCACATCCATACATGACTACTGGAAAAACCATAGGCTTGACTTGACAGACCTTTGTTGATAAAGTAATGTCTCTGCTTTTTAATATGTTGTCTAGGTTGGTCATAACTTTCCTTCCAAGGAGTAAGTGTCCTTTTATTTCATGGCTGCAGTCACCATCTGCAGTGATTTTGGAGCCCCCCAAAATAATGTCTCTCACTGTTTCCATTGTTTTCCCATCTATTTGCCATGAAATGATGGGACCAGATGCCATGATCTTAGTTTTCTGAATGTTGAGCTTTAAGCCAACTTTTTCACTCTCCTCTTTCAGTTTCATCAAGAGGCTCTTTAGTTCTTCTTCACTTTCTGCCATAAGGGTGGTATTATCTGCATATCTGAGGTTATTGATATTTCTCTTGGCAATCTTGATTCCAGCTTGTGCTTCATCCAGCCCAGCGTTTCTCATGATGTACTCTGCATATAAGGTAAATAAGCAGGGTGACCATATACAGCCTTGACGGACTCCTTTTCCTATTTGGAACCAGTCTGTTGTTCCATGTCCAGTTCTAACTGTTGCTTCCTGACCTGCAGAGAGGTTTCTCAAGAGGCAGGTCAAGTGGTCTGGTATTCCCATCTCATTCTTTAGTGTCCAGCAAACAGTTCAAATGATGGTTAAGACAAGTAGAATGAAGAGCCCTTTCCTCTTTCATACTGGAAGTATTAAAAATTTGCTTTGTTTGGAAAACATAGAGGAATCCCCAATTGTCTTTTCATTTCTGTAAAATGCTACAAATAATTATTATATCAAGTTTTTATGAGTGTGAGCCTGTGATCACCTTTCCCAAAGAGGAACTGCACAGGGTTAATTGGAGTGCCCCTAATTCGTGGTGAATTTGGAACCTGTGAATGTGAGCTTATTTGGAAGTAGGGTCTTTGCAGATGTAGTCAAGTCAAGATGCAGTCTTCCTGGATTAGGGTGGGCCCCGAATCCATTCTGACTCGTGTGCTTATAAGGGGAGTTCAGTTTGAACACATATACACAGGAATGATGGCCATGTGAGGACAAAGGCAGACTGGAGTTATGCTGCTCCAGACTAAGTAGCATCAAGGATTGTCAGCCACCACCAGAAGCTAGGAGAGAAGCTAGGAACAGATACTCCTTCAGAGCCTCTCTGAGAGAATAAATGTCTCTTGTTTTAAGTTTGTGGCACTTTGTTATAGCAGCCTAGAAAATGAATACAGGCACCACTTCTAACTTCCTTGTTATTAGAAATGCCACTGAGTTCCTGGTCTCTATGTTGATAATTCCTGCTTCTAACCTTGTCTTACAAATGCATTCAGTCTTCCAAACTATTACATTTCCTTCTTCCTCTTCTTCCACAGTTATCATGCTTATTACTTATCATCACAATTAATATTTGAATTCCACTTTCTGGAATTAAAGCAGGTTTAATTTTGACAACAAATGATGATGGGGATGGTATTGTTACTGAACACAGGTTCTTGTGCCCAATGCGCATTGAAGCCAAACCATAACGTCACAGTTGGAGTAGAGAAGGGTTTATTACAGGGCCATATAAGGAGACAGGTGGCTCATGCCCCAAAAGCCTTGAACTCCTCAAAGTGTTTTTAAAGACAAGGTGAGGGAGGGATGTGGTTTGTTGTTGCAAACTTCTTAGTGTTGGAATCCTTTGTTTTTGCATCTGTCCACGAGAGTCAGGTCACCATGTTCCTGCAAACCTCCAACAAGACAAATGCTATTTTCTGGACAGCAGGTTTTATGTATTTATTTTTGGCTGTGCTTGGTCTTTATTGTTGCACATGGCTTTCTCTAGTTGCAGTGAGTGGGGCTATGCTCTAGTTTTGGTGCTCAGGCTTCTCATTGCAGTGGCTTCTTCTGTGGCAGAGCTCTAGGGTTCATGGGCTTCAGTAGTTATGGCACACAGGCTTAGTTGCCCCAAGGCATGTGGGATCTTCCCAGACCAGGGATCAAACCTGTGTCCCCTGCAATGACAGGCAGATTCTTAACTACTGGACCATCTTTCTCTCTATGTGTGTGTTTATGTGGGTGCTCAGTTATGTCCGACTCTTTGTGACCCCATGGACTGTCACCTCTGTCCTGCCAGGCTCCTCTGTCCATGGAATTTTCCAGGCAAGAATATTGGAGTGGGCTGCCATTTCCTTCTCCAGGGTATCTTTCCAACCCAGGGATCTAACACATGTCTCTTGTGTCTCCTGCACTGGCATGTGGGTTCTTTACCAGCTGAGCCACCACGGAAGCCCCATCTCTGTATGAATGAACTCTTAAAGGTCAGAGCCCTGAGACTAGGCTATCTTGTATATTTCAGGCTACAGGTGACACTCTTTCACAAAAGGTGCAGAGCCAGCATGACTAAGCACAGGAAAAGCGATATATCTAATGTGGTGTCAGATTTGTTCTTCCCTATTACAGTATTATTCTGCCCTCTTAATTGATGAGGAAACTGAGGTTCAGAGAGTTTAAGTAATTCATCCAAAGTCAAACAGCTTTCTAGCATATGAAAATTTTGGGAATTCAGCAAGAATGGGCCCTTTACTCCAAGAAAAAATACTGACTCCCAAATGGAGTGCTCATCTTTAATTATTTTTCCATACTGCTTTCTCCATCATTCCAAAGAAAAGACAAAAAAGAAACAAAAGAAAGAAAATACAATAAGAATTTATCTGTATCATTGGGGTAAAATGAAAATAATCAAGTCATTCTCCTTTGCTTCCCCATACCTTGGAGGAGTGGGGTGCCATTGCCTTCTCCAATACCTTGGAGGATTAACCCTTAATTATCCCAGCAAAGGCATCTTGGTGTTGATGGAACAAAAAAGAGAGAGCTTATTTGCCTCTTTTTTTTTTGTAACAACAAAATTTCTTTCATATGTTTAATTACAGCCTTAGATGAGACATCAAATTGGCTTTTGGTAGGAAGGGTTTCTCCCCCCCCCCCATAAGTAGGTCACTAGAGATATAATTAACACAAATAATAGCTATCATATACAGATTTCTTTTAGTTGAAGTGACCTCTTTTGCATATACTTTCCCACTGTCTATAACAAAGCAGCTACTTGATTATGTTGTTCAGCTGGTTTTATAGCAAAGTGAAAAAGTGCATCCTTCCCATAGAAGAAACATGTTACTAACTCCCACAATTGTCTTACTGAAAAACTGTTTTTTTTGTTAAGGTAGAAGTTTATGAAAAGGAAAAACTGATGTGTTATTGATTTTCTTCTCTTAGGCTATATGTTTAAGCAGGAAATTAGTGCTGTAATGCCAGAAGGGGCTGTAAAATCTCTCCCAACCCCAATATGCAAAGTTATACTGAGAGTGACTGTATACTTCATTATCCAAACCAGGGCACTTTTGAGAATGAGAAAGGATATTATTAATAAGTACCTCAGGACAACTGGTATAAACTAGATCTGGTCTTAAACAATGAGGATGCGGTCATCCTCAAGCTATTATATATATAGAATGGATAAACAATAAGGCCCTACTGCAGAGCACAGGGAACTATGTTCGGTATTCTGATGGAAAAGAATGTTAAAGAAGAGAGTATACATATATATATATATATATGTATGTATGTATTTGTACAGCTGAATCACTTTGCTGTACAGAAGAAATTAATACGTTATAAACCAACTATACTGTTACTATTAAGTCACTTCAGTCGTGTCCGACTCTGTGCGACCCCATAGATGGCAGCCCACCAGGCTTCCCCATCCCTGGGATTCTCCAGGCAAGAACACTGGAGTGGGTTGCCATTTCCTTCTCCAATGCATGAAAGTGAAAAGTGAAAGTGAAGTTGCTCAGTCGTGTTCGACTCTTAGCGACCCCATGGACTACAGCCTACCAGGCTCCTCCGTCCATGGGATTTGCCAGGCAAGAGTACTGGAGTGGGGTGCCATTGCCTTCTCCGAAAACCAACTATATTTCATGAAAAAAAAAAAAATATGGCCATCTTGGTCATTTTAACCCACACTGGAGAAAGGAGTTCAGCCTGTTTTTGCAAACATCCCCCCTGAAATAGATCTTGATGAGTCAGGCTAGAGATTATTATCATTCAGGAATCATTAGGTTGTCCCTTGGAAATTATGTATGTAACTTTTTTGGATATTAGTAAGACATTGAAAAATTCTTGACCAAATGTTTTGGTTTTGGTCATCCTGGAGCTCATGGTTCTGAGTGGACTGAGGCTCAAATGGCTCTTGGGTGGGAGGGAAGGAAATGAGGGAGTTGGTCTTCTCCACTGGATTGAAACTCACACCCTAGAATCAGTGCCCAGCCCAAGCACTCAGTATATGCTGAATAAATAATGATTGGAATGATTCTAAGCACTTCCTGAATTGGACTGTGATCTTACTTGAGTCACAGCTATACACCAGAAAAGAAACTTCTTCAGAAGGTGAAGCCATAATGAAGACCATGTGATGAAAACTCAAATTTCTGAGTTGGCACAAACTGGTTTGTTGTTTTGGAAATTGAGAGGAGAATTAAAGCAGGAGTAATATTTCATTTACATTTGAGGAAGGCCCTTAGGAAAGAGTCCAGGGTTTTGTGGTGATTAGATGAGGAATGCTAAGGAAAGTGGTATTAGGGAGTTCTTCAAATATTCAGACATTTAGTGAGCACTACTCTAGGGCTTCCCTGGTGGCTCAGATCGTAAAGTGTCTGCCTGCAATGTGGGAACCTGGGTTCGATCCCTGGATCGGGAAGATTCCCTGGAGAAGGAAATGGAAACCCACTCCAGTATTCTTGCCTGTAAAATCCCATGGACAGAGGAGCCTGGTAGGTTATAGTCCATGGGGTCGCAAAGAGTAGGACACTACTGAGCGACTTCACATGGTTCCATGGTTCATGGTTCTATACTCTAGGGCAGGGATTGTCCAAACTGCTAGGTAGAGAAGAGAGTTATTTCCTAATCTAAGGAAAATCGCAGACTAATAGGAAGACAAATAAATGTCACGACAAGACAATACTAGTGATATGTAAAGATCTGATAGGAACAGGAAGAAGAAAATGAGTCTTCCTACTCAGGAATGCAGGGGGATTCACGGTAAAGTGATGGTGGTACAGTGTGATGAGCTGGACGAGTTGGCCCAGGAGCCAGGAGGCCTCCTGGGTTAAAGAAAGGAAGGGGGAAAAGAACATGGGCTGAGTTTTATGTGGTTGATACAACATTGCCAATGTCTTCCTACTACTTAACCCATGTGTTCTTGAACTGGATCTTTCAAAGGTCAGTTCACATATTTTGATCACAGTGGTGTTGAAAGACACCATGTACCTATTTGGATATCTATAGTAGTCTCTCTCTGAAAATACTGTAAAAATTTAACCCCTTTCCCATGTTAGCTAAAGAATCACACACTGTGGCCATAGCTTTATCCATAGAGGATGTATTCTAAGACCCCCAGTAGAGACCTGAACCCACATAATATTAACAGTACTGAATTCTACAAATACTGTATTTTATCCTACATATATGTATCTATGATTAAGTTTATAAATTAGGCCCAATAAGAGATTAACAATGTAACTAATAATAAAATAGAACAATTCTAACAATATACTATAATGCAAGTTATGCGAACTTGGTCTCTCTCTGAAAATATTGTATAAGGAATGCCTTTTCTATCTTAGCTAAGGACTTACACATTGTGGCCATAACTTTTGCAGTTTGAAGTATAGCAGCAAAACTAGCATGGATTTCTTTTTCCTTCTTCACAACTTCATGGATAGAAGATTAATTCTTAACATAGATCTTAGCCACCTCAGCATACAATTTTTTTTCCTTTCCTGATTAAGTCGAGAATTTTTACCTTTTCTTTTAAAGAAAGTACCTTATGGCTTCTCTTTGGCATATTTAAGTTGCCAGCATTGTTACTCTTGCGTGTTGGGTCTATTATTAAGTAAAATGAGGGTGACTTGAACACGAGCAGTGTGATAACTGGACAGTCAATCTGATAAACACATAGCTGCTGAGTGACTAATGGATGGGATATGTTGGATAAAGGAATGACTCACATCCCAGGCAGGACAGAGCAAGACAGTGCAAGTTTTCATCACACTGCTCAGAAGGGTGTGCATTTTAAAACTGAAGAATTATTTGTTTCTGGAATTTCCTATTTCGTATTTTCAGAGCATGGTTGACCACAGGTAGCTGAAACTGCACAAATTCACTTCGTGAATAAGTGGGGGGCGGACTCCTGTACTTACATCTGAATAAAACTCGTTTCATGTTCTGCCAGGATGGTGAGCAGGACTTCAAGAGAATGATTGTTTAACCATCCAAAGTGGACGATAGTGCATTGTACTTTGAAAGACCTGCAGTTTTGGGATTCTCTATGCTTTTATTCTTAACCCGAACCTGCATTTAATTACACTAGTATCCACTTTTGCTTCAGTATAGTTTAATTTATTTTCATCTAAATTTATCTTTGGGGTGGAGGAGGATGGATAGACCAGTGGGCCAGGTACTCTAGTTACTGGTGTTTCAGCAAAATGCTTTGGTGTTTGGAAATGGACACCTTGTCTCCTTGCCTGCTCTTATTGAGGCCTGAGGATTTTAAGTCCATCCTTTCTTCTTGTCAGCTCTCGTTTTAGAGCTTCTTTCTTTCCCTTTAAGAAATTTTTGTCTTTGCTTTATTCCTTCTCCAATTATTTTTCAACATGAGCAAACATCAAGCTTTTCTTAGATAATCCATAACTTATGTAGGAACAGGTTTCTGACTTTAGATTCATCTCTGTGTTGACTAGTCTGGGTTTATATGACTCCTCATATCCTTTCAGAGATTGAGAATCTGAGTCTTATCAGTGCCCAGGTGGTGTTATTTCTTGGTAAACATTTCTGTAAGAATAGAGGAAATGGCAATTTTCAGGAAGAGCCATGAACTGGAAGATTCTAAAATCATTTATGAAAATGCTTACAGTTTGTCTTTTTAAAAAGAAACAATTTTGAGTCAGAATCATACACTAGAAAGTGATCTCCTAACTGTCCTTAGAAGTGAAATGAGCTGTACTTCTAATAGGATTGCTAATATTTTAGCTATAAGCCACAAAGATTATTTGAATAGTTTTCTCCCTATCCTTTGTGTGGTTTATTCATTTTTAGGGAAAAGTAATTGATGTCCTGGGCATTTTCCAAAATAGAGTTTTGCCATTAACAAGCATTTGATTCTTAGGATTCTGTATATTTTATTACTTTTCCAAAATCTTATACAGATGAGCTATTGATACAGAATGAGCCAAATTGTATAACTCTTTGTAGAAGTGTCAGAATGTTTCGCTAGTGATGAAGATCTCTGAATCATGTTGACTACATACAGGAGATGCATGTCAATTAATGACAGCTGTTTCCTGACTTAAAGCAGTTAATGCTAAACTGAATATTTCTATTGATTTTTTAATGAGTACCACATTTATAGCAAATTATAGAAATTTGGCTGTATAGGTAGATAGCTCAAATTAATTTTGAGCAAAAAGTAGCCTTATCTTCTTGCATTTGAACTTTTAAATGCACTTGTGGCAAATATGAGAAGTATATTATTTTTGATACTTCAAGTTGGCAAAACATCTATTCAAAAATTCTTTGTGATCGAAAATTGTTAGCATGATCTGTTGGCTTTGCTTCATATAAGAAGTACTCAGAAATCAAGTTTGGACTTGAAAATACCATCTTGATCAAAATGAGGCCCCAGAAGAAAAGTGGCAGGAAATACTTAGCATTGCTGTTTTTCTTGGTTAGGCAATAAAAATGATTTTGTAGATTAATGAAACAAAAGAACTATAAAATATGAGACAGCAATTAAAACATCTCCATTGTTTTAATTGGTTTTTAAAAGAATCTCAAACTGTGTATTGAGCCTCATCACTTAAGTTCTTTCAGCTTTTCTGTTTCAAAAGCCTTGTACTTACCTCATATGCTGAGAGAGCAGCCATGAACTCTGTCTCCAGTTGTTTCCAATTCTGTGTTGCCTAGGACACTGCCACTTCTTCTTTCATGGTGAAAATAGCACCGTTTCTCTTTATAAGAGCAGAGCTGGGGAAGGTGACATGATTGTGATGGTGAATGAGGGGTTGGGGAGAAGCAGGCAGGACTGATTTAAATAAGTGAATCTTTATGGCACCTTAAAAATGTTTCCTCTGTGGAAACTGAAAAACAGAGCTCCTGCGGAGATATTTTATTCATGTAGAAATGAGATTGGAACTTGGTATGGAAACCCATCAGCTAAACTGAAAATGATGTAAAATCTCTAGTATTCCAGCCCCAGGCAGATTACATTAATAGAGGTTCCCCTTAGAGACCTGGAGAAAGGCTTCCCAATCACTCCATGAACTGGAAACATCAGAACCCCTGGAGCTCTGTTTAAAATGCATATTGCCAGGCTCCTGAAAGGGCAGAGTTGAACTGAGGAGGAGCCCAAGAATTTGCATTTTTATTGCATATCTCTCCTTCCATTGGATTGCACTTGGTTAAATGTCTTAGGTTGTTTGAGCTGCTATAAAATACTACAGACTGGGTAGTTATTGTACAATAAAATGTATTTCTCACAGCGTGAAGCTAGAAGTTGGAGATGAGGGTGCCATCAAGGCTGGGTTGCAGACGTCTCCTGGTGGCCTCACGTGGTGGAAGGAGCAGAGGAGTTATCTGGGCTCTTTTATAATAAATATAAGGGCACTAATGTTGCTCATGAGGGCTCCATTCATGACTTAATCACCTTCAAAGGCCCTCCTAATACCATCTATTTGGGCATAAGGTTTTCACCATACAAATTTTTGGGGGAGGTGGGGCACAAACATTTTGACCATAGCAGTAGGAGAATCATTTGGAATTTTCCCCAGCATTAGCCAGATTCTCTCATAAATCAGTATCTTTAGAATAGCAAGTACCAGGAATGTAGCACTCACAGGGGCAGAAATGCCCAGCACATGGCATAGCTGCTGCCCAAGGTCAGTGTAATAGGATCCAAGCAGAGTGCCCCCAATTCCAGGTGTTCTCCTCTGGACCACCCTCCTTGCTACTTAGAACCACTCCTGCTTAAAGATTCCAAAAGGAATTTTCTTAAACCATGTGAGTCATTACCAGGAAACCCAGTACACAACCTAAGTTGCCCTGTGTGGCTGGCCCCGGGTCCCGAGAGTCCTCATCAGAAGGGGCAAATGGCAGCTCGCCTGCCCCCATGTGAGGATGCTTTGTTACTCAACAGACTTGTCCAATTAGTCCTGAGTTTTCTCTTGGCCAGACAAACCCTCTTCCTATTGCTTTCCCAAACCATGATCATCCTGGTTGTCTTAGTCAATACATACCCATGCACGAGTATTTATTGGACTTCCGTGGTGTCTCAGATGGTAAAGCATCTGTCTACAATGCAGGAGACCCGGGTTCGATCCCTGGGTCGGGAAGATTCTCTGGAGAAGGAAATGGCAATCCACTCCAGTATTATTGCCTGGAAAATCCCATGGACAGAGGAGCCTGGTAGGCTACAGACTATGGGGTTGCAAAGAGTCGGACACGACTGAGCGACTTCACTTACTTATGTGCTGTGTTATAGGATCCAAAGGATTCAGAGAACAAGAGAAATAAGGCCCTGTCCCCATAGAGCCAACCTGCCAGTCACATCAGAATGTCCATACTCTCTTTTGCTTGCTGGTCTCATAGATCATTTACACCAATGTCTAGAATTGTGTCCCCATTTCTGTTCTGTTTATGTATCAGTATATCATCTTCTGTAAAACTGACCTAAAACAGAAAGACTTCTCCCAGATGGTTTCAGAAGACATCACAGACTATGGGAGATGGCTGTGTCTATCTGGGAAGCTTTATCAGCATCTCGATTTGACTCTCCAGGAGGTGGTCTTGACTAAAGATTGTAGTTAAACTTGAGAACAATTGGCTTTCTGTTTAGATGTCCTTGGTCTATCACTTGGAAAAGGATTTATTTTGCTTTGGCCGCTGTTCTTTCCTGGCTCCTAAAAAGAAACTTTTTTTTTTTTCCCTCCATGATCCTTTCTGAGTGTTATGCTGAAACTTGAACCTCATATTGCTTTCTCAAATCTCAGAAAGAATTTAAAGTTTTAGCACTAAGACATTTTTCTGGCTCCCTTTTAGTTACATGAGTTTCAACCCTCAGTTTTTTTGTATGTGCGTGAGATTCCTGGGTAGAATATCAGAAGCCCCTTGAGAGAAAGAGGGGGAAAGCTTCTTTCAAGATAAAGAGTAAAGGGGCACATTTCACATAAAGAGGACAATAATTCATGTGTATCATTTTCCAAAATGAAGTACCCAGATCACTGGGGATAGACCAGATGTTTGTAGCTAGAATCTCACTAAAGTCTTATTATAGTGTATTTAATTTGATTACTCATGGAAAATGATACTGGTTTTTCACTCATTACAATCATGTTTCCTTACATAAAAAATTTATTTAAATAAAAATTTTTTAATATTATATAATCCTACAGATGGTACATGGATATGATAAAAATAACAAGGTAGGTACATAAATAATTGAGTTTGGGGAAACACTGGGTAAATGAATGCCAGGAACAAGCATCCTGAAGGAAAGCTCTGAGTCCTGCAGAAGGCAAGCCCCTCAACCAAGGATGCAAGAAACCTGCGGAGGTGAGCTTTCGCTTAAACAGAATAGGTATCCATGTGTGCCAACCATGCTGGAGTATTTGTGTGGATTAACGACTTAGCATCTACTCTGAAAAAGGAAATAATTCACATTTAAGGCTAGAGCATGGCTTCCCTGGTGGCTCAGTGGTAGAGAATCCATCTGCCAATGCAGGAGACATGAGTTTGGTCCCTGCTTCAGGAAGATCCTACCTGCCGCAGAGCAGCTAAGCCTGTGCACCACAACTATTGAGCCAGTGCTCTGGCTCCTGGGAACCACAGCCACTGCAGACCCTGTGCACAGCATGTGGGATCTTCCCAGATGCAACAAGGGAGACCACCACAGTGAGAAGCCCGCACACTGCAACTGTTGAGTAGCCCCACTCACCACAATTAGAGAAAAGCCCACACAGCAACAGAGGCTCAGCACAGGCAAAAATAAATATATAAAATTCTTTTTTAAAAAGGGACTGGGGGTGGCAGAGGATCTCGGCAGAGCATTACAGCGAGAGACTCAGGAGAGTATGAGAAACCCTAAGTGAGAAGCAGGCTGGTCTCCTGCCCTGAGGTTACCAGGCACAAAAACAGAGAACCCACACAGGCCCTCTGAGGAATCTCTGTTACCAGCCAGACCATGTGACCCAAAAGTTACCTGCTGATTTGATTGCAGATCACATCTGCAATAAAGGATGACAATAAGTAAGAACCTCAAGCTAGCAGGCTCTCAATGATAATAAAAATTTTGAAGTACTTATAACCCATAGCTGTTTTTTTCCTCCCCAGTATGAAAACAGTGAAGGAAAAGCTTCAGTGGAAGAGAAGAGACATTTCTCTTATTGGTATTTGGAACAGAATCTAGAGATAGAATTGTAATTTTATTCCTTTCCCTGCTCTGTGTTTTACCAGCATTGGGTCCTGGAATGAAAGTCCTCCTGGACTGTGCTCTCCTCCCCCTTACCCCTTGTCACATCTGGTTATATCTCTTGGTCACCTGATACCAGAGTTTGCCTTCCAACCAGAGGCTTCAGCTTCCCTGTGAATCAAAATGTTGCTCCCTGCTTGAGGTCTCTGGTTCTCCTGCTGTCTGCAGAGGCTGTGGAGAAGCATGCACCAGCATGTCGATTTTGTGGAGGAGTCAGCGAGAACATTCTTACAAAGAGATGAGAAATAAAGCAAAGTGGACTTGTGTTACTGGCCCCAAGCACACATTCCAATACACAATTAGGTGTGATGTCAAAGCTAAGGTCCTATTCTTCCAATCACCAATAATTTTCATTCTAAAAATCACATCCTTTAGATTTTTCTTTTGTGCAAAATAAATGAACAGTTGTGCTCAATGTCTCAGTGTTGAGGTTCTGTTTGGAAGTGATGATATAAAACCAAGACCTGTATATATGCTGCCTGCAAGAGATTCACTTCAGATTAGAGCCACATACAAACTGGGAGTGAGGGGATAGGAAAAGGCATTCCATGCAAATGGAAATCAAGAGAGAGTCAGTGTGACAATACTTATATCAGACAAAATAGACTAAAATAAAGACTGTTACATAATGACCAAGGGATCAATCCAAAAAGAAGATACAACAGTTGTAAATGTATAATACCCAACATAGGAGCACCTCAATATGTAAGGCAAATATTTAACAGACATAAAAGGAGAAATTGACAATAACACTAGTAGGGGACTTTTAACACTCCACTTACATCAATGGACAGGTCATCCAGACAGAAACTCTGTTCAGATCCTTACCTTGAGTTAACTGGTGCCTGTGGTCCTGGTCACGGCTGTCATTGCAGAGAGTGACTTACTCTCACGTGTCCACGGCCACCTCAGCCCCTAGCTGCTGTTGGGGCCATCTCATTTAGAGCAGAACTCTGAAGAATTAAAGATAAAGCCCCAAGTGTTGGAATATCTGAACCAGGTGAAGACAGTACTCAAGATGATAGGAGGGTGTAACTTGGCCATTTATTTTGGGAAACACTCAGGGTAAAACTGCTGCTGCTGCTGCTAAGTCGCTTCAGTGTCTGACTCTGTGCGACCCCACTGACGGCAGCCCACCAGACTCCCCTGACTCTGGGATTCTCCAGGCAAGAACACTGGAGTGGGTTGCCATTTCCTTCTCCAGTGCATGAAAGTGAAAGTGATGTCTGACTCTTCGTGACCCCATGGACTGCAGCCTACCAGGCTCCTCCGTCCATGGGATTTTCCAGGCAAGAGTACTGGAGTGGGGTGCCATTGCCTTCTCCAGGGTAAAACTAGCACATGGTGTTATCATGGGAAGTGCATGCATCAACAGAGACCTAGAAGTAGACCCAAGACTCAACAATCACTTCCAAGCTGAGTCACCTTGGACAGAGATTAAATAAACTAATCTTTCTGATGTTCAGTTTCCCTTCTGGAAAAAGAGGATACTAACTGGGACATGGAACAACAGACTGGTTCCAAATAGGAAGAGGAGTACGTTAAGGCCGTATATTGTCACCCTGCTTATTTAACTTATATGCAGAGCACATCATGAGAAACCCTGGGCTGGAGGAACCACAACCTGGAATCAAGGTTGCTGGGAAAAATATCAATAACCTCAGATATGCAGATGACACCACCCTTGTGGCAGAAAGTAAAGAAGAACTAAAGAGCCTCTTGATGAAAGTGAAAGAGGAGAGTGAAAAAGTTGGCTTAAAGCTCAACATTCAGAAAACTAAGATCATGGCATCTGGTCCCAACACTTCATGGCAAATAGATGGGGAAATAATGTCAGACTTTATTTTTTGGGGCTCCAAAATCACTGCAGATGGTGACTGCAGCCATGAAATAAAAAGACGCTTACTCCTTGGAAGGAAAGTTATGACCAACCTAGATAGCATATTAAAAAGCAGAGACATTACTTTGCCAACAAAGATTGGTCTAGTCAAGGCTATAGTTTTTCCTGTGGTCATGTATGCTTGTGAGAGTTGGACTGTGAAGAAGGCTGAGCACAGAAGAACTGATGCTTTTGAACTGTGGTGTTGGAGAAGACTCTTGAGAGTCCCTTGAACTGCAAGGAGATCCAACCAGTCCATCCTAAAGGAGATGAGTCCTGAGTGTTTAATGAAAGGACTGATGTTGAAGCTGAAACTCCAATACTTTGGCCACCTGATGTGAAGAGTTGACTCATTGGAAAAGACCCTGATGCTGGGAAAGATTGAGGGCAGGAGGAGAGGGGGACGACAGAGGATGAGATGGTTGGATGGCATCATGGACTCAATGGACATGAGTTTGGGTGGACTCTGGGAGTTGGTGATGGGCAGGAAGGCCTGGCATGCTGTGGTTCATGGGGTCGCAAAGAGTTGGACATAACTGAGTGACTGAACTGAACTGGGTTGTGTTGAGGCTTAAAAGAGAGTAAGAGGATCCCCTCGTCTATACCCGCGACCCCACAACTCCTCACCCAACCCCCTACCCAGCCCATGGAGTCTCTTTGCTCTGTGACCTCAGTTCCAGGTGATATGTCTTTCAATGTCTCCTCTTTGCCTCTAACCTATCCATTTTTGCCCCATGTTTGTTTTTTAATTCTTCAAATAACCACAATGTAGAATTGAAGACTATTTTAAAAGATTGGTATTGATCAAATAAATTTATATCATCGTTTTATTAATCTTTAAAATCATTTTTAACCTTCTCTTTTCAAAATGTTCTGTGTCCAAAAGCAAGATCAATGACTTTTTAAAAAATGTTTCCGTTTTTGGGGCTGGTGACAGGTTTGGCTTTAACCTCTTATAAGTGAATGGCCTTATAACTTAAGTTTCTCTACCTTGGTGAAGAACTTTGGGGTGCGTCGAGTGATTCTTCTGACTTAAGAGTGCCCAAATCACAGCTTGCTATGTGAGAGTTCCATAATTTCTTTGTTCATGTCAGCTTTGTGGTGTGTAGAACATGGAAGTATTAATCTTTGCTTTGGGTAAAGTAGCACTGGGCCTGAGGTCAACCTTGCCGGGTGGAATAGAAGCAAGCATGGCAGCATCATAGATGGAGGAGATGCAGGGACCCCAAGATTCTGCAAGAGTGGAATCCTAATCTGATCCAGGACTTTCGACCAAGCTCTGACAGTGCAGGGTCTTCCCTCAGGTCCTCAGTTATCATATAGGGCCTTGACAGCCAAGAGTCGTCATGAAATTGGTCTCATCACAATTATACTTAGTTCATATCTCAACTTTCTGCAGTTGTCCATAATATAAAAACTGTGGAGGACTTCTCATGTTTCTTCTATCCATTTAACCATATTTTAAGAGCTGACTATATAGTGGGCACAATGATCGTTGTACCCAAATGAGTGACTCCCAAGCCCTACCCTTCCTGGACTAAAGGTGTAATAAGAGACCTATCTGCAAACAAGCAGTCAGGGGATGTGCCCCACTGGGGTGTCCACAGGCACTTTGAGAGTTTATACAGGGCAGGACTAACTCTTGAAGGGAGGAAGTGGAAGACAGTTCCTTCAGAGGGTGGGAAGATCGCCTGAAGAAGAGAAGAGCTACCCACTCCAATATTCTGGCCTGGAGAATTCCATGGACTGTATAGTCCATGGGGTCGCAAAGAGTCAAACACAACTGAGCGACTTTCACTTTCCCGGGCTGAGGCATTGACAGTCTGGTTTCTAGCTACAGCTCTGAATTTGCATCAGCTTTGCCCTGTTGGATGACTCAGAGCCAGTTTCCTCATCTCTGATATCAGAAGACAGTACCCACCTTTGCCACCTCTGGAAGTGGAAGTGGAGCAACAAGCATTTTGCTTCACGGTTTGTTAAGACTGCTCTAGAGGACACACACCTGTCAGGAGGCTCTTCCTTGGGCCCCAGCAGCAGCATGTGTCTGCAGGACAGTGGGTCTGCCTGGGCTTAGGCTTCAGTGTGTGGCTGTGAACTTCACATTTGTCCTCATTAGACCAGCATGACTAAGTCTATAACCCTGACATTCTTTTCTGAAAGTAAGCTTTGTCCTTAGAGTCTGATTCGGTAAATCCCCTCTCTCTCTCTTGCTGATCCTGGGCACTTGCAGGGGTTACTAAACAGAATGAGCCCCAGGTTTCTCATCTGTATAGTAGAGATGATGATAATAATTCATATATTGTAGGATGGTTGTGAAGATCAAAGGACATAGTGTGTGCAAAGTACCAGGCACATCGTGACTCTAATATTCACCATTGTGGGGACTAGGGGAGTAACCAGAGAGGGTCACAGAGGATCAGGATAAGGCTTCTGCTTGGCCACTTTCATAGTTGTTCCTGCCACGGTTGATGTCACTGCTACCCATATAGCACCCTGGGTGGTTGAGAAAGGATGAGCCATCTATTTTCCTATTTGTAGATAGTGCAGGTGGCCAAGACTGTGTAAATTCCTTATCACTATCATGTATTCAAAAATACTAGAATATAATCCAAGCTTTCAAAAGGAAGGAAATGCTGTCTCCAGAATGAACTTTGAGGGTGTTGTGTTGTACGTGTGTGCATCTTCAGTCGTGCCCAACTCTTTGCGACCCCATGGACTGTAGACTGCCTGGCTCCTCTGTCCGTGGGATTTTCCAGGCAAGAATATTGTAGTGGGTTGCCATTTCCTCCTCCAGGGGAGCTTCCTGACCCAGGGGTCAAACCTGCATCTCCTGCATTGGAGGCAGATTTTTTACTGTGGAGCCATCAGGGAAGTCCCGTTGAGGGTATCTAAGTGAAATAAGCCAGTCACCAAAAGTCAAATGCTGTGTGATCCATCCCACTTATGTGAGGTACCAAGAGTAGTGAAACTCCTAGACACAGAAAGTAATGAGGTGGCTGCCATGGGCTGGGAGAAGGGGGGAAAGGGGAGAGGAACTTGTTTAAAGGGGATGAGTTTCAGTTCTGCAGGATGAAATGAGTTGTGGAGATTGGTTGCATAATAGTGTGAATATGCTTAACACTTCCAAACTGCATACCTACAAACAGTGAAGATAGTAAATTTTGTTATGTGTATTTTACCATAATCTTACAAAAGCTTATTGAGCATGTGCCAAGTGTACAGCATTCCTGGCCCAAGGGGAAAGTGAAAGTGAAAGTTGCTCAGCCGTGTCCTGGGCCAAGGGGAAACAATGTGATAAAAACAAACATGGCCCCTGTCTCCCCTTATGAAACTTACAGGTGAGTAGAGGAGACATGTCAAAGGAAGAATGACATTAATGAGCAAAAGTGCAGCTGGAACATGTGCTCCAATGAGAAGTTCATGGTCCCTTGAGAACCTAGAGTACAGGGACTTGACCGCAACAGGAAAGTCAGGCCAAGAGCAAAGATGAGCAAGATGAAGAAAGACCATCCTCAGAATCTGCAAAGCATGAACCAAAGCTACCTCAAGGAGGCCAGTGTGGCTGGAGCACAGAGGGTGGAGAAAATGTGTTGGGAACAGAGGCTGGTGAACACGGAGGGGCCAGACCCCACAGCCTCGCTGGCCACAGTAAGGAGTTTGATCTTTCTTCCTGAGCCACAGGGACCCCATTGAGGGTCTTGAGCTGAGGATGGGGAGACAGAAAAGCAGGTTTGTGCTTTGAAAAGATCAGTACAAAAGAATATATATTTTTTCCCTTACAAGGAAAGATCTTATCAAATAGTTGTCTCAGTCATCCACATGGAAATATTGAACGAGTCCCCTAGATATTTCTCTGGGGCCTGATATTTAGAAGACCCTAGCAAGAATACAGATGAAGACCCACATCCCATAAGTCTAAATAGTTATAGTCTATAATCAAGCTAAGAAACCATTATAAATATGTTGAATCCTCTTACCATGACAAACATATAACTCATGTCAAAAAAATATGAACAAACTATGGTTTTTAATATGACTAATAGTCAACAAAGTATCAAAGATGATTGAATTTAACCATAACTACATTCTCTGGATATTCTGTTGGGTCAATGAAATGTGAATGACTAATAAAATATTTTATAATTAGCCATTTTCTATTTTATAATTTTTGGCTTTTATAGTAAAAATCATTAATTATATTATTTTAATTAAGATTTTCATATAACTCATGTTATTTTACTAGCAACGCTGAATTAAATGACTTTTTGTAACAAGTATATTGAATATATATTGTATATATTACAATTCATCCATTGGAAATATCCAACTTTTCTTGAGTCATTTTAGTTCTCAGATCATTTTTCATTAATTCCAATTGAAGAAACTTTGCCCTATTGAGGTCATATCAACCTGAATTTGTTAAAAAAAAAAAAACCTTCTTTAAAGCAATATTTAAATTTGAAAATGAACCATAAATACATTATGTTCCAAACATGGTGATAAGATCTCATAGATAAATTATCACAAAAACTATTAGAATGTATTTTAATTCCATCACTCAAGTCTACGACTTATATTGCAACTTTTTCTGTCTGTCCAAGCAATATCTCAGTCTAATATTAATGTAAAGCCCCAGCATCATGTTTCATACAGGTTGTCTGGGCATCTATACATATTTAATGGCGATAGGAATGGTTTGATATTGCAAAATGCTCCTTGGCTGCTATGTACAAGTGTCATGAGTTTGGAGGGCCTCCTGAACAGCAAATTGGAATCTGAGGAGGGGGAGGAATATAGACATTTGGTACAACTTGGGAAGGTGCTTTATTGTACAAGGATCAATTGTGCTCATGTGTGTGAAAGAAAGGAATCGGCAAGTCAGCCTTTTCTCCTGTCCAGGTATTTCTGCTCCTCAGACCCTCCCTGCCCTCTGAAGCAGCACCCCAGCCCTGCCGTGGCTGGGATTAGCAGTAGGAAAACCCTTAAATATTTAGGGCTTTCAGGCACAGTGGCCAATTGTTTCAAGGTCTTAGGACAAGGGATGTGGGGGAGCAGTTCCCTGGGACCTAAACAGTGTTAGTCACAAGAGCTGATGCTTAAGATTACTCCAAGTGACATGGACACTTATGTGTCCTTAATAAATTGTGTGTGTGTGATATTTGTGACCCTCTAAAGCACAGGCCCTGGGGTTTAGGATGGTACTACCCTGCAGCGTAAACTGCATAAGTATTCAGCAGTCCCTTTCCAAGTCCCCATGTTAATTTACTAATCCTGATATTGACCAGCACTGCCACACAGTCCTTTCTTCTCACTCCATGCCTTTTAAAGGCTGCTGACTGCATTTTTCACTTGATTTGTCTTATTAGGAACTGGTGAAAGTGGCAAAAGCACCTTTATCAAGCAGATGAGAATCATCCACGGGTCTGGGTACAGCGACGAAGACAGAAAGGGGTTCACGAAGCTGGTTTACCAAAACATATTCACTGCCATGCAAGCCATGATCAGAGCCATGGACACCCTGAAGATACAGTACGTGTGTGAGCAGAATAAGGTAACGTGCTTAAGAACTTTGGAGCCATTTGTGAATGCCATGCTGTTCTCCTCTGGTTAGTCTCTGTCTCTGAACTGAAAGATTTACTGAATGCTTGCATCAGAGGCCAGAAGAAGCTCTTGAGCTCAGACTCTGGGGTAGAGCTCCTCCAGAGGAGTATGATGAATTTAGGCACAGTGTTGTGGTCTTATTTCTGCAGAAGCTCTGGCACAGTGGTGGTGTGGTGTTGCCTGGCGTGCAGTCATTTCAGTGCTTTTTTTTTTGGAGTGCTGAGAAAAGGAAGACGTATATTTACATTTCCTCTTTCAGCTAAGATACCTGGTTACTTTCTTGCTTTGAGCAATGGTGGTCTTGGGTTTACAATGGACAACTTTTTAAGAATTCCTAGTCTTAGGAGATATTTTCATAAATGTCCTGCAGACTACTCAGAGAAGTCAGTGGGTTTTGTTTGTTTCTTTTGGAAGCTAGCCCTTCTTAGGAGCTAACTGATAATTTAGGAAGAGTCATGCTTGTGTCTCGACTAGCAAGGGACTCTCCCAAAGTAATGGTATCAAGTTGCCATTTGCTTTCCTCTCTCTGTGGGTTATTTAAAATCCGTATCTGTTTGAGACTATAGGAGAATAATGAGACAGGAAGGTGGGAGAAGGAGACAATATTTTCTAGGGTGTATAGGACTGTAAATCCATGGGAAAATACTATGAGCTCATTAAGAATCTAGACGACAGAATTTCTTTAAAATAACTCATACCAAGTTATAACACGACATGATGATAAAGAGAAAAATTCCAAGATGAGTCCCTTGTGAATTGATTAGAAAGAATTTAGCTGCTCAAAAGCTGGAATAGTGGCTTAAATATGGGCCTCAGGAACTGCTTTATCATCAGCTTGTGGCATTTGTTTTTATGTGTATTATACAGAGTTTCAAAGCAGTAAGTCTAATTTTTTTATTACTCAGTGACTGCATTACACAGGAAAACTCAACATGCACCAAATTTTAGACGTACCTTTATAGTGTGACTACAGCTTTGTGTCTTTACTGTTTCCTTGTAATCTTGAGGAAATGGAGGAATGTATAATATCTCACCCACAGCTTCAGCCTTCAACAGCGTTCTGTTGAAAAGCGTGTGTGTGTGCGTGTGTGACAGGCGGGGGTGGTGGTAGTGGTGGAAATTAACCTTTAGAATATCTGGTGCCAAGTAATATGAGAGGTGTGTCATGAACTATTGGGAAATTCTACAAGTAACTATGATTCCTTTACAAGTTGGCTTTGAGTATGTGCATTATATCTTTTTGGGTTTTTTTTATAAGCATATTTTAATTTTTTGAATTTTCATTATATCTATTTGAATGTGTGCAATTAAAAAAAAAAAAATCACCCTGTACAAGCTATTTTAAAAATTAGGTCATCTGCGGAAATTTAAGATTATTTCAGAGAAGAGATAGGTCAGGAACATCCTCGTGGTGATGTTAGTTAATCTACTTTCCTCTTTGGTAAAAAGGCATTTTGTTTCCCAGTCATAGTGGGGTGACTGGGAGAAGCTTGGAGTTTAGGAATGGGTTTGTAAACAGGCCTGTTGGGAAGAGAAGACTCAAGTGTGAGTCAGTTCTGCTTACATTGGCAACATGTGTTTGTAAAAATCCAATCAGATTTAGGAATCAAGGTCTCTGGATTTTTGTTTTGTTTTCCCTCAAGGTCTTCTAGAGGTACTCTGAGTTTGTGTCTCAAATAGAAAGGTTTTACACGGCTTGACATTCCACCGCTTTCTTCTGTTCTCTTGATCTGAATTCTTCTTCATAAGGCCATGTCCCCTTGCCTGCTCATCTGCATTACTTCCCTCCAGCTGCCATAACAAAGCACCTCAAACTGGGTGGCTTGAGACAGATTTCTTCTTTCCCAGTTCTGGAGGCTTGAAGTCTGAAACCAAGGACCTGGTTCCGGCTGGAGTCTCTGTTCCATGCATCTTGCCTGGCTTGTGGGGGTTGCTGGCAATCCGCAGTGTCCTTTGGCTTGTGGAGGCCTCCATTCAGTCCCTGACTCTGTCTTCACGTAAAGTTCTCCCCCTGTGTCTCTGTGCTCACAGGGCATTCCCCACTGTGTGTCCATTTCTCCCTCTTCCCATAAGGACAGCAGTCATTGGATTAGAGCCCATCCTAATTCAGTGTGACCTCATCATAGCTTGATATATCTACATAGACTCTATTTCTCAATAAAGTTACTTTCTGAGATTTGGGGTTTGCATGGATTTCAAGGCAATACTATTCAACCCAGTATGGCCTGACCTCTGCTTGCTCCCATGAATGTCATGTCCATTAGCAAAATACTTTCACTCCATTCTAATATCCCCCAAAGATTTAACCCTAAAAACAGCAGCAACTCTAAGCCTCAAATCTGATCTAATATCAATTCAGAAGGCCTACAGTCTTATCATTTAAATCCTCTATATCAGGTATGGTGAGACTCTGGATGTGGTCCATCCTAGAGCAGAATTCTCCTTCAAACATGCCTGTGAAACTAGGAAGTGAATTAATCGTACCTTTGTCCCCTCCTCATTTGCTGTCTCTGGCTCCATTCTCAATGCCTTCTTTCTACTTCAAGTACCTGCATTCATGCTTAATCAACTTCCTCTTATCTCTCAAACACATGCCAGGGGTGAACCACGTATTGAAATGGCTTAAAGAGATGCTTCCCTGGTGGGCTCAAACAGTAAAGAATCCACCTGCAATGCAGGAGACCTGTGTTTGATTCCTGGGTTGGGAAGATTCCCTGGAGAAGGGGATGGCTATCCACTCCAAACTGTTGCCTGGAGAATCCCATAGACAGAGGAGCCTGGCAGGCTACGCAGTCCATGAGGTCGCAGAGTTAGACATGACTGAGCGACCAACAAGGAGAGTAAAATGTTGAGTAGAAAAAAATCACTGGATTGGTCCTACAAATCTGGGCTCTGTTCATAGCTCCCTTGTAGGTCTCAGATGGGAGTCTATAAACTTTTTCTATAAAGGGCCAGAGAGGAAATATTTTCAGCTTTGAAGGCTGTACAGTCTCTGCTACAACTGTTCAACTCTGCTGTTGTACAAAACCAGGCATGAGTGATGCATAAAAATGAGTGAGGCTTGCTTATAAACTGTTTGCAAAATGTGAAAACTGTTCTTAACTCATGGGCCAAACAAAACAGACCAGGAGTGGATGGAGTCCATGGACTGGAGTTGCTGACTCAGTCCTAGGGGAAGCTGTGGAACCTCTGCCACGTGGAAATTTTGATCAATTTCTTCTCTATTATTTTCTGAATGATTTCCTCTGCGGGTTAGTCCCGATCACAAATGTGAAACTATAACCAATTACCCTTCTTAGGTCATAAAATGATCAAATGATTAATGCTCTAGGGGTTTAAGTAATTACTTAAGAAACAGTATTTTCTTTACAAAGTATTGCTTCATTTAAAACAATTGACTAGTTAAGATGAGTTTGAACAAAACTAATTAGCTTTTCTTTTCAGTCCTTTAACTTCTGGTTGCTGAATATTTATTTCTATTGGATTTTTTCACAGCTAGAAACACTTTCTTAAAAATATGTAGAGGAGGATTAAGAGCCCTTTTAGAGGGTTTTATTTTAAATGTTAGCAGGATTATGGCTCAGCCAGTTTGTTGAAAATCTTTGCTTGTTACTTGACAGGCTGCTTTTGAGAGGAAATTTATCAGAAACTCAGTGTAACATTTGGTTTTTAACCAATATGTTTACTCAATTAAGATTTAGCTTTGAAGATTATTTTCTTATACATTGCCTGCCTTTTTTTCCTAAAGAAATGATTCATATGTATTTGCTCACTCTGTTGATAAGCCTTAATTTTTATGAATGTGTCTCAAGAGTGTCATGAGCACATATTAAAATTTATGACTTCTTGAATAAATATTACAGAGGCGTTTACTCAGTGTCAGGACTCCTAACATTGAATTAGCTTATATCTTACGTTGCCTGGTGATGATTTCATAGAAAAGCTTCTTTTTTTTTTTTTAACTCTTTGTAGTATCTCCAGTTTGAGAAATTCTTACTCTAGGCCTGTAGTATGGTGAAGGAAATCCTAGCTCCTTTTAAGGTTCTACAGAATCTGCTTGGATGATTTAGATAAGAATTTCCCAAGGGCAAAGGACAGCCCTGTCTGACTTTTCAAAAATGCTTGGTTTTAAGAACAAGGGCTACAGATTCTTTTGGTAGCTGACCCCAGCTTCTTCCCTGCCCTCCCACTTATAGGAGCTCACTGGGGTCACATCATATGTGCATGTAACTTGTTGTTATTCAGTCGATAAGTTATGCCTGACTCTTTGCAACCCCATGGACAGCACACCAGCCTTCCCTGTCCTTCACCATCTCCTGGAGTTTGCTCAAACTCATGTCTATTGACTCAGTGATATCATTCAACCATCTCATCCTCTGTTGCCCCCTTCTTCTGCCTTCAATCTTTCCCAGCATCAGGGTCTTTACACACATTTAACTGCAAGGGCTCATCATAAAAACAAAAACAGTGTCTTTAAAAAGGAGAGTTACAGCTAAAGAGACACTGATGTATAGAACAGTCTTATGGACTCTATGGGAGAGGGAGAGGGTGGGAAGATTTGGGAGACTGGCATTGAAACATGTAAAATATCATGTATGAAACGAGATGCCAGTCCAGGTTCGATGCACGATACTGGATGCTTGGGGCTAGTGCACTGGGACGACCCAGAGGGATGGTATAGGGAGGGAGGAGGGTTCAGGATGGGGAACACATGTATACCTGTGGCGGATTCATTTTGATATTTGGCAAAACTAATACAATTATGTAAAGTTTAAAAATAAAATTTAAAAAAAAAAAAAGGAGAGTTAATAATTGAACAGTAAGAGGAGTATTTTGCCTGCCATTTGCCTCAAGTACTTAATTTGGAATTTAGTGTTTCTAGAAGCATGAAGTCTGAAATTCCCTTCACAAAGCATCTTTGTCTTCTTTTTTTTTTTTAATTAATTAATTTTACTTTTTAACTTTACAATATTGTACTGGTTTTGCCATATATCAAAACCAGAAGCTTGTGCTGTATTCCAAGTCACACTTGAGGCAGGGGACTTGGGCCCTCCAGCCAATTACAGCTCTTGAAAGCCTGAATTTGGGGGTTTAATTGACTCGGAGAAGGCAATGGCAACCCACTCCAGGACTCTTGCCTGGAAAATCCCATGGACGGAGGAGCCTGGTAGGCTGCAGTCCATGGGGTCACTAGGAGTCAGACACGACTGAGCGACTTCACTTTCACTTTTCACCTTCATGCATTGGAGAAGGAAATGGCAACCCACTCCAGTGTTCTTGCCTGGAGAATCCCAGGGAGCCTGGTGGGCTGCCGTCCCTGGGGTCGCACAGAGTCAGACACGACTGAAGCAACTTAGCAGCAGCAGCAATTGACTCACAAGGTCTCTGCTAATTTTGTTTCAAGTTTTTCAGGTTCTACATTTAGGTAAGCAGACCTCTTTGTTGTCAGTTTCCTGTAATGTCTTGAGTTTCAGGCCTTTGGAACAGGATGCCCCCTCTCCTGACTGCTAGGTATATCAGGAACAAGCAAAACAATGGCCCGCAGCCCTGGCTGCACATTGGCATCTCCTGGGAGGTTTTTCTGTTGCTGCCCTAGGTACCACCCACCAGAGAGCTGGAGCTAAGTATTCTTGGCATGCAGCCAGAGCTTTTGGATTGAGTTTTAGAAACCTCCCAGGTGATTCTGGTTAGGCAGTCAAGTTTGAGAACCGCTGATACTCTATATGTATCTTATCACTATCCGGAGGCATTCAGTTTGGATTCTACTTTATCAGCCTTTCTGTAGAGGAAAGGGAGGCTTCTGGTCATCTCTTTCGTGGGCTGACCTAATTAATCTCCATCCACAGGTAAACTGTGTAGCCAGCATTGAGGATGTTTGTTTAGTTCAGCAGTACGAGGGGGCTTTGGTGAGATGAGGTCATGGTAAACTCGACAGCATCTGCAGGTGAAGTTTTTGAATTCAGGGCAGACTCTGTGTTTGTTTCCTTTGAGTCTTGCATGAGCCTAGCACAGCATCGTGCTGAGAGCTTCCAGGGGCGGGGTGGGAGTCGGGAGAAGGAGGAGCTGCATCTTGTTCTCTGGAAGTCATGTTACGGGGCCTTCTCGCCCTCCTTTTCCTATTGTTGCTACATGGAAGTTATTTCTTTTTATTCAGAAAAGACTCAGAGATGCAGGTTATGTTGATAACATATGCAGTGTACAGATATATTTTATAATAAAAATACCTTACAATTTTGTTTTGTAAATAGAGACATTTAGTTAGGAAATTAATATATATTATATATAATATATAGGTTATATATAAGTATATGCAATATATATACATGTTATATAATACAAGTTATATATTTTTTAATAAGTTATATATTTTTACTCCTAATTAATAGATAGTTTTATTTATTGAGATGACAGTTCACTAGGTATATAAAACAAACACCAAGCATCCAACTTCACGTTTAAGCAATAAAGTCTGATATTTATGGAGTAGGATTGCAGGAGATGTTTTCTAATACCAAAAGGAGCTCCGATCGTGTCTCATATCTGTGTATGTCTAACTCTTCCAGCTTAACTTTTCTCAGAAACCAAGGCTGAATTTCCAGAAGGGTCTATCAAAGACACATGTGAGGAAATCGAGCATAGTTAGGTAAAAATGGTCAATTTACATGCTTCTTTATAGAAAAGTTTCTTAGAGCTTGATGTATCTTAAGACCCCTTATTTTCTAATTTTTATAACACCTGTTTAAATATACTTTTCAGTCTGACTTCCTTATCCAGTTTGAAAAGTCAGAGTCTGCATGAGTCTCTTGGGAATAGGGAGGCCAATATTCAGACTTCAGCTGTAGCCCAGGGTCACTGGTTCTCTGGCACGTGTTAAACCCAGGCTCTTTCTTCTTGTGTCTTATTGGATATTAAAAATGGCATGGTGCATTTTTCTCCTTACTAAAAACTTGGAATTCTAGCCAGTGTCACAACAATCCTGTGCTGGAATTTTTCCATTTATCCCAATAGTTCTCTGATTAATCAATGTTGACATTAGTGTGAAAATTGCTTAATCAGCTTGAAATACAATAAGTTGGAAAATGAGAAAGAACAGGATAAAAATGAGAAATAACTGATTTTCTCCTTAATCATTATCACAAGTAAATCTGACCACCCACTGCCCATTGGGAGATGAAGATTTGAGGTCAGTGATGAGTATTGAGATAGTCTGGACCATTGAAATGTTAATTTCTTCCCTAAACTCAGGGCTAGATATGAACCTACCACATGCAAAGAAATGCTTTTAAAAATCTAGTGAAAAGGGAAAATCTCACAAAGTTACAGTCCAGGAGCTAGTGTGACCATCAGGCTATTTGAACAGCTATCCATTCATCTAATATATGTGAAACATTTTCTTTGCATCTTTTAAATTGCACCCAACTTTGTTGCTATCTTAATATACAAAGGGGAACATGTGAAACTCACAATTCAAAACTCCTTGACAAAAGTTAGAATCATCATTGATGATGCTAGTAAAATTCTTTTTTTTTTTAAATCTTATTGCAGTATAGTTGATTTACTGTGTTGTGTTTTGCTGCTATACAGCAAAGTAACTCAGTTACACAAAATGTACTTTTTCATATTCCTTTCCATTATGATTTATCACAGGATATTGAATATAGTTCCCTGTGCTATACAGTAAGACCTCGTTGTTTGTCCACGAAAATTATTATATCCAAGTTCAGTTCAGTTCAGTCTCTCAGTTGTGTCCGACTCTTTGCGACCCCATGAATCGCAGCACACCAGGCCTCCCTGTCTATCACCAACTCCTAGAGTTCACTCAGACTCACGTCCATTGAGTCAGAGATGCCATCCAGCCATCTCATCCTCTGTCGTCCCCTTCTCCTCCTGCCCCCAATCCCTCCCAGCATCAAAGTCTTTTCAAATGAGTCAACTCTTCGAATGAGGTGACCAAAGTATTGGAGTTTCAGCTTCAGCATCAGTCCTTCCAATGAACACTCAGGACTGATCTCCTTTAGGATGAACTGGTTGGATCTCCTTGCAGTCCAAGGGACTCTCAAGAGTCTTCTCCAACACCACAGTTCGAAAGCATCAATTCTTTGGTGCTCAGCTTTCTTCACAGTCCAACTCTCACATCCATACATGACCACTGGAAAAACCATAGCCTTGACTAGATGGACCTTTGTTGGCAAAGTAATGTCTCTGCTTTTCAATACGTTATCTAGGTTGGTCACAGAGAAGGCAATGGCACCCCACTCCAGTACTCTTGCCTGGAGAATCCCATGGATGGAGGAGCGTGGTGGGCTGCAGTCCATGGGGTCGCTAAGAGTAGGACACGACTGAGCGACTTCACTTTTACTTTTCACCTTCATGCATTGGAGAAGGAAATGGCAACCCACTCCAGTGTTCTTGCCTGGAGAATCCCAGGGATGGGGGAGCCTAGTGAGCTGCCGTCTATGGGGTCGCACAGAGTCAGACATGACTGAAGCGACTTAGCAGCAGCAGCAGGTTGGTCATAACTTTCCTTCCAAGGAGTGTCTTTTAATTTCATGGCTGCAGTCACCATCTGCAGTGATTTTGGAGCCCAAAAGAATAAAGTCTGACACTGTTTCCCCATCTA
The DNA here is from genome assembly GCF_002263795.3 of Bos taurus. Lineage (NCBI taxonomy): Eukaryota > Metazoa > Chordata > Mammalia > Artiodactyla > Bovidae > Bos > Bos taurus. Next base: position 53,539,890 of record NC_037335.1, on the reverse strand, counting down.
TTTGCCATGAAGTGATGGGACCAGATGCCATGATCTTAGTTTTCTGAATGTTGAGCTTTAAGCCAACTTTTTCCCTCTCCTCTTTCACTTTCATCAAGAGGCTTTTGAGATCCTCTTCACTTTCTGCCATAAGGGTGGTGTCATCTGCATATCTGAGGTTATTGATATTTCTCCCAGCAATCTTGATTCCAGCTTGTGCTTCTTCCAGCCCAGCGTTTCTCATGATGTACTCTGCATATAAGCCTATGCCCCAACCAGTGATGCTGAAGAGCTGAAGTTGAACAGTTCTATGAAGACCTACAAGACCTTTTAGAACTAACACCCCCCAAAAATGTCCTTTTCATTATAGGGGACTGGAATGCAAAAGTAGGAAGTCAAGAAACACCTGGGGTAACAGGCAAATTTTGCCTTGGAATACGGAATGAAGCAGGGCAAAGTCTTATAGAGTTTTGCAAAAAGAACGCACTGGTCATAGCAAACACCCTCTTCCAACAACACAAGAGAAGACTCTACACATGGACATCACCAGATGGTCAACACCGAAATCAGATTGATTATATTCTTTGTAGCCAAAGATGGAGAAGCTCTATACAGTCATAAAACAAGACCAGGAGCTGACTGTGGCTCAGACTATGAACTCCTTATTGCCAAATTCAGATAAATTGAAGAAAGTAGGGAACCATTCAGGTATGACCTGTATCAAGTATGACCTAAATCAAATCCCTTATGATTATACAGTGGAAATGAGAAATAGATTTAAGGGACTAGATCTGATAGACAGAGTGCCTGATGAACTATGGACGGAGGTTCGTGACATTGTACAGGAGACAGGGATCAAGACCATCCCCATGGAAAAGAAATTATATCCAAAGTCCTTCACAATTTGCTTTCTCTTCACGGCAGAGCCACACTCGTTTTCCAATGGCAGAGAGGTAACAGATGTGTCGAACTGCTCTGTTTTCAGCCCTGCCTTTTCTCATCACCCAGTTTCCTCACTGTGAATGAAAGCCATAAACATGTGCCAAGAGATAAATTAACCCTCAGGTTTATTTTGGAGTCCTGCCGAGAGAATCATCTGCTCACCTGGTTTTACTGAATTTAGAGGTAGATTTTTATTAGCTGGTTAATAAACTCCGCAATATTATCCTAGGCAAACCATTCTAGAAAGCATCCTCTATAAAAAGCTTTTCCCAATGCAGGGGGCCCCGGTTTGGTCCTTGGTTGGGGAACGGAATCCCACGTTCTTCAAATAAAGATCCTGCATGCCACATCTAAGACTTCTGTGTAGCCAAATAATTTTTTCTTTTTTTAAAAAGCTTTTTAAAAAATTAAGACAGGAACTCAAATGGGACACAGTAACTAATCAACAGAAACAAATTGTTAAAGGTTTGTGTATATGTATCTGTGTGCATGAGTGTGTGTGTAGGCGTGAGTGAGTGGGCATATTTACCAATAAACCTACCTTCAGAGTTAAAAGCATATTCATTAGAAGCCAAAACAGTTGGCTTTTTTTTTTTTTTTTTTTCACTGACACATCCTTTTGGAAACTCAGATGTTTCCAGGGAGCTTTGAGACGTTGCATCTTATGTACTTCACCTTGATTTCCTTTTTCTTTACATTTTTATATTCTATTGGATTATAGTTAATTTACAGTGTTGTGTTTCAGGTGTACAGCAAGGTGTACATATATCCATTCTTTTTCAGATTCTTTCCCCATGTAGATTATTATAGAGTATTAATAATCCCTGTGTTATACACTAGTTCCTTGTTGACTATCTATTTTGTATGTAGCAGTGTGTATATGTTAATCCCAATCCCTTAATTTATCCCTCCCTGGTGGCTCAGACAGTAAAGTGTCTGTCTACAATGCGGGAGACCTGGGTTCCATCCCTGGGTCAGGAATATCCTCTGGAGAAGGAAATGGCAATCCACTCCAGTACTATTGCCTGGAAAATCCCATGGACAGAGGAGCCTGGTAGGCTACAGTCCATGGGGTCGCAAAGAGTTGGACACAACTGAGCGACTTCACTTTCACTTTCACCCCTTTGGTAATCGTAAGTTTGTTTTCTTAGTCTGAGTCTGTTTGTTTTGTAAATATGTTCATTTGTGTTTTCTTTTTTTTTTTTTAGATTCCGCATATAAGTGATATTGTGTGACGCATGTCTTTCTCTGCCTGTCTTCACTCTGACAATCTCTAGGTCCAGCCATGATGCTGCAAATGACATTATTTTGTTCTGTTTTATAGTTGAGTAATATTCCATTGTATATATGTACCTCATCTTTAGCCATTCCTCCGCTGATGAATATTTAGGTTGCTTCCATGTCCTGGCTGTTGTAAATCATGCTGCAGTGACCACTGGGGTGCATGTAACTTTTCCACAGTAAGGTTTTCTTTGGGTATATGCCTAGGAGTCGGATTGCTGGGTCATAGGGCAGTTCTATTTTTAGTTTTTTAAGGAGCCTCCATACTATTCTCCATAATGGTTGCACCAATTTATATTCCCACCAACAGGGTAGGTGGCTTCCCTTTTCTCCTACCCTCTCTAGCATTTACTGTTTGTACACTTTTTGATGATGGCCATTCTAACTTGTGTGAGATGATACCTCATTATAGTTTTGATTTGCATTTCTCTAATAATTAGTGATGTTGAGCATTTTTTCATGTGCTTTTTGACCATCTATTAATAGAGAAGTGACCTCCTATTGACCTCCTATTAATAGGAGAAATATCTATTAAGGTCTTCTGCCCAATTTTGAATTTTTTTTTTTTTTTTACTTTTGATCCATTTGTGTATTTTGGAGATTAATCCCGTGTTGCAAATATTTTCTCCCATTCTGTGCATAGTCTTTTCATTTTGTTTATGGTTTCCTTTGCTGTACAAAAGCTTTTAAGATTAACTAAGTCCCATTTGTTTATTTTTGTTTTTATTTTTATTATTCTAGGAGGTGGATCCAAACAGATATTGCTAGTGATTTATGTCAGAGTGTTCTGCTTGAGAGTTTTATAGTATCTAGCCTTACATTTAGATCTTTAATCAATTTTTAATTTATTTTTGTATATGGTATTAGAGCATGTTCTAATTTCATCCTTTTTACATGTAGCTGTTGAATTTTCTCAACATCACTTATTAAAGAGACTGTCTTTTCTCCATTATATGTTCTTGCATCCTTTGTTGTAGATTAATTGACCATAGGGCTGTGGGTTTATTTCTGGACTTTCTATTGACCTTGATTTCTGACATCTAAAACTTTGTCAGATTTAATTAAGTATGATCTAAAATAATGTAAAATAGGTTTCACATCATTACCATTGCTTTGTCTCTTCCCTAAATTTTTAAACATTCTGGCATTTTATATATCTGTAATTAGCTATAAAGATATAGGCACATTTGTTTCAGTTGGCCATTTATAGATTTGGTTAGAAAATTATTTGCTTTTGTGTGTGAAAGGTTGTTGTTGAATCACGCGAAGACACCAGGATTCTTGGCCCCCGGAGGAGAAGAATTTAATCCGGGGCCAGAGATGAGGCTTGATCGCTCAGAGCTTTTGTGTAATAAAGTTTTATTAAAGTATAAAGGAGATAGAGAAAGCTTCTGACATAGGCATCAGAAGGGGGCAGAAAGAGTACCCCCTTGCGAGTGTTAACAATGAGGTTATATAATCCAAAGAATGTCTGGAGGTTGTAAAGACCACATCAGACCTACTCCCATAATTTACATTGTAAGATAACAGAATTAGCCAGAAGGTTTAATCCAAAGACTGTCCTCAGGCAGGATACATTATTGTTATATAATTCTAAGGAATGTGGAGAAAGAAAAAAAGTTTGTCCTTTCTTCCTCCTTGAGAATTCCAGACCCCTCTCTCCTTGGGGACCCCTAGACTCCTTATCAACCTGCCTAGGAACTGACTCTCTCATGTGTGTGTGTATAAAGAATAGAAAGCTGATTCGTTTTTCTAGATTCTCTTTATTAAAAAACACCTCTAATCTAGTCTTTTAGTCATTGAAATAGTTACAGTGGAGCTAGTTGCAAAGAGGTTGAAATCAATAGGAATGACTTGGTATTTTAGGAGCCTCAAAACTCTGCCTTCCGTTTATTCTGAGCTCAGCTGGTTGAATGATGCCATTTGTGGGAGACCATCGTGATTGGCCAGTGGTCACCAGTCCTCCCCACGACCCCAAACTCTCCAGCTCCTGTTGTATCTCTGCTTTGTGTTGACGTGGACTGTCTTTCCTAGTGAGCTGTGTGGAGGCTTCACTTTGGGCGTTAATCATTATTTATCATTATTATCATGCATGATCACTATAATTTGGGTCAGTCCATTTGTAGAGCCCTGACAGTGTTAGGAATTGCCCCAAACAAGAAAGTCTTTCTTTGCAAGTTCAAGTTAGTTCTTGGTGTGCTAGAATGAGACCATGACTGACATAAAGTTGAATTTGCCTCTGCCTCTCATCTACATCTTCAACAACCTTTGACGGGTCACCGGTGCTCTCAGTCTTTATATTTCCTTCCTTAACTGAATGCTATGTTGGCTCCCTGTGATAGTCCAAAATTTAAACATGTAAGTAACCTACCTTCAGAAGCAAAAAATTGCATTTTTCTGTGTCCTAAAAACATTACTTTTCTCACCAAGATTTTTTTGTTGTTATTTTATCTTACTAACTTCCTAATTAATAAGACATTACACCAGGTATTAATATAATGTTATATATAGCATGTCAGCATAAGTTATTTTATTTCATATAACCTAGGAGTTCTTTTCAGATATAGTACTGCGTCTCCTGCATCTACTCTCAAATTTCACCACGAGAACAAGCATCTGTGGACGAGAATGTCCCTTACAGAAATCTTGGGTCACAATGATAGAAAGATGAGGCAGGATTCATGCAGTGTCTTTCAAGTTGCTTGATTTCCTCAAAAAATTTTAAATGACAAGGTTAAAGGATTGGAGAAGAATCTTGCTTAGCATATTGTCTACTGAAAAAAATAACCACAACATGAGAGTTATGAGTTAAATTTTATTTGGAGCAAAATGAAGACTATAGTTCCAGAGACAGCATTTCAGATAGCTCTGAGGAACTGCTCCAAAGAGGCAGGGTGGAAGGTCAGCATGTATGTGATTTTGGTGAAGGGGAAGTGCATGCAATCAGGCACATACCTCTTTTCAGAAGGTTGCTGCTAGTCATGAGGAGCAGATGTCACCATGAAGGATGTTAGTGCTTTTCTAGATATGAGGAGATGCAAGAATTGGGCTCAAAATCTTTTTCTGAAAGTATCTAAATATCTGAAGACCTATTCTGACAGTTTTTTCCAGAGCACAGAGTGCCTCATTCCTGATCTCTGCCCTGAACTCGATTCAGGGGATGTTGAAGATCAGCTGCATGAGCTCATGATTTAATTCTTGTGGAGGGAGATGGTAAGTGCCAATTTGTAGTTGGCAAAATGATGTGATTTCTGGTGATTTCTTCACTCCCTCCCTCAAAGAAAAGTGTCGTGGCTGGACCAGAAAGTTGGTGGCTCTGGTTGTGAACATCTGATTCCAACCCAGATGGCAGGCTTTGTTTCAGGGGAAACCAGGAACTTGTCCTTTTGATTACACTCTCCATTGTCTTATCCACTAGGGACAAGTCATCACCACGGTAGTTAGAGTTGTTCATTTTTGTTTTTCCCATTTGGCCAGAGATGACCTTTCTCACTATCAGTAAAGGTGATCAAGCACCCCTAATCCCATTGCAGAGTCCATTCGATTTGGGTATGAAAGTCTGCTTATGCTAGTTTTGCATCCCTGCTTCCAGATGGGTAGTATTTCTGCCACTAGAGGTTAATGTGAATGTCTGATGATGCCTAATACTCATTGCCACCTAGGAAACTTAGAGATGAAGACCCAACCCATATCAATAGTAGGCACTTGCTGTGTCTTTGGTTTATGAATCAAGTGAATGTACAAGCTAAAAGTGCTTTCTTGATGAAAAGCTGGGCCCAGGAGGCGATAAAACAGACAGCTAGCCTAGAATCCTAGGGCTTCCGGAGTCTCACATTGACTGGCTTTCCTTGAAGCAGGGTGCCCTGAGTGAAGATCTCCTAGTGGCCCCCATCTCCTCAGTGACTGTCTACAGCTCTTGCAGGAACTCCTGCCCCATGCCTCTGTCAATGGTTCTCTTTCCAGTGGTTGAGAGCATTACAGCGCTGTCTGTCCGGCTGCTGTATCATGTCTGTTTCCTTCAGCTCTCAGATAAAGGTGGTGCCCCCCCAAAATATGCCTTTTAAATTCCAGATGGGCAGTATTAGAAATCTCCTGTTGTTACATCATAGTTTTGGCATTAAAAACAAAATATAATCATCCAAATAGGCTTTTTTAAATTTTTTTTTACAAGCATCCTAGCTTTGACATCAGCATCTCGACTGCTACCCTCTCTCTCCTTCAGCCCTGGACACAGTGACCTCCTGTCTCTTGACCCCAGGAGTCCTGATGCTCCTTCAAGTCCAGGACTTTGCACATGCTCTTCTTTGCTCTTCCCTCCTCTCTTTGCCTAGCCAAGTCTTTCTTGGTCTCCACTAGACATGAAGGCCAAGAACATGTATGCATCCACATACCTTTGCAACTCCAGCACTGACATACACGCAGGCCAGTTTGCTAAAAAAACTATTCACTGAAGAACCAATTTCTGGGGCAAAGAAATCTGATTTTTAGGATCCCACACATAAGTTTTTTTTTTTTTTTTTAACAAGCATCCTGGCTTTGGCATCAGCATCTCAACTGCTACCCTCTCTTTCCTTCAGCTCTGAACAAAGTGACCTCCTATCTTTTGGCCCAGGTGATCTTAGGGCAACATTCTGGCCTCTCCTGAGCTTGTCTCTGACAAGCCTTCCAACCTCATCTGCTCTCCCTGGTGGATGATGTCTTCCAGCACATCCCATGCCTCTCTGTTTGCTCATCTTCTCCATCCATGGAGCATCCTGACACCCGTTCCCTCTGCACTCATAAATAGCTAACTTCATTTATTTGTCTTGAGTAAGGTATCCGCTATAGTAGCAAACTTTCTTTGATACCTTCCTCTCCCATCTTCCCTGGGATGAGGCATGCTTTCCAATACACTCAGAGCAGGTTGTATTAACAAAGTACATTGTAATTATTTATGCATCTCTCCCACTTCAGTCTAGGAGATCTTTGAGAGTAGAAATCATATTCTGTTTATCTCTACATCCCTTTGGGCTCAATAATTATTAGCAAAGTGACATTAAGACCTTGTGTGAAGTTGTCATGAACCCTACGTTTCCTGAGAGCTTTGTCCATAGGGTGAAATCCGCAATCTCAGAGGATGACTGAGCTGTTCTTTACATGATGGTTTTTGTATTCCCTTTGGAATTGTGATAATGGGCAAAAAAGAACAGAGACTATAAAACCATAGTTTTCTTTTTCTAAGAAATATTGAGCAATTGGAAATATTGCTTCTGAGTTTCAAGATAGTTCAAAAAAGGCTTGCAGAGTCATGGGGCTCCAAATCCCTTGCAGTAAGCTTGGGATAGGGCATATTCAGCCCTTGGGGTGTGTTTAGTGAACTACAAAAGTACTCCGACTGTGAGAGTTGGGTCGGTGGTGATGATTCTTCAAGCTGAATCACCAGGCAATGGTTTTGGAATCCCACGGGGCTAAAAAAAAAAAAAAAAAAAAAAAAAAAAATGGTGTCATAGGAAGAATGGCTTTTTGATGAGCTTGAGAGAGACTCAATAAATAACCCTCTTCAACAACCAAATTCTAAAGTAATCAAGAAATAAGACAAAGAATTAAGGTGATCAGTTCATTATTGCTAAAGCTAAGGGTAGAAAAGATGGCTCATAACTAAGGCATCTGACCTTTCTAATACTGAATCCAGAATGTGATAGACTGACCCATGGGGTCATCATTAGCTCTGGGAGACCCAGGCTTTACCCGCAGGGGCAGGAGTCCAACAGCACAGAAGAGAGGAAGGAGCATAGGGCAGGACCACCCCTCAGCTGACATGCCCCCTAGGGAGAGTGGTTGTCGCCTGTGTCATGGCATGTGTCAGAGGCCCTGTCTTCCCGTACTTCTCTCCCTCAGGGAGAGGACTGTATGTACTTCTGGGCATTAAAATGAGTGTGAATCTGTGCTGTGCTTTATTGAAGATGTTTCATGGTGGCTCGGTGGTAAAGAATCTGTATGTAATGCAGGAGTCACAGGTTCGATCCCTGGGTTGGGAAGATCCTGGAGGAGGGCATGACAACCCACTCCAGTATTCTTGCCTAGAGAATCCCATGGATAGAAGAGCCTGACAGACTATAGTTCATGGGGTCGCAAAGAGTTGGACATGACTGAGCAACTAAGTATGCATCATTTTATCTTAAGCAATTCTTCAGTGTGGGTGCTAGCAGTTGCCCCCACTTTAGAGATGCACAGACAGAGGTTTATGGAGGTTGAATGACATCCCCAAGATCACACAGGTTTTGTGTGTCAGAACTGAAGCTGAACCCAAGCAACTTCCCAGGCAGAGCTGTTAACCCCTATGCTTTGAACTTCTCTATGGTCATATAAGGCCATGTGCAGTGGAGGTCCTGGGTCGTCATTTACAGTTAATTATGAAAGCAGTAAATGATGTGAAAGGAGGATTCTCTGTCTTGAAATCTCTGTTCCTGGCTTCTATCATTAATTCCTTTTCCTCTGGCTGGAATCCAACCAGCTCACACAACTGTCAGTGCTATCTCAATCAGTATTTACACAAAAGGGTCATGCAATTAAAAAAAAAAAAAGTCAGAAATATCAGAATGTTAATACATCTGTTGGATGAAGTTTAAGGATTGGTGAGCTCTGTGTTAAGTGGATTTGAGATGGTTGCCTGGAGAATACACTTTTTTCTTTCCCTAGATGAGAGAAGTAAACAAGCCAGAAATGATTTCAAGTTTGTTTTGCAAATTGGAACAATCAAAACATAACAGTGACCTTCGAACCAATGCCAGAGAGTTAGGAAAGATCAAATAAAATCTGAAGAATATATTCTGGTAGTGGCATAAGTGGGGTTCTTTTTGGCTTTGACGTTCTGCCTGGATTGCATATCAGGTGCAGTTATGTGTTTTAACCCATTTCACCCCGATCTATTCAGACCTCTAGACCTGCTCATGAGCACAGTTTAATTCAGCTGGAAAAATCACAGGAGGAGTAAGAAGAGGGCTGAGAACATGATCTCTTTCTGCATGCTAAGCTGCTTCAGTCATGTCTGACTCTTTGCATTCCTATGGACTGTAGCCCACCAGGCTTCTCTGTCCGTGGAATTCTCCAGGCAAGAATATTGAAGTGGGTTGCCATGCGCTCCTCCAGGGGATTTTCTTGACTGAGGGATCAAACCCACATCTCCTGCGGCTTCTGCATTGCAGGCAGATTCTTTACCACTGAGCTACCAGGGAAACTCATGATCTCGCTCATCTCCCCCAAAGGCACACATACTTGCTGCACCTCCAAGCTCTCTGTCTCAGGGAAGAGCAGTCCCTGCCTCCCAGTGCCTTAGTGAGCTGGCACAGGGCACCTGCACAGAGAACATGGATCTTCTGCTTTTTGTCCCACTTTATGGACCTTTTGACACGGTTGAGGTCTAAGAGTAAGGGAGCAAAGCAGGAATTGAAATTGTGTCCAGCTAATTAGCTGGATAATTTGGACAAGTTACTGATCCACTCTAAGCTTGCTTCCTTGTTTTAAAAGGAGGGACTGGACTGTGGATCTTTACATTTTTGAACTGTAGAGGCATGAAGGATCCATCTTAGAACTAGAGAATAGCACAGTGAGGACATTTTAGAATTTCATAAGGTTGTGGTCAGCTTGGGAAAATTCTTTTAACTTCTATTCTTTCCTGCCTTAAAAAAATAAACTTTTTTTTTTCTTTTTGAGACAAGAAAATGTCTGGTGCCCTGCAGTCTTAGAGCTTGAGTTTCAACTCCCATAATATGGAGATACTTTGGTGCCTTCCTGACTTTGGCTGGTTCTGGGACCTTCTTCCTTGGCCCTCAAAGGCTGGGCTGCTTCATCACTTATCACATAATATTTGAATCCAAGGGCTGGACTCCGTCATCACCTGTCACATAATCTTTGAATCTTAGAACATCTCCAGACAAGATGTCTGCTCATTCTCTCCCTTTTCTCTCTGTGGACACTTTTCAACTTTTGTGCTTCTGTCTGCTCTGGGAGCTACCTCCTAATTATATCCTAGGAGCCTGATATAGAAAAGGCCAAAGGAAACATTGCTTCTCTGTCTCCCTGGCTGTCCCAGGGGCATCTTGGAGGCTGCTCCTTAGTGAGATGCCCAGAGGCCATTGACTGGGAATCAAACTTTAATGTGTGACAAGGACCCATCTGAGAGCAGTGTGCTTTGGCATAAGGACTGAAGGATATTCTAACTGTTCTCAGGCTTATCTGTTTAAATGTGATTAAACATTCTTGACTAATATTGAAATAAAGTACTTATTTCATCAGTAGTTCTGGTGAAGCAAAAGCCCTAAAGTGTCAACCCAATGAGAATATATTCAAAGGGAGATTCATCCTGAATCCCACTCAGGAAGTATGATTATAGAGTCGGATTTTCAGAGCTTGAAAGAACCCTCAAGTATCCTCTAGGTCAACTCAAGATCTTTTCTATTTGGTTTAGGTAATTGAAGTCTAAAGAGATTAAAAGCTGTGCTGAGGCAAGTGAGGACTGGAAAGAATCCCATAGGGTTCTGTTTCATGTCAATCTAGTAGGGATCTAAACATAAGGCTTCGAGTGAGGTTCCGAGGTTTGAAAAACCACCTTGTCAGTTGTGAGGATCGTAAATTGAAGAGGCATCTATAAAGTACTGTCTCTTTCTTTTTCAATTCATGCTTTATATAGATCGGGGCATTCTTTTATTTTTGTGCTTTTCAAGTAACTGTTCCTCTCAATATTTTTAAAGAAAAATTTCACAACTGGAAAAAATGTTGAAAGAATAGCACAATGAACACTTATGTACCCACTGTTAGTTGTTGGTATCTTGTGATTCTCTCCCTTCCTTCCTGTCCCTCTCTGTACTTTTTGCTCATGTACACACACACACACACACACACACACACACTTTATGTAAGTAAAAGTCAGCTGTAGGCATTGTGATGTCACCCTTAAGTACTCCAACCAGTGTCTGCTCAGAGCCAGAGCATTCTCCCACAGAACCACAATCGCTTTAGCATACCCAGGGAAGTTCACTTTGTAGCTTTAATATTATTCAGTAAAAAAGTGCATATCCAGATGTCTCCATATGCCCCCAATATGCCCTTTATAGCCTCTATTTTTAATTTAGGAAAGAATCGGGAATTGCATTTAGCAGTTATCTTTATTCTCCTTTAAATTACAATATCCCCCATCTTCTAATTTATGTCTCAAGTGATATTGATAGTTTAAAGAGTTTTGGCCAATTAGCTTATAGAATGTCCTGCAATCAGGATTTATATTTTTGTTTTCTCATTAGCTTTAAATACTTTGGCAAGAAAATAATGTAGAGGAAACCCCATACACCACAGGTAGGAGTGGAAAAGATGCAGTCACTTTGAAAGAGAGTCAGGCAGCTTCTCAAAAAGTTAAAAGAGAGTTCCATATGACCCAGCAATTCCATTCTTAGGTATATACCCAACAGAATTGAAAACATAGCTTCACACAAAAACCTGTAAATATATGTTCATAGCAGCAGTATTCGTAATAGGGAAGACAACACAAATGGATAATAAAAGGTGGCATATCCATACAATGGAATATCGTTTGGTAATAAAAAGGAACGAGGTACTGATGCATGCTACAACAAGCATGAAAACATTATGCTACATGAAAGAAGCCAGTCACAAAATGTCATATTTTATAGAATTCAATTCATATGAAATTTCCAGAACAGGCAAATCCAGATAGAGGAGATTTGTGGTCATCCAGGGCTGGGGGAATTGGGGGAAATGGAAAATGACTGCTAAGAGGTATATGGTTTCTTTTGGAGGTGGTTAAAATATTCTAAAAACTGTAGTGATGGATGCACAATTCTGCAAATGTAACTAAACATTGCTATTGGATTGTGCACTTTAAGTTGTATATGATATGTGTGTGGTATGTGAATTGTATCTAAACAAAATTTTTACTAGAAAATAAACAATACTATGTGGTGATGTGTCCTCCCCATTGGGCACTTTCAGATCAGATCAGATCAGTCGCTCAGTTGTGTCCGACTCTTTGCGACCCCATGAATCGCAGCACGCCAGGCCTCCCTGTCCATCACCAACTCCCGGAGTTCACTCAGACTCACGTCCATCGAGTCAGTGATGCCATCCAGCCATCTCATCCTCTGTCATCCCCTTCTCCTCCTGCCCTCAATCCCTCCCAGCATCACAGTCTTTTCCAATAAGTCAACTCTTCACATGAGGTGGCCAAGGTATTGGAGTTTCAGCTTTAGCATCATTCCTTCCAAAGAAATCCCAGGGCTGATCTCCTTCAGAATGGACTGGTTGGATATCCTTGCAGTCCAAGGGACTCTCAAGAGTCTTCTCCAACACCACAGTTCAAAAGCATCAATTCTTCAGCACTCAGCCTTCTTCACAGTCCAACTCTCACATCCATACATGACCACAAGAAAAACCAAAGCCTTGACTACACGGACCTTTGTTGGCAAAGTAATGTCTCTGCTTTTGAATATGCTATCTAGGTTGGTCATAACTTTCCTTCCAAGGAGCAAGCATCTTTTAATTTCATGGCTGCAGTCACCATCTGCAGTGATTTTGGAGCCCAGAAAAATAAAGTCTGACACTGTTTCCACTGTTTCCCCATCTATTTCCCATGAAGTAGTGGGACCGGATGCCATGATCTTCGTTTTCTGAATGTTGAGCTTTAAGCCGACTTTTTCACTCTCCACTTTCACTTTCATCAAGAGGCTTTTGAGTTCCTCTTCACTTTCTGCCATAAGGGTGGTGTCATCTGCATATCTGAGGTTATTGAGATTTCTCCCGGCAATCTTGAGTCCAGCTTGTGTTTCTTCCAGTCCAGCGTTTCTCATGATGTACTCTGCATATAAGTTAAATAAGCAGGGTGACAATATACAGCCTTGATGTACTCCTTTTCCTATTTGGAACCAGTCTGTTGTTCCATGTCCAGTTCTAACTATTGCTTCCTGACCTGCATACAAATTTCTCAAGAGGCAGATCAGGTGGTCTGGTATTCCCATCTCTTTCAGAATTTTCCACAGTTTATTGTTATCCACACAGTCAAAGGCTTTGGCATAGTCAATAAAGCAGAAATAGATGTTTTTCTGGAACTCTCTTGCTTTTTCCATGATCCAGCAGATGTTGGCAATTTGATCTCTGGTTCCTCTGCCTTTTCTAAAACCAGCTTGAACATCAGGAAGTTCACGGTTCACATATTGCTGAAGCCTGGCTTGGAGAATTTTGAGCATTACTTTACTAGCGTGTGAGATGAGTGCAATTGTGCGGTAGTTTGAGCATTCTTTGGCATTGCCTTTCTTTGGGATTGGAATGAAAACTGACCTTTTCCAGTCCTGTGGACACTGCTGAGTTTTCCAAATTTGCTGGCATATTGAGTGCAGCACTTTCACAGCATCATCTTTCAGGATTTGGAATAGCTCAACTGGAACTCTATCACCTCCACTAGCTTTGTTCGTAGTGATGCTTTCTAAGGCCCACTTGACTTCACATTCCAGGATGTCTGGTTCTAGGTCAGTGATCATACCATCGTGATTATCTTGGTCGTGAAGATCTTTTTTGTACAGTTCTTCTGTGTATTCTTGCCATCTCTTCTTAATATCTTCTGCTTCTGTTAGGTCCATACCATTTCTGTCCTTTATCGAGCTCATCTTTGCATGAAATGTTCCTTTGGTATCTCTGATTTTCTTGAAGAGATCCCTAGTCTTTCCCATTCTGTTGTTTTCCTCTATTTCTTTGCATTGATCACTGAAGAAGGCTTTCTTATCTCTTCTTGCTATTCTTTGGAACTCTGCATTCAGATGTTTATATCTTTCCTTTTCTCCTTTGCTTTTCGCTTCTCTTCTTTTCACAGCTATTTGTAAGGCCTCCCCAGACAGCCATTTTACTTTTTTGCATTTCTTTTCTATGGGAATGGTCTTGATCCCTGTCTCCTGTACAATGTCACGAACCTCATTCCATAGTTCATCAGGCACTCTATCTATCAGATCTAGTCCCTTAAATCTATTTCTCACTTCCACTGTATAATCATAAGGGATTTGATTTAGGTCATACCTGAATGGTCTACTGGTTTTCCCTACTTTCTTCAATTTAAGTCTGAATTTGGCAATAAGGAGTTCATAGTCTGAGCCACAGTCAGCTCCTGGTCTTGTTTTTGCTGACTGTATAGAGCTTCTCCATCTTTGGCTGCAAAGAATATAATCAATCTGATTTTGGTGTTGACCATCTGGTGATGTCCATGTGTAGAGTCTTCTCTTATGTTGTTGGAAGAGGGTGTTTGTTATGACCAGTGCATTTTCTTGGCAAAACTCCATCAGTCTTTGCCCTGCTTCATTCCGTATTCCAAGGCCAAATTTGCCTGTTACTCCAGGTGTTTCTTGACTTCCTACTTTTGCATTCCAGTCCCCTATAATGAAAAGGACATCTTTTTGGGGTGTTGGTTCTAAAAGGTCTTGTAGGTCTTCATAGAACCGTTCACCTTCAGCTTCTTCAGCGTTACTGCTTGGGGCATAGACTTGGATTACTGTGATATTGAATGGTTTGCCTTGGAAACGAACAGAGATCATTCTGTCGTTTTTGAGATTGCATCCAAGTACTGCATTTCAGACTCTTTTGTTGACCATGATGGCCACTCCATTTCTTCTGAGGGATTCCTGCCCGCAGTAGTAGATACAATGGTTATCTGAGTTAAATTCACCCATTCCAGTCCATTTCAGTTCGCTGATTCCTAGAATGTCGACATTCACTCTTGCCATCTCTTGTTTGACCACTTCCAATGCCTTGAATCATGGCCTGACATTCCAGGTTCCTATGCAATATTGCTCTTTGCAGCATCAGACCTTGCTTCTATCACCAGTCACATCCACAGCTGAGTATTGTTTTTGCTTTGGCTCCATCCCTTCATTCTTTCTGGAGTTATTTCTCCACTGATCTCCAGTAGCATATTGGGCACCTACTGACCTGGGGAGTTCCTCTTTCAGTATCCTATCATTTTGCCTTTTCATACTGTTCATGGGGTTCTCAAAGCAAGAATACTGAAGTGGTTTTCCATTCCCTTCTCCAGTGGACCACATTCTGTCAAATCTCTCCACCATGACCCTCCTGTCTTGGGTTGCCCCACGGGGATGGCTTTAAGAGCAACTTAATCCCAGTTTGTCCTGCTATTGTTGATGCTAAGCTTTGATCACCTGGGTAGCATGGTTCCTGTCAGATCTCACCATTGTAAAGGTGTCTCTCACCTTGAAGTTAATAAGTAATCTGAAAAGTGACACTTAACCACTGTGTGGACATCTTTGTTCTCCACCTATTAGTATCCACTGGTGATCTTTGCAAGTAAGATCAATTTCACAGATGAATACAAAATGATGATTTTTAATGGTCATATTTCTTCCATTTATTAACTAGTAGCTTTCAGTAGAGAAACTATGCTTCTCTCTCTTTTCAGTTTAGTTCAGTCACTCAGTTACATCCGACTCTTTGCAACCCCATGGATTGCAGCAGGCCAGACTTGCCTGGCCATCACCAGCTCCTGGAGCTTGCTTATGTCCATTGAGTCAGTGATGCCATCCTTATTAAGCAGAATTATCATATGACCCAGCAATTCCACATCTGAGTGTATCCCCAGAAGAACTGGAAGCAGAGACATATACTTGTGTGTTCATGCCAGGATCATTCATTGCAGCCAGAAGGTGGGAACAGCACACATGTGCAGCTACAGATGAGTGGATTAATACAGGTGATGTATATGTTCAATGCATATCATGCCACCTTAAAAAGGAATGGAATTCTTATACATGCTACAGCATAGGTGAATGTGGAACATGTTATGCTGAGTAACATAAACTGATACAAATAATGTTTGATTCCCTTTATATGAGGTACATGGGGTGATCAAATGCATAGACATAGAAAGTCAAATGGTATTGGCCAGGGCTGGGGGGAGGCAGGAATGAGGAGTTGTTGTTTAATAGATACAGAGTTTTGGTTTTCAAAGATGAGAAAATTCTGGTGATGGATGATAGCTATACAACAAGGTGAATGTATTTGATTCTGCTGAACTGTACACTTAAAAAGTTAAGATGGTAAATTTAATGTTTATGCATATTTTATTGCAAAATCCCCTCATTAGATTCTTGTTTACTCATTTTTGTTTCGATATATTATCATTATTACTCTTTCTGATACTGGAAATTGGCCACCAGGAAGCCCTTCAAGCTACTCTTATTTCCTCTTGGACACGGCCATCTCTCCCGGATTCCAATTACAGGGGGATTGTAGTCAGAAACCAATATCGGGATGCTTAGTGAGCTCATCATTTAGTCATCATCCGCTTCTCACACTTTGAGTAGATACAGCTAGGAAAACAGACACACACTCACGTATATGCACACATACCTAGTACTTATACACACACATGCACATATGCTGTTGCTGCTGCTGCTGCTAAGTCGCTTCAGTCGTTTCCAACTCTGTGCGACCCCATAGATGGCAACCCACCAGGCTCCCCCATCCCTGGGATTCTCCAAGCAAGAACACCAGAGTGGGTTGCCATTTCCTTCTCCAATGCAGGAAAGTGAAAAGTGAAAGTGAAGTCGCTCAGTCGTGTCCGACTCTTAGCAACCCCATTGACTGCAGCCTACCAGGCTCCTCCGTCCATGGGATTTTCCAGGCAAGAGTACTGGATCCGGGTGCCATTGCCTTCTCCGTGCGCATATGCACACACATGCAAATATATTTAGACATATTCTTCATTAGTCTCCAATTTAAATCTAATACTACATTTTCCCCACCTCACCTCAGTTCATATTTATCCCCCTTCTTCCATAGTAACAACTCTGATTCTCAAGAATACCTACATATATACTAATTTGCTCAATCCTTCAGTGAGCAAAAGAGTTTCAGATTTATCATACTAACACCACAAATCATTTTAAACACTAAAGAATAAAATTCACATGTTCAGATTACTAGCAGTGCTAAAAGTATTTTCTGGACCTGTTTTCCTTTCTTCCTTACTGAGCGGGGAGGGTGAAATTAAGGTCATGGTGGTGTTTGTGTTATTCAGTCGCTAAATTGTGTCCAACTCTTTGCAACCCCATGGACTGCTCCTCTGTCCTCCACTATCTCCCAGAGTTCGCTCAAATTAATGTCCATTGAGTTGGTGATGCTATGGTGGTGTTGATAGAGATTAAAAAGAGAAAGGAAGGGGAGAGTGGGAGGGATGAGGAGAGAGAAAGAGAATGAGAGAGCGTTTCAACATTTAAAGTTTTCACATGAAAAACCCCACTAAATAAAAGTGAGGTATAGTAGAAGTAAGAATTGGGAGGAGAGGAGCCAGTTGATTTTTTAAAATTTTTTTAAAGAATCTGGTTTGCTGACTTTTGGAGTAAATGCTTTGTATGTTTACTTAGACAAGAAATAGTACAGAAGGTTAGACTCAGTGAAACAGAGAGAGAAAGACAGATGTTTTTTATGAATTCTGATAAGATTTTTATCCTGTGTGGGGAGTTCAGTTGCTGCTTTTGGCTTTGATGGTGACATTTTCTCAGACGTGGCATTTGATCCGGCAGACATGCTCTACATGGTTGTTCTGGAAACGAGGAATTGATTTATTTTTCAAAGGTTCTCCTGCCTTTGGAAGAGAACCAAATCTTTCTTTCAAGTTGGGGAAAGAACTTCCTTTGGAGACCTAACCTCTTTCTCACCCCAGCAAGCCATTTGGCCTTTTGTGTACAAGTTGGGTAAGCATACTTAAACATGAGATTCTTTTTCTTCCTTACTGAATGCTCAATCAAGCTGTTTTTCCTGCTATTGGAGTATACTGATTTCTAAGAGAGATGGTGAGATGGTAGTGGAGACACTCTGAAACAGGCATCCTAAGACCTATCTTGGTCACAGGTAATGAGTCTTCTCAGAAGCTTTTTCCTCTGTAAATATTCCTGGCACTTGGCCTTCACAAGAGAGCTCTGTGTGGTCCTGACAAGGTTGCCTTGCAGGCTGAAGGCCTACGGGAAGCAGGTTCCCTGTGAAAGCAGGCTTCATGAAACAACGCTCCGGTTTGTATAGTCTCAAGTGTGTGATCAAATATTTAAGGCCTTTAAAAAATGACAGTGTTTATAAGGGCCCTTGCAAAGAATTTCTGATGGAAGACAGTGAAAAGATTTGTTTCCATTACTCATAGCTTCAGTCTGCTATGATGGGGGTTGTTTAAATTTTCAGTTCTTAGATGGAAACTTAACAAAAGTGGGTGATGAAAGTTGTTGGAATGGGTAATTCGGGGCCAGGATGAGTAGAGAGGTGACAGCGTTCTCCCTGGAGGCAACTTTATGTGCAAGCCATCCATTGCTTCTCCCCTGGAATCCATGTGTTCTGGCCTGTGTAAGGATGTAAATATCTTTGTGTGCTCAATCAAGTTAGATATTTGTTATATTCCACAAAACATTTTTAGAAATCAGTGCAAGCACATATTAATAGTTCATGTCCGAAAGAGAGGGGAAATGGGAGGGATATTAACATTATGTATTTCCTGAAGTCAATTTTCACTTAGCAATTTCTTCTGTATTCCTATGGGAAGTTCAGCTGAAGCTTTTGAAATCGTTGCACAGAAATGGTTTACTCAGCATGAAAGCATTTACTGGGTGCCTCCTATCCAGGTTCCTTACCTTTTACAGCTTTCTCTCTCCCTAAAACTCCTTGAGGGTCAACCCATGAGGACTGGTATTCATCACACCCCACCGGAAACAGTTGGTTAACTCATGAAGACTGGCATTCAAAATAGGTCCTGCCATGTTTGTGCAGTAAATGCACTACCATGGGGAAAATAAATAGCTCTTGGGAACCTGCAGTATAGCACAGGAAGCTCAGCCCAGTGCTCTGTGATGACCTAGAGGGATGGGAGGGGGTGGTGAGAGGGATGTGTAAGAGGGAGGGGATATATGTATACATATGGCTGATTCACTTCGTTGTACAGCAGAAACTAACAATATTGTAAACCGATTGTAATCCAATTTTTTTAAAAATAAAGAAATGGAGTCTTCTGCTTCCTGAAAACTGGAACAGACATACTTTTCCCTATTTGTCCTATTAAGTACAAATGAAAGGCCTGAATGTTACATATAAAACAAACATAAGAAGACTCTGAAAGGTAGAGAGAAGAAGGAAGACTGGCAGAGACCTCAGGACCCCAGAAGGAATACAATGCAGAGTTCCTTGAGTTTCTGTATTACATCCTATATTCCAGACTTGGGTTTGAAGATGCCAGTAACTTTGCAACACAACAGGCACAGATGAAAAGTCACCCAGCAAGGCTACTCTTTCTAGCTGAGAGACCAGGAAAAGGCAGCCCTGCAAGACAGAAAACTTCTAAGCAATAACCACTCTACTCCAGCCAAATACCACAAAAACCTGGTTCATCCCACTCATGCCAGCAAAATGTCAGAAGGGAACCAAGACATCTACCGTCACCAGGCTGTAACAACACGCCTCAACCCCTCTGCTGGAACAGTGTCAGAGAGAGCTAGGACTTACTTTCCCTAGGGAGGTAACGAAGGGCCCTGCCTCTCCCACTGGGTTGATGTCATATCAGGCCAAGTGAAGGTTCAAGACTTTTATCATGGCTCACCAGTGTTTTCAGGGTAGCTAAGATTTATTTTAACCAGATGTGGCAAGACATGAAGATTCAGAAAGGACTCATGAAGGGAGAAGTTGATCGTGACAGTTCTCTCGAAACAGGAGGCACAACACACCACTCAGGGCCACATAGGGAATCACTGGGGTGTGTCAGATGCAGAAGGAGCAGGAGAAAATTTGGCAAGACTCTATTGTGGTTTCCATGCTGAAGAATGGATGAGGCAGGGTACATAGACCTAAGATTGACCGGTTTGAATAACTGCAGCAAGCTCTGTACTGTTGGGCTTCCCTGGTGGCTCAAACAGTAAAGAATCTGCCTGCAATGTAGGAGACCCAAGTTCAACCCCTGGATCAAGAAAATCCCCTGGAGAAGGGAATGGCAACCCACTCCAGTATTCTTACCTGGAGAATTCCATGGCCAGAGGAGCCTGATGGACTATAGTCCATGAGATCACAAAGTCAGACACGACTGAGTGATTAACACTTTCACTGGACTTGAGGGGTTATCCTGAGTTACCTAGTACCTGGTTCTGGGGTATATAGGTCAGAGGAACAGGGTCACAACATATAAGAGCCCAATATAGGAGGTGGTTGTAGGTTTGGACTCTGAATTGGTTGGTTTGTATATGAAAGGTACTCTCACAGGGAAGTCATTTATTTTCTCTAGGGGTTGCCTAGCTGTGGAGGGGCCATTCCTCCTGGGTCAGCAAGGCTCCTGATGTCAAAGCTTCATAAAATGAAAGGCATGGTTAATACAAAGAATAACAAGTTCACCCCTCCCAGTGGTGGTGTTGGTGGTGATCACACTGGGATCAGCAATGAGGCTCTCCTACCTCTCCCAGCAGAGAAGTGTCCATAGAGGTCAGGAAGGAGCCAGGATTCCCATCCTTACCATGCATTATCAAGCAGCCCTGGCCTCCTCCACTACTGGAGCAGGGTAAACCAGGTAAAACAGAATTAAGAGTCTCAAAATATAATATCCAAAATGTTCAGATTAATTGAAAATCATTCATTATGCCAAATATTTGGAAGATCTCAGATTGAATGAAGAAGATAATATATGTCAACAGCAAGGTGGCTGAGATGTTAGTATTATAATTATAAGATTTAAAGCAGTCAAGGTCAAAATACATGAGCAATTACAAACATGCTAGATAGAAAGATTTAACAACAAAAATAAAGATATAAAGAAGAAGCAAATGGAAATTAAAGCTACAGAATACAATAACCAAAACAAAATACTCAGTGATGAACTTAATAGCAGCATGGATGAGACAGGAAGAAGCCATGAACTGGAAAACAGTCTAATGGAAATTACATATAATCTGAATAACAGAAAGTAGACTTTAACATCATGTTAAAAGAATGAAAACACAACCTAAAAACAGGGAGAAAATATTTTCAAACCCTATATCCAATAAAAGACTAGAACTAGAATATATTAAAAAAAAAACACCTCTCAAAACTCAGCACTAAAAAAAAAGCAATCCAATTATAAAATAGACAAAAGACATAAGGAGACATTTCACTGAGGAAGATATATAGGTGACAAACCCATGAAATGATGTTCAACATCATTAGCCATCAGGGAAAAGCAAATTAAAATCACAATGAGCTGTCTCATCAGAATGGTTAAAATAAAAAGTAGTGAAAACACCAGATGCTGGGGGAAAGGTGGAGAAACTGGGTCACTCATACACTGCTGGTGGGAAGGTAAAATGGTACAGCCACCCCAGAGAAGAGTTTGGCAGTTATCTTAAACAAATTAGTATGACCATATGACCTGCGAATTGCACTCCTGGACATTTATCCCAGAGAAATGAAAACTGTGTTCACACAGAAGCCTGTACACGAATGTTCATAGCCACTGTATTTGCAGTAGCTCCAAACTGGAAACAACCCAGATGCCTTTCTCAAAGGTGGATGGTTAAACTGTGGTGCCTCTATACCATGGAATGCTACTCTGCAATAAATAAGAAGGAACTGTTGCTGTTCTGGGTGAATAAAGCCAGTCCTAAAAGATTACATGCTATATGATTCTGCTTGTGTAATATTCTTAAAATAATATACTTACAGAAAAAGAAAAAATATTAGTAGTCATCAGAATGGAATGGAGCCAGGATGAAAGCTATGCCTATGAAAGAACAACATATGGGATCTTTATGATAATTGGAGATGTTCTGTATCTTGACTATATTAGTGTTGAGACCTCTCTGTATTGTTTTATTTATAACCACATATGAATCACAATTATATCAACATAAAAAGTTTGAATATATAAATAGTAATATAGTCTTCTTCTCGCTGTAGGTTCACTCCCCAAAATTTATCCTAAAGGAATAATCAGAGATTGGCACAAAAAGCCTAGATTCTAAATATTTAATAAGAGAAAGATTAAATTATGACACATCCATGGATTAAATACTATGTAGTTGGCAAAAATCATATTCCAGAATGTTCATTTTATTTTCCTTATTATTTTTTTTAATGCACATAAATGTTATGTAGCTTTTTGTACACACGTCTTGCTTTCTGTCTCTGTCACTCAGTTGTATACAATGCTTTTGCAACACCACGGACTATAGCTGGCCAGACTCCTCTGTCCTTGGGGTTTCACAGGCAAGAATACTGGTATCAGTTGCCATTTCCTCCTCCAAGGGATCTTTCTGATCCAGGGATCAAACCTGTGTTTCCCGCATCTCCTGTATTTGCAGGCAAATTCTTTATTGCTGAGCCATCAGGGAAGCCTGTTTCTTGCTTTACGGTAAAAACATTCAAAAAATTTCAGTCTACTTAATAACATAAGATTTACACAGTCTAAATGGAAAAAAACACAATATTCAGTTCTCTGCAATGTAGTCATGAATTTGTTTTGAAAAAGTTTTGTATAAATTATAAAATACTGAAGGAGATTTACCAAGATGTTGACAGTGGACATCTCTTGTGGTAGTGATGTTTTTATATTTCTTTAATTATTCTTCTGGAATTAATAATTCAAGAATTTACAGTGAACTTTTTATAATTATGATAAATGGAATGAGCTTTTGAAATCAGGGAACAATACAAATATTATTTAACAGAGCAGTGGTCTGATGACAGTGCTTGAAGTGTGAAGGCTAAAGACTTGGAGGTAAACACATGGCTAAGTTACATATCCTTTCCTTAATACCATCTTATATTTCCTGTATGTTTGTGGAATTCCCCACATAGTAGCATTTTGCTTATTACTCTTTCCAATCTAGAATATTCATGGCAAATAGATGGGGAAACAGTGGAAACAGTGGCTGACTGTATTTTTCTGGGCTCCAAAATCACTGCAGATGGTGACTGCAGCCATGAAATCAAAAGACGCTTACTCCTTGGAAGGAAAGTTATGACCAACCTAGATAGCATATTCAAAAGCAGAGACATTACTTTGCGAACAAAGGTGTGTCTAGTCAAGGCTATGGTTTTTCCTGTGGTCACGTATGGATGTGAGAGTTGGACTGTGAAGAAGGCTGAGCACCGAAGAATTGATGCTTTTGAACTGTGGTGTTGGAGAAGACTCTTGAGAGTCCCTTGGACTGCAAGGAGATCCAACCAGTCCATTCTGAAGGAGATCAGCCCTGGGATTTCTTTGGAAGGAATGATGCTAAAGCTGAAACTCCAGTACTTTGGCCACCTCATGTGAAGAGTTGACTCACTGGAAAAGACTCTGATGCTGGGAGGGATTGGGGGCAGGAGGAAAAGGGGACAACAGAGGATGAGATGGCTGGATGGCATCACTGACTCGATGGACGTGAGTCTGAGTGTACTCTGGGAGTTGGTGAGGGACAGGGAGGCCTGGCGTGCTGCGATTCATGGGGTCGCAAAGAGTCGGACACGACTGAGCAACTAAACTGAAAGAAACAAAAGACCTATATATAGAAAACTATAAAACACTGGTGAAAGAAATCAAAGAGGATACTAATAGATGGAGAAATATACCATGTTCATGGATTGGAAGAATCAATATAGTGAAAATGAGTATGCTACCCAAAGCAATCTATAGATTCAATGCAATCCCTATCAAGCTACCAACAGTATTTTTCACAGAATTAGAACAAATAATTTCACAATTTGTATGGAAATACAAAAAACCTCAAATAGCCAAAGCAATTGTTAGAAAGAAGAATGGAACTGGAGGAATCAACCTGCCTGACTTCAGGCTCTACTACAAAGCCACAGTCATCAGGACAGTATGGTACTGGTACAAAGACAGAAATATAGATCAGTGGAACAAAATAGAAAGCCCAGAGATAAATCCACACACATATGGACACCTTATCTTTGACAAAGGAGGCAAGAATATACAATGGAGAAAAGACAATCTCTTTAACAAGTGGTGCTGGGAAAACTAGTCAACCACTTGTAGAAGAATGAAACTAGAACACTTTCTAACACCATACACAAAAATAAACTCAAAATGGATTAAAGATCTAAACGTAAGACCGAAACTAAAAACTCCTAGAGGAGAACATAGGTAAAACACTCTCTGACATAAATCACAGCAGGATCTTCTATGACCCACCTACCAGAATATTGGAAATAAAAGCAAAAATAAACAAATGGGACTTAATTAAAATTAAAAGCTTCTGCACAACAAAAGAAACTATAAGCAAGGTGAAAAGACAGCCTTCAGAATGGGAGAAAATAATAGCAAATGAAGAAACTGATAAAGAATTAATCTCAAAATTACACAAGCAACTCCTGCAGCTCAATTCCAGAAAAATAAACGACCCAATCAAAAAATGGGCCAAAGAACTAAATAGACATTTCTCCAAAGAAGACATACAGATGGCTAACAAACACATGAAAAGACGTTCAACAGCACTCATTATCAGAGAAATGCAAATCAAAACCACAATGAGGTATCATTTCACTCCAGTCAGAATGGCTGCTATCCAAAAGTCTACAAGCAGTAAATGCTGGAGAGGGTGTGGAGAAAAGGGAACCCTCTTACACTGTTGGTGGGAATGCAAACTAGTACAGCCACTATGGCGAACATAGTAGAGTGTGGAGATTCCTTAAAAAACTGGAAATAGAACTGCCATATGACCCAGCAATCCCACTGCTGGGCAAACACATCGAGGAAACCAGAATTGAAAGAGACATGTATACCCCAATGTTCATCGCAGCACTGTTTATAATAGCCAGGACATGGAAGCAACCTAGATGTCTATCAGCAGAAGAATGGATAAGAAAGCTGTGGTACATATACACAATGGAGTATTATTCAGCCATTAAAAAGAATACATTTGAATCAATTCTAATGAGGTGGATGGAACTGGAGCCTATTATACAGAGTGAAGTAAGCCAGAAAGAAAAACAGCAATACAGTATACTAATGCGTATATATGGAATTTAGAAAGATGTTAATGATAACCCTGTATGCGAGACAGCAAAAGAGACACAGATGTATAGAACGGTCTTTTAGACTCTGTAGGAGAGGGTGAGGGTGGGATAATTTGGGAGAATGGCATTGAAACATGTATATTATCGTATGTGAAACGAATCACCAGTCCAGGTTTGATGCATGATAGAGGGTGCTCGCAGCTGGTGCACTGGGATGACCCAGAGGGATGGGGTGGGGAGGGAGGTGGGAGGGGTTCAGGATGGGGAATACATATATACCTATGGTGGATTCATGTCAATGTATGGCAAAACCAATACAATATTGTAAAGAAATTAGCCTCCAATTAAAATAAATAAATTTTTAAAAAAATAAAAAATGAAAGATGAAAAAAAAAAAGCTGAGCACCGAAGAAGTGATGCTTTTGAACTGTGGTGTTGGAGAAGACTCTTGAGAGTTCCTTGGACTGCAAGGAGATCCAACCAGTCCATTCTAAAGGAGATCAGTCCTGGGTGTTCATTGGAAGGACTGATGTTGAAGCTGAAACTCCAGTACTTTGGCCACCTGATGTGAAGAGCTGACTCATCTGAAAAGACTCTGATGCTGGGAAAGATTGAGGGCAGGAGGAGAAGGGGACGACAGAGGATGAGATGGTTGGATGATATCACCGACTCAATGGACATGGGTTTGGGTAGTCTCTGGGAGCTGGTGATGGACAGGGAGGCCTGGCATGCTGCTATTCATGGGGTCACAGAGAGTCAGACATGACTGAGCAACTGAACTGAACTGAATCTAGAATACGCTTGACATTTACCTTCTCACTTCAGGCCAAGGTGCCAGAAAATCCTGCTCATATAATTCCTCCCAGCTGTAAACATTTCTCTGCCACTTTCTGGGTTCTTGTATGTCTTATCCAGTGTCCTGGACACTTATTCCAGGAAGTTTGATAGAATGGGGATGAGGGTGGAGGCGAAGGAGTGAAAGGACAGATCCACTCATGGCCTGTGGTCTGTCCTTCAACACGTGATCCTAGGAGGTATACCATACAAAGCCAAGAGAACTAGACAAACCCATCAGTGTCTCCAGCATTGGTCACTATGCTGGGGCAAAGCCGAGCTCATGCCACGTCAGTCTGGGGGAGATCCCAAGGCTCTGAGATCAATATCAAGACTCACTGACGCTGTGGCATTCCCTCAGAGCCACGAACTAGTAATCTCAGCTGTTGTATTATAGATGTAGAAAACAAACATGTTTATAAAAGGGAAAGGGGAGAGGGATAAATTAGGAGTATAAAATTAACAGATATATACTACTATATATAAAACTGATAACCAACAAGGATTTACTGTATAATACCAGGAACTATATTCAGTATCTTATAATAATCTATCATGAAAAAAGAATCTGAAAAAGAATGTGCATATATATACACACACATATACACACACACACATATATATATCTGAATGGGCTTCCCAGGTGGTGCTAGTGGTAAAGAACCCACCTGCCAGTGCAGGAGACATAAGAGATGCATGTTCGATCCCTGGGTTGGGAAGATCTCCTGGAGAAGGGCGTGGCGACCCACTCCCGTATTCTTGCCTGGAGAATCCCATGGTCAGAGGACCCTGGCAGGCTACAGTAGTCCATGGGATCTCAAAGAGTCAGATGCAACTGAAGCAACTTTGCATGCACACATATTCTGAATCATTTTGTTGTATACCTGAAACTAACACAATATTGCTAATCAATTATAGTTCAATTTTAAAAAATACAAAGACACCATTTCATACCCACAAAAAAACCCCAAAATGAAAAAGCACAGTACATAGTTGTGAAATATACAGCAGGGCTTCTGCTGTACGAGGTGCCAAGTGTTAGTCACTCAGTCATGTCCGACTTTGTACAAGGTGCCAAGGAAGCACACCACAGGTACACAGACTCAGCCCCAGGAGGCTTGCAGCTCGGGCATGTGGTATATTTGTTTTAAAGGTAAATAAATGGGCTCAGAGAGGTTAAGTGTCCTGCTCATGGTCACATTGCTAGGAGCTGGAGGAACTCCAGTTTGAAATCAGGATTTCTGACTGTTAGTCTAGTGTGGTCTTTGTCTCCTTAGAGGTGTGATTTCTAGTATCTACATCAGGCCCCAGTTAGCTTCTGGACAAGCAAGGAGCCAAAGGGCACATCAGATCCGGGTCTTTTTTTCCCTCACCCTCTTAGGTTTTAAGCCTCACATGATCTTCTGAAAAGAGTTGGAGTTTGAGACAAAGCCAGAGTGCTTGAGCCTTCAAGCCAGCCTCATTCAAAGAGTCCATGAAAGGCATCTGTCTTGGAGAGGAAATAAGAAGCAGAGGATACAAAATCCAAATTAGAGAAATGAGTGTTGTATCTCTGGAGAGAAAGAGAATACAAAGTAGAAGGCTACCTAGGAAGCTTCTATGTGATATTAAGACCTAAAGCAAATACCAAACAATGTTATGATTTGACAAAGCAGGAAAGCAGATACAATAACATTTGTTGTATTACTCTTTGTACCTTTCTGTTTGCTTGAAATATTCCATTAAAAACACAAAGCATACCATGACTGGGGCATAAAATGGAGATAAATCCCAACCCACAGTAAGCACTTTACTGATTTTCAATAACCTTGACCTTTCCTGAACAGATTGATTGTTTCTCTAAGGTCTGGTTCAAATGTCACTTCCTCCATGAAAACAGCTCTGATTCTACTCCGTGGCTGAAAGAACGTGCCCAGGAACCTGCCATACAAATTAGTGCCTTTTTTGGGGGCAGATTCAGGTTGCACCTTTGCTACTGCGCTGTCTGCTCTGTACTCCTGCAGCATTGCTTACAGGGTTCTCCATCAGTTTGCTAAATGGAAAAACAAGCCTCTGATGCCAGAGGTGGAAGCCAGTTGTTCGGTAGTTTTAGCTTCGGTAGTTTTATTTCCTTGAATGGATCACTGCAGCTGAATGTTTGTCACTATCAAAAGTGAAATCATGGAAGGAAAATGGACCTAGGCACACCCTCCCAGCACCAGCAGTGAGGTCACAGGAACTCATGTGGGTTTTCGTGTTGTTGATCCCTCTCCCAGGGGAGACCCCTTACCCTTGTCTCAGCCACTCCTATTCCGGGGGTGCTTGGGAACATCTCAGGAGTTTGTACATCTTAAATAATTGTGGATCTGAGCTTTAAATAAGCAGGGCATTCTGGGACAAAGCTCTTCTTGAAGGGACATAGTAAAAAGTAGTTAAAGAACCTGTGAGGACTTGACTCTTATACCTGTGGCTTTAGATAAATCGATCAAGGGGAAAGTAACCCAGCCATTGTTCATACTTTGACTATGCGGGCAGATGACATAAGTTTGCTAAAAGTCAACTGTTTCAAAAAGAGTATTTTTCCACTATCATGATGTGAAATGTCATTGTTTGCCAAAGGAAGGAAAAACAGTAAATTCCTTCCTTATTTGTTCATCTTCAGAGGGTACAATCAAAGATTCCAACAGCAGTGTAGATATGCCACAACCCGCGCCCCCCAGTACTCGCCAATACACACGGTGTCATGGACATCACTCCTGATTGCCTTGGGTCCAGTTGTGTAGAGCAAGTCCAAGGTCATCTTAGTATCATAAACTTTCTCCATCCCTTCCATGAAACATTATTCTCCCTGGGGAGAAAGCTGACTAATTAAGAAATATGATTTATCGTTGTTTAGTGGAACAAGCAGCCTTTCTTTTGTATTCGGCTAAGTTATCTCAGAACAACTTGTTTTTAAAGAAATAAAGCATTAAATATAGTTGAAATCCCTTGTGTATACTTTCTCCTTCCCATTTGCTTCTTTTTCCCAAACTGTGACCTGTAGTGGATTTCTCATAGTTTCTAAAGGTATGGAGCATCCTGGTTTCTTACTTACTATGAAATATTCTAAGTAGGTAGCAAATTGTAGAGAATAAAGTAGATACCTTTGTGCCTA
This sequence comes from Bos taurus, assembly GCF_002263795.3. NCBI lineage: Eukaryota > Metazoa > Chordata > Mammalia > Artiodactyla > Bovidae > Bos > Bos taurus. Next base: position 53,510,720 of record NC_037335.1, on the reverse strand, counting down.
CTTTGTCAAAACCTGTTGGCCATATTTGCTGTATCATCAAGGAAAGTAATATTAGCTGCTATAACAAAAGAGTCTCAAATCTTAGTGTCTGGACACAACAGAAGTTTATGTCTTATTTATACAATATTCATGTACTCTGTCAGGCAACTTTCCAGCAAGAGGTGACTCAGGATCCAGGCTACATTCTTATTGTGCTTCTGCCATCTTGAACATGCTGTCTCCAATCGCTGTGGCACAGAGGCTAACTAATTAAGAAGTTTCCTCCTGACGACTCTGTACTATGGCGGGTGACAAGAATTTGTTCTTGAGTAATTAGTTGCTCCTGCCACATTTCAGTGTTTTGGGGGGGAAAAGGAGTTTTTTTTTTTTTTTTTTAACTTCTCTAAGGCAGCCTATTCACTGTGTAGCAACCCAAGGACCTTAGAAAATTCTTCTTTGATCTCAATTGAGTCTCTGTTGAGTCCAAGCCCCATTTCTTTGTGTGTGAACTTCCCTGTTGTGTGTGTGAACTGTTCTTCTGATTTTGTTCATGTGAAAGGCAAGGATGAGCCAGCTGCCATGCTGAGCTCTGTGGCCACCAGAGGTGAAGGGTGTGTTTTCTACTCTCCAAGAGACTCCCTCCTTTCACTAGAGATGGCAATGCTGGTTTTCGGTATCCTTGTTTTCTTCTGCAATTTGAAAGTACCAAAACAGATATTTTGGTTGGTATAATTTAGCCATTTCAGTATGTTAGAAAATCTAAAATCGAAATCATTTCCCCAGTAAGTTGGATGCTACATGTAGGATCAGATTATTTCATTTCTAAAGCATTTTGACCACATCTCTCCCCTGTTTAAACCCTTCCAAGCTATACTACTGTTTGAATTCCTATTTCCCAAATTACTTCTAAGGTGTGAAGCATCTATTTTCTTTGTCATGTGCGTTTCTACCAAACCAGTGTAAATTCTCAAAGACTCAAGCTGGAGGGCTCCACTTGGGCCTGCTCCTGCAAGGGTTTAAAGAGGCAGAAGGATCATGCCCACCTACAGCTGGTACCCTGCTTCTAGATCATCTCTGGGTACCCGGTTCCCTAGAGTCTCCTGTCCAGCATGCTGAGTGGCTTCCAGGTCCCCGTGCGGCTCTCTTCTCCCGGTGCCTCTAGGGGACAAGGGAAGCCACGTGACCCTAGGGCGTGGGAGCTGTGTAGGGACCCAAGAGAGCATGCCATGTCCCCTTTAACTGTGTACCCCAAATTCTCTTATCTCCGCCTGATCCTGCCCTGGGGAGGGTGCTAGGGAAAAAATGAGGAAGAGTGCTGGGGGTCAGAGAAAGAGGTGGCAGAGAGGGAAGTAAGTTCCCGTATTCAATTCTCAGCCCTGTCATTGGACTCAGACTATTCACTACCCCCAAGGCCAGGATCCTCCACTCTGTCCCCTCTGTTACTGAAGATTCAGAGCTACTGCTAGGATCTTCAGCCCCAGAATATGTTTGAGATTATGCAAATAAATACTAAAGTATGGCTATTTTCATTTGCTTTAATGTTGCAAGAACTGTCATCAACGTAATAAGCCTTTTCAAATTTTGAGTCCAGTGACCAAAATTTTCTTAATAAAAGCATTATGTTTCTGCTTATCTTTATAAAAACCAACCTGACTACAGGTACGGGTGATTATCAGGTAAGCAAATTCCCTTGTAAAGCTACACTGAAGAGGAGGGTTTATAGCAATACTTCATCATCCAGGTCAAACCCTTTTCTTATTTTGTTTTTTTCATGATTATAGTATGACTTCCCATCACTACAGTGATGGCAAGCAAAGCAGGTCAATTGTCTCACTCTTGCTTCTGTGTGTCATCAACACAGACAACTCTCAGGCAATGGCACTCCTACCTTTTAGAAGAACTGAAACACTTCTCAAACGTGGGTGTGCTTCAGAATCACCTGGAGCACTTATTATATACATGGCTGGATCCTACCTTCAGAGGTTTTGACTCCATAGATGGGGGTGGGGCAGAAAAATTTGGTTTTCTGACAAGTTCTCAGATGATGCAGATGCTGCCAGTACAAAGCACACCTTGAGAACTACAGGTATCCCTCAGAGACACTGCCATTTTTGTTCTAGACCACTGCAATACAGCAGATATCACAATAAAGTGAGTCATACAAATTTGGGGGTTTCCCAGTGCATATAAAAGCTATTTTTGCACTGTATTCTTAAGTGTGCAATAGTATTATGTCTAAAAGCCATACCTTAATATAAAAATACTGTCTTTCCAAAAAATGCTAACCATCATCTGATGCTTTAGTCATCTTTTTTGCTGGTGGAGGGTGTTGCCTGATGTTGATAGCTGCTGACTAATCAGGGTGGTGTTTGCTGAAGGTTGGGGTGGCTGTGACAATTTTTTTTTAAATTTATTTGGCTGCGCTGAGTCTTAGTTGCAGTACACAACTTATCTTTCCTTCAAGTACGTTTTCTTTCTTTCACAACTTGGCTAAGTGTTTGGTGCAAGAGGTCTAGCTCTTGGCCTGCCTCAGGTTTTGACCTGCCTTCCTCACTGAGCTTCATCATTTCTAGCTTTTAATTTGAAGTAAAAGATGTGTACTCTTTCACTTGCACACTTGAAGGCCATTGTAGGGTTATTAATTGGCCTAATTTTAATATTGTTGTGTCTCAGGGAATAGAAGGGTGTAAGGCTATGGTTTTTCCAGTAGTCATGTGTGGATGTGAGAGTTGGACTGTGAAGAAGGCTGAGCGCCGAAGAATTGATGCTTTTGAACTGTGGTGTTGGAGAAGACTCTTGAGAGTCCCTTGGACTGCAAGGAGATCCCACCAGTCCATCCTAAATGAGATCAGTCCTGGGTGTTCATTGGAAGGACTGATGCTAAAGCTAAAACTCCGGTACTTTAGCCACCTCACGTGAAGAGTTGACTCATTGGAAAAGACTCTGATGCTGGGAGGGATTGGGGGCAGGAAGAGAAGGGGATGACAGAGGCTGAGATGGCTGGATGGCATCACTGACTCGATAGACGTGAGTCTCAGTGAACTCCGGGAGCTGGTGATGGATAGGGAGGCCTGGCGTGCTGCTATTCATGGGATCGCAAAGAGTTGGACATGACTGAGCAACTGAACTGAACTAAACTGAAGGAGAGGAAAAGAGACTGTGGAACGGCTGGTCAGTGGAGCAGTGAGAACACACACAGCCCCTGTCAATTAAGTTTATTGTTTAATGTGGGTGCAGTTTGCAGCACCCCAAAACAGTTACAATAGTAATATCAAGTTGGATCACTGATCACAGATCAATATAACAAATATATTGATAATGAAAGGTTTGAAATATTGCAAGAATTATCAAATGTGACACGGAGACACAAAGTAAGCAAATAGTCGGAAAAATGGCACCAACGGACTTGCTTGTTACAGAATTGCCATAAAGCATCACTTTATTTAAAAGGCATTATCTGTGAGGCACAATAAGGCAGAGCATAATAAAAGGAGGTATGCCTATAGTGGGGTAGAGGAATTGTTGACCCTTGGCGTAATTAATTACCTGAAAGTAAATCGGTCCATTTTATTTTTTTATAAGTTTCTTTTGTTGAAGTATAGTTGCTGCATGATATTATAGTAGTCTTGCCTGGAGAATTCCATGGGCGAAGGAGCCTGGCAGGCTATGGTCCATGGAGTTGCAAAGAATTGGACATAACTGAGCAACTAACACACACACACATTATAGAAGTTACAGGTGTACAATATGGTGATTCACAGTTTTTAAAGGTTATGTTCCGTTTATAGTTATTATAACATACTGGCCATATTCCCGTGTTACGCTGTTTATCTTTGTAGCTTATTTTATGCCTGACAGTTTGTACCTCTTAACTCCCTCTCCCTGTATTAGCCTTTCCGTCCCCACTGGTGACCGCTGGTTTGTTCTCTGTAAGTCTGCTTATTTTTGTTATAGTCACTAGTGTGTTGTACTTTTCAAGATTCCACATATAAGTGATATCACACAGTATTTGTCTCTCTTTGTTTGACTTTTTTCACTTAGTATGATAATCTCTAGGTCCATCCATGTTCTGCAAATGGCATTATTTCATTCTCTTTTATGGCTGAGTAGTGTTCCATTGGATATATAGGCACTACATCCTCTTTTTTTTGAGATTATTTTTTAAAATTAATTTATTTTAATTGGAGGCTAATTACAATATTGTGACACTACATCCTCTTTATGCATTCATCTGTTGATGGAAGTTAGGTTGCTTCCATATCTTGGTTTTTATAAATAGTGCTGCTATGAACATTGGGGTGCCAATGCCTTGAATTTAGATCTGAACACCTGAAGGGAGGAGTAACATACATAAGTAACTAAGGTATCTTCACCATTAAGCAGTCTTAGTTATTGCTTCAAATATCTTTCCTATGGTCCTGAATTCCAGATGTCTGTATCTTCTCTCTTCTATCTCTTCTTTCTAAATTACTGTTTAAAAATTTTACACCTTTATTGAGGTATATTTTACATACTAAACAAATCACCATCTAAATTATACGTTTTAGTGTATGATTAAATGTTTTTTAGAATTTTTTTGCCTCCCATAAAAGAAACCGTATTCCCAGAGAACTTCCCTTGTGGCTCAGCTGGTAAAGAGTCCACCTGCAATGAGGGGGACCTGGGTTCGATCCCTGGGTTGGGAAGATCCCCTGGAGAAGGGAAAGACTCCCACTCCAATATTCTGGCCTGGAGAATTCCCTGGACTGTATCATCCATGGGGTCGCAAAGAGTCAGACATGACTGAGTGACTTTCGCTTCACTCCCCACTCTGCCCCTTGCCATTCCCCTCATCACTGCCCAGTCCTAAACAACAACTAACCTTTTTCTCTTCATAGATTTGCCTATTGAGACATTTCACATAGATAGAATCATACAGTATGTGACCTTTAGTGACTAGCTTTGTTCACTTAGCATAATGCTTTCAAGATTCATTCATGTTTCTGTTGTATGGATATATAACATTTTGTTTATGAATTTTTCAACTGAAGGGTATTTGAGCTGTTTCTACTTTTTGGCTATTATGGAAAATGCTGTAGTGAACATTCATCAGCAGGTTTTTTTGTGGACATATATCTTATATGATGTATATACCTGGAGCCCCCTGAACATAGCTTTGGGGTTTTTTACACAATGCTGTGTGTACATACATGTCTGTCTCCTTCCAAAGGCTGAGAACTCTTTGCAGAGCAAAGACTTTTTTTTATCTTTATAACATCAACATCTAGTCATCTGCTTGGTATTCAATAAATGTTTGAATACATGAAAACAAAATACAGGAATGCCTTATAATTCTAAAAAGGAAATTGATGAGTGAAACAACTAATCAAGCCAAGATTGCCTCTGAGCAATATTGCCTCTTGCCTGTAAGCCTCCTGCGAAAGAAAAATTGTCCAAAACAGGTCTGCAATAGAACTTTCTGCATGATGTAATTTTCAACCTCCTTCTGGGAAGTAATTTGCATTCCTGATTAAATGCTTGAACAATTCTCTGATACTCTTAAATGATTAAGAATTGGGAAGTTAGCGTTTGTCCACCCAACTGACTGACTAATAATCTTTGATCATACTATTTTTTTTCTTACTGTCAATCTTTTCAGAGTGTTTGAAATAAAACTTTAACACATGCTTGTAAATAATTTGGGAAGTTCCTTCTAAAAACACAGTTTGTCTTAAGACTGTCTCTGAGCCTTCTCACTTTCATAACAATTTACATGTGAATGCAGGCTCTTATTTATTCTCTCTCTCCACTCCATCCTTCCTTCCCAGCCATCCCAGGCCTAGAAAAAGGCTGAGTCTAGGACGGTGGATGGTGGTACCATGTGAAGGAAGTGGGAAGTGGACAGATGGCTAGTATGAGTGTGGGGGTCTCATGCAATTATACACAGCAAGAGAGGAAAGGGGAGCTAATGCATCCTCAAAGGAGTGGAGACCAGTAGATGACCAGGGCACAGACCTTGTGGACTTGCTAAGAAGCTTGGATTCCATACACGTACCAATGGATTAAATTAACACTAACCAGGATCTTCTGAAATTCAGAAAAAAATATACTGCATGTGATTGAAGTTTTAAAAAGAAAGTATTCCTGTCAATCAGGATAGGCTAGGATGTGGTGAGCATCAAACAGTTCCCAAATCTCAGTGGCTTAGAATATCTACAATTTTTTTTTTTTTGCTTATATCACATGTCCAAGCAGCGAGGTGAAGGCTCTGCTTCACATGATCCTCACTCAGGACCCAGGATAACAGAGGCTTCCCCATCTTATGATTCCATTACTCCAAGGTGTGTTACAACAGAAGAGAGAAAATAGAGAAACATAGCAGCAATTAAGCAATTAATTCCAAGCAAATGATTCTTTTTGGAAGTGACAAAAGTCTCACATGTCTTTGGCCAGAGATTGCAAGGTCACACCCAACTTCAAGGCAGGCAGGAAAAGATAATCATTCCATGTTCCTGGAAAGAGAAAAGTACTTGAAATATTTCTGAAGACTGGGACTGTTTACCCCACATAGCTAACATGGAACAAAGACAGAATAGTCACTTCAGACCTTGGAGGATGTGCTAGATGGTGGTGAAAAGGATTTCAGACCTTCAGGATGGTGGTGTGAGGAGCTTGGTAGACCCTTTCTCCAATAAAACCACTGAATTGGTGAAAATTGTAACAACTATTGAAAGTCTGTGGAAATTGTCCCCAAAGCATCCAGCAAATACAGAAATATTTTTTTCAAGAAAATATCTTAGTAACTATTGAGAGTTGGTAGAATTGGAACCATGGCCTGTTCTCACCTCTTCTCCTTGCTCCATGTGATGAAAGCTCCGTTCCAAGAGAGAGTGGCTGAGAAGATGCAAGACGCAGCTCCTGGTCTCCCCGCTGCCCACCCTGCACCCCCAGCTCCTAGCTCAGGTTGGTGGTTTTGCTCTGGGAGGGTCAGACTGACTGTATCCTCTCCAGTCCTGTGTGTGGAGGTGCTGTCTCTGACAAGTATGAATGAGAGATCTGGGCTCCCTTTCTCCACTTCTCTTACTCATGTGGCGGGGGCTCTGTCCCAGGAATAAAAGGCTGAAGACACTGGGGCCTCAACCATCCCCTCCCAGGCCTACTTGTAGGGTGGACTTTCCATGTCAGATGGGCTAAGAAAAGAAGACCAAAGATTATCAGTTCCCAAGTAGAGCAGAGGTTTTGCTCCAGGAGAAGTGAATTATTGTCCCTCCCCCTAAATCTGGTACAGGGTTCTATCCCAAAGGAGAGGCAGGACGTGAAAATGACATTTCCTCCAAAGAGGGTGGTCGTTACTTGGAATAGAGAAGAGAAATCCATGCCGAAGGTCATTGCCAGAAACAATAGAAGTCTTGGTGGTGAGCAGTTAAAGAGTTGCTGATAGCTCAGCGATAGTAGAGCAGTAAGAAAAGTGGCAGGTTGAAAAGAGACAGCCAGCTAAGAAACCCTCCTGAGATTATACCACCCCAAGGAGTCTAGAGGGCTTCTGTTGTAGCTTGGTTGGTAAAGAATCCACCTGCAAATAGGAGACCATAGCTCAATGCCTAGGTCAGGAAGGTCCACCGGAGAAGGGACAGGCTACCCACTCCAGTATTCTTGGGCTTTCCTGGTGGCTCAGCTGGTAAAGAATCTGCCTGCAATGTGGGAGACCCGGGTTTGATCCCTGGGTTGGGAAGATTCTCTGGAGCAGGGAAAGGCTACCCACGTCAGTATTCTGGCCTGGAGAATTCCATGGACTGTATAGTCCATGGGGTCGCAAAGAGTTGGACACGACTGAGCGAACTTCACTTCACTTTCAAGGGTCTGGAAGGCTATTGTGCATGCATAGTGCTCAAAGGAAAAAAAACTGTCAACCTAAAAGCTACCATCCAGAAATGATGGCAATTGTCAACATTGTTGGTGGGAATTTAAAAACTGGAGCAGCTGCTTTGGAAAACAGTTTGACAGTTCCTCAAAAAGGTAAACCCCTAGGTCTTTACACAAGAGTAGTGAAGGCACAGGCCACACAAAACATTGTACATGAATGCTAAGAGCAACGTGATTCATAAACAGCCAGAAGGGGTACAAAATCCAAATGGCCATCACATGTTAAGAGGATCTATGTGATATAGTCCTACAATGGAGTAGTGTGAGGCGGTAAAAAGAGAGGACATCCTGAAGCATGCTGCAGTGTGGGTGAGCCTTGAAAACACGATGCTAAGTGAAAGAAGTCAGTCACAAAGGCCACATATTGTATGATTCCACTTCTACAAAATTTCCAGAATAGACAAATCCATAGTTGGTTGCCTCGCTTGGGAAATTCCGGAGGGAATGGAGAATGAGTGTGTATTAGCTTCCTATGGCTAGTGTAACAAAAAAATACCGACAAACTGGATAGTTTAAAGCAAGAGAAATTTATTCTCTCACAGTTCTGGAGGCTAGAAGTCCAACATCAAGGTGTTGGTAGGGCCACGTTTTCTCCACAGACTCTAGAAGAAGGTCCTTCTTTGATTTTCTGTATCCGGGGGCCCCAGGCCCTCCTTCACTGTGGCTGCGGAGCTCCGGATTCTGTCCCCATCTTCCCTCTGTGTCTGGCTTCCCATGCATTCTCCTCTCTGTGTATGTCAGTCTCCATATTCCCCTCTTCTTATAAGGATACTAATCAGATTTATTAGGGCCCACCCTAATGGTCTCATCTTAACTTGATTACATCTATAGACATAACCAAATAAGGTCACATTCACATGTTACTGGGGTTCACACTTCAATGTATCTTTTGGGGAATGTAGGGTTTCTTTTTAAAGGTGATAAAAATGTTCTAAAATTGGTTATGATGATGGTTGCACAGCTCCTTGACTATTCAAAAAAAACCCTGAATTGCAGATTTTCAGTGGATGAATTGTATGGCATGTGGATTATATCTGGTTAAAATTTTTTTAAAAAATGAAAGAGATGGACTTTGCTGGCTGTCCAATGGTTAAGACTGTACAGTTCCAGTGCAGGGGGCACAGGTTCGATCCCTAGTCAGGGAACTAAGATCCCACATGGTGCAATGCAGCGGGGAAAAAGAGAGAGACATTCCCAGATTTCGAAAGGAAAAACAAAACAGAAAATTCATGATTAGCAGGCCTTCCTTAAATACTAAAGGAGGTTCTTTCAGCTGGAAAGGTAGGGGCATCAGTAATTCAAATCCACAGGGAAAAGAAGAGTTTCAGTAAAGGTAATTGCGTAGGTAATGAGAAAAGACAATATAATTACACATTTCTTTTTCTTTCTTCTTGCTGATATAAAAAGCAGTTGTATTAAAGAGAGGAACCTGCATATGCGCTTTCACTCATATGAAGCCAGAACGACTCCAGCGTTTCTCCTGAATTTTAGCTGTTTACTTAGACTGGTTCTGTCCAGCTTCCAAGATGCTCCCAGCTACTGAGATGTCCTGGCGTTGCTCAGGGCTCATGGGATCTTGGCCTGTTGAATCGGGCATTATTCTACCAGCACCCCTCCTGAAATGGAAACCAAATAACTGTTTTTGTGATGTTTCTAGTTGCTTTTGATATCGGTGGGGCTTCAAAAGAGTCAGACACCTGGGGTCACAAAGAGTCAGACACCTGGGGTCACAAAGAGTCAGACACCACTGAGCATAGCACGCCCACATCCATCCTTGGTATTGGTGAAAAAACTACAGATGTTCTTTGCTGAAGGAAAAAAAATAAAGCTTATCTAAAAGCTAATCACCCTTTCTAAATGACAGAAATATTTGACTGGAGTTAAAAACTAAAGGTTAAGGATAAAGGTCCGTTTTCAGAGATTTAATCCCTTGGCCATGGTCCTGCCTGCTGTTACATGGAGAGATTTTCTAAAGCAAAGGTCAGCATCTGTCTGGGAAGTGACCAGTCTGCATATAATGCAGCCTCTTCTTTTCTTTTTTAAATGGCATCAATGGATTCCACACTTTTTTCATTAGCCTGGCTCTTGGGTATCTGGAGAGGAGAGTTATTGGCATCGTCCAAATTGGCGGCAGTTGTTCTGGATATTCTGTTGGGGTGTCTGATTGTGATGAGGATCCAGGGTATTTTTTCATCCAGAGAACAAGTGAGGCTATGCATTGGCCTGGGAGTTTTTTGATTCCCATGTTCTACTGCCATTTGTTCTAAAATCTAAGAGAATGCCAGTACCACTCTATCCTGAAATGGTTTGTATTAGCAGCAGAGGATCAAGGACTTGGCTTTCCAAACCCTGCTCTCTTACCTGTGCTTCCCTCTCCAAGCTGTTCAATGCGCCTGAGTTGCTGCCACTGAAGGACCGTGGGGTGGAGGTGAGGCTGAAGTCACGATTACCTTACCTCATGAGGGAACTCCATTCAGTTCAGTTCAGTCGCTCAGTCGTATCAGACTCATTGCAACCCCATGGACTGCAGCACACCAGGCTTCCCCTGTCCATCACCAACTCCTGGAGCTTGCTCAAAGTCATTTCCAGCGAGTCGGTGATGCCATCCAACCAGCTCATCCTCTGTCGTCCCCTCCATTGGTCCTCCCCAACAAGAGGAGCCGTCTCCTGAGAGACCATCAGAGTGCAGTGGGCAGGCCCAAGGACAGCAGGGCTGGAGGAAGAATTTGGTGTCTGGGGATCTGCGGATCCTGGTGGAAGTTTGAAGCTACTCATGCTCTCTGAGCCCTAAAAGGCTAAGAGGGGTTGCAGAAAGGGTGAACTGAGTCTTTCCTGACCAAACTTAGGGACCTCTAGAGAGATTCCATTTCATTATTCCAAGAGGGAGCTGATGACAGGAACCATACTACTGGGAACGCTGCCATCACTGGCAGTCTAGTCACTAGACTTGGGCACAGGGGGCTTGCAGAGAAGAACTATTGAGCTGGCTGAGCCCCAGGCCAGGGAAAGAGCCAGCAGTCAGGAATCAAGGACTTGGCAGGGCTGCTCCTTCTGGCCTCTCTGAGGGAGAACCCGTCCCCACTTCTCCTCCCAGCTTCCTGGTGGTCCTTGGCTGGCAGATTTATCAGGCAGTCCTGCCCCTTCTTCCCTGCATCTTGGTGTGTCCTCCTCTTACAAGGTCCTCTAACTGGAGTTAGAGCCTCCCATTAATCCAGTGTGATCTTATCTTGATTCTTAATTATATCTACAGAGGCACTACTTCCAAATAAAGTCAAATTCTGAGGTAGACATAAATTTTGTGGGGATACTGTTCCACTGACTAGGGTAGGGAAGAGCTTTCTGACGGGTTTGTAGGGAGGGAAACCGAAGCAGAGAAGAAAACGAACTTGTTCAGGAGGAGTGCCGGGAGCACTCCTGACACAGAGACGTGGGTGCTACCGAGGACTCCCCACATGGCTCCGGTGGCCTCCCAGGATCACAAGTGGCCCATGGGCAGGTCACCTCAGCTCTGGCCACTGTATGGAAGGGCAACAGGGCAGAGCATGGAAAGGCCTGGCAGAGGGCATTGTGAGATGCCAGGAGGATAAAGAGGCACTTTGTGGGCCCCATGGGTTGTGAGAAAGCTTTGTACCTGTAAGTCGGGGGAGTTTGGGGTTGAATAAGGGTACATTTTTATGCTTGGTGACTGAGAAGCTGATTTGACATTTGGAAAAAAAGCAAATGAAAATTGCTGAGGGATCAGGCATTGCTAGTATTTCATTAAGAGCAGGAAGAATCCTGGCCCAGCCTCTCCTGAAAGGTGGATTGACGGGGGTGGGGGGTGCTCAGGAAAGGGTTTGCGGATGGAACCTTAGAGATGGGGGCTGAGAGAAGTGAGAGTTCCTCAGGCCAGAGATGGTGCGCAGGGAGGGAGCACCCGGGGACATCCGGAGGCAGAAAAGGCTGGGGTTTGTGCACAGGTGCAGGAAAGAGCATGTGGAGGCAAAAAGGAGGTGGGGAGGCGAGATGTCACTTTGGCTGCATTCTGCAGGCAGAATTCAGGCCATCCTGAAGTAAGAGCTCTTAGTCCCTACTTTTTCTTTTCTAAAATTGCAATGAAATATACACAGCATGAAATGTACCACTGTAACCATCTCCAAGGGCACAGTTCAGGGCATTAATCCATTGTTGGGCGTGTTCCTTCCTGTCACTCGCGGGGAGTGGAGGGCAGTGGTGGGGACATAAGTGCTGACTGTGGGCAGCAGAAGGATCCTGTGAGGAGCCTGCCTGGGGTCTTGGGTGAGGGGATGAAAAAGTTGATCCTCCCCAACTTGTTCTACAGATAAGTGAACTTTCCAGAACACGGGAAAGCAGGGCAGAGACACCATTCAGAAGCAAATGGGTACTGAGTTCTACTTTTTCCCCTAGAGGAGGTAGCCTTGCTAATGCCACATTTGCTTCAAAAACCTGGGAGAAGCCCTGAAATTGATAAACAGTCTACATACAGAAGCACCGGGATTTCTTTAGTATCTTTACAACAGTAAAATACTCCAGTAAGTTGAAAAGGTATTTGAGCACAGTTCAGTTCATTTTAGTCACTCAGTCGTGTCCGACTCTTTGCGACCCCATGAATCGCAGCACACCAGGCCTCCCTGTCCATCACCAACTCCCAGAGTTCACTCAGACTCATGTCCATTGAGTCAGTGATGCCATCCAGCCATCTCATCTCTGTCATACCCTTCTCCTCCTGCCCCCATTCCCTCCCAGCATCAGAGTCTTTTCCAATGAGTCAGCTCTTCGCATGAGGTGGCCAAAGTACTGGAGTTTCAGCTTTAGCATCATTCCTTCCTAAAAATCCCAGGGCTGATCTCCTTCAGAATGGACTGGTTGGATCTCCTTGCAGTCCAAGGGACTCTCAAGAGTCTTCTCCAAAACCACAGTTCAAAAGCATCAATTCTTCGGTGCTCAGCTTTCTTCACAGTCCAACTCTTACATCCATACATGACCACTGGCAAAACCAAAGCCTTGACTAGATGGACCTTTGTTGGCAAAGTAATGTCTCTGCTTTTTAATATGCTATCTAGGAGTAAGCATCTTTTAATTTCATGGCTACAGTCACCATCTACAGTGATTTGGGAGCCCAGAAAAATAAAGTCTGACACTGTTTCCACTGTTTCCCCATCTATTTCCCATGAAGTGATGGGACCAGATGCCATGATCTTCATCTTCTGAATGTTGAGCTTTAAGCCAACTTTTCACTCTCCACTTTCACTTTCATCAAGAGGCTTTTTAGTTCCTCTTCACTTTCTGCCATAAGGGTGGTGTCATCTGCATATCTGAAGTTATTGGTATTTCTCCCGGCAATCTTGATTCCAGCTTGTGCTTCTTCCAGCCCAGCATTTCTCATGATGTACTCTGCATAAAAGTTAAATAAGCAGGGTGACCATATACAGCCTTGACGAACTCCTTTTCCTATTTGGAACCAGTCTGTTGTTCCATGTCCAGTTCTAACTGTTGCTTCCTGACTTGCATATAGGTTTCTCAAGAGGCAGGTCAGGTGGTCTGGGGTTCCCATCTCTTTCAGAATTTTCCACAGTTTATTGTGATCCACAGAGTCAAAGGCTTTGGCATAGTCAATAAAGCAGAAATAGATGTTTTTCTGGAACTCTCTTACTTTTTCAATGATCCAGCGGATGTTGACAATTTGATCTCTGGTTCCTCTGCCTTTTCTAAAACCAGCTTGAACATCTGGAAGTTCACAGTTCATGTATTGCTGAAGTCTGGCTTGGAGAATTTTGGGCATTACTTTACTAGCGTGTGAGATGAGTGCAATTGTGCGGTAGTTTGAGCATTCTTTGGCATTGCCTTTCTTTGGGATTGGAATGAAAACTGACCTTTACCAGTCCTGTGGCCACTGCTGAGTTTTCCAAAGTTGCTGGCATATTGAGTGCAGCACTTTCACAGCATCATCTTTCAGGATTTGAAATAGCTCACCTGGAATTCCATCACCTCCACTAGCTTTGTTTGGCCCACAGATGCTTTCTAAGGCCCACTTGACTTCACATTCCAGGATGTCTGGTTCTAGGTGAGTGATCACACCATTGTGATTATCTTGGTGGTGAAGATCTTTTTTGTACAGTTCTTCTGTGTATTCCTGCCACCTCTTCTTAATATCTTCTGCTTCTGTTAGGTCCATACCATTTCTGTCCTTTATTGAGCCCATCTTTGCATGAAATGTTCCCTTGGTATCGCTACTTTTCTTGAAGAGATCTCTAGTCTTTCCCATTCTGTTGTTTTCCTCTATTTCTTTGCATTGATCGCTGAGGAAGGCTTTCTTATCTCTTCTTGCTATTCTTTGGAACTCTGCATTCAAATGAGTGTATCTTTCCTTTTCTCCTTTGCTTTTTGCTTCTCTTCTTTTCACAGCTATTTGTAAGGCCTCCCCAGACAGCCATTTTGCTTTTTTGTATTTCTGTTCCATGGGGATGGTCTTGATCCCTGTCTCCTGTACAATGTCATGAACGTCAGTCCATAGTTCATCAGGCACTCTATCAGATCTAGTCCCTTAAATCTATTTCTCACTTCCACTGTATAATCATAAGGGATTTGATTTAGTTCATACCTGAATGGTCTACTGGTTTTCCCTACTTTCTTCAATTTCAGTCTGAATTTGGCAATAAGGAGTTAGTGATCTTAGCCACAGTCAGCTCCTGGTCTTGTTTTTGTTGACTGTATAGAGCTTCTCCATCTTTGGCTGCAAAGAATATAATCAATCTGATTTTGGTGTTGATCATCTGGTGATGCCCATGTGTAGAGTCTTCTCTTGTGTTGTTGGAAGAGGGTGTTTGCTATGACCAGTGCATTTTCTTGGCAAAACTCTATTAGTCTTTGCCCTGCTTCATTCCGTATTCCAAGGCCAAATTTGCCTGTTACTCCAGATGTTTCCTGACTTCCTACTTTGTATTCCAGTCCCCTGTAATGAAAAGGACATGTTTTTTGGGTGTTACTTCTAAAAGGTCTTGTAGGTCTTCCTAGAACTGTTCACCTTCAGCTTCTTCAGCATTACTGGTTGGGGCATAGATTTGGATTACTGTGATATTGAATGGTTTGCCTTGGAAACAAACAGAGATCATTCTGTCGTTTTTGAGATTGCATCCAAGTACTGCATTTCGGACTCTCTTGTTGACCATGATGGCTACTCCATTTCTTCTAAGCGATTCCTGCCCGCAGTAGTAGATATAATGGTCATCTGAGTTAAATTCACCCATTCCAGTCCATCTTAGTTCTCTGATTCCTAGAATGTCGACGTTCACTCTTGCCATCTCCTGTGTGACCACTTCCAATTTGCCTTGACTCATGGACCTGACATTCCAGGTTCCTATGCAATATTGTTCTTTACAGCATCAGACCTTGCTTCTATCACCAGTCATATCCACAGCTGGGTATTGTTTTTGCTTTGGCTCCATCCCTTCATTCTTTCTGGAGTTATTTCTCCACTGATCTCCAGTAGCATATTGGGCACCTACTGACCTGGGGAGTTCCTCTTTCAGTATCCTATCTTTTTGCCTTTTCATACTGTTCATGGGGTTCTCAAGGCAAGAATACTGAAGTGGTTTTCCATTCCCTTCTCCAATGGACCACATTCTGTCAGCCCTCTCCACCATGACCCGCCCATCTTGGGTTGCCCCACGGGCATGGCTTAGTTTCATTGAGTTAGACAAGGGTGTGGTCCTAGTGTGATTAGATTGACTAGTTTTCTGTGCTTGAGCACAAGTTCTTCCCAAATACATGAGCATGCTTAGATGAAAAGAGGATTTGTTGTGTGTCTGAAAATCGAACTTCACTAGCTGTCCTCTGTTTTCATTTGATAATCATATTCAGATGAAACTTTGATATCTGGGCTAATTAAACCCGGACGTAGGACAACCGTCTGCAGTTGTGGTGGGTTCTCTTTCCACCAGCCCACAACCCCGCAGAAACGCTGCAGACACATGGTCGGCCCACCTCTAGCCCCCGACTCTGCAGTGTCACAAATGCCATCAAGACAAAGCACTCATGGCTCCAAATACCCCTCAGGCCACATGGAGTTCCTGGGAGACCCCTCTTCTCCCTTCAGAGCTATCCACGTGGATCTGATTTCACCTACAGAAAGTGGGTAGTAGTTGATGAGGACAGTATGGGCCAGCCTGGTGCCCCCAGAGGCAGTCACCCTGTCCCCACAGCCCTATCTAGGACATACTCTCTGAGAATTGCAGGGTCAGAGTGCTAGAAGAGGCTCCTCAGAGCCAAGGATAAGGGATTCCTCAGGAAATCTGGGGTGCCCTGCTCTTTTTAATGCTGCTCCCAGGCAGAAATGCTTGTGGGTTTTCACTGCAAAAGGAAAACAACAACCTAATATGCATCCAGGATTAAAACCACCGTTTCAAAAGCGCATCATTAAAATAAGCTGTGACCCAAATATTTGTTGTGGTGTGTTTAAGAGTTTTTCAAGCTAGTGAAAAGAACGGAAAAAGTGAAACACCGAAAAAGTAAAAAAAAGGAAGAAAGAAAGGAAAAAACACCCCAGAGCAAGGAATGTTTTTGGATGACTCTCCGGGAGTTGTGTGGCAGGCTTTTTTTTTTTTTTCTTTCAGAAATGTAGGTTCAGTGTGGAGGCAGGACCATTGCAGAACTAGATGCAGGGCATCACCGGAGCAGGGTTTTGACAGTTTACAGGCTGGAGTGTCTATAGCCCAGATACGTGTGCGTTTGAAATGAAAGGTGCACCAGTGGGAAACATGGTGTTCAAGTCAGCACAAGGAGTAGGACGACCTCACACAGCTCCTCGGATGCCATGGGAGCTGGCTGTGCTCTTGGGCGCTTTTTTGCACACTGGTAGGGCCTTGCCTGTCAGCTGCCCAGAGCTGGCTGTTAGAGCATCCGGGAAGTCACATGGACAGCTTGGAACATGGACAGCTCGCCTCAGTCCCATTGCCACTCGTTTCCTTACGGCTAATGAAGACAGCTTAACCTCTCTTGTCAATTTTTGTACACTTCAAAGGACATGCCAATAAAATTTGAATTTATAGAGCCCTGTCCTCCAAGTGGTTAATATTCTACTGACCTGGAAAGTAGCAACAAGGATGTGCCTTCTACTAAATTCTTAACTCTCAAACCCTCTCTCTCACTCCTATTCACTGAACTTTCCTATCAAAGAGTGAGAATGTCTGGGTCTATTCCATATATGGTAACTGTGAGACAGACTCCAAGGTAAAAATCTGACTGCATGATTGACTGAAACTTGATGATTATAAAGCAAGCACCGCGTCTACTGTCAGCAGATGCAATCAGAGACGCCGTCACTAGGTGGCGCCTTGGGTCACAGTGGCATGAACCATGTTGCCAGATTCCTACTCATTGCTGTCTGTGGGTTTTGAGAAGCATGGAGACTAATCAGTGAAGCTTATTTTTTTCTATAAACATCACATTGATACTGATTTTTATATAAACCACCAACGACAATCTATCTGATTGTATTTCATTTTATTTTTCTTGTATAATGATATTCTTTAGAGGAAAGGTTATGTGGACTGGCGCCAGTGGTGGTCTTCAAAATGCACATTTCTAATTCTAGTTTCCCATATTCTGTGTTAAGAAGAAGACATGTATTCTCAAGTGCGTGGTAAATACCTGGAAGTCTTCCGTGTGGAAACAGTCACATCATGCTGGAGGCTTGGTATTATATAGTCTCTTACAGTTGTTTGCAACTCACTGTGGAAGAAGCTTACTTAATTCCAAGTTCCTATTTTATCTCTGAAGGCCCTTTTCTTCCTTTTTTTGAGAAGGGCTTGCCTATTGAATGCTGTATATTCCAAAACATTTTACCTTGGAGAAGAGCAGTTGGCAGGCAGAGGGTGAGGCTCTCCTAGTACCTAGGGTAATCCTGTCTAGTCTGGAGGGTTTCAGGCAACCACTACCCCAACTCCTTCCTCCCTTTAAAATGTAAATGTTGTACGTCAGCTGAGCATGGTGGTTGACTGTATAGACTTTGGGGCCAGGCAACCTGCACGCAAGCACCGTGGACTTGAATGGCTAGTCTACCATCTCTTCTCTCTAAGCTTTGGTTTATTTATTTACTTATTAAATCAGGATATTCAAAGTATCAAATTTCATGTTTATTGTAATGATCGAATGAGATAATGTTTATATAAGGTGGTCACATAATGGCTCAGTTTATACTAGTATTGATGTTATTTTGTAAGTTCATTTGTATTTATGCCCTATTTCCTTATGTAACACAGGGAGAACTACTGATAAGAATATACATCTTAAAAAAACTCAATGCCAGAAAAAGTTTGAGATAGAAGAGTGAGACTGGGGGAATATTAGAACACAGGTGTTTCAGGACATGAGTCCTCATCAACTTCTACTGAGTTACTTAGACTTTGCCACATATTTATCTCTGAGCTTCCCATTAGCTGAAGTGAAAAAAGAATCAGGTTCACATGTATGATTCCCATAGACCACAAGGCAAAACCTGCCATTCCCTCAAGGAATCTTGATTGTTCTTGGCTCTTTTTTAAATTATGATTATTGATATAGTTGATTTACAGTGTTGTTAGTTTCTGATAGGGAGCAAAGTGCGATACATACACATACATGTTCTTTTTCAGGTTCTTCTCCCTGATACAGTAGGACTTTGTTGTTTATCTATGTTCTTAGTTCTTAATTCCAAAAATATGTCTTAATTCCTAAATAAGATATCATAGGTACTCCTTTCTTATAAGCGGAGGGAAAAGTAAACAGCAGTTGTGCTCCCCAGAACTGTGAATAAGCCCATGTGGTAGGCAGAATTCTCAGATGGGCCCCAAGATTCACACCCCTGGTGTACTCACCTTCATAATCCCCTCCCCTTGAGTGTGGGCAGGACCATGATAGATGTCCCCCCATGATTAGAGTATGCCACGTGGCAGGTGAAGATGTCCTTAATGAGCTGACTTTTTAAAGGTTTGTATTTCTTTATTTGCGGCTGTGCTGGGTCATTGTTGCTGCGAGGGCTTTTCTCCAGTGGCAGCAAGCAGTGGCTCCTCTCTAGTTGTGGTGCATAGGCTGCTCATTGTGGCGACTCCTCATTGCAGAGCACAGGTTCTAGGTGCGTGGGCCTCAGTAGCTGCAGCCCATGGGCTCAGTAGCTGCGGCTTACAGGCTCTAGAGCACAGGATCAGTGGTTGTGGCACACAAGCTTAGTTGCTCCCCAGCTTACGGGATCTTCCCAACTCAGGGATTGAACCCATGTCTCCTGCATTGGCAGGCAGATTTTTTACCACTTGTGCCACCAGGGAAGCCCCCTAATGAGTTTAAGTTAATCAAAGGGAAGATTGCCCTGGATGGCCTGCCCAAATCAGCCTATTGGAAGTCCTAGAGGCAGGGAGATTGTCCTGCTGGCCTTGAAGAAGTGGCTGCCATCTGTGAGAGGGCCACGTGGCTGGGACCTGAGGCAGCCCCTAGGAGTTGAGAGTGACTTTCAGGGGGCAGCCATCAAGAAAACTAGGACCTCACTTCTATCATCACAAGGAACTGAATTCTGCCAACAACTTAAATGAACTTGGATGGACATCCTGAGCTCCAGATGACCACGTAGCCCAGCAAACACGTTATTTCAGTCTTATGAGACCCTAAGCAGAAAACTCAGTCACCCTATGCCTGGGTCCTGGCCCACAGAAACTGCAAGATAGTAACAAGAGATTGTTTTTAGCTGCTAAGTGTGTGGCAGTTTTTCATGCAGCAGTGGGAAACTAATTCAGATAATATGGCTGAAGTCTACATAGCCTTTGGATAGATTCAGAAATAAAGCCTAGAACATCTAAGGTTATTTCCAAGCTGAATTTAATATAATATTAATAGAGGGAGATGTTACAAGATGTGCCATGAAAAAAAGTCTTCTTCTGAAGACCCTAACTGTTCACATCAGAGAGAAGGCCTTTGTTCTTCTGGTGGGACAGGGTCAGGTTCTTGGGTTGTGAGCAACAGGACCGAGCTGGCCTATGTAAGCCCAAGAGAGTTATGGAAAGCTATAGTGGAGGTCATGGAATCAAGGAGAAGGCTGAAAAAACAGTCACAGAGTGGGCAGAAATCCAGAAACACCTGGGCTCTCACTACCAAGAAAATCCCTGATGAAGCTCTTGCTCCCCAAATAAAAGAATTTAACCTGTTCCTTTCCTCTGTGTCTACTGCTATCATATAACTTCTGCTCCAGGCTGATGGTCTGTGCCAAGTGTGAATGGCCTGACCCTGAGCCACCAGAGAGCAGGACCCCTGAATCAGCAGACCTGCCGGGACCCACAGGATAGCTCTCCCCAACCCAGGACCACTGTTGCCAGAGGGAGGGAGACTGCAAGGTGGACCATCCGAAAGCTAAGGGGATTCACAAAGTAGGCTTGAACTTGTAGATGTGGGGTAGAATCTGAGTTCTCCCTTTCAACTGAATATTAGAGGAAAGCAGAAGTCACTCTTGTAAGAAATGGTCTGGAATTCGGAGCCTCTAAACCACAGAGCTGCAGAAGAGTGGGCTGAGAAGGTGGACAAGGAATCGAGGGGTGGAGTCTCTGAGGTGGTAGGGAGCTGCACGGGGCAGCCCTGTCCTGTGCAAACCAAGGTTGTGAACAGTTGGATGCTCTGGGTGAGGGATGGAGAAGCTGAGCTTTGTGCCTGAGCAACTGAGTATAGATGTTGAACCGTGAAGACATAACCCTTGGAGATTAGCAGAAATTGTGGAAGAGCTTCTGGCTTTCACAGGCAATGGAACCTGCCGGGGTCTGAGCCAGTAAGACCCCATGAGAAAATGGCTGCTGCTTTAGCTATGTTAGTTTGTCATGTTGTATATCCTAAATCTCTTCGGAAATTCGTAATAGGCAGGCCCATTGAAGAGTCTCTGCTTTGTTTGGGCAGTTTTACTTCATGTTATTCAGTTTGTTGTGGTTCTGTTTGTTGCTGCAGGCTTTTCACTGCTACATTCAGTAAGTTGTCACTAAATGCTGCATTTGTGAATGGAGTCCTGCCGTGGTTTCAGGGATTTTTCCCCTAGCATGCATATATCCATTCTCATGTTAAATGTTCTCATGAAACATTCCAGTTTAAGAATTGAGTGTGCACAGTTACACAGTTTCAGGCACTGTTGTATCCTATTAACACACATTGTCCCTTGATTTAATATATTCTGTCAGTATTGACTAAGGTAATGATTTTCACATGTTCATTTATTCATTCCAGCAACACAGATGTGCCAGCCACTGCTTTGAGCACTTGGGGCACATCGATGAGAAAAAGAGACCAAGATCCCTGCCCCCTTGGGATTCATGTGATACCCACACGTGTGTACATGTGCATGCACACACGCACACACACACACACACACACTCTAACTTCTCAGAAGTCCTGCAGTTTAAAAAAAAGAAAAAGTGAGTGATTGTTTCAGACCTTGTCCTAAACTTAATTGGACAAACTTTTGTGTGTGTACTCATAACATTTTGTAGAGTCATGGTCTGTATAATATAGCCCTCTGAGAAATCCTTTACAAAGGTATAGCCAGATGGTGTGTACTTCAGAAAAAAATATCCATAAATATCATTTGTTTCAACATTTAATAAGAGATAGCAGGGAGATTACCGATAAATCCTCCACCAGGTTCTGGAGTGCAGATCTTCTTTGCTGCTGCTTAAAGTCACATCTGTATGCTTCCATGTCCAGTGAGCAGGTGACTTTGGCCAATACTGAGGCCCCATCTGGAAGCTTCCCTGGTGGCTCAGATGGTAAAGAATTTGTCTATAGTGTGGGAGACCCAGATTTAATCCCTGGGTCAGGAAGATCCCCTGGAGAAGGAATTGACAACCCACTCCAGTAACCTTGCCTGGAGAATCCCAGGGACAGAGGAGCCCAGTTAGTTACAGTCTCTGGAGTCGCAAAGAGTCAGACACACTGAGCGACTAGGTGATGAGGTCCTATCTGGGACTGCTGCTTGACTAGATGTCAATCCCTCACCCACTGGCAGGACAGGGATATTTTCAAGGAATTCTGGATCAAACAGTGTTGTGGTCAGATGTGCTGGTCTTCATCTCTTCCTGGACTGTGACTCTCAGATCAGGATCTGTAGATTTATATCCACCTTCTGAGGGACCCAGCATCACATCTAGCATGTAGTAAGCACACAATCCACTCAGTTGACCTTAAGGGACCACATCCAGTCCTTTACACAAATATCTACCACCTCGATGTGCTCAGCTGATTTCTCGGTTGGAAGTTTTGGCAAGAAATATGGAACTTGGTTAAGCGTCTGTATTACTGTGTGATGCTTGAGGATAAGGTACTTTGCATTGACCCCAACAGTTTTCCTTATTTCCCCAGTTAATGCAAAGAATTTCATGTCATTGCTTGGAAGGGTAGCTGAGTGGCTTTGGACAATGTTGGCACAATTGACCTGAGATGGAATAACCTGAGGTCTGGAGCTCCCAGGATTACTAATGAATGTGTCATCAGGGAGGGAAAATAGTCTGGGCTGATACCATCTTTTGGAGGTATCTGCTTGTGACCTTGTGTTTGGGGGTAGGGTCTGAATCACTCTGAGGGGCACAGAAGGGATTTCTAGAATTATGCCTGGGCCTAAGATGGCTTGGAAAGAGAGCAATGCCCAGATACAGCTCTGGCCCCATGTCAGGGGGAGAATTTCATTCCTTAATGTTTCTACTTTCACTTTCATCAAGAGGCTTTTTAGTTCCTCTTCACTTCCTGCCATAAGGGTGGTGTCATCTGCATATCTGAGGTTATTGAGATTTCTCCCGGCAATCTTGATTCCAGCTTGTGTTTCTTCCAGTCCAGCATTTCTCATGATGTACTCTGCATATAAGTTAAATAAGCAGGGTGACAATATACAACCTTGATGTACTCCTTTTCCTATTTGGAACCAGTCTGTTGTTCCATGTCCAGTTCTAACTGTTGCTTCCTGACCTGCATATAGATTTCTCAAGAGGCAGATCAGGTGGTCTGGGATTCCCATCTCTTTCAGAATTTTCCACAGTTTATTGTGATCCACAGAGTCAAAGGCTTTGGCATAGTCAATAAAGCAGAAATAGATGTTTTTCTGGAATATCTTGCTTTTTTGATGATCCAGCGGATGTTGACAATTTGATCTGTTTCCTCTGCCTTTTCTAAAACCAGCTTGAACATCAGGAAGTTCACGGTTCATGTATTGCTGAAGTCTGGCTTGGAGAATTTTGAGCATTACTTTACTAGCATGTGAAATGAGTGCAATTGTGTGGTAGTTTGAGCATTCTTTGGCATTACCTTTCTTTGGGATTGGAATGAAAACTGACCTTTTCCAGTCCTGTGGCCACTGCTGAGTTTTCCAAATGTGCTGGCATATTGAGTGCAACACTTGCATAGCATCATCTTTCAGGATTTGAAATAGCTCAACTGGAATTCCATCACCTCCACTAGCTTTGTTTGTAGTGATGCAGATGGTGACTGCAGCCATGAAATTAAAAGACGCTTATTTCTTAGAAGTAAAGTTATGACCAATCTAGATAGCATATTCAAAAGCAGAGACATTACTTTGCCAACAAAGGTCCATCTAGTCAAGGCTATGGTTTTTCCTGTGGTCATGTATGGATGTGAGAGTTGGACTGTGAAGAAGGCTGAGTGCTGAAGAATTGATGCTTTTGAACTGTGGTGTTAGAGAAGACTCTTGAGAGTTCTTTGGACTGCAAGGAGAGCCAACCAGTCCATTCTGAAGGAGATCAGCCCTGGGATTTCTTTGGAGGGAATGATGCTAAAGCTGAAACTCCAGTACTTTGGCCACCTCATGTGAAGAGTTGACTCATTGGAAAAGACTCTGATGCTAGGAGGGATTGGGGGCAGGAGGAGAAGGGGACGACAGAGGATGAGATGGCTGGATGGCGTCACTGACTCGATGGACGTGAGTCTGAGTGAACTCCGGGAGTTGGTGATGGACAGGGAGGCCTGGCGTGCTCCGATTCATGGGGTCACAAAGAGTCGGACACGAGTGAGCGACTGAACTGAACTGAACTGAATGTTTGTTCTTCAGCTTAGTCTTGGATGTACCTGCCTGGCTGGTGTTACTGAATTAACTGTTGAATCTAGCATTTCCTTCTCTTTGCCTTTTTTACATGAGTAGGAGGGAGGATCTTTTTTGGAGCTGCCTTAAAGAGATCTCCCCCTCTTCCTATGGCATCTCTTGAATGTCAGCAGTGCCCCAGGAAGAATATGGGGACTTGTACCTACTCCAGGGCCAGCCTACTTGTCTTGGATTTCAGGGTCTCTGGAAATGTCTGGTCTGGGACACAGCATAGACTTAAAAAAAAAAAAAAACAACAACAAAGAATGTAATATGGTACCTTGGGAACAGGGGCAGAATAAAATCTATTTTATTGTCTGCTTAAGGAAGTAAAGAAGGGAAAAAAGAAATGGGAACATTCTCTAAATGTTGTGAAAAGGAGTCTGTATCAGAAACAATTCTGGCTTTTTCCACTGGGTGGTGTTTTTGTTTAATTTTATTGTATCCCTTCAGTCTCAGGGCAGGCAGGTTCTTAATCCAAATTAGTTCTGGGCGTTGCCCTAGGAAAATTTTGAAGTCTTGGGGAAATTTACTTAGGTGTAATTATCTTGCTTTTTACATATAAATACATTTACTTTTTACATATAAATACATTTACATATAAATATATTTACATTTAAATACATATACATATTTATATATTTTTAGAGGATCCTTCTATGTCCTATTTGCCTATTACCATCATTCCCATAAAGACGAGAAACTCTAGGATAAAGACAACGTTTTTTCCATAGTTGTAGACTCATCCCAAGCATCGGGTCTGGCAAAGAGTGGGTGATTCATAGTGATGTGGCCACTGATTGAATGAAGGAGGGAGTGGAAGCTGCAGCAGAGTCCTCCTTAGATGCACTTGGGAATTATCCGTCTCTACCAGGGCCGGCAAACATTATCTGTAAAGGGTCAGCGAGTGGTTTTGTGGACCATAAAGACTCTGTTGCAACAACGTGACACTGCCTTTGTAGCTGTGCCATCAGCCCAACAGTGTGACAGGGTGTGGCTATGTCCTAATAGAACTTCATTTACAAGAAGAGACAGAGAGCTGGACCCGGCCCATATGGTGTTGACCTCGGTTCATACAAAAGCACACACGGGCACCTGCAGACCTTGATGATCTCTGTGACAAAGAGGGAGTCTGTGAGTGGCAGAGACAATGCTGTGTGTTGACCATATCTCATGTCACCTTCCACCAGAGCACAAGAAGCACATCCCCTAGGCTCCTTTGCAGTTAGATGGTGTCGTGTGACGAGTTCTAGCCCGTGAACTGTATGTCTGCCGTGTTCAGACCTGCCCCATGAAACGTCTTGCCTACTGCTCCATGTTCTCTTCCTCCACCCGCCTACTGGGTGCAGAGGATCCAGTGTGGGCCTGGGAGTTGAAGCCACTTGATGGAGGAAGCCTGGGTCCCTGGATAACTGCATGAAACAGAGTCCTCCCCACTACCACCCTTGCTGCATGGCTGGGAAAGAGTGTAAAATAAACCTGTGTGTGTTGTGAGTCCACATACTGAAACTGAGACCATTAGCTTGCTCTCTCTGGTATTACCATATTTGGGCTCAGATATAGATAAAGACACTGAAAAATAACTGCTGTGTGTATAGAAAGTAGTCATGCTGTTTCATTCTGAGAATCTGGGGCCTTGAAGAGAGATCCACTGGGAAGTAGGATGGGAGGATGGCAGAAATGAAATCAGAGGTGAGTGATTTTTTAAAAATCGTGCATGATCCACACTAACCCTTGTATCCCGGCTGTGGTCCATGCCTTCAGCTCATTGGTTTGTCTCTGTGCTGGTTCACGTGGGTTTCTTGGAGCTAGCTCTGGACTTCTCCATTCTCACATTGCTCCTCTCTCTCTCAGATCAGATCAGATCAGTTGCTCAGTCGTGTCCGACTCTTTGCGACCCCATGAATCGCAGCATGCCAGGCCTCCCTGTCCATCACCAACTCCCGGAGTTCACTCAGACTCATGTCCATCGAGTCAGTGATGCCATCCAGCCATCTCATCCTCTGTCGTCCCCTTCTCCTCTTGCCCCCAATCCCTCCCAGCATCAGAGTCTTTTCCAGTGAGTCAACCCTTCACATGAGGTGGCCAAAGTACTGGAGTTTCAGCTTTAGCATCATTCCTTCCAAAGAAATCCCAGGGCTGATCTCCTTTAGAATGGACTGTTTGGATCTCCTTGCAGTCCAAGGGACTCTCAAGAGTCTTCTCCAACACCACAGTTCAAAAGCATCAATTCTTCGGCGCTCAGCCTCTCTCTCTATGGATGCATAAACTTTGATAGCCTCTAAGAGTAGATCAGAGAAGGCGATGGCACCCCACTCCAGTACTCTTGCCTGGAAAATCCCATGGATGGAGGAGCCTGGTAGGCTGCAGTCCTTGGGGTCGCGAAGAGTCAGACACAACTGAGCGACTTCACTTTCATTTTTCACTTTCATGCATTGGAGAAGGAAATGGCAACCCACTCCAGTGTTCTTGCTTGGAGAATCCCAGGGACGGGGGAGCCTGGTGGGCTGCCATCTATGGGGCCGCAAAGAGTCAGACACAACTGAAGCGACTTAGCAGCAGCAGCAGAATAGATCAACATCAAATCTTTAGAGGCCTAGCAAAATCAGTGTTTATTTCTAGGCCACATCCACCTCAATTCCATGGGAGCTGCTGGGAAATGGGCTGTGCTGCACACAGCCTGTGAGGGATCCAGGTCCCTTGTGCCTGGGGGCTCCCCTCCTCCCAGCCCTCATCGTCTTGTCCTTTCAGCTGAGAAATGGGAAAAGACAGAGTGAAGGAGGATTGCGTGGGAGGCTCGGAAAGTCAGCCCTGGTAGTGGGGTGCATCACGCCAATCCAAATCCCATCACTCAGAACACAAGTTATGTGACTGCAAGGGAGACTGAGAAATAGGGCCTGACCTATGTGTTCAGTAGGAAAATAAAACGGGATTGGTGGACCCATAGCAGTCTGTTAGTGTGAAAACACTGAACTCCAAATAACGAACTCTACAATATTTGGATCCAGCATATTCTGAAATTGAGAACTTGCCAGTGCTTTTTGTGTCTGTAAGCCTTTATTATGCCTTATTTTCTGGAAGGACCACAAATATAATCTGATATCAAAGAGAGACTTAAGATTTCTTGCTGCTGATTGTGATGCTATAGGAAGCCAGCAAGGTGAGCAAGGCATTTGTTTTCTCTTCGAGGTGGGTGGTGGAGGGCTGGGGGCTATCTTTTGTTGTAGGAGCCCCCCACCCACCTCACAGCACTGCTTCAGTGGCCTCTCTTCTTTTTCTGCTCCTCTTTTTCTGTAAGTTCTGGTCTTCCCACCATCTAGGCCCTGGCTGCAGTCATTCGGTTTTATGTGGGAAGGACCCGGGTGTGTCCTGCATAGAAGCTCCAGTCCCCCCAGCAGAGTCTGCAGAGGTAGAAACACAAAAGACGCATCTTCCTCTTGCTTCTTTGAACTGTTTCTCATAACCCAATTTTGGTGTGCTTAAAAAACTAAAAACTCTCAAGGGAGAGAGAGGAAGATGATGATAAGGATAGAACATCCTATCTTGCTATGTAACATGACCATATTATGTGATCACTGGGCACAGGCAGTTAAACTGGCCTGAAACAAATGATTTTCTGAGAGGCAGTTTCCATTGGTCCTGGAGGGGTTACCGGATGCTGTTGGTAAATTACACCTTGAATATATTCAGCTACCTTGGTACCTGAGGGAGTTCGGGTGCTTTCCAAAGCATCTCAGGGGAAGGACTGTTCTGTGAAAGGTGATAAAGAACTGGTCTGCTCCCTGCACATTCACGGTGCCACCTCTGACAAGCAGTCAGGAATCCACATTCACGAATACGGGAAGGGCAGACACAGCCCTTCTCCTTATAAGCATCTGGCCACTTCTGGTGGGAAATCTTAGCCCATCCTCTCACTCATCCCCAGTTGAAATGTCTTTGATCTCTTAGCATGTGTGTGTGGATCTGATGTATTAATAGTTATTCCAAAAGGCATCGGTGTAATTCTGGGATCCTCGAGGGCAGGGCCACGGTCTAGCGTGGAGCCGGCATGTGCTGTGTGCATGGAATGATGGTGGAGTCTGGCTGCCAGCGTCTCACTGAGTTTGGGACGTTCAGGTCACTGCAGCTGAGGCCTAAGTTGTTACCATCACCCAGACCTAAGATTATAGGGAATTTTTGCCCCTAAACAGAACTGAATGGGCCAGAATAGAGGATTCCTGGTTTGGTCAGTAAGTCAGAGGGCAATGAGGAATAATGGATTCGTTGTAGGGATTGCACTGTATGTGGCTGTTAGAGCTGTGATGGTGTCAGAAGGCTACTGCCTCTGCATATCTGGTGTCTGGTCAGCAGGGCTGGTCGTCAGGAAGAAAAACTGGATGTGGAAGAGGCAGAGCAAAGATGAACCAGAACCAACAAAGGCAGTTTATCCCCCTGGGGATAAACTGGACCCTGCACCTGCCTCTCACATCTGTGCTGACGGTGCAGGGGAGTTGCAGCAGAAACTGGCGACCTTTGCTGTGAACCTGCATGTCTGTCTGCCCCAGGATGTGGACAAGCTGAAGGAGAAGGCCCAAGTAGAGTGCTGAGGGCCCAGCTGCTGCCCTTCTCCAAAAGTGAAGTTGACCAGAAGACTAGCCACAATGTGTGTACGTGTGTGTGTGTGTGTGTGTGTGTATAGGAGGTGCGTAGGAGGTGCGTGCCCCTTCAAGTGGAGCTCTGACCTTCGGAACATGACCACCGGCTTCTCCCGCCTCCCCTTCAGATTCCTCTTACAGCCCATTCAAACCCAGAATCATGCTGGGAAGCACTGCTGGGAAGTGTCATGACAGCTTCACCAGGTTGACACAGTACAGGGCCAAAGCTTCGACGTCCTAGCTGCATTATTTAGCACTCATTGTAGCTTTGGATGTTTGTGCCAGAATAATTTATGGCAGGACTCTTTGAAAAGAACTTTTTAAGTTAAACCCACTGAAGTTTAGACTGACATGAAGAGATAAAGTAACTTGCTTGGCCTTTCACGCCAACAGTTTGTGGCTAGTGAATTCTGTTCTTTATTTTTGTTGGAGAGAAGATAAGGAGAAAGAGGGCAAAGGTTGGAGTAGAAATAAAGGTTTCTTTTAATCTTGAATTGGATTAAAAAAAACTTACTTCCCATTCTGAGTGTGGTGGAAGACCACCTTTCTACAGAATCTAGGCAGCTTTAGCCCCATGGTTAAATATTCAGATGCCTGCACCCTGAGTTGGGGTGGACAGCAAAGGCTAATGCAAAAGTGCATTCCTGTTGAAGCTGAGTTGCTAAAGAAATTGGAATTGGAACTTGATCAAAAGAAGCTAGAAAACCAATTTTTTAAATGTGTAATCTCAAATGGCCATTTTGATAAATATTCTAGGTGCTTGAGAAAAGTCTATCTTCTATAGTTATTTTAAATATAGAGCTCTACATAGGTCCATGGGGCTTCCCAGGTGACTCAATGGTAAAGAACACATCTGCCAATGCTGGAGATGCAGGAAATGCAGGTTTGATCTCTGGGTGGCGAAGATCCCCTGGAGAAGGGCATAACAAGTCACTCCAGTGTTCTTGCCTGGAGAATTACATGGGCAGGAGCCTGGTGGGCTACAGTTCATGGGGCTGCAGAGTCAGACACAACTTAATGACTAAGCATCATGTGTCCATAAAGTCAAATTGCTGATCATTACATTTGAACTGTATATATCTTTACTGAATTTTTGTTTATTCTATCAGTTACTGAGAGATGTGTGTTTCAATTTCCTGTAAGATGAAAATTTGTCTGTTTCACCATTTAGCTCTAAGAGATTTTGTTCCTATATATTTTAAGCCTATATCATTAGTTGCATAGAACTTCAGTATCTTTCTGAATCTTTTCGTCATTTGAAATCTCTCTATCTCGTTATACTTTTAAAGTCGTCCCCACCCCCAGCTTTACTGAGGTATAATTGACAAGTAGACCCTAAAGTCCATTTTTATGATAATAGATTCCTCCTTCCTGTGGGTTGGAGGAACGTATCTTTGCATCTTTTTACTTGTCGCCTCTTTTCGAAGTTGTCTTATATTCTTATGCTTATTTTTGTAAGTGTGTTGGACACTCATGAAAAAGTAATTTGAGGGTGAGGAAGATGTTCTCTTCAAAAAGAAATCCCTTTTTCTTGTTGGGTGTCTGGAGACACTCAGTTTCTGAGATCGTGGTGATTCCAAGCTGAGTTGAAACTCCCTAAGAGCTACCCCTTGGATCCCAACCCAGAGCCAGAGGGCTTCCAAGGGCCTTTTGCTCTTGCTAAACCCAGCCACCCTAGTCCTGTAATGTTGAAAAGGGAGCTGCTCAACCTCACAACTGCTCCTTCAAGAGCAAGCTGAGCCCCAGGGAGGAAAGTTTCCTAAATGCTGTTCCAACTCCTTGGATGCCATTCTTCCCTATATTCTGGCCCAGCAGTTACTTATTCATTAGTTCCCTGGTATTTTCAAGCATACTTTTGAAAATATTTTGTCCACCATTTCTAGCTGTCCTTCGTGGAAGAGTTGATCCATATTTCCCAGTCTTCGTTTATCAGAGCAGAAGTTGTTTTTTATAGGAAAAAAAAAAATCCTTTCTCTAGCATAATTCACCAGCATTTTCTTTAGTATGCAATTTTTGAAATGCTTTCAAAGCTGATCATTATGCAACACTGAAATTTTTATTTCATAATTTTTGTTTAATAGAACATGTAGTATAGTTCTGGATCTTGATGTGAGATGTTAAAACAAGGAGGGGGGATTTTGTCAGTCAGAAATACTATGTTACAGGGAAGCTTCATTTTTAACTGTATATTTTAATCTCATTTGTTTTTAGAAAGCTTTTGAGGTTCATAGGCACTACAAATGACAGTAGGCTCTTGAAATATCATGCAATTAGGCTTTTATTATCTAGACCTGTGTTAATGAATATAGATTTCAGTGAAAACTCTTAACTATCTGATGAAAGAACAGGAGCTCTGGTGTCCTGACGAAGGAGGCGACAATCTTCCCTATGAGTGAGCAGGCTCGGGGTCCTGCAGTGCTGGGTGATTAATGGTACAGGGACTCTCCCTGAGAGGACCTGGTGAGAACAGGGCTGCCCACTGGGCCCTGGATTCCAGCCGGAGGGGCTTGCTGGGCTCGACAGGGACTGTCACCTGGGCAGCCAGCCATCCTTGTGTGCAGTCAGCAAGGCACCACTTCATAAGCAGCTCCTTCCACTGTCACCCTGGGAATTTCTGAGTGAAACGCACATGTAGGACATCTGTTTTCAGTGTTCTTCTTTCTTCAGAGCAGTGGAAATGGTTTTGTTTGAGAAAGGAAAAGAGGAAAAGCCAGATATGAACTCAGTGTTTGAGAAACTGGTCATGTTTCTGTATCTGCTGAATTTGCTCCAATAATATTTACTTTTTTGTGATTTTTCTTTCCAAAGAAATGTATGAATTAGGCAATTTCAAATCAATGTGTTCCCCTAGCCTAGGGCTTTTGCATGAACTACAGACCCATTTTATTTATCTGCTTCCTAGTTTCTTCACTTAGATACCAGCCACCTCAGAGTCAGCCTGTCTCCCACCCAAATCCTACCATTTCCCTAAATCTGACCCTCTGAGAACATTCCTTCCCTCTTTCCAGAAAGTCCAACTACATGACACAAAACCATTCCCTGATCTAGATGGCGTGCACTGCAGAGGTGGTTTTAACAGGAATGTAAAAATGCTCACACTCTGTGTATAACACTATTTAACCAAGTCAGAGGGAAATCCGCCCAAAACTTCACTTAAAAAAATTTTTTTTTAATTAATCATTTTAATTGGAGGCGATTTACTTTACAATATTGTAGTGGTTTTTGCCATACATTGACATGAGTCAGCCGTGGGTGTACATGTGTCCCTCATCCTGAACCCCCCTCCCACCTCCCTCCCCATCCCATCCCTCAGGGTCATCCCAGTGCACCAGCCCTGAGTGCCCTGTCTCATGCATTGAACCTGGACTGGCAATCTATTTCACATATGATAATATACATGTTTCAATGCTATTCTCTGAAATCATCCCACCCTCACCCTCTCCCAGAGTCCAAAAGTCTATTCTTTACATTTGTGTCTCTTTTGCTGTCTTGCATATAGAGTCATTGTTACCATCTTTCTAAATTCCACATATATGCGTTAATATATTGGTGTTTTTCATTCTGACTTACTTCACTCTGTATAATAGGCTCCAGTTTCATCCACCTCATTAGAACTGATTCAAATGCATTCTTTTTAATGGCTGAGTAATACTCCATTGTGTATATGTACCACAGCTTTCTTATCCATTCACCTGCCGATGGACATCTAGGTTGCTTCCATGTCCTGGCTATTATAAACAGTGCTGTGATGAACATTGGGGTACATATGTCTCTTTCAATTCTGGTTTCCTCGGTGTGTATGCCCAGCAGTGGGATTGCCCGGTCATATGGCAGTTCTATTTCCAGTTTTTTAAGGAATCTCCACACTGTTCTCCGTAGTGGCTGTATTAGTTTGCATTCCTACCAACAGTGTAAGAGGGTTCCTTTTTCTCCGCACCCTCTCCAGCATTGTTTGTAGATTTTTTGATAGCAGCCATTCTGACTGGCGTGAAGTGGTACCTCGTTGTGGTTTTGATTTGCATTTCTCTGATAATGAGTGATGTTGAGCATTTTTTTATGTGTTTGTTAGCCAGTGGTATGTATTCTTTGGAGAAATGTCTGTTTAGTTCTGTGGCCCAGTTTTTGATTGGGTCACTCATTTTTCTGGAATTGAGCTGCAGAAATTGCTTGTATATTTTTGAGATTGTCAGTTGCTTCATTTGCTATTATTTTCTCCCATTCTGAAAGCTGTCTTTTCACCTTGCTTATAGTTTCCTTCATTGTGCAAAAGCTTTTAAATTTAATTAGGTCCAATTTGTTTATTTTTTATTTCCATTACTCTGGGAGGTGGGTCGTAGAGAATCCTGCTATGATTTATGTCAGAGTGTTTTGCCTATGTTCTCCTCTAGGAGTTTTATAGTTTTTGGTCTTACATTTAGATCTTTAATCCATTTTGAGTTTATTTTTGTGTATGGTGTTAGAAAGTGTTCTAGTTTCATTCTTTTACAAGTGGTTGACCAGTTTTCCCAGCACCACTTGTTAAAGAGATTGTCTTTTCTCCATTGTATAATCTTGCCTCCTTTGTCAAAGATAAGGTGTCCATAGGTGTGTGGATTTATCTCTGGGCTTTCTATTTTGTTACATTGATCTATGTTTCTCTTTGTGCCACCAAAACTTCACTTTTTAAAAAACACACATTGTTAATGTGCAAAAGTCATTCATCTGATATCTTAATAGAATTTATTTAAAAACCTGGGTACCCTTTTTCTCATTCCTGTCTGCCCTTTATAATATTTGGCCTTGGAACATTCTCTGGGGCTCGGCTGTGCCGCTCCACCAGCCATCTTCATGATGGCTTGTGACTGAAGAGCACATCCTTGCTGGAGCATTCTTTTTTGGCTGCACCATGCAGCTTGCAGGATCTTAGTACCCCCACCCTGCCCCCAACCAGGGACTGAACCTGGCCCTGGCAGTGGAAGTGCAGAGTCCTAACGACTAGACCACCAGGGAACTCTCCCCTTGTCAGTCATTCTTGATCAGAGTGACACAAATAACTCCTTTGACTACAGTCTTTCCAGGTAAATGGAGACTAAAGAGATAGCTGACTAAATGCAATACATGAGTCTAGAGCAGGCCAATGAAGGACATTTATGGGACAACTGCCAAACTTTGGGTAAGGTTGCGGATTAGACTAGAATATTGTGTATCACTGTTAATTTCCTGATGTTGATCATTATATATGATTATACAATGTGATTATGTATGTTTGGTTTTAGGAAACTGCACTGAAGTCTTTAGAGATAAAGAGGCACTGAGGCTGCAGTTTTCTTTCAGGTATTTCCAGGGAAAAGCGTATGTGTGAGTTACGTGAGCATGTGTGGGTATATGTATGAACACATGTGGAAGGAGTGAGGATGAATGATAAGGTTAAGTAGGAGAGTATGGATGTTTGGGCAATCTTGAAAGGCAGAGAAGATCTTGTTCTACCATGTTTCCTACCTTTTTCCAAGTCTTAAATAGGAAGTTAAAAAAAAATGATCTGGACAGGTAGAGCTAACCAGGGGGAGACAAAGATGGATAGGAAAACCTCTGAACTTGGAGTCCTGGGTGGCAAAGTTCAGTTAGTTCTAAAGTCCCAGTTGTTAGGTTTCTAAGGAGCCTCTATTCTCTTCTTCTAAGCAAGATGTCCCCCAAATCTCCTCCCTTGGCTGAACAAACAATATGTCTTTCTCACGAGGCTGAATTCCCTTGGTTACCTGAAATCCCAGGTCAATGTCTTTTCCCTAAATTCCTCCCACCCCAGAGCTTATGTAGAAGGCTGCATTCCTCTGTGATAATTTCCTGGGAGCCACTTTTTATCCACTGAAAGAGCCAAACACTGGTGTGGGCAAATGGGGTATCCTGGGAAGCTCCACCATCCGCATTCTTCAGTGGAGACCATCTGCTCCTATGTGGGAGGTGGGCGAGTTGCAAGTGGAGGGAAGAAGCGGGAGAAGCCCTTCTGCTCCATACAGGCACGGTCTATGGTCTCCATTCATTGTTCTCTCTGGTTGAGAATCGGGCATGTGACACAAATGTGCCAGCAGGCAGAACTAGAACTCCTGGTTTGGGGGCTGTCACTGTGTTCTGTTTTGGCAGACAAGAAATATTTATTAGGCATGTATTGCAATAATAAGGCTAGTTCTGCTTATATTTGGGTGATACTTTATAAACCAGGTTCCCATGGTTTATAAACCAGGCTCCTCTTACAAATGACGATGCTGAGGCAGGGAACCTATTGGGTTCCTTAAATCCCACTGAACTACTTAGACGTCAGGGTCTTGATTTTCAGCCCAGGTTCTTTCTGCTCACCCATCCTGCATAGACCTTGTTTGAGACTCAACAAAGGGGATCCTCGACCTACCTGAGGATACCACAGTCTGGGAGAAGATTATATTCACTCCTGATGGATGGAGGGCAAGGCCATGTTGATTTAATCATGGTTCTGGGTTTTACCAAGTCAAGTGAATCTATAAGTTCTTCCTTTCCTCTAGCCTTCTGTTGGGCTTCCTGATAAAAAAAAAATGCAAGAAAAGAGTGACTTTTCAAGGGGTGTCAGTTCAGTTCAGTCACTCAGTTGTGTCTGACTCTTTGTGACCCCATGAATCACAGCACGCCAGGACTCCCTGTCCATCACCAACTCCTGGAGTTCACTCAACTCATGTCCATTGAGTTGGTGATGCCATCCAGCCATCTCATCCTCTGTCGTCCCCTTTTCCTCCTGCCCCCAATCCCTCCCAGCATCACAGTCTTTTCCAATGAGTCAACTCTTCACATGAGGTGGCCAAAGTACTGGGAGTTTCAGCTTTAGCATCATTCCTTCCAAAGAAATCCCAGGGCTGATCTCCTTTAGAATGGACTGGTTGGATCTCCTTGCAGTCCAAGGGACTCTCAAGAGTCTTCTCCAACACCACAGTTCAAAAGCATCAATTCTTCAGTGCTCAGCTTTCTTCACAGTCCAACTCTCACATCCATACATGACCACTGGAAAAACCATAGCTTTGACTAGATGGACCTTTGTTGGCAAAGTAATGTCTCTGCTTTTGAATATGCTATCTAGGTTGGTCATAACTTTCCTTCCAAGGAGTAAGCGTCTTTTAATTTCATGGCTGCAGTCACCATCTGCAGTGATTTTGGAGGCCCCCCCCCAAAAAAAAATTCTGACACTGTTTCCACTGTTTCCCCATCTATTTCCCATGAAGTGATGAGACCAGATCCCATGATCTTTGTTTTCTAAATGTTGAGTTTTAAGCCAACGTTTTCACTCTGCTCTTTCACTTTCATCAAGAGGCTTTTTAGCTCCTCTTCACTTTCTGCCATAAGGGTGTAGTATATACTTAAAGAGACCACAGCTGCCAAAGGATGTTTTGCTGACTCCCATCTGCCAGTGAATTGCCCTGAAATCCAGTGAAGAGGGCAGGCTCCAACTTGCAGCCAAGGATGGGATGCTGAGTCTCTCAGGCCAAAGCAGGGTAGTGCTGTGGATGCAGGTCAATCTTACCACTTTAATTTGCTAAGGTTTGGAAAAATTTCTGGCTTCTTGCTTGCCTTCTGTTGATCAGATGAGATGATATATGCAGAGCCCTGGGTACACAGTGAGTGTAATAAGTGATAGCTGCTGTAGTAACAGTAATTAAAGCAATAATGATATTAACACTTACTGTAATAATAAAGCAATAGTACTAGAGCAGTCAGTGGCATGGGGTCAGGAGTACAGTGGGTGTGGTCCACCCAGTAGGAGAGTGTTTTATTAGTGATGCATGATAATAAAAAGCATGAGAACTCTCTGTACTTTCCTCTCAGTTTTGCTGTGAACTTAAAACTACTCTAAAAAATAAGGTCAATTAAAACATTTTTAAAAAGTAAAGGAAAGAGCAGACTCATGATTAATTGCTGGGACGTGATTTTTCAATTCTCTGAAGATGATGACGCACTCCCTTCTTTCTTGCACTGGGGTGGACCTGCTTATCCTACCCTTGGTATGCCACTAACAATACTGTTGTTTTTTAATTGTTCTATGGGCTGTGCAAATATTCAAACGAGTTGCATGCTAATGAGGAAGTAATGTTGGTTGGTACAATGATGATCAATCACTCCAGTGTTTCTCCATGCACAGTTGGGTGTTGAATGCTGGTAACACTGACCCCCAGGTACTGCTGGGACCAAAGGCCACAGGTCTGGGGCTCTTTGTGGCTCTCTCCACTGAGCTAAGCAGCCACATCATCTCCACCCAGTGGAGCTGCAACTGAGTGACTTTGCTGTGAGGAGCTCTTCTGGAGGGCACCCACCACACCCTGGCACCTAGGGGACATCTTCCCTGATCCACAGACAAGGGCAAGTCTTGACCCTACATCACCAACCGTAATGGTTTCATTTCCTTTGCCAAATGAAAGGTTCTTTTCCCTCTGAGCAGGAAAATGCCCAGCTAATCAGAGAAGTGGAAGTAGACAAGGTGTCCACACTCTCCAGGGACCAGGTGGAGGCCATCAAGCAGCTGTGGCAGGATCCTGGAATCCAGGAGTGCTACGATCGGAGGCGGGAGTACCAACTGTCAGACTCTGCCAAATAGTGAGTACAGAGCCCCGGGCTGTGGCCACACTTCAGTGGAGATTCTTACCAGGGAGAAATGACCTACCTGCTAAAATGCAGGCAGCACGGCCTCCCTCTGCTCCTCTGTGTTTTGATGCCTCGCTTCCCACCTCCTCAATTCAGTCCCCCCAAGGAGCCCCCTAGATAGCTCTCCTTGCCCACACCTACCTTTCCTCATCTAGTTTTAAGGATCTCATCTGTCCTTTTCACTGAGAGGCTAAGTCAATTGTGGGCTTTCCTTGGTGGGACTGATCTCATTTGGGGTGCTGAAGTTATATGATTTAAACCAGGACTACACCTGCTTGGTGTAGTTTCTCCTTTCCCTTCTCCATATCCCTCTGCCTTCTGGTTTCCTGACTGGCAAACAGCAGGTCCAATTGCCCTAAAATCAAGAGTTTAGACCCAACAGTGCAGTACACCCATCCATGGCTGATCTGGTGCTGCCCTCAAGTGGACAAGATAGTCACGGACGACAGCTCAGTTTGGGAGCTCTTTGTTCATTAACTCCTTGTGAAGGAGTAATCAGTAATCTATTAGGGTAAAAAGAAATAGATAGTTCTGCATGCAGACTATCCCACAGAGATCACAGAATTTGATTTTAAGAATTCCCCAAGACAATGCCTCTGCCCAGATCACTGGGCAAATAGCTGGATCATGGTCCTTCTTTGAAGGGGTGAGGATTCCTGCTTCTGCAGCTCAGCTCCTTCCTTCTTGCTCTGGGTCATTTCCACTCTCTGAGGGCCCCGGAATTCTTTCCCTAGGCCCATCCCCTTCCCTTATGTGCTGCCATCACCCTCCAAAGTGGTGTGGGTAATTCACCCATCCTGACAAGCCAGGGGGCAGGAAAGGAAACCAGAATCTTACCTCCTTAATGTCACTGGCCTTCCTCTGGTGTTTGTCCCAGGCTGAGTGCTGAATGACATGAATCCAGGTTAGTACAACACAGCAGCAAAGCAGGAAAAGGAACTAAAAGAAACCCAAGTCGTTAGATCAGCACATAAGACAGCAGGGCAGAGAGGAGGGCAGATAGCCTTTGACAGCTGGGACCCCTGAGTCCTCCCTGGTCCAGCCTGTGTCACTGGCTTCCGGGAAGGCCCTGGGGAATGGCTAGGGCTCTTGATATAGATCAGCTTGGGAAAGACCCACTAGGCGTGCTGTAGAATTCAGTTGGGCCTGACAACTGGGGCAAGTGCACGAAGTGTGGAGAGTGACTGGAGTGGTGGACAGGGCTGTACAGAGAAAAGGGAACTCTCAAACCTGGCACAGGTGAGACCCCAGACGCTTCCGAGGTCCAGGTCAGTGGTAATCATCTGCTCTGCTGCCACTGTCTGCTTCTTTGGAGAGGTATTTGGTGTGTGTCTGCTCTGTGCCAGGCACGGAGGAAAGGGCTATAGGTACAACTGCTGCTTCCTGCCCTGAAGGACACACGCTCTGGTGGGATGACACAGAGATTTGCTCAGTCATGCCCGACTCTCTGCGACCTCACAGACTGTGGCCCAGCAGGCTCCTCTGTCATGGATTTTCCAGGCAAGAATACTGGAGTAGGTTGCCATTTCCTTCTCCAGGGGATCTGCCCGACCCAGGGATTGAACCTGGGTCTCCCACAGTGCAGGCAGATTATTTACCATCTGAGCCACCAAGGAAGCCTGACAGGCATAAGTTAAAGCATCAGAAGTCCATGGCGATAAGCCCTGAGGCTGTGGTCACAGACGGCTGCCCTGGTGGTTCACCTGTTCAGCCCCGGCACACCTGGTGAGCTCTGCCTGTGTGGGGGGTGCGGGAGAAGGTGGGGCCACCTCCATGTGCGGGGGCTCCAACTTATCAGCACTGTCACTGTCCAGGGCCTCAGTTATTTACTCAAAAGTGCCTTGTTTCAAAGGCCTTAACATTTAAAAAGAAGTGTCTTCTTGTTTTACCACAGAAAAAGAAACTTGTTTTAAGCCTGGGCTGTAATATATGGCCCAAAATAATCCAAGACAAGTTTGGGGTTATTTTAGGAGATGTTCAGTTTCTTAGTGTAACAAGGAACTTTTTGAGAGGACTTCCCATTGGCCTTATTTATGCTTTTATATTTTCCTTACCTCTAATTCATTGAGCAAAGTAAAGTATCCAAGCACAGCATCTACATTTTACAGTGTTCTTGGAGGAGGGCCTGTGAGAGGAGAACAGATGAAATGTCAGAGAGCCAGGTGCCATCTCTTGCCCCTGTGGCCTGGCTGGCTCCCTCCCCAGCAGAGTGCTGCAGCTGAGAACCAGGAGGGGAGACCAGAGCTGCAAACTTGAGTCTCAGCAGGCTCACCAAACTCTCCACACAGTTTTAGGAGGGCGGGATGGTTGCTTCTCAGGAAAGTCACTGATGAATCCATGAACGAGTATGGGTGGCTGGGAGCTGGGGTGACTTTCCGGGTGGGCATTCCCCCTTCTCAGCATCTTGCTCTCTAACACCAGTTACCTGACGGACATTGACCGGATCGCCATGCCAGCGTTCGTGCCCACACAGCAGGATGTGCTCCGTGTCCGAGTGCCCACCACTGGCATCATTGAGTATCCGTTTGACCTGGAAAACATCATCTTTCGGTAAGTCTGTCTCCTTGACACGGTCCATTAAGAATCTGTCTCTCCAGGCTTGGAAGTCCCCAGATGGATTCTTCAGTGTGTTATTGCTAAAAGGGCTTATGTCTCTTAGGGCAATAATGGCCTTCACGATCACAGGGTATTAGAATTGTGGTTGGTTTCAAGTTGTACAGTGGATACAAACACATCTTTCTATTCCCCTTAGAGAAGAAGACATTCCCTACTGATGTCTGGAATGCTTCTCGTGTGTAACACACACACACACAGATGTATATTTCTGTAACCCACAGATTGGCAATACTGGGGTCTTTTCCCTGAAGTTGACTATTTCTCTTCCCTTCTATTCTCAGCTCCAAGATTTATCATTGCAAATTTCAAAGCACTTTTATATCTGTTCGTTCCCTTGTTCCTCCTAATACTTGTTACACATGGTTGTCTGGAGACAGCACAAGTACAGTCCTGCCCTGTCTAGCCTGCATCTCATGCTGCTGGAGTGCTGTCAAGCTGGGGGAGCCCTCTGGTCTAGCCCTCTGGTCTAGCCCTCTGGTCTGATACTCGGCATCTCTGTTGAGCACATGCCCTCTGCCTGTGTGCCCATGAATTTATCTAAACCTTTTCAGAATCAATCTCTGCTTAACCCTTCCAAAACCTCCCTCTAGACGGGCCCAGCACAGCATGCTTGAAGTGCATCCTTTGCTACCTGAGAGAGGTCCCCGGACTCATTTCTGTAAACTGCCTGAGCCCTGGAACATTCAAGCTTGTGACTGATCCTTGAGCTATGACACCCTGAACTTGTCCCAAAGACACAGATTAAGGCTTTGGGTCTCCACATCAGACAGAGGGCACCTGCAGGTCTTTCTAGGGAAGGGGTAGCATTCAGCTAACGCACAATCTCTGGATTAACTGCAGGGGCCAGGAAACAAGAGGTGGCGAGTAGTCCAGAAGCCTGCCTGCCTTTCTGCCCTTTTGTGTCTGGTATCCTGGCACTCTGGGATGGTTTGGGCACCACCCAAGTGATGCCTGAACTTCTGCTTGGACTACTGCAGCAAATCCCTGACCAGTACCCTCAAGCAGGCTCCATCTGAGTGACCTCTGCATGCATCCTCAGTAACTTCACTTACATCCTGCTGCCTCCTTTGCGAGGAAAACACCCAGCGGCTCCTCATGCCTAAAGCAGTGGTGCTCAAGCATTTTAATCTGAGGATCCCTTATTCTTAACGATTATTGAGGACCCTAAAGAGTGCTGATTTCCATGTGTTTTCCCCCAGAGAGTCCTATGTTTATTCTATTGAACAGGATGGTGGATGTTGGTGGCCAGCGATCTGAAAGACGGAAATGGATTCACTGCTTTGAGAGTGTCACCTCCATTATTTTTTTGGTTGCTCTGAGTGAATATGACCAGGTCCTGGCTGAGTGTGACAATGAGGTATGCTGGGTGGGGAGTCTGGTTAGCTGTGGAAAACAAAACCTATTTCTGCAGTTTGCAAGAAGCCAGCCCACTCTGGCATGAGGCCCTATCCCTTAGGTTAAGTCGCCTCACTCCTGGAAGGGTAGCTTGTGGGCTGGCAGTCCTAGCATCACCTGGGTGCTTGTTAGGAATACACACCTTCCGAATCACTCCAGGCCAAATAAAGCAGGATCCTCAAGAAGATCCCAGGTAATCCGAGAATCACTGACCTAGAATCCTGATGGACACTGAAATTCCCAGGGGACCTTAAAGAACAACTATGTGTGGCCTGACCTTGGACATCTAGTCTTCATGAAGGGTGGAGACACTCAAAAACATGGGTCTCGGCCTTGGCTGCATAGTGGGAGGGGTCCCCCCCCCCTTCTTTAAAAACATCTTTAGGACCCTATTGTCGAGATTCTTATTTCCTGGTTTAGAGTTGGGGGTTACCTTCACTAAGCCCCCTGGGGATGCGCATATACAACCAAAGTTGAACAACACTATTTCTAATAGACTTACCTGAGACAGGCTTCCCAACCTCCATGGTGCTCTCAAATTAGGTCCTGAGCTAAGCTGGCCAGGAGAGTGGTACCAGATGCTTGGAGCTGTCCGGGGGCAGCATCTGACCTCCACTTCCCCTGGAAGGGACTTGCTCAACGCAGCTGCCACTGATCCACCCCAGCCAGGCATTCGGTGCCCTCTGCAGAGCTGCCATGGCACTGGCTGGTTAAATTCCATTAACTGGATCTGCCAGGAAAGTGAAGAGAACCATCCCGGCCCCTTCCTTGTGAGGTTAGGGCTATTTTCTGTGTGATAATCACCGTCTTTTCCCCTACCCTTTTGCACCAGACCTCTTGACCTTTTAGAAATACCTCTTGCCTGCAGGTAATGAAAGGAAATCAATAAAGAATTCTGTCCAGGATTAGGCAATAATTATGAACAAATTCTATCTTGTATTTCTTGAAAGCAGACTTTTCTCTGAGGAGCACAGTTACATTAGCTAATTAGTGGTGGATTAGCCCATTTACTAGTGTCATTGTGCAAAGAAGAATAGAAATCTTGGCTGCCACCCAGCTCTCCCAGTGGAGAGATTTTTTATTTTTTTTAAGGCAAAGGCATTGAGTTATCAATATGAAAAATTAGCTCTAAACTTGTCTCAGGAATTAGACCGTTTCTCAGGGAAGATTAGTCAGGTGAGCCAGGGATGAGTATCTTAGCCTGATGTGCTTAGAAATTACTTTCTCCTCTCTGAAAAATCTAGGTATCTGGGCAAAAATGAAGTGGTTGCCACTCCAGACTTTTCTATCCTGGTTGGAGATATGTCTTGCATCCACTCACTATGGTATATAGGAATTGTTTTTTTCATATGTTGTAGTTCCTTGGAGCTCATTATTGATAAGATCATAATTAATGCTAAAGAAGCTTTAAAAACAAGTGAAACCTTACCTTTTTGGTGACAGATTCCAGAACTGATCCCTAAAAACGTACTGAGTGGGAGAATGGGCCCAGGCATTGGGAGTCATAGGAACAGAAATTTAGGGAGTGTCCCTCTGTAGCAGGAGGGCTGTGTTTCTCAGTCTAAAGGAAGGAAGGAAGGAAAGGGTTTCTTTCTTCTTAGAAATACTTGGGAGAGGGCGGAATGCTAGATTATTGTCACCAGAGAAGATTTATACATACCCTATCTACTTTCATTTAATATTTTCTTGCCAGTGTCTAATATTCAGAAATTATTACTGTCTACATAGCTTCCACTGGATTGTGCTACTGTACAGTCCAGGGAAAGCATTTACATCCTTGTGAACAGTATGCTCCCCCTAAAACGGGGACCCGATCCCTCGGAGAGCGTCGGCTGTGTTACCCGCCTGCCAAACACGGTGCAGGGCAGGCGCTCAGCAGTTAGTGCTCCTCTCCACCAGCGTCCCTGAGGGTGGTGGCCCTGCCAGAACAGCCTTCCTTCCTCTCATTGTCACTGCACTCCTGATGCCCAGTCTGGAAGCCCACACCCAGTGAAAGGGCATCTCAGGTCTCTGGTTCTGAAGGATCCCCCAACTTGGTAATCCCAGTAGTTATACACAGAAAACTTGTGTCAATTCTGGGCTGCAACCTTCCTTTTCCAAGTTACACAAAAGCCTTTCTTATATCCTTATGTGTTGAGGGCCAGAGAATTTGCATGAGAGGAGTTCCAGAAGAGGGTGATTAATGGGAGGGTGAGGATGAGGGAAATAGAAGCAGGGACCACCTGCCACTCTCTCCCCGGCCTGAGCAACGCCAGTGACCTGGAGACGACAGCTGGGTAAGAGGACAGATGGATGGAAGCAGGCATGCTGTTCCCAAAGCATTGTTTTTCTTCCTAGTTTATCCTAAATCGCTTGTTTTTCATTTAGAACCGCATGGAAGAGAGTAAAGCCTTATTTAAAACTATCATCACCTACCCCTGGTTTCTGAACTCATCAGTGATTCTGTTCTTAAACAAGAAGGATCTTTTGGAAGAGAAAATCATGTACTCTCATCTAATTAGCTATTTTCCAGAATACACTGGTAAGTAAGTGTCCATCCTGTGGCCCTGACCTCCCTGGCACCAGTTCAGAGTTCTCAGCATAGCTTATCTGGGCCCCCTTGATCTGCCTCCGATGGACTTTCTTACCATCCCTCACTTCTGAATGGAAGCTCCAGTCAAATCAGCGTGTTTTCACCACAGCACCTCTGCACACACCTCTCCTACTGCCTGGGGTGTACTGCCAACCCCTTGCTAATTCTGCTTTGTTCTATGAGACCCAAATCAGGCACCTCCTCCTTTGGGAGGGCCTTCTGGTCCTCACTCCACCTCCTTCCACAGTAGGTGCCCCTCCTCAGGCTCCCTTGGGGGCCTGGGCTTGCCTTGCTCTCTCTGCCTTCAGCTGTCTTGTCCCAGCAGACCCTGAGGGCAGAGACTCTGCCTGACTCATCTCTGCACTTCTAGTGCCGAAATGTGGCAGCCCCTTCACCAGACAGGGTAGACACAGAAGTTATCTTTATGACCTCTCCAAGGTGTAGAGAGAGGGTTTAGACCCTGTCGCTAATTAATTCTGGTGCAGAAACATTACCAAGTTTGATACGGATATGTAGACAAGTGGTGTTTAAACGCTCTCCTTTTTCCTTTTATTAACCACATTGACAATATAGCATACAGCTCTCAGGCTTCACAATCAGACTTGGGAGCTTAGCTGTGTTAGGCCTCATATTCTCTCTTTTCTCTCCTCTACTTCACTTAAGAACTACCTCTTCAGGGACTTCCCTGGTGGTCCAGTAGCTAGGACTCTGCGCTCACAGTGGAGGGGGAACTAGATCCCGCATGCCGCAACTAAGACCTGGTGCAGCCAAATAAATCAGTATATTTTTAAAGAGTAATTACCTCTTCAAAAACGGTCCAAATTAGAAAATTAAAGTAGGTCACTATTTTTCAACAAATCTTCAAGTATGATTTTTAGATACCAATGGACACTTCAAATACCCTTCTGCAAGTTCATAATAAAATAATATCCCAAGTAAAAAAGTCTCTAGAAATAAGATGGCTCAAAGAAGGATTCCCAATAAAAACAAGAGTACAGTGAATA
Source organism: Bos taurus (assembly GCF_002263795.3). Lineage (NCBI taxonomy): Eukaryota > Metazoa > Chordata > Mammalia > Artiodactyla > Bovidae > Bos > Bos taurus. The sequence goes on along the minus strand of NC_037335.1, from coordinate 53,465,900 downwards.
TGACTTCTGAGGGGGCCTGGTGGTGAGATGGTATCTCTCTTTTTGATTCTGACTGCCCTCATGACAGGACCAAAGCAAGACGTCAAAGCTGCCAGAGATTTCATCCTGAAGCTTTATCAAGATCAGAATCCTGACAAAGAGAAGGTCATCTACTCCCACTTCACATGTGCTACAGACACAGAGAATATCCGCTTTGTGTTTGCTGCTGTGAAAGACACAATCCTACAACTGAACCTGAGGGAATTCAACCTGGTTTAAAAGCTGCTGTGCACCCCTCACCCGGGCCAGAAAACCAGATTTGTTTTATTTGCAAGTGCTCTAACATCACCCAGCTCAGCCCACTTGGTGGCGCCAAGTCCATCATGCAGCCATGGGGACAAGGATGGGTGATGGAGCTTGTAAGATGTTTGAATTCAGCAAAACTTTTTCAAAGTCTTGCTTTTATATTTCTTTTCTTAACTTTAAGCTGTAAGATTTTTGTATAATTTTTGAATTGGGTATTCTACAGAAGTCTAAAAAGCCACTGTGATTTACGGTTTGTTTTTTTTAATTGAAGTGTGTGTGCTGATAGCCATTAGAAAAATCACATAAGAGGAGCCTGTAAACTTATGGATCCTGCTTTGAGACCTCTATTATTAGATGGGTAACCTTTTTTTAAAATTAAATATTGTAGTTGTTTTTCTCTCTTCATGCTGAAGTATTCAACATGCAACCAAAGATTTTTTTAAGAAGTTTGTTCTTCTTCGTGTTAACTTCCTAAGTCAAATTAATGATTGTATCAGTACCTCTAATTTGGTTTTGCCACAATTTGATTACTATGGGCTCACAGATAGTATTATGTTGTATTCGTGAAAAATGTGTGGTAAAAACTTACACACACACACACATATATATATATTCCAATGTAGATGACCAGGCCTTATAAACTTATGAAACGGCTAAAAGCCCAAATTGTTTAACGGATGTACTGTAACCTCTCTCTCTGATGGCTACCACAGATCTCCTGTTTGAACCATGTATGTTGCGCCTTTCTGAGGAGGCTAAGAATATACCATTTTGCCATTAGCACTGGATTATGTTTCTTTGAGCTCATGGTTGATTGATAGTTCTGCTCCTAAAAAGAAAAATGCTGTGACTGTAAAAACTCAGAAACTTCCAAATGTCCCTATAGGGGAGGAAAAATAATTTTCCTTCCACCCTTCTAGGTTCTTGGCTGAGACCTCACCCCTCTAATAATAAAATAATGTAAGTCTAACACCATGTATCCTCCTGTATACATGGGAGATATCCTGGAAAACTGAGTTTAACTCTCCTAAAATGACTCAAGCCATCACCTTAAGTACTTTCTTCAGCTGAAGATGCAAGAAAGATGGAGGAGAAGGGAAGGTCACTTATGGGAGATTAATAGGTAAAGCACAATAAAAAAGGGTAAGGTTGTTGAGCTGAATTAAGAGGGGCACCTTCTACATTGATAGTTTGTCATTTAGAATCACCCTTTTAGGAACAGAGAAGGAGACACATTTAAAATGGAGAGTTTCTTAAAATAAATGTATATTTCACTTACAAAAGGGTAACTTCTACAAGATTTTCAGAGCTTTTCCTGTGTCTCTTGTTTCTTAAAAACAATCACCAAAAGCACATGAAAAGATGTTCAACATCATTAATTAGTAGAGAAATGAAAATCAGAACTACAATGAGGTACTTCTTCACACCGGTCAGATGGGCCATCATCAAAAAATCTACAAACAACAAATGCTGGAAAGGGTGTGGAGAAAAGGGATCCCGCAAACACTGTTGGTGGGAATGTAAATTAGTGCAGCTACTATGGAGAACAGAACAGAGGGTCCTCAGAAAACTAAAAATAGAACTACCATAAGATCCAGCAATCCTACTCCTGAGCATATATCCAGAGAAAACCATAACTGGAAGATAATCTGCACCCCAATGTTCACAGCAGCACTATTCACAATAGCCAAGACACAGAAACAGCCTAAAGGTCCATCAACAGATGAATGGATGAAGAAGATGTGCACACATATACAATGGAGTATCACGCAGCCACAGGGATGAACAAACTAGCGCCACCTGCAGCAACGCAGATCGACCTAGAGGTTAGCATACTGAGTGAAGTCAGAGGAGGCAGATGTATGCTGTCACTTACATGTGGAATCTAAATAAATGGTATAAATGAACTTATTTACAAAACAGAAATAGAGTCATAGATTTCTAGATGTTGGAGCAAAAGAATCTTCCAAGTTTGAGTGCTTCTGATGTCATCAGATGTTCAGGTAAACTTCCTGAGTGGCCCACAGAGCACCAGGCACAAAGATGATCTAAACATGAGCCTTTTGGGCGGTTTCTCTGAAGTTTATAGCAATCCACTTAACATTTAGTTTGCAGGACTTTGGGAAATACTTTTGTATTTGCAGAAAACAAACTTATGGTTACCAAGGAGCGGCGGACGAATTGAGAGCTTGGGATTGACACATATATACTATATATAAAATAGACAGCTAATAAGAACCTATCATATAGAACAGGGAACTCTACTCAATACTCTGTAATGACCTATATGGAAAAGAACCTAAAATAAATAAATACATTTAAAAAATCAGCTCTAAGTAATTCTTATACCAAAGAGGTGTATATTTGGGTCACATATTCTCTTCCCCTTCAGTCCTCTCTTTAAAAGTTCAGTGAAGTTTTACAGCCCAGAAGCTAAGTTGATAGACTATTAAATTTCATTGAGCCAACCTCTTAGTCTTGAGAGTAGGTCACTTCAGTTGAACAGCTGTCTCATTTCAGGAGCTAGTGTTGCAGGTGGGGTCCTGAGGTTAGCCTTACATGGTGTGAGCAATTAGGTACTTATTAACAAGCACGTCTATGGAAACAAAAGAAAAACAAAAGTTAGTGGTTGGGGCAAATTATAAACTCAGCCTGAGTCCTGAAGGCCGCCGATCAGATTTCTAGATGTTGGAGCCGAAGCATCTTCCAAGTTTGAATGCCTCTGATGTCATCAGATATTCAGGTAAACTTCCTGAGTGGCCCACAGAGCACCAGGCACAAAGATGATCTAAACATGAGCCATTTGGGCTGTGTCTCTGAAATTTATACCAATCCACTTAACATTCAGTTTGTAGGACTTTGGGAAATACTTTTGTAAAAGCAAAACAATAACTTTCATAAATGACAAAAGACTTAAAAATAGTCATGATTAAAAAACCGATGAGCCTTTGTCAGTTGGCAAAGAAATACGGTTAACTTCTATGACATACATTTTAAGAAAACTGGAATTACAAATGATGGTATTATTAATATATAAGGACATAACAGATTTCTTACCAGGCTTCCCAGGTGGCGCTAATGGTAAAGAATCTGCCTGCCAATGCAGGAGACGTAAGAGACTTAGGTTTGATCCTTGGGTTGCAAAGATCCTCTGGAGGAGGAAATGGCACCCCACTCTAGTATCTTGCAGGGGGAATCCCATAGACAGAAGGGCCTGGCAGGCTACAGTCCATTGGGTTGCAAAGTCTTGGACTCAACTGAGCATCTAAGCACATTAGATTTCTAGGAATGTCATAACAATTTGACTTTGATTCCAAGTCAAAGAGTAGAAGAAAATTGGTTAACAGTTTGAAGAGATGAAGCCAGATTATTTGAGGAAAGTAGAATAATTCAGGATCCCGTCTAATTTATAGGTAAAAAAGGAAACAGACAATTAATAGGACTAGAACCTTATACCCATAAGAGTATATTATTTACTGAAGTATCATTTTCTGTCCACAATCACTCCCTTTTTGCCAAGAAGATTTCCATTCCAACTAAGAAGGAAATAAAAAGACTCCTATGTCCTGGAGCTTTAGGGTTTGGTGCAATTTGTCTTTGTAAAGTCTGTATAAAGCATTCAATACAGAGGCCTCTGAATGCACTCCTTGAGTGTACAATCCAACTTTGAACAACTTTTGCTTCTATCAACCCCTGAACACTGACCTCTAGCTGATCCATTTCTTGATCATCTGCATGACAACTTGGGAGAAATTCTGGTCATTTCCTTGGGGTGCAGTTGGGAGGTCCATCTACTAGGGGGCTGTCTGGCTTGTCTGATAACTGCAGTATAATTATAGATGAGAATACCTTTGAACATCCAATCAAGGTCCTATGGGACCTCCTTGGTGGTCTAGCAGTTAAGACTCTGCTCCCAATGTAGAGGGTCTGGGTTTGATCCCTGGTCAGGGAACTAGACCCCACACACCACCACAAAGATCCCACATGCAGCAACTAAGACCTGGCACAGCCAAAAAGAAAATATATTTTTTTTAAAAAAGGTCCTTGTGAGTGAGGTTGTGAATGGCCATTGACCCTAACTCTTTTCTAAATCTGGTAGGAACTTCTGAAAGTAGGCAAAAGGGGCTTTGTAACTTTATCTTGTTAAAGAGTTAAAGGTCAGGGGTTGATAGAAGCAAAAATTGTTCAAAGTTGGATTGTACACTCAAGGAGCACATTCAGAGGCCTCTGTATTGAATGCTTTATACAGACTTTACAAAGACAAATTGCACTAAACCCTAGATTGGTGGCTCAGATGGTAAAGAATCTGTCTGCAATGTGAGAAACCTGGGTTTGATCCCTGGGTTGGGAAGATCCCCTGGAGGAGCGCATGGCAACCCACTCTAGTGTTCCTGCCCGGAGAATCCCTATGGACAGAGGTGACTGGCAGGCTACATTCCATGGGGTCGCAAAGAATTGGACACAACTGAGCATCTAAGCACAAAGGCTAGACACAATATTCCTTTGTGTTCTCTTTTCAACTTGATCTTCCCATAGGTACCAATAAGACAATTCTTTAGAATAAGAGCTCTCTAAAATTTTTTTCAAATACAAAAGTTTTTCCAATTCAAAAGATCCATCATCTGGCCATTGATGAGTAGGATCTTCAATGGTATTATATTAATCTCAATAGCAAATCAATAAACCTTTTCATGGCTTAACTGTGGGTGCAAGAGGTGTGCCCTAAGGGGATGCAAAAGAGCATAAGATCTAGAAAGTTCACTTCCAGAGTTAGCCCTAAGAAATTAAAGACCCTCTTTGTCACAGGGAAGAATGATGTACTGAAAACAATCTCTCAGGTTTTTCTATGAGAACATGAAATACCTCTAGTCACAAATCTGCTAATCTGTAATACTAGGCAGACACTAGTGGAATGGGACTTTTCCACCACTAACAAGACAACAAAGGTTGACATGCAAACAAAAGTTGGCCCCCCCTTATGGACTGGGGCCCCTTCAGACAAATTCTCTGAGAGCTACACAGTGGGAATGCTACCTGTCACTGTGTTTCAAATCTCCATCCTACTGTGTGGCTGCCAGGTACAAGTCAATACTAGCATCTTCCAGCTGGTGATGACTAGAGATAGTTCTCCAGTCGAAAAGCCAAGATCTCAAGACAAAGAACAAGATGAAAGGAAAACCTTATCTTGACTACGGTTCTCCTCTTTATGAAAAGTGATACAAAAGACAGACAATGTAAGTCAGTGACCATCTCTGGAAGGGAAAGGGATCAACAGAAAACACGAGTACTTATAACAAAATCTCTACCAGAGTCTTTATACTCAAGGAACTAATGCACACGAATATTTTCTTCTGTAAATCTAAATTTGGAAAGGAAAGAATAAGGTGCAAGTTCCTCTTCCTCTCTCTACTGAGCCTTATAGACAGAGATCTGAGAGCTTACTTCCGTAAGAATTCTTACTCTTTGCTGGCTTCTGCTGGTTTTCCAGGTTCCCATCTTCAGGCTCCGAAGGAAGTACAGTGTTTCAGCAGGTCCCATCATGGGTCACCGAACTGTCAAGTGAGGAAGAAAGATTACCCCCCTACCATTCTAGGTTCTTAGTTGAGACCCCATCCCTATAATAAAAGATTAACAGGAGAAAAACAAATAGAAAACAAATAACATATATGCCTCCTATTTACATGTGAGACGCCCTGGAAAACTAACTCCCTCAATGGCCCAAGCCATCACCTTAAATACCTTTTTCAGCTAAAGGCACCAGAAGAATGTTGGGAGAAGGCTATTTATGAGAAGTTACCAGGAAAAACATAGTAAATGGGGTAAGGTTGTTACGCAGATTTGAGCTGGGTATCTTCTCCATTGATAAGAGTTTCTTGTGATTTAGAGTCATCATTCTCTTTCTGGTACAGATTAGGAGACACACCCTTAGAAATAAGTTTATCTCGTAAATGTCTCCTGCAAATGAGTAATTTCTACTAGATTTTTAGAGCTTTTCTTGAAAATAACCTGCTCAAAATAATCCCTTTGCTAAAGAGGCATATTTGGGGATGGCATATCCTGCTCCCCTTCATCCTCCTTTTTGAGGCATTAAGCTTTAAAAGCTAACCTTCATTCAAGAAATGAAGGCAAACGCAACAGTTTTTGTGGAGCCTGACAATGATATCAAAATTTAATCTGGAACAGTAACATTCGGGGAATAGCCAAGGCCATTTTGCATAAGATAACAAAGAATGGGAGACACAGGACCGGGTGCCAATTGCTGTCCTGCTAGTGTGCATGCTGCCACCATCATTAAGAAACCCAGGAGCAAGTGCCAGTCACTGCCCTGCTGTCCCAGGGGTGCATGGGCCACTGGGAGACACATAAGCAGGGGCCAATTGCTGCCCCCGCCCTACTGGGAGTGTGCCTAGGCACCTGCACACCCCATATCACCAAACCCCATATCCACTGGGAAGGTGACCCACAAACTGGAAAGTAATTATACAGCAGAGCTTCTCCCACAGGAGTGAGAGCTCTGAGCCCCACATCAGCTTCTCTAGTCTGAGGGTCTGACATCAGGAGTAGGAGCCCCCAGAGCACTGGGTTTTATTTTGTTGGTCAGTAGGACCTCCTACTGTGCAGGAACTCCACAGGACTGGGGGCAACAGAGACTCCACTCTTAGAGGGTGCACACAAGATTTCACATGCACTGGGACCCAGCACAAAGCAGTGACTCCACAGAAGCCTGGGCTAGATTTACCTGTGGGTACTGGAGGGTCTCCTGGGGTTGTGGGGGTCAACTGTGGCTCACTATGGGGGCAAGGATACTGGGAATGAAGGCCCGGGGAATACTGATCAACATGAGCTCTCCCAGAGGTAGTCATTTTGGCACCAAGACCTGGCCCCACCCAACAGCTTGTAGGCTCCAGTGCTGGGATGCCTCAAGCCAAACCACCAGCAATGGCGGAGAACACAGCTCCAATCATCAGCAGACAGGCTGTTAAAGTTGTACTGAGCTCACAGCCACCTCTAAACACACCCCTTGACATGGTTCTGCCCACTAAAGGGACAAGACCTAGCTCTACCCACCAGGGGGCAGGCACCAGCCCCTCCCACCAGGAAGCCTGCACCCCTGGACCAACCAACCTCACCTACCAGGAGGCAGAAGACACCTGAAGCAAGAGGATCCTGCTGCCTGAGGAAAGGAAACCACAAACACAGAAAGTTACACAAAATGAAATGGCAGAGAAGTATGTTCAAGATGAAGGAACAAGATAAAGAACCAGAACAACAATCAAGTGGAGACAGGCAGTCTAAATGAATAACAACTCAGAGTAATGATAGTACAGATGACACAAGATCACAGAAAAATAGTGGAGGCACAGACCAAGACGACATAGAAACATTTAACAAAGAGCTAGGAGACTTTCATGCATTGGAGGAGGAAATGGCAACCCACTCCAGTGTTCTTGCCTGGAGAATCCCAGGGACAGGGGAGCCTGGTGGGCTGCCGTCTATGGGGTCGCACAGAGTCAGAGACAACTGAAGCGACTTAGCAGCAGCAGCAGCAGGAGACTTATAGAACAAATAAACAGAGATGAACAATACAATAACTGAAATATGAAAATATACTAGCAGGAATCAATAGCAGAATAACTTAGGCAGAAGAAAGAATGAGTCAGTTGGCACATAAATGGTGGCAATAGCTGAGGAGCAGAAGAAAGAAAAGAGAATGAGAAGAAATGAGGACAGGCTCAGAGACCTCTGGGACGAAAACACATCATATTAGGATTATAGGGGTTCCAGAAGAAGAAGAGAAAGAGAAAGTGTCTATGACATAAATCAGAGCAAGATATTTTTTGATCCACTTCCTAGAGTAATGAGAATAAAAACAAACAAATGGGACCTAATTAAACTGAAAAGCTTTTTGCATAGCAAAGGAAACCATAAACAAAATGAAAAGACAATCCACAGAACGGCAGAAAATATTTGTAAATGAAGTGACTGACAAGGGATTAATCTCCAAAATACACAAACAGCTCATGCAGTTCAACAACAAAAAAATGAACAACCCAATCAAAAAATGGGCAGAAGACCTAAGTAGATATTTCTCAAAGGAAGACATACAGATGGCCAGAAAGCACATGAAAAGATGCTCAACATCACTAATTACTAGAGAAATGTAAATCAAAGCTACAATGAGGTACTACCTCATACCAGTCAGCATGGCCATCATGATATATGCTGGAGAGGGTGTGGAGAAAAGGGAAGTCTCCTACACTTTTGGCGGGGTAAACTGATAACAATCATTATGGAGAATGTTATGGAGGTTCCTTAAAAAACTAAAAACAGGACTACCATATGACCCAGCAATCATACTCCTAGACATATACCCATAGAAAACCATACTTTGAAAAGACACATGCAGCCCAATGTTCACTGCAGCACTATTTACAGTAGCCGGGACATAGAAGCAAACTAAATGTCCATCAAAAGATGAATGAATAAGGATGCAGTACATATAAACAATGGAACTACCATAGGATCGACCAATGTAATTCCTGGGCATATATCCAGGGAAAACCGTAACTGAAAAGATACATGCACCCCAATGTTCACAGCAGCATAGTTTACAACAGCCAAGACATCTAAGCAACCTTGTCCGTCACAAGGGAACGGGTAAAGAAGACGTGGTACTTATAGACAATGGAATATTACTAAGCCAAAAAAAGAATGAAACAATGCAATTTGCAGGAACATAAATGGACCTAAAGATTATAATACTAAGTGAAGTCAGACAGAGAAAGACAAATGTCCTAAGGTATCACTTAAATGTCGAATCTAAAAAAAAAAAAGTACAAACAAACTTCTTTATCAAACAGAAATAGACTCCCAGTCTTCAAAAACAAACTTCTGGCTACCAAAGGGTAAATGTGGAGAGTAGGGATAAATTAGGAGTTTGGGAATAACATATGCATACACTATTATATATATAACAGATAATCAACAAAGACCAACTATATAGCACAGGGAACACTACTCTGTATTCTATAATGATCTACACTGGAAAAGAATCAAAAATAGAATGGACATATGTATAACTGAATTCTTTAGCTGTATACCTGAAACTAACATAGCATTGTAAATCAACTATACTCCAAAATAAAAGCTAAAAAACATTGCATTACTATGTTGTATACATGAAACCCATATGTAAATCGTCTATTTTAATACAAAATAAAAATTAATAAACAATAAAATACCTAAAGAAAGAACATACCCCCAAAGGATGGAGAAGTCGCTCTCAAGGATATCTAGAAATGAAACAAACAAAAAGCAAAACAACCTGAGGTGGGAGTTGGGCACCATGCTCTAAAGGTCAGGAACCGCTTCTGATCATCCAATTAACATGTGAAAAGGGCTCAAGAGAATCAGTTACCAGGGCATTTAAACAATGAGGAATTTTGTTTTTAAGCACTTTCTAGCACTCGGTTATTATTTTTATCTCTGGCTGACAAAGCACATAAGAAAATGCCTTTGAGTCACTTTAAGTATGAGTAACAAGTCATAAAAAGGCTGAACACTTCATATTAGAAGCAAATTACTTATTTCTGTCAATATTAATTCTGCAAGTAGGAAATTCTCTCTCCTAGCCCTCCTTTCAAAATATAATCATTACTTACCTTGGAAATGAGCCGTTGGAAGTTTTCTGAGGCTGGGAGGCACAGTCTTGGTGCTTACGAATCAGGTAGGTATTACCACTCAAGCTCTTAGTCAGCAGGGATCATGCTGGGCTGGAAAGCTGTCAGTTTTGACTGCAAAACCAGGACCCTGGGCGATCTGTTAGTTATCCAGGTTTATTTAGGACCCAAAGAGGGCAGAGTTTAGATAGGTGAGAGAGGACTTAATGGTCATTTTTCTAGTTCTATCCAGTAACTAAAAAACAGAGGCAGACTGAAGATCAGAAATTTTTATTTTACTCAATTTATTTGAAAGAGGTACACGGAGTTAAACCGGGCAGTCATGTGACCAAGCAATTCAATTCTACCAATAGCAAGAAATCATTATTTAGAAAAAAGTCATTGGTGAGCATGGTGAACCAATTTTCAGGAGGAAAAAGACTAAGTTCAATTTCAAGAACTTCACTGTGATTTTTGTGTTTATAAATTAATTATCTCATCAGAACACACAAAATCAAGGCAGGGACTGTATAACAGGCAACTGGGTCAGACATAAGTACAAGGAAATATTGCACTGAATCAGAAATAGACATTTAAAATACTATCATCATCATCAAGAACCATATTTTCACTAAAGAATAAGCATTCCGAAGAAGCAAAGACTATTTGGTCAATACAAACATTAGTAAGGAAATATTTTTAAAGTGCACATTCCCTGAAAAATTCAATTTTATATGTAAAATACATATTCACATACAGAGGACCATTTTAAAAAGTCTTAACAATCTGATCTTGCAACAAGTCCCAGGTACAATTTCTAACAGTCTGTGAGTGCAGGTATAAAACTGACAATGAGAACATTTCAATGTAGTCTGCATTTTTACTTGAATGTTCTTCAGCTTGCGAGTTGGAAACTTCTGGGTAGCCAGTGGAATGCTAGCGCTATGACTGCATAAGAAGAAATGCTGGATTTTTTAACATGATGTCTTTTACATTCACTTCTGACGACGGGACGTTTTATTATAGCACTCTCACAGGGTTTCCTGTTACAAGGACTTCAGGAGAAGGAGCCCATTATTAAAGGTATCAAAGCAACAGTAAATGAATGTGAATGGTGCTCAGTGACAGGGGTTTTCAGGTTGACAGACATCACAGCAGGTGCTAAACTATAATACAAATGACTTTGTGTAAAGTGATAAAAACTTTAAAAATATATGAGTATCAACCTATAAAACCCGAAGTTTCATATCTTACATGGCTCACTGGATAACCAAAATTATCAATTTTTTGGAAAACGCCATAATGCTTTTAAAAAAGAACTAATTTGTAATTCTAAAATGAAACATTTTTTTAAAAAAAAATGACATGGGACAATTTATTTTACAAAAGAGGAAATAAGGTAAAAAACAGTTTCAGTTAAAGAAATGTGACAGTTTGCAAAAGAGTAGGATCCAGTGTCTTCTCAGTCCTTGCACTGGCCTTTTAAGATAGCCCTGGAACAAATACTACTTTATACCAACTGGGGTAGAGAGACAGAAAGCAGGAGAAAAGGTCTGCACTGATAGCTGTTTGGGGCAATGATCAAAGATAAAGATTATAAGAATCCTAAAAATTTTAACCAATCAGTGTTAGCTTGATTAGGTATAGCACTATCAGTAAGGTATAATTTCAAAAGCATATTTCAAAGGATTGGGCAGGAGGGCGGATGGTTCTCATTTAGGGTATGCAAAAGAGCGATCAGTGATACTGGGTAGCACCAAAGAAAACCAGATTCAACAAATTTTGCATTGAATCTTGCAAAAAGAATCAAATTATCTGTATTTTCTACTTGAATCCTACGTAAATTAGGAAATTCGATTATTGTCAGCTAAAAAGTGTTGGCATTTGTCTGGAACTCTGCAGAGAATAAGTATTTTGGCCCTAAAAGATTGTGACCTATGAATCAGCTCCCCATTTGCCTTTGTCCATTTGGTGACTCAGATGGCAGGTAGATGGAGCAAAGTCAATATCCTTAAAAGGAGAACTTCTGTGCCCAATCCTAGTAAAATGCTTAGTGGGAGAGAGGAGGAAATACACTAAATTAAAGGATATTCTGTGATCTTTTTTGGGAGCTGTTTGTGGATCTCAATTTTCTATGCTTTGTCTAGACCACTGGTGGGACATATTACACAGGCATCTGATATATACCAGAAAAGGAAAACATTTCCAAAATAAGAGCTATCCTATCTTCTCCCTCAATAGAAAAAGACAGTGCTCACAGCCTAAAGACTCCCTGAGTTGTGGGTCTGTTGCGCCTTACCCAAGGTAAAGTAAGGCTTGGCACAATCCAGATTGTTTCAACAATCACTGAATGCTACATGCCTCCTACAGCAGTGGCTTTCAGGTTCCTCCTCCCCAAACTGCAATTCACAATAACAAATTACATTTTGTGACCCAGTATACACAGTATATAGATTATTTAACTAATTATTTAACTAAAACAATATTTAACCTTGTTACCTGCAAAGCTCTTTTCTTTTCTATTCCATTAAGAAAATATGCTGGTCTTGAACTGATTGCATGGCTCACTAATGGGTTAAGACCTACAGTTTGAAAAACACCATCCTTGAGGATTTTAGCTGACCTTGAGAGAATGTAAAAGCAATGGCCCTGGAATCCAAACAGCTTTCTCTGCCTTATGGTGGCTGGGGCATAAATATGTCCATTTCCAAAGAGCTACTTCTACCTTCAGTGTATTTAGCAAACACTTTCAGTTCCTACAGGCAAACTAGCCCAGTACCTTGTGGCAATCTTTTTAATACTGGGGCCTGAAAAGTACTAACAAAAGCTGGTCATTGATGACTGAATAAATAAGGTTCATAAAATTCAGCACTAAGTAGCATCTTTACTTTTTACCAGACAGTAACAGGATACTACTTCATAGGATATTTCTAAGAGATGAGTTAGGTACGTGTATACTCACTGGGACGGTATTATTACTACTACTGTTGGAAAAAATGATGGAGATAATTATGATAGAATTGACAAATAAGTTTCAGAAAATCTTCTTGGAGGCCACAGGATAGTTTTGGGATTGATTAGGATTATGGAGGAGAGAAAGACAGCGAAGTACTGCCACAGATAATCATGATTATTTAGGGACCAGAAAATAATGCAGTTGTACTGAAGTGAGCCTGGGAAAAATTCCAAGGTCTTGCTAACACCAGAGAAGGAGCAGTCAATATACATACTGTAGTTGGGAAGCCACTGCAGAAGCACACATGCTCTTTGGTTCACGGAGTATTTTGTAAATGTGAAGCAATTACAAGCTTCTTTTTGTATCAGAAATCAAAGTTGCTATGTTTAGTGATTATAGTTTTCTGGAGGTGAGTTGGCTAGGGACAGACACTCTGCCTTCAGCTTCATACATAGTCACAGATCAGGATACATGAAAGGTATAGGGAAACAGCTAACATATAATAGAAAGAGACGAAGGACAGAATACTCAGGCCCCTTTCCACAGCAACTACGAAACAACGAAGACAAGTTTAAAGTTCTCAAGCTGAGAACCACTAAACATAGTTAAATATAATTCAAGGTAGGTTACTTTTTAAATATCATAGATTATAAACTCTGTAATATTCAAGAAAAAGACTATAGAATCAAACATATAACTGTAAATTGTAAAATGTTATGCTAAAAAGACTGACTCATTATCTAGTGATTTACTTATGTTCTTTGTTTTAGTTGAAAAAAAGCTTCTAAGACAACTGATGAAACTATTGCTTTTGAAATTGTGGGTCTTTCTATTCCAGAGACAGGAATGGATTGGAGGTGTTGATGGACAGATGACTGATGGCAGAGAAAGAATAAGATATTTCTAGGTTGTCATTGGCATGGGAACAGGAAAAACAGGCACACTGGCTTTGCATATGTACTACTGACAAGACCCACTCTGGCTGGCCTCCAAAGGATACCAGAAGGATTTCTCTCCGTACACTATTAAGACTTTTCCCCTTTACCATGGGATACCCAAAGAGTGATGGGTCTTTATTCTGAGAATAAAACCGTGAAACTGGAGTAGGTAATGAGGCACTTGACTAATGACACTGACTAGAACTCCAGCAAAGGAACATTTCAGATGAGGACAATCTGATAAAAGATTTCTGACCACCTCTATTCCTAGGTTTAATTCTAATGTATGCAAAATTGGCAGAGCTCAGCAAAAGACAAAAAGTATGTTACTTTGAAAAAAAGGCCATCAAGGGAACATGCACTATCATGAGATTCGAAACTTCTCATCCTGTGATTATGTTCAGCAAAGAAAAAAAAAATCCTGAAGGAACTATTATTAATAAACAATGTGTTTTTATAATCAAAGGAAAATCAGTAGTATTTAGTAGCAAGACTTGGTCAGGAAGAAATACAATTACAGTCTGGCATGCTGTTTATTTTAGCTTTTACAACAAACCAAGGGTTCAAGGAATATGAGAATTTCACAACCATTAACTTCTTATACAGTCTCCAATTCTAAAAACAGCTTATAGTAATTTGGTGGCATGTACAACATGCATCAAATACTCTATTATTCAATAAATAAGATACTGCATTGTTCTCTTCATGGTTTACAATCATGTATTTATCCTCTTTCACTTGAAAACTCTCATTAATATAAAGGTATAAGGATCTTGGGTAAGAACCAAGGGAAAAAACCCCCATGACATTTTTACTGATTTGCTGCCCATGGTTTTTGTTTGGATGAGCTATACACTTAGAAAGAGTGATTCTCACTTGAATAAGACAAAGCAAACCAGAAATTCTCAATTTATTGCCAACAGAATAGATTACTAGGTTAGATTTTAGGGTACACATATTTATCCTACATTTGTACAGAGAGGGGCTATCTGTTCTGAAGCATAACTTGTATTAAGACAGCAAAATTTTGTTTCATCCTACCAGTGAATAGGAAGCTGGTATTGTTAAGGCCTCAGGAATTTTCCTTTAAGGTCAGCAATCTATTAAATCTATTAAAAATATAACCTTGGGAAACCAAGTAGATCTCAAGATGCTGGCTTGAGGAAGTATTTCTAAGGCTTTGAAGTTTTGAGAGGGACTTTCCCTGTTCAGGGATGACACTCATTTCTTCAAGCCTTTCTTAAGATGAGGCTTGAAGAGGTATTTGTCAATTTGTATCATATAAAATAAAAAAGACTATTTTTCATAGTCATGCTATGTACTTCAAATAGTAATTTAAATCTACCCTTTATTTAAAAAAATAAGGAAAATCATACTAAAATATTTATCTGTAAAATGAACTTCATGTTTCTAAAGAAACTACCACCAAAGTTATCTTGATAGCACTAAGGCAATGTCTGATTTTATCATCTACTTATCATTCATTCAGGGAGTTTGATGTAAGCATGATAGAACTTTAAAATGTGAACTAGGAATATTCAATTTAGCTCCATTACATTCGGGCTAAATATGTGCAATTTCTCCACCATTACAGAGAATCACCTGGAGCAAATACTTAAGATTCATAAAAGAAATACTTCTTTTATAAAGTAATCAGAATTTAACCGGATGCATGATTCAAGTTAGAAAACCAAACAGATCCCCAAAGAGTTGAAATAGTTGAATCATGTAGCTGTTTTACTTGATTCTGAATTTTTTAAAAAAGTACTTTAAATTACTTCTGTACTACACTTCCCAAACAGGTTTTGGAAGGTACAAGGTAGAAACTGTAATGATTTATTGCTGTACATCTTCAGGCAGTGGTCTCTGTCAGAGGTTCGGGGAAGGTTCTCTTGCTTCTTCTAGCTTTCTGAGGATCCACTGTAGTGGGGAAATGAAGCAACATTTACTTAACTTCAGTGAACTTGCAATGACAAAATGTAATGAATGAAAACCTAGAAGTTATCTTCCAGTTTAGTCAGGAGTATACTGAAATAGCCAAGAACTAAATTCACTATGTAGGAGAGATCATTCATTCACTTAAATAGTCCAGGTGACTCAGGAACAATGGTACTGGGTTTAACAGTAGTAACAATACCATTCTAAGGTCTTTGGACTTAGATGTTCATCTTCAGAATAAGAAAAGTAAAATGATCCATCCCGAGAGAGAAGGGTAATTTGACAGCTGGATTGAGTAACTCCGGCATAGTGTAAAAATCATCCATGCAGAATTCCTTCCAACCTATGCCAATTCTGTATCACAAACCTTCATCATTCTATATATTGGGATCTGACTGAGTAGAAATAATACATATAATTCTACAGTAAATAGTAGCATAGCAACATTCTTGAGCATATTAATAGGTGCTTTCATGATGTATTTTCTATTTTCAAAGGATCTGAAATTTCAAAATGCAAATGAAATGGGAAACTTTCTGCTGATAAAGTCTATTATCATTTGGCCTATATGACAAATAAAAGCCATGGAGTCAGTGATAACTGGGGTTATCCCATTATGAAAACCTTAAGCAGATATATTTGTGCTTTTTTATTTAAGAAGAACCTAGTGGGAACAACTCTAAGATAAGTAGAGAAAGAGAACTAGGCTCAGTAGCTTTTTCTGGATGTTTCTGGCTGAGCTGGGAGATTAAAAAGAACTTTCTGAGATAAAATAATATGGTGAGAGATTAAATGGAAAACTTATTACAGAGAAACTGAAGGTAATGTCCCCTTCAGCAACATGAAGAAGATGGCCTGCAAGTCATATTATCATCATGCTTTACACTGTCTCCCTGTTCCAGGCAACATGCATACTGAGACTCTAGTCACTTTATCAGTCTTTCTTTGTAACTTGTCCCCTTTTCAGTTTTGTATTGTTAGTATGTCAATGTTACCTTATATCACAATGTCTACACAGAAAATGGCATTGCTGCTGCTGCTGCTAAGTCGCGTCAGTCATGCCCGACTCTGTGCGACCCTATAGACGGAAGCCCACCAGGCTCCTCTGTCCCTGGGATTCTCCAGGCCAGAACACTGGAGTGGGTTGCCATTTCCTTCTCCAAAGCATGAAAGTGAAAAGTGAAAGTGAAGTCACTTAGTTGTGTCCAACTCTTAGCGGCCCCATGGACTGTAGCCTACCAGGCTCCTCCGTCCATGGGATTTCCCAGGCAAGAGTACTGGAGTGGGGTGCCATTGCCTTCTCCAAGAAAATGGCACAGCACTTGCTAAATGATACAAGGCACACATGTATGGGTGAAAGAGGTTCCTGCTTTGACCTCCAGGTGTGAGAAGTGAACTGGTAAATAGTCATAACCAGCCAGGACCAACGCAGAGAGGCCTAGGGCCCAGGGATTCAGCAAAGAAGTCCTGTGTTCTTATTTGTAAGTTTCACAACACAGTGAGTACAATTCAGTGTCAGGAACAGCATCTAAGTTGTGACCAATGAGGTAGATAGTCAATTCGTCTTCCTTTTCTTGACAGTGCATATACTTTTAATTGCCATAATCCCTAAAGTATGTGTCCCAACCTTTCCTTCCCTGGTGGCTCAGATGTTAAAGTGTCTGTCTACAATGCGGGAGACCTGGGTTTGATCCCTGGGTTGGGAAGATTCCCTGGAGAAGGAAATGGCAACCCACTCCAGTACTCTTGCCTAGAAAATCCCATGGACGGAGGAGCCTGGTGCAGAGAAAACTGAGGTTAACTGTCTTCCCCAAGGTCCTACAGTCAAGAAGGAACAGAACCAGTATTTAAAAATCAGATTTTCTGACTACAGGCATGGCTCTTCTTCCTTGTGCCAGGCTACAGTAATTAAAGAAAAAAAAATCATTACATCTACACAGTAGAGAAATAAACAGTGTGGCACTATACTTTCCCTGCTGGAGCTGGTAGATGAGCATTAGAGTGAATTAATTTCTTTTGTTTGTTGGCTTTTTTTTTTTTTTTGGCAAAGTATTACAGTTAAGATTTAAAATGAGAGCAATTTGATTTCAAAAACAAGTAGGTGTGTGAATTCAATCTAATGAAAAAATAATTTGGGGGAAATATTACATAGTTACATATATTAAAATCATCAAAACACAACATGAAATTGAAAAACTAACACAACTTATCTGCCTTAAAGACATCAATACAACTTACACGGCTTTGAATGAGCAGCTGCTACGTGTTTAAGTAAAAGATTGACTATATTTACCCTCGCATCCTCCGGGGTTCTGAAGTTAACTATTTTTCCAAACTCTTTGGCATGGAATACAGACTTCACCCGTTCCTATAAACAGAGTAAGTTCTTCATTAAAATGGAAATCTAGTTGCAGAAATACAAATAAAGAAATGCCATTTAAAAAAAAAAAAGACAAGAATGAGAAATCAAGAAGAATCAAATACAAACAAAAAAAAGACTAAATTCTAACCCATCCATTACCACTAAACCTAAAACAAAAAATTTTAGGTGAGATTTCAATTGCTTTGTGAAGCCATAAAAGGTTGGTGCAGAGGATAGGAAGGAGATACATCTAGAAGCAGTGCCACTATTTTCCCTCTCTCAGATAGTTGTTGATTTCTGGCCATGGACTCATGATAATCAGCTGAAAAATAATGTACACATGTGTGTGAGTACATATACACATGGTGTATAAGTATGTGCATGTGTGTTTGTGTTTCTGTAACTTCTGACATTTTAAACCAATGCATTTCTTTTTATTTAAAGAATGCAATAAAAATGTAGCTTCAGAATCAAAGAAATCACAGTGGGTGCTATGTGACTGTCCTCCAATTTTTTTTTCACTCTTTTAGTATTCTGTTCAGTACTTGTGGGAGAAGAACTGTTGGATGGTGGTGGATGTTACGTATTAGAGGGACAAATAGAAAGAATGGGATTATTAAGAAGAGAGAGGGGTGGTGATTACTTCTATTAACCATGGGTAGGGACATAGAAGAAGCAGTATATTACTAGTCTAACAATTTCTATAAATAATTAAACAGGCATATACAGACTTCAGAAGAAATCAGATTCTTCTATTTTTTTTAAAAAAAGGAATATTGCTGATATTAGTAGAAGAGGAAGAAATCAAGGAGATAAGAAGTTTATCCTTGTAGATTACAAAAATGCCGAAAAATGCAATATGGGCTAAAGCAGAGCCTAATAGCCACTCAGGTGAGTCGCTCAGTCATGTCCAACTCTTTGCAACCCCACGGACTTCAGCATGCCAGGCCTCCCTGTCCATCACCAACTCTGGAGTTTACTCAAACTCATGTCCATTGAGTCGGTAATGCCTCCCAACCATCTCATCCTGTTGCATCTCCTTCTCCTTCTGCCTTCAATCTTTCCCAGCATCAGGGTCTTTTCAAATGAGTCAGTTCTTCAAATCAGGTGGCCAAAGTATTGGAGTTTCAGCTTCAACATCAGTCCTTCCAATGAACACCCAGGACTGATTTCCTTTAGGATGGACAGGATGGATCTCCTTGCAGTCCAAGGGACTCTCAAGAGTCTTCTCCAACACCACAGTGCAAAAGCATCAATTCTTCGGCGCTCAGCTTTCTTTATAGTCTAACTCTCACATCCATACATGACCACTGGAAAAACCACAGCTTTGACTAGACGGATCTTTGTTGGCAAAGTAATGTCTCTGCTTTTTAATAAGCTGTCTGGGTTGGTCACAACTTTTCTTCCAATGAGCAAATGTCTTTTAATTTCATGCTGCAATAACCATCTGCAGTGATTTTGGAGCCCAAAAAGTAAATTCTGTCACTGTTTCCACTGTTTCCCCATCTATTTGCCATAAAGTGATGGGACCAGATACCATGGTCTTAGTTTTCTGAATGCTGAGTTTTAACCAACTTTTTCACTCTTTCACTTTCATCAACTCTCTTTAGCTCTTCTTCGCTTTCTG
Organism: Bos taurus; assembly: GCF_002263795.3. Lineage (NCBI taxonomy): Eukaryota > Metazoa > Chordata > Mammalia > Artiodactyla > Bovidae > Bos > Bos taurus. The sequence goes on along the minus strand of NC_037335.1, from coordinate 53,446,135 downwards.
CCATAAGGGTGGTCATCTGCATACCTGAAGTTATTGCTATTTCTCCCAGCAATCTTGATTCCAGCTTGTGCTTCATCCAGTCTAGCATTTCTCATGATATATTCTGCATATAAGTTAAATAAGCAGGGTGACAATATACAGCCTTAATTACTCCTTTCTCGATTAGGAACCAGTCTTTATACCATGTCCAGTCCTACCTGTTGCTTCTTGACCTGTCTGTAGATTTCTCAGGAAGCAGGTCAGGTGGTCTAGTATTCCCATCTCTTTCAGAATTTTCCACAGTTTGTTGTGATCCACACAGTCAAAGGCTTTGGCATAGTCAATAAAGCAGAAGTAGATGTTTTTCTGGAACTCTCGTTTTGATAATCCAACAGATTTTGGAAATTTGATCTCTGGTTCCTCTGCCTTTTCTCAAACCAGCTTGAACATTTGGAAGTTCATGGTTCATGTACTGTTGAAGCCTAGCTTGGAGAATGTTGAGTATTACTTTGCTAGTGTGTGAGATGAATGCAATTATGCGGTAGTTGGCACATTCTTTGGTATTGCCTTTGGGATTGGAATGAAAACTGACCTTTTCCAGTCCTGTGGCCACTGCTGAGTTTTCCAAACTGCTGGCATATCGAGTGCAGCACTTTCATAGCATCATCTTTCAGAATTTGAAATAGCTCAATTGGAATGCCATCACCTCCACTAGCTTTCATCATAGTGCTGCTTTCTAAGGCCCACTTGACTTCACACTCCAGGATGTCTGGCTCTAGGTGAGTAGTCACAACATCGTGATTATCTGGGTTATGAAGATCTTTTTTGTATAGTTCTTCTGTGTATTCTTGCCACCTCTTCTTAGTATCTTCTGCTTCTGTTAGGTCCATACCATTTCTGTCCTTTATTGTGCCCATCTTTGCATGAAATGTTCCCTTGGTATCTCTAATTTTCTTATCTCTAGTCTTTCCCATTCTACTGTTTTCCTCTATTTCTTTGCACTGATCACTGAGGAAGGCTTTCTTATCTCTTCTTGCTATTCTTTGGAACTCTGCATTCAAATGGGAATATCTTTCCTTTTTTCCTTTGCCTTTAGCTTCTCTTCTTTTAGTAGCTGTATGTAAGACCTCCTCAGACAACCATTTTGCCTTTTTGCATTTCTTTTTCTTGGGGATGGTCTTGATCACTGCCTCCTGTACAATGTCATAAACCTCTGTCCATAGTTCTTCAGGCACTCTGTCCATCAGGTCTAACCCCTTGAATCTGTTTGTCACTTCCACTGTATAAGGGATTTGATTTAGGTCATACCTGAATGGCTTAGCAATTTTGCCTACTTTCTTCAATTTAAGTCTGAATTTGGCAGTAAGGAGTTCATGATCTGAGCCACAGTCAACTCCCGGTCTTGTTTTTGCTGACTATACAGAGCTTCTCCATCTTTGGCTGCAAAGAATATAATCAATCTGATTTCATTACTGACTATCTGGTGATGTCCATGTGTACAGTCTTCTCTTGTGTTGTTGGAAGAGGGTGTTTGCTATGACCAGTGTGTTTTCTTGGCAATACTCTTTTAGCTTTTGCCCTGCTTCATTCTGTACTCCAAGGCCAAATTTGCCCATTACTGCAGGTATTTCTTGACTTCCTACTTTTGCATTCCAGTCCCCTATAATGAAAAGGACATCTTTTTTTGGATGTTAGCTCTAGATGATCTTGTAGGTCTTCATAGAACTGTTCAGCTTTTTCAGCATTACTGGTTGGGGAAAAGACTTGGATTACTGTGATACTGATTGGTTTGTCTTGGAAACAAAGAGAGATCATTCTGTCATTTTTGAGATTGCATCCAAGTACTGCATTTCAAACTCTTCTGTTGACTCTGAGGACTATTCCATTTCTTCTAAGGGATTCTTGCCCACAGTAGTAGATATAATGGTCATCTGAGTTAAATTCACCCATTCCAGTGCATTTCATTTCTCTGATTGCTAAAATGTCGATGTTCACTCTTGCCATCTCATGTTTGACCACTTCCAATTTGCTTTGATTCATGGACCTAACATTCCAGGTTCCTATGCAATATTGCTCTTTACAGCATCAGACTTTACTTCCATCGCCAGTCACATCCAAACTGGGTGTTGTTTTTGCTTTAGCTCCATCTCTTCATTCTTTCTGGAATTAGTTCGCCACTGATCTCCAGTATCATATTGGGCACCTACTGACCTGGGGCTACTCATTATTTCATAAGTGGCCACAGGGTCTTTCATTTTCTGAGTGAATCAGAGAAATTCTCAGTGGGTAAATTGGACTAAGATGCTCAAAAACTAACATGCAGTCTACTTAAGAGCTGCCCCATGTCTTTGAAATTAATGGTAAGATTGAACTAAAGGTCTTCACTAGTTAAGCATCGGAGAAGGCAATGGCACCCCACTCCAGTACTCCTGCCTAGAAAATCACATGGACAGAGGAGCCTGGTAGGCTGCAGCCCATGGGGTCGCTAAGAGTCGGACACGACTGAGTGACTTCACTTTCACTTTCATGCATTGGAGAAGCAAATGGCAACCCACTCCAGTGTTCTTGCTTTGAGAACCCCAGGGACGGGTGGGCTTCCATCTCTGGGGTCCCACAGAGTCGGACACGACTGAAGTGACTTAGCAGCAGCAACAGTTAAGCATAGGACCTAGGCACAGTTCTGTTCTGTAGGCTAGCCTAGAAGAAATCTTGTTTCTGACTGTGTCCAATGCCCCTTCTTCCAGTAACAATTCCTTGAATCACCTCTGGGTAACTACTTCTCACCTTCTCTTACTGCCAAAACTTCATATAGAGCTGACCCTTCCTTCTTGGCAGCACCATACTGATCCCATGACCATCCCCTGGCCAACTTACAATGGATATTGAGATTCCTTATGATTTACCAAATGACTAGCAATTTTCTGTATTTTATATCAACATCTAAGTACCAGGTACTGCACTAGCTGCTAAAGATCAGAGAAATTGTCTCTGCATTCAAGAAGATTACAATTGAATTAGGAAGATAATATCTATAAAAAGATAAAAGAATTATTGATAACAGGCTGTTAGAGTGAAAACTGAGCATTTCAGGGAAAAACATTCTGTAGGCAACTGCCAGGGATTCTAAGGTATACAAATATCTCACTTCAGTGCCTTAGATAGCAACGAGGAAGGTACAGTTCTGTTACTGAGTATGAAATGAGGACCCACAAATGTTGTCAATGTGACAGAACAAAAGTGCATTTCTTCTTGGCCTAAGTTTCTTTTCTTTAAGCCTGAGTAAGACAGCAGTGCAAAGAAAAACCATATGAAGATGAAGCAACATCTATAAAAGAGGTAGAAAACATTACAGAGGTCAAGACTATTTAAATGTGTTGTTTTCAGCACCAAGTGTTAAAAAAATTCTATTCAACATACCTTTGCTTCGATGCGTAGTCTTCTCTCATGAACAATGAATGGCTCTTTGGTAAACTCATCAAAACTATACTGCCACTCACAAGTAAGCTGTCCAAATGTTCCTTTTGTTACAAACAACACACCACTCAAAAAGAGAAAAAAGAATCCACTTTAAAAACTGAAGGATTTACATCCAATAATATAATAAAGCAGTACACACCTTTTTTGCAAGGGCATGTAGAACATTCACTAAGAGACACCACATTCGAGGTCATAAAAGACTATAATGAATTTAAGGGAACTGAAATAAAACAAAATATGTTCTCAGTATGTTTAATCAAATTAAACCAGAAAACAAGTAACAGAAAAGGATACTTCCAAATGTTCACTTAACATTAGAAGAATACTTCTAAAAAAAAAAATACATGGGTCAAAGAATCTCAAAGGCAATTGGAAAATAACTGAACTAAATGAGAATGAAAACATGAAATCTGTAGCAATGTTTAGTAGGAAATGTACAGCATGACATACTTATATTAGAAAAACTAAAGTACTTATAAAGTGAAATATATTCGAAATTTTTTAAGAAACAGGAAAAAGTTAAGAGAAACAGTTACCAAGCAATATTTTGGAGAACTTCCATGGAATTAGTGCTTTAGAAAAAAATGCTGTTGTTGGTAAGGCTCCATAAAATATATTTACCAAACTTTATCAGAAAGAGATTTTTAAAAGTAATTCTTGTTCTCCCCCAATTATTTTGAGGAAAGAAATCAAGAGATACAAATAATTCTGTTTATAATAATTCTATTTAATTCTTCCTTCAAAGGCCTTTCTTCCTCAAGTCATCTTCCTGGCTGAAACATCAACTGTAAGTACAATCAGAGGTTTCTTTAAGTGGCATATACTTTAAGTTAAGGGACTGAATTAAAGAAACAGCTGATACATGGCTAGAATGGAAAAAAAAAGACAGCTAATCAAGATTTATTTCTTTCATCTCCATCTTCTGTCTCTGATCCCTTCTTTCACCAATCGGATTATAGAGACTGTTGGACTAGACCCACTGGTCCTCCAGAATATCTACAACCATGTGAAAAACCAAAGCTAAGCTAATTTTATTGCAGATACTTAGTATCTCCTCTCCTGATTCAAAGCTCCTTTATCTTCAAGTGCAAAACTTGGAAAGTACACCCTAAGTATAAATATCATTTTTCAATCAACTAACTCATTACAGTTACTGTCAAGGTTTATATGACCACACTTAAAGAGGTCCACTATGTTGAGAAGAAAGTTATTTCTAAAATGTTGCAAGATGTGGAAATAATAAACTTAGCAAATGATTCTTGTTTAACTCTGATGAGTCACCCTTCCCTTAGTCAATGGGGAGAAGGGTTAATAAAACATGACTGAATGCTGCTGTGAACAAAAACGACTGAAGCACTGGTCTTTAAATATAAAAGTTCAGAAACAACTTAGGTGTACATTATAGTACATATTTCTAAATGAATACTAGGCAGTCATTTACAAATTAAGAAAGATCTCTTAATCATGGAATACTCTTTAAGACATAGGCCTTAAGTAAAGAATTAAGGTACAGAATGGTGTTTAATAATGGATTCCCATTTACATTAAAATATGTATGTGTATGCCTATACAAAAAACTAAGATAAGGGCATACGGTCCCATCACTTCATGGCAAATAGAAGGGGAAATAGTGGAAGCAGTGGCAGATTTTATTTCTGGGGGCTCCAGAATCACTGCAGATGGTGACTGCAGAAATTAAAAGATGCTTCCTCCTTGGAATGAAAGCTATGACAAACCTAGATAGCATATTAAAAAGCAGAGACATCACTGTGCCAACAAAAGTCAATATAGTCAAAGCTATGGTCATGGATGGATTTGAGTGTTGGACCATAAAAAAGGCTGAGTGCCGAAAACTTGATGCTTTCAGATTGTGGTGCTGGAGAAGACTTTTGAGAGTCACTTGGATAGCAAGGAAATCAAACCAGTGAATCCTAATGGAAATCAACCCTAAACATTCACTAGAAGGATTGATGCTGAAACTAAAGCTCCAAACTTTTGGCTGATGCAAAGAGCTGACTCACTGGAAAAGATTCTGATGCTGGGAAAGATGGAGGGCAAAAGGAAAAGATGGTGGCAGGGGATGAGATGGTTAGATAGCATCACCAACTCAATGGACATGAATTTGGCCAAACTCCAGGAGATAGTGAAGGACAGAGGAGCCTGGAGTGCTGCAGTCCATGGGGTCACAAGGAATCAAACATGGCTTAGCAACTGAACAACAGCCACAACATGCCTATTCAGGCAGACATACGCTTTTAGAGGCAGACTTTTGCTTGCACAGGCATAGAGTATTTCAAGGACACAAAACAAACAAAAGCAAGTTGCCTCTAGGAAAAGAGGGACTAGTAGCTGAGATGGAAAGAATACTGCCTCTCGCATCTACACCTTCTAAATACTGTGAGTTTTCTACTTTATGTTACTCTTTAAACAAGAAAATTAAGATAGTGTTATAAATTTGGGGCTCAGAAATTATTAGGATTAAAAACATTAAAAATGACTGCTAAGTTCAATAATCAACTTGAACCAACAAGATGCTTATATAAATTCACCCTTTTGGCAGTGAACAAACCTGCATCAATCAGTCGGCCACTCCTTTCTATTTAGTTGTATTTCTCCTCCTCAGCTACATTTTTACTCCCTACCATCCAGAAATCCATCTTAAAACTGCACTTGCTTATTCTTTCCCCAGGTTTCATAATATCAACAATAACTCCTGTGAACACTTGCTGTTCCGAGGCTATGCCACTGTATATTTTTATGTTTCCCTCTACTACCTACAGGCCAAAGTGAGGATCTGGCAGTAAAAACTAATCTGTCTCCAATGGTACACCTATCTATGTGATTGAGTTTCTCTATATATTCTAATGGTCAGATACCACCCGAAGATTACTGACTTCTGGGGTAACCTGAAATTGTACACTTTTTCAGAGAGGTGAAAGGAATGGTATTGCCCACCCTTTAGAGTACAGTTTTATGGGGAATTTCTGTATTCACTTAATTGGTTGAAACAAATAAAAGTACTTAAAGTCATGCTTGTGCATGGTTATGCATTTATTTGTATGCATGTACAGTTTTAGGCACAAGGCTTGCAGAGCAAGAGAATCACAGTTACTATGAAGTGAGCTGTTAGTTGCGTCTGACTCTCTGAGACTCTATGGACTGTAGCTCACCAGGCTCTTCTGTCCATGAGATTCTCCAGGCAAGAGTAATGGAGTGGGTTGCCATTCCCTTCTCCAGGTGATTTTCCTGATCCAGGGATCCAAACCAGGTCTCCCGCATTACAGGCAGATTTTTTAACTGTCTGAGCCACCAGGGAAGCCCCATAGTTACTATGAATCAGTGTTAAATATGTGGAATAAGATGTGAATAACAACTGCTTCGCTTCATGAGTGATTGTCAGTTAACCTGTTATCAAATTATACTAGAGAAAGGAGGTTACCTTCTGGTAATCATTAACATGTCTGTCTTATTGATCATGACATGGGTAAAATATTTGTATTTTGCAAATCTTCCGTTTTCCATGACCTAAAAAAGAAAGGTGAGAGAATGAGAAAGTTGATAATATCCTCTTCTAATGCAAATAATGCTTTACTGATCCTCTAAAAACCCTTCTCAAGGGGGCAAATTCATTAACACATTTACACAGTAAACATATTGTTAGAAAGTTGAATATTCACAAAATCATTGCTGCTCCTTCTTAAAAAGCACCTTTTTGTACTACTTTATTCAAGATTACTCAACAGCCGCTATACTGGCATTTAATGCTAGTTTTAGAAGATACTGTTATTTTACAAAGTTTAAGTGAAAAGACCCTGATGCTGGGAGGGACTGGGGGCAGGAGGAGAAGGGGACGATAGAGGATGAGATGGTTGGATGGCATCACCGACTCAATGGACATGAGTCTGAGTGAACTCCAGGAGTTGGTGATGGACAGGGAGGCCTGGCGTGCTGCGGTTCATGGGGTCACAAAGAGCTGGACACGACTGAGCGACTGAACTGAAGTGAAACCTACTGAAGTTAGTATTAAACAATCACATTCATTCTGTCTTGGAAAACAGATTAGTATTTGATCATATCTGTACAAAACCACATATAAACACTAATACATATTTAAACATATGCATCATATAAACTACTATTAGCTCCCACTTTGCCTCTTGCCTATGATTCTCATATCTGCCTTACAAACATGCTTTTCTTTGCCAATCTCACAGTTCATTCAAAATTAGGAAGCAAATTATTTCTGGAAAGACAGGAAACCCCAGAACCAGCCCACAGACTAGACTTTCTCTTTTAAGACTGCTGAAACATTGTCTGTACATGATGTGATTAACAGTTCTTTGTCTCACAAAATATAAAGTTAACTACATAAACAAGATAGACTTAATATTCTCAATATAATGTGCTCTGAAAATGGAATTACTCTGGCTATTTAAAATGTATATCAGGCTAGACTATTATTTATTAAAGGCAAGCAATGTAACTGTGACTAAGATTCCTTAAGAATTTAGACAAAAATGTTAGATCTCTTGAAGAAATTCCAAAAGAGAATATAAAGATTCTAGAAAACTGTATTCCATGAGGCTATATCAAAAAACTCAAAGTATATAATTTAGAAGAAAGCTAACAAGTGAGGTTAGCTAACAAGAAAGCTAACAACCTTCACAGTAAGGTTGCTTTAGAAGGCTGATACAATAGACTTTTTTATTAAAGAAGTTAAAAAAAAAAGCAGAATAAAACATACAAATTAACTGCACGGAAGCATTTTCTAACTTCAAAAATCATAATATTGAGGAAAAGAGTAACTTTACTATTTACTGTAGTGAGTAGGGCCATTTAAACTTCAATTCCTTGAGTTACAAATGAAAAAGGGACATAACCACAGATTCAGAAAAATTAATAACATATAAATTATGCAAATAAATTTGCAAAACTAGTGGTAAAGTGGGTCATATTTTAAGAAATTATTTAAAAAAAGAAGCATCAAATACTAGAGAGGAAGAGTAGAAATTACTTGCAGATAACCGTATCTGGAAAATCCAAATACAAAATCCAGTTAACTTTACTTTAAAACACAGTAATCAATTTGAAAAATGGAAGGAAAACAAACCTGCTTACAAAGGTAATAAAAAGATAAATGTTTATATATTACATTTAATAAATAACATGCAGAATTTGTATGATAAAAGCTGTAACACTCTATTGAGAAGAATAATAGAAAATTTGAAAATGGAAATCCATCTCTTATTCTTGGATATAAAAATTCATTATAATAAAGATTTTATTCTTCCATCCTATTTTTATACATGAACTCTTAATGTGATTCCAAGATGGTATTTGTTAATTTGTTTTGAGGAGGGGAAAAAGTGATTTGACAAAATTATAAGATTTATATGAAAATAAGTGATAATATAAACTATGAAAGGAGAATAAGAACTACCCTAGCTGACATTAATACAATTTATAAAGTTGCAGGCGTGAAACAGTCTGGTGCTAGTGGAAGTTATATACAGACATATCAATAGAAAGCATACTGATTCCAGAAACTGACCAAAATACAACAGGATTTTATAAAATCCTATATATCCAAACACAGGTATTTATAAAATCAAGACATTTCAAATTATTGGGCAAAAACATGCATTTCCAAATAAATGATGTTTCAAGCAACTTGCTGGCTAAAGCTAGATCTCTGTTTCTCTCTTTCCACCAAATTAATTCCAAATGTATCACTAATTTAACTACACAAAATGAAATTACAAAAGTACTAGAATAAAATAACACTTTTATGATTTTACAGTAAAAGTCTAAATGTAAAACACAAAGTCCATAAGAACTGTTAAGTATGTGGAAATTAAAGACCAGTGAATAGCAAAACAGTAAGCAAATAGAAATAAAATTAAAATCAAAGGATAAATTAGGAAAATATCTGTTAATACAGTGACAAAAAACTAATATCATAACACATAGAATTCTAGTAATATGAATAAACCAATGGAAGAAAAAGGAGTCAGTCTATAGGAAAATGTATAAGGATATGACCAGGTAGTTCAACAAAACACAAAATCTGACAATAAACATGAGAAAATGTTTAACCTAACTCAAAATCAAGAAAATTCAAGTCAAATAAATGTATCCTTTGGGTCGGAAATCGCACTGCTATGATTTATCTTATGCAAAGCCATGCCAAGAAATATATATAGGAATCTTCATGGTAATGTGTTAAATGCAAAAAACCTAAATGTTCAAAAACAGAAGACTGTTTAAATAAATTACAGTAGGCATACAACAGGACACTATACAATCATGAAAAAGAAACAATCCTGCTTACAAGGGTAATAAAAGGTAGATGAGTGTGTACTGATACTGAAAACTGGGCAAGATATACTATCTGAAAAGAAATTAAGTTACTGAGAATGAATGAGGGGAGTAGCAACACATACATTTGCATAAAAACAAATAATTTCTGTAAGGGTTGGTGGTAACACACCAAATCTGTTCACAGCATTTTCCTCTGGGCTTAGGAAGGATAATGATGGGGATGGAGGTACAAGTGAAGCTTTTATTTATAATTTTACATCCTTCATTTCAGTTTTATGGTATTGGAAGAAAAATAAGCTTGCAAGTATTTATTTTCTTTTGTTCGGAATACAAATGTTTATTTCCTCAAGAATAGCACTACTAAAAGAAGCCAAGAGTCTATAAACCCCATTAATAGATTACAATCTTCAAATAATTTAAAATCTAATGGTTCAGTTCTAAGTAACTTTTATTTCAATATTAGGTTTGGGTATTTCAACTTAATTTCTTTTCATCACCTTTCACTTTTCAGTTCCAATCTGATCTGTACATTTAAGTAATCAACCACCTTCAACAGTCACAATAAAATCTGATAAAAAGAAAGCTAATAAAAAGTAATTCATGCAATGCTTTTTGGAGTTCATCAAAAATCTCAAATGCAAAACTTGAAACATGAGTGCTCAAACAAACTGCTTAGAAACATATAATGAATTTGAATGTATTTGAATAAACATCAAAGATAACTCAACACGCAGCAAAATTTTACTGATCAGTCTCCATTAAAACATGTAACTATTGAAGAACAACAGGATTAATAAGCAGAAGTGACAACTTTGGAACTAAATCCCATAGACAGGAGAGAATGTGATAGCTAATCATCTTTCATCATGCTGTAAAGAACCTACAAATGTCATGCCTTTGGTCACAACTTCCTGATAAAATTATTTGACTCTATAAACTCACTACATATGAACATTTATACTTTTCTAAGCATAATTTGTATTATTTTAAAAATCTGGAATTTCAGACCTGAAGGAATATTACTGTTCATCCAAACTAATCTCTTCCTCTTATACATGAAGAAACCAAGGGTCATTTAAGTGTCCTTCCTATCTAATCCTCATGACAACCCTGTGTTATTAGGTTAAGATTACAGTTAACTGACATGCTTGGGGTCACTTGGTCAGTACTTCAGACATGTAAGTTATGGAAGTGGGCTCAGGAAAAGTGGTTTATTTATTTCTAATTTCAATGCTTTTCACTACACCATGTCACATGTTTCCGTGACCTCAAAAATGTCTTCAATATCCCTGGATGCTGGCTGTTGCCTTGGAAAGCTGCTAAAGCAGCTCAGACTGGCTTAATTTTTTTTTTTTTTTGGCTTAATTTTTTTTAGGTTAACAGGGTTCAAACAGTAAAATATTAATACCCTATCTTCTTCTACTCTAAATAGCTGTTAGGTATGAATGTTTTTCCTAAAATAATTTGTGATATCCTTTAAAATAAATGAATAATTAGCAATACCAGGACTAGGAATCACATGTAGTCTTTGCATCAAGACCAAAGTTCGGCAGAAATATCAGTGAGTTCGTCTGAGGTTTCAGGTACAACTGCCAGTACTTTAGACATGTTCGTTTCATCTATGTGCTATAGTGTTAAAAGAAAAGGATTTTTTGCCTTACTCATTAATAGAATATATGAATTATCCATCATCATTTAAGTATTTTCTTAACGAAATAAACAGAAACACTAAGGAAACTGCATTTGTTGTATATAATTGTCAGAACCTACAGGTAACAATTAAAATGTATGGTTATTGGTAAGGGTTCCTTTTACGATAGAAAAGATGTGTATGTAAACCTTAGTTTGCTAGATACAAAAAAAATCCAAACCAAATTGACTATACATTAGAAACACACAAAAAGTAGGAACTGGATAGGCAGTTGTATCAGTTATTCTCTACTAAATCTGTATTTCCTGCCAGATAAGTTCCAGTACTTTAGAAAAAGAACATACCTAACAACTACAGTAATATAGAAAACACAGCTAATACTTTCAAACCATCCAAATGCTATGAAGTAGCAGAGTTCTATAACAAAAACATTTCTGAAAGAAAAAAGCAAAATACGAAAAGGCAGATGATAGGAACAACTCATTAACGTGGAAGGCTTTAAATCCCAAATACAAGGTGATAATATTCAGTATAAATATATTTAAGAAAATTAGGCAAAGATAGGAATACAGTTAAGCAAAAAACAAAACCAAAATCTGATTACTATCTGACTTTTTAAGAAGAGGAGTTTCATAGAGGTATATATTAAGATACATATATTACATATATTAAGGTAGCTCATATTATATATATATAATATATATAGTTCATATATTATATAATATATACATATATTAAGATAGCTCAGTTGGTAAAGAATCCGCCTGCAATGCAGGAGACCCTGGTTGGATTCCTGGGTAGGGAAGATCTGCTGGAGAAGGGACAGGCTACCCATTTCAGTGTTCTTGAGATTTCCTTGTGGCTCAGCTGGTAAAGAATTGACTTGCAATGTGGGAGACCTGGGTTCAATCCCTGGGTTGGGAAGATCCTCTGGAGAAGGGAAAGGCTACCCACTCCAGTATTCTGGCCTAGAGAATTCCATGGACTCTATAGTCCATGGGGTTGCAAAGAGTCAGACACAACTGAGCGACTTTCACTTCATATGAGTGGTAAAAGGAAAATGAAATTTATCTAGATGAAAAAAGATAAAATGCTATTGAGCAAGAAAATCTACTGGATAACCAATAAATGGTTTTACAGATTGGCTAATTTGGTTAGGAGATAATGGGGGGAAAAGTGAAAGGTTTATGAACAGATTGTACTAAAAAAATTAAGTTTACTTTAAAAATGACAAAATTCAGGGAAGTAAACATAAAATTAAAATGCTAAATGCTGCCATTTCTCAATTATTTAAGAAGTAAATAAGTAGATGAACAAATCATCTACTTGTTCAAGATGACTTGTTCATCTACTTACTCATCATCTACTGAGAAAGTCAATAAGTATAATTTCCTTAGAGTAATATGATAAAACTTAGGGATAAAAAAGGATTTATCAATTCACTTCAAGTGTAAGAGATATGAGGGCTACAGCCAGGAAGAACACGGTATTCAACTAAGCTTCATGGGCAAATATAGTAGACATTCATTACCTGAAAGCTCAGTGATTTCATACATACATACATATATATATATATAATAGAATAGATATAAACACAAGTGAAGAGATATTTAGCTTATTGTGTGAGGCAATTTTTTTTAACTAAATCTCATTGACTGTGTCATCAAATCTGAAGAGGATTCAGTTCAGTTCAGTTCAGTCACTCAGTCGTGTCCGACTCTTTGCGACCCCATGACTTGCAGCACGCCAGGCCTCCCTGTCCATCACCAACTCCTGGAGTTCACTCAGACTCACGTCCATCGAGTCAGTGATGCCATCCAGCCATCTCATCCTCTGTCGTCCCCTTCTCCTCCCGCCCCTAATCCCTTCCAGCATTAGAGTCTTTTCCAATGAGTCAGCTCTTCGCATGAGGTGGCCAAAGTACTGGAGTTTCAGCTTTAGCATCATTCCTTCCAAAGAATTCCCAGGGCTGATCTCCTTCAGAATGGACTGGTTGGATCTCCTTGCAGTCCAAGGGACTCTCAAGAGTCTTGTCCAACACCACAGTTCAAAAGCATCAATTCTTCAGCGCTCAGCCTTCTTCACAGTCCAACTCTCACATCCATACATGACCACAGGAAAAACCACAGCCTTGACTTGACAGACCTTTGTTGGCAAAGTAATGTCTCTGCTTTTCAATATGCTATCTAGGTTGGTCATAACTTTTCTTTGAAGGAGTAAGCGTCTTTTAATTTCATGGCTGCAGTCACCATCTGCAGTGATTTTAGAGCCCCCCAAAATAAAGTCTGACACTGTTTCCCCGTCTATTTCCCATGAAGTGATGGAACTGGATGCCATGATCTTCGTTTTCTGAATGTTGAGCTTTAAGCCAACTTTTTCACTCTCCTCTTTCACCTTCATCAAGAGGCTTTTTAGTTCCTCTTCACTTTCTTCCATAAGGGTGGTGTCATCTGCATATCTGAGGTTATTGATATTTCTCCCGGCAATCTTGATTCCAGCTTGTGCTTCTTCCAGTCCAGCATTTCTCATGATGTACTCTGCATATAAGTTAAATAAACAGGGTGACAATATACAGCCTTGACGTACTCCTTTTCCTATTTGGAACCAGTCTGTTGTTCCATGTCCGGTTCTAACTGTTACTTCCTGACCTGCATACAAATTTCTCAAGAGGCTTAGGCTTTGTTTAATCCACTCCCCCCGTATCTTTGTCTCCTCCCATGCAAACAGGGTATTTTGACTGTCAGCTAAAGTATAAACCATGCTAACACCTTACACAGCTGAGCATAACACTTGACTTTTCAAACAGAAGAAAGTATTATCTTAAGAAATGTGAATTGTTACCTACTGGTTCAACTAAAACAGTCTGGAGAAAGGACAGAAATAGCTCATGATTATGTGCACTGAGAACAGAAGACTATTAATCAACAGACCTAATGCAATCTAGAAGTATAGCCAGACAAAGTGGCTTGTGTAAGTGGATAGTTACAAAAGTTTTTCTAATGCATTTCCAGCAGAACCTCTATTGAACAACATTTATTGACTCATGACACTATATAAACATTTACTGACCCATGACACTATATAAACTTGAAAACAGTAACCTTTCAAAATATTAAAATAATCAGATCAGTCCAAATTACTGAGGTTTTATTGTTTCCATACAATTAATGTGTGGAAATTGTCACTACATTCTAACTATTCTATTAACCTTAAAAGAAAAAAAGGGCAAAATTTAGTGATAATTTTGGCCAAGAGGAGACAAATGAGGAAAAATGATGATCAAGAACTAGCATAAAATTATTATTCATCTAGAATAATGAAAATATAACAATGAGTTCCTATTAGAGACTGTACTAATAATCATATACATGACCTAACTTTTAATCCTAGCAATACCATCAAGGTATTATGTACCCAGGTACTGTTAGTACAATGATCTCCATTTTATAGTCTAGAATATAAGATCAGACTAGAATAAAAGACTATAAAGCTAGTAAAAACAAAAGACCGGTATTGAATTCAGGTTTACATGGTTCCAGAATCCAGGCACTGAGCCATATTGTACTACTGCACCTCCAAGTATTTTTACTACAAAAATGTGTTCACATAGAAGAACTGCATGTATTCCAGTAGATGCAGTGGGATCCCATTTTAACAGCTCATTGAAATATGGACTCAGATAGTCCACAAGCTGTGTCATGCCTCTTATAATGCTTCAATTTCAAATAATACCCAGGGATAATTATCTGTTTGGAAGATAATAAGACTAAGAATGGCACCCCACTCCAGTACTGTTGCCCGGAAAATCCCATGGATGGAGGAGCCTGGTAGGCTGCAGTCCATGGGGTTGCCAAAAGTCAGACACGACTGAGAGACTTCACTTTCATTTTCCACTTTCCTGCATTGGAGGAGGAAATGGCAACCCACTCCAGTGTTGTTGCCTGGAGAATCCTATGGACGGAGAAGCCTGGTAGGCTGCAGTCCATGGGGTCGCACAGAGTCGGACACGACTGAAGCGATTTAGCAGCAGCAGCAAGACTAAGAAATAACTAACTCAGATTCAAAGTGCACAAAATGTTTAAATACATATTTTCCACATTGTTTCCTGTAGGATTTTTTCCAGTGGTAAATTTTCACTGGGTTACAGTTCATCAGAATCACCCTCAGAAGTAACTAGGATATCAATTTCATTTGAATTTACAACTAAAGACTCAACTGACAAAAAAACCACATGTGGTGCTTCCTTTCATGGATGACATTAAATTTTGTCTTTAGATGAATGAAATCAGCCTCCAATCTAATTTTCGATGAAGACGAATTATTTCATTTGGCAGGAGAACACCTTTTCTTTCATAGGATATTTGGCTAATAAAAAAGACTTTTCATAATTTATGCTCAAGTCTTTTAACAATATTACTGTTAAGAGCACACACTAAAAACAAATATGGATGAACTTTTACTAAGCTCAATTTATGAGAATTATATGCTGTCGAAAGTAACCAGGTGACATTGTAAGGTAGAGCTCTTATAATCAGTAGAGAAATCATGGGTTGAGTCTCAGGTTACAATTTAGCAACTTTAGCTAAATAAAGAGTAACCACCTTTTCAGCTCACTCCAGTACTCTTGCCTGGAAAATCCCATGGCCAGAGGGGCCTGGTAGGCTGCAGTCCATGGGGTCACTAAGAGTCGCACACGACTGAGCGACTTCACTTTCACTTTTATGCACTGGAGAAGGAAATGGCAACCCACTCCAGTGTTCTTGCCTGGAGAATCCCATGGATGGGGGAGCCTGGTGGGCTGCCGTCTATGGGGTTGCACAGAGTCGGACACGACTGAAGCACTTAGCAGCAGCAGCAACCTTTTCAACTAGGACTTAATGTAGAAATTTAACTCTATTTGCATACCCTTGGTAAGCAAAAACAAGACTCAAGTTGAACCTATTTAAGCATAACACTTCTATTTCTTTTAAAGTTAAATGTGCTACATTTCCTATTTTAATAATATTTATCCTTCCTTAATATATTTATAAATTTATGGGATGAGTGATTTAGCACATATCACTTCAGCAAGCTGAGCTGTTTTCCTAACTTGTGAAGACTGAATGATCATGTATGTTAAATAGCTTTGCAAACTGTCAAGCCCACACAAATACAAATTGCTATACTGATGAGTTATTTTAATTTATGGGATGAAATGATGACAAACTTTTGAAAATGATTTAGTAATCAAATTAGCCTCATTTCAATTATTGGATTAAAAAATAATCTAAAAATCCATTGTACACTGGAATAAGGAAACTGGAACCTCCCCTCAGTGAAACCATCACCTCCAGAAAAAGACGTAATTTCAAAGTCCTATTCACACAATATTTTCATGTAATTCTGGAATGTTCTAAGTGGGGTGAGTTACTCCACTAGCCCAAAATATGTTAGTGGGGTTCACTATTAAATGTTCAAAAGAATAAGCTTTCAAAAATGATGTGTCAAAGACTCTCCAAGAGAGTTCTATCAACTAACAAATGAAATATGAGGACTGTATCCAAATGGACAGGTCATCATCTTTTCAGGGGATCTGACTTATCTGACATGCTAACTTTAATTTGCCTTGAGAACAGAATTTGGCTCTCTTCAGTTTTCTCATCCCATTCAGAAATAAGATTCTGGAGAGGAAGAGTTAAAAATGAAGCGTAAGATCCAATGGTCCTTTATCTCCTAGTTCTTGTCCACTTACTCAAAATTTCAGATGAAGTCAGGAAGAGTGTTCAGCACTACTCTGGTATCTGACTGCCTACGATAAGCCCTTTTTTCCAGATCAGTTGTAATTCTCCTCCCGAAGTAAAGGGAAAGACCACATCAGCTGAAGGCAGTTGTCTTCCAATTGCTATTAAGGCAGTGTTTGTAGCTACTTATAAACATCTGTAATTTCTGAAAGAAAAGAAATATACAACAAACAAAAACAGCCTCCCTTCTACAACAACTTATATAATGGCAACTATGATATCTTTATAAGAGATAAAAGAGATTCAAAGACAACATAGAAAAAATTTTTAAATGTCTGAAACGGTTGAAAATTAGTAACTTCATGGGACAACATAGCTGTCAATATTCATACATAATGAAAATCATAAGGATCATATATACATGTAAACACATAATTGAATTTTCAGAGAAGAAGATTTATTTAAGGGATAATTTTTTTTAAAAGGCAGAGTCAAAAGGTAAAAATATTTTCAATGAAAAAGAAAAAGCTTCAAAAAAAACAACAAAAAATATAAAATAATCTATGAGATTATCAATAAACAAAAAGAAAAATCTTCTACATTAGCTATAAAAATATAGAAAAGTTCTGCTGGCTATAATGTATTGTAGAAATAAAGACCAGGTTTCCTACATTGGGGATGGAATGAATCACTTTTTTTATCTTTAGAAATTAAAAATAATTCTTAAAAAAGTGATTCAATTTATAAAAATTTACAATAAAATAAAAATATGTAACAGAAATTTATATATTTGAATCATAACTAACATATAAAATTTAAAAGTGAAATTCACTATAATAAATAGTGGGGAGATAGGGTAATTTTTTCTTTTCTATTCCTATTTTTCTTTACTGAGCATATATTACTTTAACAATGAAGAAATAATCTAGTTTTTGAAAAATTTCACATCTTCTATAAAATACTGAAATTGTAGATTGAGAACCAATGTAAATCAAGTGATTCACAAAAGGGAATTACCTTTTTCCAGGGAGTGTAAGTCTCTATAAATTCTTTTAATTCAAAGAAACTCCAAGTTCTACTGAATACATTAGAAAAATCTTTGTAGACATAATATATGTAACAAGTTATTCATAAATGATAACTTATAGTAGAAAACCACAGCATTCCCAATTAAGAATTATATATACTATCCTGATTATCTGGTGATAAAAACAAAATGACTATATTATAAATGCTCAAATAATTAAGGATCTCTAAGATTCAGATAAATAGCATAATGCACACTTAGTAGATATCTGTTACCATTTCACTGTATAGAGTATATATATGCAATGAAGAGGGGTACATTAAAAACCAGTTTTACAAAATTATTAAACTTTTAAAGCTGATACTTGGAGGTACACTATTCCTATATATTGGTTGATATGAAATAAACTGTTAAATTTATCGTACTGATTGAGAGATATAGACATAAAAATGGTTTATCACATTAAGACAGACCACGTCATAAATGTCTACATATGACCATTATAAATTATTCTAATTAGCTCCCCCATCATGGTCTCTGTTACTTGAACTAATGTATTTCATTCTTCTTTGATTCAGGACTTTCTATAATGTTTTGTATAGTATGCTTTGTACTCACTGCACTTCATAAATCTGTATATTCATTCACTGAAATTAAAAATTAAATTAATGACCTATACATTTTAATTGATCTCCATTTATTTCAAAGGTGTAGGGATAGAATAATAAATAAAACTAACATTCTTTTTACATATCCATCATAATTATTATTTGACCTAAATGAACAATCTGTGCATCTTGTTTAGACCCTACACGATCTTTAATATTTTGGACTTTTATAATAAACTATTAATATGCAAGGAGACCTGTAAAACAAAAAGCTGAGGCTTGAAGGTACAGTAGAAAAATAATCAACAACAGTTGGGATGGTTGCTTCTGGTCCTCCTCCCATCACTACAGGAGAGTATAACACAAAATTTCACCATAGGATGTAAATCAGACAAAGTACTACAGCAGCTATTACAGCAGTCATCATTTGACAGTGTACATGACTTTGGGACATAAAATACAGCAGCTCATATTTCATGTTGCACTTTGATGTCCTAGTCACAGATCTAACATGGCTCCATCTGTAAATTTTCATAATGTGACCTTAAAGTCAACACTCAACACTGCACAATGATATATGTATTTTGAACAATTTCAGAAGGTAAAATTTATAAAATTCTGATCATTTTAAAAACAGGAGCAAACTGAAAATTTCAACTTCCTTTTTAAATAAGGAATATTCAAAGTCAGTAATATTATTTTGGACTTCATTTGTTATATCTATACCAATGTGAACACTAAATAATTTCATTTACAGGTTCTTATAATCAGATTATTTATCCATGGTAATAGGTATTCACAAATTCAGGATTTTTATAAATTTTTCTTCCTGTCAGTTTTCACTATGCTATTCAAATGTCAAGTAGACACCAAGGAAATAGAGAATGAATGATTATTCCCTTCAGGAAGAAGACAGAAGAACCCTCCATCTCCAGTTCTATACATAAGCAATGACTGCACAGAAATTTAAAATATAAATAAAGTTAAAGGATATGGAAAGGTATGGTATTACATAGTCAATCTTTCAAACTCAGCTTTCTAACTAGACTTTATTAGATGGAAACTCTCAGTTTTAAAGTTCTAATTAATTATAAAGCCACTAATCAACAAAATAACTGTTCATTTTATTTAAAATCCCAAAATTGAACTCATTTTCTATATATTTGATGAGGAATAAGAAGATATTTTTGTCAAAGTCCTATACCTCCATCAAGAAACCATACAGCAATCCTCAGTCTTGAGTTTTTCTCAAATAAAAGTAACAATAAATGTATTTTTAAAACTAGAAAAATAATTAATACCTGTCAGCAGAGAAGTTTGAAAAGATTATTTCACTGGGACAAGAAAACAGAAACAGAACAAGGGCAATTATACTGTTAAAAGAATATATGTCACTTTCAAGGGCTAAAACCTTAAGGATGAATCCCTAAGGCCACATGAACAAAATGTACAAGTTAATTTAAAATATTATTTTAAATCTCTTTACTATTCAGGAAATCTTAAATAAATGTAATTCTATCTCCAGTTTTCATTAATATGGTAAGGCACTGCTAAAATATCCAGAACTTTCTCCAGATAAATTCTTATGGACCTTTATGAAATCTGTAACACAGAATTAAGTGTCACAGACCAATCAAAGGAAACTCAGTTGTAAATGTCTTGCAAATAGGCAGTTTAGCATTCTCCCCTTTAGAAAGGCCTCATGCTTAGCAAAGCCTCGATCTAAGAAGTCAACAAAGAAATTAGCAGACCCTTCCTTCCTCAGGCACACACCATACATAACAACAGACTCTTTCAGCTTCCAGGAGAAGCAGCAGGCTTTGATTTTGACCAAGGGTAAGAAAGCAGTGGATGCTGACAAATACAAATTGTCTCTGATTCCAGTAGTGACTACTTTAATGGTTAGTGTTTTAATTTATTTACTTATTTTAAAAGATAAGAATATAATATTTTGAGGAAAACAGTAAGTAAATTCTTTGACAGTCACATATTTCTTAGTCCTAGCATACATAACCTTGATTTCTACTTAATTTGAGTCAATGCTAGGCAGGTACAATTTCAAGAGCTAAATTTTTAGCTTCTTTTTTTGGTAACCTCAGTATTAAAAATTTGAAATAGCCATTTCCTAAGAATAGGGAATAATAATTTATAGAGATAAAATCTTGATAAACCTAAGAATCAGAAGAGATTCAATTAATTATTGGCTGAATAAACCAAAAGCTGAACAATTATGGCAATTATCTACTACAATCTGACACGTTTATTATAAGCAAAATGCTTAACATAAAGTAAATGTTCCTCTTGATCCAAATGCAGAGCAGTCATAAGCGATTATACATCATACTATTAACAGTCATTAAGTGATGTACATTAAATACTCAGTTATTTAATGAATATTAAAAACTAGGAAGCATTATAATAATGTGCTACTTTCTAGACAGATATACAATGACAGATATACATTAGAACGATGTGCTTTTTAAGTACATCTGGTATAACAGAAAGATAGAACAGAAATTTTCGTCTAGGTTGATATTAAAAAGAAAGCCTTCGGCACAAAAAACATAAAACAGATTTCCTTATAGATCTTTCAGAAACATAGATTATGACATTTTTCCAATATTACCCAAAAGAAAAACATATCTATGCTTACTATAAAAATTCTTCTAATGTCCTGAGTTAATTCATAACATTTTACAATAAGAATATAGCACATGGATATGTAAGTTAAAATATAATGACTGTAAAACCAACTTTTTTCAGTTTCACAAAACCTATACATAATAAAATGAAATTATAAGGAGAACCAAACAACATATTTTTCACTCTCAGACTATAAATTATTTCACTGTATAACCTTAAAACAAATCATGAATGTTTCTTATAATAGTAGTTAAACCTATTAGATTTTGGAATAGAACAACAAATTTGTATTGCTTCAAGTTACAGAAGTTTATTATTATTAAAAGAAATTTGACAAAATACTTCTGAAATGCTGAATAAGTATAAATTATTGACTGGCTACTATTCTTTTTCTTTTTTTCAAAACTCAATGACATTATAATACAGCCCAGAAAATCTACAGAGAACATTAAAAACAGCATTTTGCTAACAAATAAGCAGATAATTTAAAATGAAACTAATGAACATTTAAAAAAATTGTCTAACTTTAAATCTTAAAGACAAACTGTTATTGCAAAGCTATAAAATACATACAAGCAAATGCTGTCATATATGGCATGCCCTACTTTGGCTGTAAAATATATTTTTTTGTGTTTAATGCAGTAATTTTTGTTTGTGAAAACAGAAAAACATTTTAAAAGGAAAAAATACTTTTATCTCTCTAAAAATGGACATACAGGTATTATGGTAGTAATCATACAAAACATGTTAAATGAAACATCCCAAATAAAATGTCTAAGAACATATAGATTTTAACATTTCAGAATCTAATCATCGTCATCATTATCATCACTACTTCTACTGTGAGTCACAATCCACTCCCTGTAGACCTGAATTTTCTGTGAGCATGGTAAAGAAAAAAAGAAGCACAAAGGTTAGTTAAGTATGGCAAACTGCTTGGAAAACATGTACAATTATGAAATGGTCAAGAAGTCAATAATTTTGAAGAGGACTTCAGCTCTAAGTGGGGTAGTAATTATGGATATTATATTTCATAATCTAATAGATTTAACTAAACTCCACTGGTTGGCACATTTAATGTATAAAATAACTTGATGATATCAGTAAATTATTCCATGACTGTGTTAGAAATATTTTCTTTCTCTAGTAGGCAACTTTAATAGACTACTAGGAAGTACTATAATAATGTTTCACTTTCTAGACAGAAAGATATACAATCAGAGTGTATCTCATATTTAGTTATCAAACATAGGCACATATAATTTAGTAAAAACAGAGCACCCTTTTTAGAAAGTTAGAAAATAAAAGGACAAACATCTAAAAGTACTAAATATTTTCTAAGAGCATTGTTATTAAATCACTTAGGTTAAATTGAGGTAGATGAGATTTGAAATACTGATTGTGTGTCGCCTACTTCTTTGCAACAGTACTGGTATTTATATATTTTAGTGTTTGCTAATAGTAAAGTTTTAATTCAAAAATCACTGTTACCACTAAAGCAACAACCCACTTCTTACACCTGTGAGGGAATAATGCCAAACACAACATCCTAAAACATCTGGTGAATTCCTATAGGTATTCAGACTAATACAGTGCTTATTGCACTTGCTGAAAAATAAGTAATGGCTGACAAGGATTGTGAATTTTTAGTCATTTAAACAGCTCTTTCAGCAATTAATACTAAGACTGCCCCTCTGAAAATAATAGGCATGTTTAAAAATACAGTCAATAGTCATGGCCTTAAATCCCAAACTTTAAAGCTTTCAAAAACAATCAATGGAAAAAAGTGTAGGACAAACTTACTTATTACTGAAATCAAGAAATCAACCATGAGAAACTTTTGGTATCTCATGGCTTCCTTGTCATCTGTTCCCTAATAATGAGAATGTATGTCTAAACTTTCTTCACCACTCTAAATTCTCTTCACTGAATATTAACTATTCAGTATAGTAAAATGAATTAATAATATGTTAATTATGTTCTAATAAGGGAAGGCAGGTACTGAATAGGTATGTATGTTTCAATTGTCTAACTATGGGGGATTTCTACATTTCCAAGGAATGATATACTGTCCTTATAGAGTCTGTCAACATGCTATTTAGAACATGCTCTCTCAGTAGATTGCCAGTTTTATCCCAACATGCAATTATTTTGATGCTTTAAAAGCATTTTAACACAATGTAAACAAAATGTAAAACCACATAACTAAATGTCATATATTAACCCATTGCTTATAGTTTATGGAAGCACACTTAATGCAAAATTATATACTGGGCATGTAGTGGGTAAAATATTAAAATTTGAAATCTTTACCCTCATCACTTTAAACATAATAATATTTAAAATATCAAAGCTATAGAGGAAAGACTGTATCTCCCCACAATGTATTATTACTATGAATATTTTCAAGTCTGTACAACAGAATGACTCCTTGTTTTAAAATAAATCATTTAATTTACGATTCCATATCTAAACCACAGAAATGACTTTAAATTGGTATATCCTCTTGTGAATGTTATCTACAGCATAATCCAGATTTTAAAAGGTCCAATTTACAAAGTAAAAGCTATATAAACAGATAAAATACTCCAGCTTCAAACTTACTATTGCTCCAAAAGCTAAATTTCCTTACTAAAAGATGCTGGTTTTCATGTGAATTGCTTATTAATTTCACAGGGTTTTAAATAGACCATACAAACACAGAGCAGGAAGAAGAGTCATGGCCATTTAAACAACTTCAAAAGAAAAGGAGAACCCAAGAATTCACAATAGCAGTAGTCATGATTTTTTTCCGTATATTGTCTAACTGGACAGGAGGATTATATCTGGAATATTAGTGGTTTGAAGGAAGTACCCTAAACAGAAATGGTCTAACTGAGTAAATAAACACCATCAACTATGAAGGAACATAAGGCACAATGGCTTTCAACAAATCTAGCAAATCCAGTACAGGACTAAGAATATCCTATAAAAAGATCAGATCTGCTAAAAATTCTATATAAAATGTTACCAATATAAAAGCTTTTCTTTGCATTCAAAATACTGAAACAGCTGTTATGTAGTTTGTAAATTTTAAGACTAAAATCTATTGTTGGCTTTCACTTGCAAAGTCATGCATTAACTGTTTTCATATCAAACTTTTTGATGCCTGTAAAAAAGAAAAAAAAAATCTTATAGCACATTTAAAACCTAAGTAAGTTTAAGAAACTTTAAATTAAATTAAGCAGAAGTATAAAAGCCCAAATATCCTAATACATATTTAAAGCAATATATAGCTACCTAAAAAAAAACACTGAAGACTAAATTAATTTTAATTAATAAGTTATTTCTTCACCCACCTGTAACATTTGATTTCCAGTACCATCCCTCAATCTGTAAGGTCTGATAACTCCATCTTCATTAAAGAATCTAGGGGGTCGCAGACTCTCCACTTCATCAG
This sequence comes from Bos taurus, assembly GCF_002263795.3. NCBI lineage: Eukaryota > Metazoa > Chordata > Mammalia > Artiodactyla > Bovidae > Bos > Bos taurus. Next base: position 53,421,270 of record NC_037335.1, on the reverse strand, counting down.
AGGTCTCTGTAGCTCTAGAGGAAAATGTATAACTTGACTTTAAAATTACTCAAAAACTCCTAGTATACATTAAAATGTAACTGTTAATACTAAAAAAGATCTTTTGGACAAAATGAGACTATTACCTCACTTCTCCGTTTTAAAACCTGTCTTCTGACACAAACAGTGTAAGTTTTCTAGAAAAATGTAGAACTGTAAAGAAGTTTTTTTTATAGATTCTCTTGGATTTTCTTTGTAGACAAAAATCAGAGAATTAGCATATGAGTACTGCTTTTTCTCTTCCGATTTAAGACTTTTAATTTCTTTTGCTTTTCCTATTTCCTACTATATTGCACTACTATATTGCACTATTAGCTTCTCCAACACAATGCTAAAGATGGCGTTCAAGCACCCTTCTCTTGTTTCTAACCTTTAAAAAGAAAGCTTCTAAGAGTTCTTCATGAAGTATAGATATCAGCAACTTTTTTTTTAAGGCACTTCTCGTGAAGCCAAGTAAGTTAATTTCTACTTTTAGTTCACTAACTTTGTTTTTGGCCACTGTTACTGAAATCTTGAATGAGCAATGGATTTTAAATAGAGAATTTTCCCCAGGTCATTGCTGTAATTCTACAGTTTATCTCCTTCGATCTATTCATGTTTTAAGTCACATTACATGATTTTCTAATGTTCAAATACCTTCACATTCCTTTCTGAGGCTTGATATGTACTGTTTGAAACACACACATTGCTGAATTTGGTAATATGCTAATATTTTTGACTGTATGGACCTACATGAGATTGACTCACTTATTTGATCATTCATGCATTCAACAAATATTCACCCATTCAATAAATATAAGAGCATGTAATGTATCCAGTAGTCATGTATGGATGTGAGAGTTGGACTGTGAAGAAAGCTGAGCGCTGAAGAATTGATGCTTTTGAACTGTGGTGTTGGAGAAGAATCTTGAGAGTCCCTTGGACTGCAAGGAGATCCAACCAGTCCACCTTAAAGGAGATCGGTCCTGGGTGTTCATTGGAAGGACTGATGTTGAAGCTGAAACTCCAATACTTTGGCTACCTCATGCGAAGAGTTGACTCATTGGAAAAGCCCCTGATGCTGGGAGGGATTGGGGTCAGAAGGAGAAGGGGACAACAGAGGATGAGATGGCTGGATGGCATCACCAAGTCGATGGACGTGAGTTTGAGTGAACTCCGAGAGTTGGCGATGGACAGGGAGGCCTGGCGTGCTGCAATTGATTCATGAGGTTGCAAAGAGTCGGACACGACTGAGCGACTGAACTGAACTGAACTGAATGAATCCATAGTATAAACATATACATATGGATCAATTCTCCAGGTAAAAGCAAAAACTGGCAGAATGGATAAAAAATGTGATCCAATTATATGCTGCCCATAAGAGGCTCATTTTAGAGTCAAAGACACACATAAATTCAAAGTAAAAGGATGGAAAAACATATACAATGTAAATAATAACCAAAAGAGAACTGAAATGGCTCTACTAGGAGACAAAAAAAAAAAAAAAAGAAATGGCTCTACTAAATCAGAAACAATTAGACTTAAAAAATTCCTGTTAGACACAAAGAAGGACATTTTACTTAGAATTAATTTCTATTAGAATACAGATGATTTACACAGTTGTGTTAGTTTCAGGTGTACAGCAAAGTGAATCATTTACACATACACCTACATCCATTCTTTTTTAGATTCTTTCTCCATATAGGCCGTTACAGAGTACTGAGTAGAGTTCCCTGTGCTATATAGTAGGTCCTTACTATTATCTATTTATATATAATAGTGTGTATATGTCAAACCCAATCTTCCAATTTATCCCTCCCTTCCCTACCCCTTGGCTTCCTTCGTATCTCAGATGGTAAAGAATCCGCCTGTAAAGCAGGAGACCCCAGTTCGATTTCTGGGTTGGGACGATCCTCTGGAAAAGGGATAGGTTACCCATTCCAGTATTCATGGGCTTCCCTGGTGGTTCAGCTGGTGAAGAATCCACCTGCAATGCAGGAGACCTGGGTTCCATCGCTGGGTTGGGAAGATCCCCTGGAAAAGGGATAGGCTACCCACTCCAGTATTCTGGCCTGGAGAATTCCATGGACTGTATATAGTGCACGGGGTCGCAAAGAGTTGGACACGACTGAGCGACTTTCATTTTCTCGTTCCCTTACCCCTGGTAACCAGTTTGTTTCCTACATTTCTAACTATTTATGCTTTGTAGATAAGTTCATTCATACCATTTTTGTAGATTCCACATGTACGCAATATCATGTATTTGTCTTTGACTTACTTCACTCATTCTGACAATCTCTAGCTTCATCCATATCACTGCAAATGGCATTATTTTATTCTTTTTTATGGCTAGTAATATTCCATTGTATATCTGTACCACATCTTCTTTATTCATTCATCTGTTGATGGACATTTAGGTTGCTTCCATATCCTGGCTACTGTAAACAGTGCTGCAGTGAACACTTGGGGGGCATGTATCTTTTGGAATTATGGTTTTCTCCAGATATAAATGCCCTTGAGTGGGACTGTTGTATCATACACTAGCTCTATTTTTAGTTTTTTAAGGAACTCCCATATTGTTCTCCATAGTGGTTGTACTAATTTATATTGTCACCAGCTTGTAGGAAGGTTCGCTTTTCTCCACACCCTCTCCAGCATTTATTGTCTGTAGATTTTATTGATGATGGCCATTCTGACTGGTTGTAGTTCTGATCTGCATTTATCTAGCATTAATAATCAGTGATACTGGCATCTTTCCATGTGCTTTTTTAGCCATCAGTATGTCTTCTTTTGAGAAATGTCTGTTTAGGTCTTTCACACATTTTTTGATTGGGTTGTGTCTTTCCTATTGATCTGCATGAGTTGTCTGTATATTTTGGATATTAATCCACTGTCAGTTTTCATTCCGATCCCAAAGAAGTTCAGTTCAGTCAGTTCAGTCACTCAGTCGTGTTTGACTCTTTACAACCCCATGAATGGCAGCACTCCACGCCTCCCTGTCCATCACTAACTCCTGGAGTTTACTCAAACTCATGTCCATTGAGTTGGTGATGCCATCCAGCCATCTCATCCTCTGTCGTCCCCTTCTCCTTCTGCCCCCAGTCTCTCCCAGCATCAAGGTCTTTTCCATCCCAAAGAAAGGCAATGCCAAAGAATGTTCAAACTACTGCACAACTGCATTCATTTCACATGCCAGCAAAGCAATGCTCAAAATTCTCCAGGCTAGGCTTCAAATAAGCAGGATGACAATATACAGCCTTGACATACTCCTTTCCCAATTTGGAACCAGTCTGTTGTTTCATATCCAGTTCTAAGTGTTGCTTCTTGACCTGCATACAGATTTCTCAGGAGACAGCTCAGGTGGTCTGGTATTCCCATCTCTTTCAGAATTTTCCACAGTTTGTTGTGATCCATACAGTCAAAGGCTTGGCATTTTCAATAAAGCAGGAGTATATCATGAAAAATCCTTGACTGGATGAAGCACAAGCTGGAATCAAGATTGCCGGGATAAATATCAATAACCTCAGATATGCAGATGACACCACCCTTATGGCAGAAAGCGAAGAGGAACTTCACCCATCTGTTGTCAGTTGCTTTGTTTGCAAATATTTTTGCCCACTCTCAGGGTGGTCTTTTTGTTTTGTTTACGGTTTCCTTTGCTGTGCAAAAGCTTTTAAGTTTAATTAGGTCCCATTTGTTTACTTTTGTTTTTATTTTAATTTTCATTACTCTAGGAGGTGGATCAAAAAAGCTCTTGCTGCAAATTATGTCAGAGTATTCTGCCTATGTTTTCCTCTAAGAGTTTTATAGTATCTGGTCTCCAGTTTAGTTCAGTTCAGTCACTCAGTCATGTCTGACTCTTTGTGACCCCATGGACTGTAGCACACCAGGCCTCTCTGTCCATCAGCAACTCCCAGAGTTTACTCAAACTCATGTCCTTTGAATCGGGGATGCCATCCAACCATCTCATCCTGTTGCGTCTCCTTCTCCTTTCGCCTTCAAATCTTTCCCAGAATCAGGGTCTTTTCAAATGAGTCAGCTCTCCACATCAGGTGGCCAAAGTACTGGAGTTTCAGCTTCAACATCAGTCCTTCCAATGAATATTTAGGATTGATTTCCTTTAGGATGGACTGATTGGATCTCCTTGCAGTCCAAAGGGACTCTCAAGAGTCTTCTCCAACACCACAGTTCAAAAGCATCAATTCTCGGCGCTCAGCTTTCTTTATAGTCCAACTCTCACATCCATACATGACTACTGGAAAAACCATAGCCTTGACTAGACGAACCTTTGTTGACAAAGTAATGTCTCTGCTTTTGAATATGCTATCTAGGTTGGTCATAACTTTTCTTCCAAGGAGTAAGCGTCTTTTAATTTCATGGCTGCAACCACCATCTGCAATGATTTTGGAGCCCCCAAAAATAAAGTCAGCCACTGTTTCCACTGTTTCCCCATCGATTTGCCATGAAGTGATGGGACCAGATGCCATGGTCTTAGTTTTCTGAATGTTGAGCTTCAAGCAACTTCTCCACTCTCCTCTTGCACTTTCATCAAGAGGCTCTTTAGTTCTTCTTCACTTTCTGCCATAAGGGTGGTGTCATCTACATATCTGAGGTTATTGAGATTTCTCACAGCAATATTGATTCCAGCTTGTGCTTCATTCAGCCCAGTGTTTCTCATGATGTTAAGTTAAATAAGTTAAATTTATAAGTTTATAAACTGCATATAAGTTAAATAAGCAGGGTGACAATATACAGCCTTGACGTACTCCTTTTCCTATAGTATAGTATCTGGTCTTACATTTAGGTATTTAACACATTCTGAGTTTATTTTTATGTATGATGTTAGGAAGTGTCCTAACTGTATTCATTTACATGCAGCTGTTCAGTTTTTCTGGCACCACTCATGGAGGAGACTGTCTTTTCTCCATTGTATATTCTTGCTTCCTTTATCAGAGATAGGGTGACCATAAGTGCATGGGTTTATCTAAGGACTTTTTATCCTGTTCCTTTGATCTGTATCTCTGTTTTTGTTCCAGTACTATTCTGTTTTGATTACTACAGCTTTGTAGTATAGTCTGAAGTCAAGGATCCCAATTCCTCCAGTTCTGTTTTTCTTGCTCAGGATTGCTTTGGCTATTCATGGTCTTCTGTGCTTCCACACAAATTGTATCATTTTTCTGGTTTAATTCTGTGAAAAATGCCATTAGGTTCATAGGGATTTCACTGAATCTGAAGATTGCCTTGAGCAGTATAGTTATTTTGATTTTCCCAATCCAAGAACTTGGTATATCTTTCCATCTCTTTGTGTGGTCTTTGATTTCTTTCGTCAGTGTCTTATAGTTTTCAAAGTACAGTCTTTTGCTTCCTTAGGTAGGTTTATTCCTAGATATTTTATTCTTTTTGATGTAATGGTAAATGGGAATATTTCCTTGATTTCTCTGATTTTTTGTTGTTAGTGTATATGAATGCAAGAGATGTCTGTGTATTAATTTTATAGCCTGCAATATTACCAAATTCACTGATGAGCTCCAGCAGTTTTCTGATAGCATCTTTAGGATTTTCCATGTACAGTATCATGTCATCTGCAAACAGTGACAGTCTTACTTCTTTTCCAATTTGGATTCATTTTATTTCTTTTTCTTCTCCGACTGCCATGGAAAATTCGTTATTTTTATTGACTTTTGAGTTTATCTGATGACTCAGATCAGATCAGATCAGTCACTCAGTTGTGTGTGACTCTTTGCGACCCCATGAATCGCAGCACGCCAGGCCTCCCTGTCCATCACCAACTCCCGGAGTTCACTCAAACTCACGTCCATCGAGTCAGTGATGCCATCCAGCCATCTCATCCTCTGTCGTCCCCTTCTCCTCTTGCCCCCAGTCCCTCCCAGCATCATAGTCTTTTCCAGTGAGTCAACTGTTTGCATGAGGTGGCCAAAGTACTGGAGTTTCAGCTTTAGCATCATTCCTTCCAAAGAAATCCCAGGGCTGATCTCCTTCAGAATGGACTGGTTGGATCTCCTTGCAGTCCAAGGGACTCTAACACCACAGTTCAAAAGCATCAATTCTTCAGCGCTCAGCCTTCTTCACAGTCCAACTCTCACATCCATACATGACCACAGGAAAAACCATAGCCTTGACTAGACGAAACTTTGTTGGCAAAGTAATGTCTCTGCTTTTGAATATGCTATCTAGGTTGGTCATAACTTTCCTTCCAAGGAGTAAGCATCTTTTATTTTCATGGCTGCAGTCCCCATCTGCAGTGATTTTGGAGCCCAGAAAAATAAAGTCTGACACTGTTTCCACTGTTTCCCCATCTATTTCCCATGAAATGATGGGACCAGATGCCATGATTTTCGTTTTCTGAATGTTGAGCTTTAAGCCAACTTTTTCACTCTCCACTTTCACTTTCATCAAGAGGCTTTTTAGTTCCTCTTCACTTTCTGCCGTAAGGGTGGTGTCATCTTCATATGTGAGGTTATTGATATTTCTCCCGGCAATCTTGATTCCAGCTTGTGTTTCTTCTAGTCCAGTGTTTCTCATGATGTACTCTGCATATAAGTTAAATAAACAGGGTGACAATATACAGCCTTGACGTACTCCTTTTCCTATTTGGAACCAGTCTGTTATTCCATGTCCAGTTCTAACTGTTACTTCCTGACCTGCATACAAATTTCTCAAGAGGCAGATCAGGTGGTCTTGTATTCCCATCTCTTTCAGAATTTTCCATAGTTTATTGTGATCCACACAGTCAAAGGCTTTGGCATAGTCAATAAAGCAGAAATAGATAGATTTCTGGAACTCTCTTGCTTTTTCCATGATCCAGCGGATGTTGGCAATTTGACCTCTGGTTCCTCTGCCTTTTCTAAAACAAGCTTGAACATCTGGAAGTTCACAGTTCACATATTGCTGAAGCCTGGCTTTGGAGAATTTTGAGTATTACTTTACTAGCGTGTGAGATGAGTGCAATTGTGCAGTAGTTTGAGCATTATTTGGCATTGCCTTTCTTTGGGATTGGAATGAAAACTGACCTTTTCCAGTCCTGTGGCCACTGCTGAGTTTCCAAATTTGCTGGCATATTGAGTGCAGCACTTTCACAGCATCATCTTTCAGGATTTGGAATAGCTCAACTGGAATTCCATCACCTCCACTAGCTTTGTTCGTAGTGATGCTTTCTAAGGCCCACTTGACTTCACATTCCAGGATGTCTGGCTCTAGCTGAGTGATCACACCATCGTGATTATCTTGGTCGTGAAGATCTTTTTTGTACAGTTCTTCTGTGTATTCTTGTTATCTCTTCTTAATATCTTCTGCTTCTGTTAGGTCCATACCATTTCTGTCCTTTATCGAGCCCATCTTTGCATGAAATGTTCCTTTGGTATCTCTGATTTTCTTGAAGAGATCCCTAGTCTTTCCTATTCTGTTGTTTTCCTCTATTTCTTTGCATTGATCACTGAAGAAGGCTTTCTTATCTCTTCTTGCTATTCTTTGGAACTCTGCATTCAGATGTTTATATCTTTCCTTTTCTCCTTTGCTTTTCGCTTCTCTTCTTTTCACAGCTATTTGTAAGGCCTCCCCAGACAGCCATTTTGCTTTTTTGCATTTCTTTTCCATGGGGATGGTCTTGATCCCTGTCTCCTGTACAATGTCATGAATCTCATCTGATGACTATGATTCAATAATTATATTTGTGAAACCAAAGTTATAGGCAGAAGAAACTGAGGCTTTTTTCTAATCTTAACTTTAAACTAAAACAGTAAATACTGAATCATGGTAATAGTATGAAATATTGACTTAAAAGGAGCAGCTCACTTAATGACAATGATTATTCCTATAGAACAGAACGTGAACGATAATACAAAAGAAAAAAGATCAGGGAGATATTCACCCATTAACTATGTAAGTTAGGTTTTAAGTTAAATTCATTAGCATGAATTTAATAAATTGTTTTATATTACAAACTTGTAGAATATAGGCAGCAATAATGTAACTACTAAATTTTAGTCTTATAATAAATTTAATTTGGAGGAAAAAAGAACATGTTTTAAAATTATTTGCACAAGTGAAGAGAAACAGAAAAGATGTAATAGTTCACAGCAAATTAAATCATAAAAAAGGTATGAACACAAGCTGAGTTTGCATGAGGAATATAAAAAGTCATTCTTTATTTCTCAGAAAAGGAATTAGAGTATTACATTTGCTAATTTTATAACTAATGTATAGAATTACATTATTGTAAAGTATTTCAATCAAAGTAAGTAAAAAGCTGAATTTGCCAAACCTTTCCTCCCAAGGCTGCTGGGAATGAACGATGAATAAAGCAGAACTGAAGCTGAAATGATGCAATGCAAAAAAGTATCAAAAGCAATTAGGAAGATCAGATCCAACTTACTGTTATTATTGGGTTCATAGTTAAGTGCCTTGGGTCAAACAGATTTACCTCATTTCTCTTGGTTGAAGCATTTTACATCAGGAGAATTTACCTTTTTATTCCCTGAAATGTACTGCTAGCCATGTCTATGATGCCTCCAGTTGGCCTTGTCACTGCTCCAACTAAACCTTTCCCAACACCTTTAAAGAAACCAGTTGCTCCTTCTTTCTGAGCTCCTGGAAAGAAAAAAGACAAGAGTTTTTGACAACTGGATTAAGAATGAAAATGGAATTAATTCATGAAATATATATATCACCCAAAAGAATTATTATACTCACCTTTGATTGGTTTTGTAACAATTCCTGTTATGCCACTTACAAAACCCTAGAGGAAAAGCACAAATGAAAATTTACAATAATTTGATGTGATATTTTGAAGAACCAAGTCTGGCTTACAAAAGAAATGCAGAATTCTGCTTTCTAGATGCCACAAGAATTAATATATTTCCTACATATTCTATTTAAACAGAGTATTTTGAAGGCTACTGACATTTTTTTATATATGACAACCCACTGCTCCTCTAACATCCAAATAATATTTGAGTGAATGCAAGTTTTCTATTTCCTTTCTCATAGAATGTGGCTTTAAAAGATATTCCTCAAATGTTCACAACTATGGGAAATTTCTTACAGAAACTAGGCCTTTTCCTCCACGAGTGATGCCTTCCCTAAGACCAGCTGGTTGCTTATTCATGGCTTCTCTTCTCTTCTGTTGGTAGTCTTCATCCATAGTCATAGCTGCCACCCCTTTAGCCATAGCACTGGTGATTTTGGAGGCAGCACCAGCTAGTCCACCTGGCAAAAGTATAACACTTTTAGTAAAAACCAAACATATCCTTACTTTCTAGCATAATGATCCTTGGTGGGCATTCTGTTTCTTACCAACAGCTCCACCAACTAGTGCTTTCAGTCCTAGTGCCATTCCTTCCACAAACTCTTCAGGACCCTGGATGGCTCCCTAAAGGGTCAAAATATAACAACAGTAAATAAAGTTACTGTTACTTTTAAAGGTAAATTTTTAAAAAAATATACAAGGAAGGCAGTAGTGACAAAAAGAATAAAGATGTCCTAGAGAAGTGACATCAGAAGAAAACTTCACATTAACAGAATTCTCAGATATTTCATGACTTTTGAAGTACAAAGGATAAAGTGCTGGAAGTTGATCCAAACTTAGAAAGAAATATGGCTATTCACCAAAGTGTACAAAAGACGCTTACATGGATTATAAGCTACATATGAGAAGGTAACCACAAACTACTCTTGAAAAATTTTCAGAAAAAGAAATAAAAACACTTTAATTCTTAGTATTTCTAATGTTTTAGGTTACAGTGTACAAAATAAATATCAAATGTATTTTATTTTTCATTATCCTCTATGTTTAAAAGTCAAAGTGGGAGAGTTTTGAATGTTTTGACAGGAATTTTTAAGGGACATAGACCAATCATAATTTCTGCCACTGAATATCAAGATTGCTTCGCACACTGTCAGCTTACATGGTTATTTTTACTGTCCCATACCACTGTGCAAAGCAAGACTGCATGTCCATGGGAATCTTGATTCTACTATAGTGTAAACTTTATCCACTTTTAATATTCCAACAGATCACTTAAAATTTGGTATTTCTTAGTAAAGTCTTAAGTTTTGAAGGAAAAGGTAAACATTTCCTCCAAGATTTTGCAAAACCTCTTACCATTGCTTCAAAATAATGTCCTTTTGTTGTTTTCAAAAATCTATTTACACCTACAACTCAAGTTAACGATTGGGGTGCATTATTCTCACTATTTTTAATTGAAGTATAGTTCATTTACAATGTTGTGTTGGTTACCAGTATACACTAAAGTGATTCAGTTATACATATTTGTGTGTGTGTGTATATACTTCTTCATACTCTTCCCATTATGGTTTTTTACAGGATATTGAATATACTTCCCTGTGATATATACATTAGGAACTTGTTGATCATCTGTTTTATATATAGCAACTTCTATCTGCTAATGGAATGAATTATTTATTCAAAAGGATTAGTGTCATGTATTGTACAAGATTATATTACCTGGTAAGGTTCATAAAAAAATGCTTCTACACCTTCAGAAAATTCTCTTATCAAGCCAAAGGGATTTCCCAAAACATCAAGTCCAAGAATGAGTACGTACATCTGTTTAATGGCCTAAAAATGAAATATAAACATTAGTCAAATCAGATAATCAGAGTTAATATTTTTTTCCTTACATTTAGTACACGTATCTAGTTTTTTTTTCAGGCTAACATTCTCACCAGCAATTTCAAACTATCCCATATCACCTTATTCATCACTAGTCTTAGTTTAAAAAAGCAATTTGGTATTAGAATATGAGAAATAATATGACCTATTTACATAGAGTTTTGGAATATTCAAAATACTTTTACAACTATGTGCGACAGTTGTTATTACTGCCACCATTTTATAAACTACAGAAGCACACAGGTCAAACGATGCTGAGTCATATAGACAGTAAAACTGAGATCCAAACCCAGATTTCTTTCTTTTTTTTAAAAAAAAATATTTATTTTAATTGGAGGCTAATTAATTTACAGTACTGTAGTGGTTTTTGCCACACATTGACATGAATCAGCCACAGGTGTACATCTGTCCCCCTGTCCCAAACCCCCCTCCCTCCTCATCCCATCCCCCTGGGTTGTCCCAGTGTACTGGCTTTGACTGCCCTGTTTCATGCATCAAACTTGGACTGGTCATCTATTTCACATATGGCAATACACATGTTTCAATGCTATTCTCTCAAATCATCCCACCCTTGCCTTCTCCCACAGAGTCCAAAAGTCTGTTCTCTGCATCTGTGTCTCTTTTGCTGTCTTGCATAAGGGTCATGCTTACTATCTTTCTAAATTCCATATATACGCATTAATATACTGTATTGGTGTTTTTCTTTCTGACTTACTTCACTCTGTATAATAGGTGCCAGTTTAATCCACCTCATTAGAACTGACTCAAATGCGTTCCTTTTTATAGCTGAGTAATATTCCATTGTGTATATGTACCACAACTTTCTTATCCATTCATCTGCCAATGGACATCTAAGTTGCTTCCATATCCTACCTATTGTAAACAGTGCTGCGATGAACACTGGGGCTCAGTTCTGGTTCTCTTGGTGTGTATTCCCAGCAGTGGGATTGCTGAGACATATGGCAGTTCTATTTCCAGTTTTTTAAGGAATCTCCACACTGTTCTCCATAATGTAAACCCAGATTTCTTAAGTCATGCTCAGTGATCTGTCCACCATACAACAGTTATCCTAATGCTCTGTAAGTTATACCATAAAATATAGGACTCCTTAGAGATGGAGAAAAATCCAATAAATATCTAGCTTGACTAAATAACTTAATTACATTAAAAATATCCTGTGTTCAGTTACTTACTGATAAATAGTTCCCCTTGACCTATTTTTTTTTAAGTAAGTGAAGTGAGTTACTCAGTTAATTACCATTTAAAGATTTATATCTAGTTCACACTGATCCAGGAAGATTTCTGTCAAAGACTAAAAGTAAAGGTAAAATCTGAAATGGTAGTAGGGCTTAATTTCTTTCCACAACCCTGAGGAGAAAAACCAAGTTCTAAAATTTTGAAAATGGCTATTCATTTACTTGCCAAATCTAAATTATGTATTACATATGTGGTTTCACTATTTTATATCAGTCTGTCCCTCTGTAAAATAATCTCAGACAAACCTGCTTTGAATAGTGTCTTATTACTTCAGACTGTAGTTCAGCTGTTGTATGGAACTGATAATTGAGTTCAAAAAATGCTAGCCTAAAAAGAAAACACAACAAAAAACATAAAAATGCATATGGGTCTCACTCATGAACATGAACTGCACTTCTCAATTCTGTCCTACTGTGACCTACACAGAAAATGCTTGATTCACTGAGACAAATAGAAATTGCTCAAGAATGGCCAGGATTCAATTGTTGCAGGTTTTCCCTGATTAGCTGACAGCTGAAGAATCACCCTAAGTTTGTATGTGTGTCCTCTGTCACGTCCAGCTCTTTGCAACTCCATGGACTATGGCCCACCAGACTCCTCTATTTGTGGGATTTTTCTATCAAGAATACTAGCAGGTTGCCATTTCCTCCTCCAGAGGATCTTCCCAACCCAGAGATCAAACCCACATCTCCTCCCTAGGCAGAGGGATTCTTTATCACTGAGCCACATGGGAGCCCTCACCATCATTTTATTTATAACCTGTTCACAGCATATACCTGGATCCACTAGTTGGGAAGTTTTATGCTAAGGCTATAGTCCATGGGGTCACAAAGAGTCGGACATAACTGAGTGACTGACACTTCCTTTCTTTCATGCTAAGGATAGGACAGCAGCAAGATTAGAAATCTCATCCAATTTTTCATGTCTGCAAATCTATGTTTTTTACTTTGACTATTTCCTTTTATCTAGATTTACAGTTACCACTTTGGACTCACTGATTCTTACTACTATTCTTTTTTTTTTTTCTTTAGTTTTTTTCTTGATTCTTACTACTATTCTTAATAACAGTTCTAGGTGCTATCTGCAAAGGTCATTCTCATCTATAGACTCCACTCAGACTCTGAGTCTCTGGTCAGATACTTCAATAGCTTACATTATGACACATTAAAGTATAAATTCTTGACTGTACCATTTAAACAGATTCCTTCATTTCTGCTATCATAGTATTCATTTTCTCCTAGTTACATATGCTTTAAAGAGTCTTGATACCATAGGCCTTAAAGTAGCATCTTTAAAAGCACTACACATCACATCTTTGAGTATATACATCTTCTTAGGGATCCTTGCCTAAGTAAAAAAGGTATTGCATAACACATAAACTTGCACAGCCTCTTTTTTTCTTTTTTCAACCATGCCATATGGTGTATGGAATCTCTGGACCAGGATTCAAACCCTCTCCCCCTACAGTAGGAGCTTGGAGTTTTAACCACTGGACAACCAGGGAAGTCTCTGTCCCTCTGTATTAAGGAAATTTTTTAATAATTACTCTGCTATTTAATAGTTAAGGCAATATATTAAATTATATTTAGCCTTTGATCTGGAATTTACATACTTTTTTACTTACAAAATTTTAAAGTAAATATAAAAATGGGCTTTTTGTCAATTTATAGATTTGAATTATAAACATACTTAAAAACTACATCTTGTACATCTGTGAGAGTGGCACCAATACTCTTCAGCAAAAGATGTAAAGAACGAATTGCCATCAGTCCTTCATGCTGTTCTGAATCTTTCGGTTCTTCACCACCTGAACTCAGTGAAACACTTAAATGCAACTAAAGAAATAAACAGATAAATATTTAAATCACTTTCTTTATAATAACTCTTAAAATTCAATCTCATTCTAAATTTACTATACCATACATAAGATTTCAAATAACCTAGATATTAATTTTGATATAATTAATAAGTGGAATGTTAAAGGAATTTAAAATCTAAACAGCACCTTTAAAAATTTTAAATCCAACAATGTAATGTATGTTATTTAGCTCAATCCAATTCTTTTGGTAAACCTAGGAAAATATTAATCTTTATAAATTTTTAGTAACAGTAACAATCTAGAAGTTGAAGTTGTGGAAAATAACTCAAATATCTCCAAAATTTCTCCAAGTTGAATGTTTCAACTATTAGAATTAAGTTATCATGGTGAAAGAAAGTGAAGTAGCTCAGTCATGTCCAACTCTTTGTGACCCCATGGGCTGTAGCCTACCAGGCTCTTCTGTCCATGGAATTTTCCAGGCAAGAGTACTGGAGTGGGTTGCCATTTCCTTCTCCAGGGGATCTTCCCAAACCATGGATCGAACCTGGGTCTCCCGCATTGCAGGCAGACGCTTTACCATCTGAGCCACCAGGGAAGCATGGTGAAGCCAGTTAAAAACATTTTTATATTATATGCATGTGTGTGTGTGTGTGTGTGTGTGTGTGTGTGTGTGTGTATACATATATATAGAAGTCACTCAGTTGTGTTTGACAATGTGATCCCATGGACTGTAGCCCACCAGGCTCCTCTTTCCATGGGATTTCTCCGGGCAAGAATACTGGAGTGGATTACCATTCCCTTCTCCAGAGGATCTTCTGGTCCAGGGATCAAACCTCGGTTTCCTGCATTGCAGGCAGATTCTTTAGTCTTTCAGCTACAGAGAAGATCAGCATGGTGTACACAGTTATACAGCAATTTTCTTCAGATATTATGCAACTCATAGAAATTTTATGTTAAGAACTTACTTTTAGTTCTGTTCAATCTTCAGTTTTTAAATCAAGGTTATTTTATAAAATTATTTGAAACTTTAATATCATATATAAAAGTTTGAAAATTATCAGTCAACACTTTAATAGATAGTAAATGAACATAATGTTAGGTCAAATGTAAACATATAAACAAATACTATAGGTGGCTTTCACATATAAAAGAGTATAAAAATAAATAAAAATTAGAAGTATCATTCCTTTCTAACTTATATTTGAATGGTGAAGTTGCAGAATTTATATACTATCAAAGAACAGAACTGAAATGCTATATTCCCCAAAACTGATCAAATCAATTTGCTATTAACTAGATTACCAAGGATAATAAAAATGACTTTTATTTTCCCCCTACCTTGATAGGAGATATATGAAAGTATTCATAGAGACTGACTTGTGATGAATCTACTAATGAGACTATTTTATATTCTTCTTGGAAAGCTTCTATGTCTTTATGAAAAAGCTCAACCTATAAAGGGACATAAAATATTAAAAACTTAAGGAATATATCTGTGTAAGTATTAAGCCAATACATTTGCAATGGAAAAAACAAAAATGAGATTATGATAACAATTTTGTTCACAATACTATAAAAAGAATAAAATACTCAAATTTAGCAAAAAGAAGTATAAAACGTATACTCAAATGATAAAAACTCTCTTGAAAGAAAATGAAGATCTACATAAATGGAAAACATCCCATGTTCAAGGGTTGGAAGACTTAATACTGTTAAGATGGCACCTCTTCCAAGTTGATCTGTACATCCAATGTAATCACTATCAGAACCCTACATGACTTCTCTGAAGAAGGCAAGCTGATTCTACAATTCATATGGAACTGCAAAGGGATCCAAAATAGCCAAAACAATCTTGAAAAAGAACTAAATACCAATATTCATACTTCTCAATTTCATAATTTACTGACATCAGACTCTTAATTATACCATATACAAAAATTAACTCAATATGAATGAAACACCTAATTTTAAGAACTTAAAGTTTAAAATGCTTAGAACACAGGGCTAAATCTTTTAACTTTGGATTTGGCAAAGGAGTCTTAGAAATGACACCAAATACATGAGCAACAAAAGAAAAAATATTTTGGACTTCAGTAACATCAAAAGCTTCTGTGCTTCAAAAGACAAATAGAAAGTGAAACACAACATAAAGAATTAGAGAAGATATTTGCAAATCATATATCAGACATGGATGGGGCTTGCATTCAAAATACATAAAGAACTTTTACAATTCAATTAAAAAACAAACCCATTAAATAACAGGCAAAAAATTTGAGCAGACATTTCTCCATAGCAGATATGCAAGCAGTCAATTAACAAATTACCAAATCAAAAGTATCCAACATAATTACTCATTAGATAAATGCAAATCAAAACCACAGTGATATATACTACTTCACACCTACTAGGACAGCTTGAATTAAAAGGACAGACAATTACAAGTATTAGTGAGATCTGATGAAATCAGAATCTTCATATATTCTGCTGAAGAGTATAAAATGATGCAGTAACTATGGACAACTGTCTAGAAGTCTTGAAATTATTAAACAGAGCTACCAACTTCCTAGCAATTTCACTCCTAGGTAAATACCCAAGAGAACTGAAAACATATGTCCACATAAAAACTTGTACAAAAATACTCACAGCACCATTATTCATAATAGCCAAATTGTACAAACAACCCTAATGTCTACTAACTGATGAATGGATAAACAAAATGTGGTGTATCTATACAGCCGAATATTACTTGGCCATAAAAAGGAATCTGATACATGCTACAACATGGATGAACCTCAAAAGCATTATGCTAAATCAAAGGAAATACATCAAAGGACACTATATAGTGTATGATTCCATTTATACTAAATATCTATAATAAGAAAATCCATAGAAAGTACATTAGTGTTTGCATAAGGCTAAGGCAGTTTTCTTTCAGGGGTGAAGAAAATGTTCTAGAATCAGTGGTGATGGTTGCATAA
Source organism: Bos taurus (assembly GCF_002263795.3). Classification (NCBI taxonomy): domain Eukaryota; kingdom Metazoa; phylum Chordata; class Mammalia; order Artiodactyla; family Bovidae; genus Bos; species Bos taurus. The sequence goes on along the minus strand of NC_037335.1, from coordinate 53,404,547 downwards.
TTCTGAATATACTAAAAACTACTAAACTACACAATTTAATTGGGTAAAATGTATAGTATGTGAACTATAGCTCAATGAACTGTTATTAAAAGGAAAAAAGGTATAATTTCCTTGTCTTTATCTGTGTACAACTGACCCTTGAACAACAGAGATTTGAAGTACAAGGATCTACTTATACATGTTCCCTTCCCCCCACCCCATGCTAAATACTACGGTACTATACAATCCTCAGTTGTGTGACTCCTTGGATGCAGACCCTTGGATACGGAGGAACTAGGTGTGCACAGGGCCAAATATACATTATACACAGATTTTCAACTGAGAACAGGGTTGGTGCCCATCACCCCCACATTGTTCAAAGGTAAACTGTAGTTTGTTTTATCTTCAAAATTCTTTCTAAAAGAACAGCTGAAAAATAAAACATCTCTTATCCACCTAACAATTGTAATTTTATCATCTATCAGTTACAAAGAACATATTATATTTATTTTCCTTATCTCTTTTCTCATCAAATATCCTGATCATATCCAAATTTCTAAATTATCAATCAACACAAAAGTAACACAGGAAAATAAAATAGGAAGAAATAAGTGATGTAAACATGACTGATTATCCTCTTCCTCTTTTACTGGTTTAAAACTTTTCCTCTTATTTGTTACCTTATCTTCAGAAGGTTAGCTGTCTTGCTTCCACCTTCTATCATTTGAGTATGTGATTTCCACCAACGTAGAACCATGGTAGCAGAATAAAATTTTTTTAATTTTTAAAAACATGTTAATACATTTAAGAATGTACAATGTTATCATTGTTTTCTAAAGTCCCCCTCTTTCCCTAAATCAATGCTACTATTTTAAGTCTCACCTCTGTTTTTTCAGTGACTTCAGCTGGTGTCATAAGTTCTGATACAGCATAGACAAATCCAAGATCTAACCTGAGATCCATTTCTTGGATCAACACTTTGAAATACCTATAAATAGCAAGGTAAAACATTTTAAGGTAAAACAAGGTAAAACATTTAAAAATTATCGATTAACTGAATTAACAAAATTATAAAAGAAAAAATATAAGACATATATTAAAACATTGACACTTAAGACTTTCTAGGTGAATGAATTAAAAACATAATGGCAACACTGTTCATAATAGAAACAAACTCAAAATGTGACAATGCCTACAAAGAAAAAATTGATAAGTAAACTGGCACAAAGTAACACAAGGAAATATGACATACAAGTGATAATAAATAAACTCTAGCTATATACAACAAAATAAATTAATTTTAGTAAAAATTTGAATAGAAAAAGCAAGCCCAAGGCATATATTTACAGTTCGAAAAAAATTTAATTAGCACAACTTTTGGCAAAGTAAGAAGCATAATGTTTAGCTACACATAAATAATAAACCAGTATTTTTAAAAGGGAATAAAAACAGTATTTATCTTGGTGATAGGGTGGAGGAAACAAGAAATATGGGAGTGATACGTAGATGGATGCTTCTGTCACTGTTCTGTTTTTTGAAATGGGTGGTGACTGAATTTGAATATACTATTTTCTTTCTTGTTTATAAAACAGTATGCAGTAATGATAGACAACAGAGAAAACAAATAAAAAAGAAAGTAATAAAATACACATAATTCAGAAATGACTATTATTAATATCTATGTATAATTCATTTGAAGCCTTCTGACTTCTCAAGATTATGAAATAATTGATTTTTTCTGTGACCTTTCTAATTTAACATTTTACTCTTAAATCTTTGACTCATCTAAAATTTATTTAAGAGTACAATTAGCTCACATATTTAAACAAAACACTGTGCTTTAAATGTACACAAAATAAACATATTAAGACACTTACTTAATACGTGATATCTGCGAATGTCCTGCAGATCTCATGACAATACTGACATCAGTAAAGGGTTTCGGTGCTGTAAAGGTTAACAAATATGATTAATCTAATGATGCTTTAAACAAAAGATAAGCATTTTCTTGTAATTTAATACACACCACAATGGACACTTAAATTATGTATTAAATCATAAGTATGAATTAAAATTACTGATATTTGTAAGATCTACCACAGTCTTAATTTCAGACTGCAGGATTGTTTTTTTTAATTATCTGTATTCACTTTTAGGTTAACTGAACCTTTTTTTTTTTTTTTTTTTTAAACTTTACAATATTGTATTAGTTTTGCCAAATATCGAAATGAATCCGCCACAGGTATACCTGTGTTCCCCATCCTGAACCCTCCTCCCTCCTCCCTCCCCATACCCTCCCTCTGGGTCGTCCCAGTGCACCAGCCCCAAGCATCCAGTATCATGCATCGAACCTGGACTGGCGACTCGTTTCATACATGATATTATACATGTTTCAATGCCATTCTCCCAAATCTCCCCACCCTCTCCCTCTCCCACAGAGTCCATAAGACTGATCTATACATCAGTGTCTCTTTTGCTGTCTCGTACACAGGGTTATTGTTACCATGTTTCTAAATTCCATATATATGCGTTAGTATACTGCATTGGTGTTTTTCTTTCTGGCTTACTTCACTCTGTATAATAGGTTCCAGTTTCATCCATCTCATTAGAACTGATTCAAATGTATTCTTTTTAATGGCGGAGTAATACTCCATTGTGTATATGTACCACAGCTTTCTTATCCATTCGTCTGCTGATGGGCATCTAGGTTGCTTCCATGTCCTGGCTATTATAAAGAGTGCTGCGATGAACACTGGGGTACACGTGTCTCTTTCCCTTCTGGTTTCCTCAGTGTGTATGCCCAGCAGTGGGATTGCTGGATCATAAGGCAGTTCTATTTCCAGTTTTTTAAGGAATCTCCACACTGTTCTCCATAGTGGCTGTACTAGTTTGCATTCCCACCAACAGTGTAAGAGAGTTCCCTTTTCTCCACACCCTCTCCAGCATTTATTGCTTGTAGACTTTTGGATCGCAGCCATTCTGACTGGCGTGAAATGGTACCTCATAGTGGTTTTGATTTGCATTTCTCTGATAATGAGTGATGTTGAGCATCTTTTCATGTGTTTGTTAGCCATCTGTATGTCTTCTTTGGAGAAATGTCTATTTAGTTCTTTGGCCCATTTTTTGATTGGGTCATTTATTTTTCTGGAGTTGAGCTGTAGGAGTTGCTTGTATATTTTTGAGATTTTAACTGAACCTTTAAATCAGTGATTTTAAACCAGAAGTATACATTAGAATCATCAGGACAACTTTGTGAAAATAGACTTCACAGTCTTATTCCTTTATTTAAAGGTTCTAGTGGCTTTTAAATTAGGAATTTACAAACTTGTAATCTTTTAAAGAAATTAATGTCTCTAAAAATTATATATACATTTCTAATCAATCTTTTCTTCAGTATTCACTCAGTTTTATTGAAATTAGTTGAGTACTTCCTGGTCTTTTTTCAAGCCATTGAATTTTCCAATGATCCTATAGAAACTAAACTTGAGAAGGGTTTCACTTCATACTTTTATAGTAAAATAAATCAAATAGCTAATACAACCATTTTTATGGCAATCTAAAAATAGAAACAAACCTGAATCCAAGGTGACGGACTTGGGCGGTTTAATGGGATAAAACACGAATGGAAATATAGCACCATGTATTTGGTTTTGGATCTAAGAAACAAAAAGGTCAGTATATTAGTATGTTAATTATAGAATCTGACTAGAATAACAAAATTTAAGAAGTAGAAGGCATCAAACACTCTAGTCCAACAAACTACAGACAAAACAGACTGTGGGAATACATTTATTGTATTTCCATATTTCTTTAGAATATGATTTGAATATCTTTTCAAACTTACCTGTATTCTATAAATTTGAATTCTAAACGATGACTGATGTGCAGATGTGCTATATTCTACTTTTAATGCTGGAAGATAATTTCTTCTTATAGCTATTACATGTGGCTGCAGAATTTTCATGTTAGAAGCACCAGGTGTGAAGCGAACCTGAAAAATATGCCCACCGCCCCCAACAAAAAAAACCCCACAGAATTTCTCTTTATTAATTGACTAAAGTTAGAAATCTGTACCAAAAAACTTTTATGATAATATTAATTTAAATAGTAGGCTAAATATTTGATAAGATTTGGATTGAGATCTTTATATCCCATACACATGCAACTCACAAATATTCATATAATATTCACAAAATATTCATATACCCCTGGTAACTTGATTTTATCACTTTTTATATAATTTTTTTTACTTTATTTTTTTAACTTTTACTTCACTAAAATTCATCAAAAAATAAAGCAATATAAGAAAAATAACTTTAAAAATAAAGCAAAACAACTTAGATCATCAGCACTTAAAAAAGTCTGAATCTTAAGACAGAGAACTATTCCTTTAAAATATTCTATATAAAGTACGTATAAGATTCATTGTTTTGTAAGCAAACTTGTCTTTCCTTAAAAACGAACTCATGGTTCATCTAATTACAACAGATAGAAATTAAAACTTCATATCAGTACTTAAAAATATTACCAGAATGTTGGTGTCCAACTCAATAACCTTATCTTCTGACGGTGAAGATTCAACATATTCCTTAAATTCCTTCTCTAACTTCTCAGTGTGCTTTACACTCATTGGCTTCCATCTTGCCTTCTTCCTGGGCTTTGTCTCCCAAACCACATCAGAACTTATATATGAAAGCAAAAATCATGGTACTAATTTATAAACAGTTTCGTTTTAACTGGTTTATTACATGAATTACAAAACCGTCAGTGAATTTTTGCATATCTCTAGTTGTAAGCAAGCACATTTTAAGTTTAAAAACATGAATTCATTCAACCAATACTTATTAAACTCTTATTCAGGCACTATACTAGGTGGCAGCAATATTATTAGGGAAAGTTTCTGCCATTTTGGAACCTTCTTTTACCTGAGGAGAGACAGACTGACACTAAACAGTAAATTAGCATATTTCAATATATTAGGAGGTAAACATGGCTTTTGAAAGAAGAAAAAGCAGATAGGTTAAGGAGGATCTAGAGTACTGGGATATGCAAAGTGGTGGGGGTTGCAGTATCAAAACAGAATGGTCATTGGAGGTGTCATTAAGAAGGTGAGATTTCAACAGCCTGAAAGAAGATGGGGTAGTTATCCAGCGGACATTTCAGGTAGAGAGACAAGCTAGAGCAAAGACTACAAAGCAGAGCATGCCATAGCACAGGAAAAGCAAGGGGGCTTGGCATGCTTGGAATACATTAAGAGTAGCAGATGAAGTAAGATAGATAATGAGAGGCAAAACAATGTAAAGCCTTGAGGATATGGTAAAGACTGAGTTTTATTCTGAGATGAGAACCCATTGAATGATTATGAGAAGATAATCAGCAATATGATCTGACTTAAGGTTTAAGAATAAACTGTGTGATGGGATGGGAAGCAAGGGAAAAAAAATAAAGGATGAAGACTAGGACAGGAAAACTTGTTAGGAATGTAATACAGTAAGCTAGGAGAAAAATGGTGATGGTTCTGCCTAGGGTGGTAAGACTGAAGCATTACAAAGTGGTCAGATTCTATGTGTGTTCTGAAGCAAGATCCAAAACAATATTTTCAGATAGATTAGAGGGGGTAAGGGCAAATAAATTAGGGGGTAAGATAAAGAAATCAAAGATGATTCCAAAGATTTTGATATGAGCAACTAGAAGAATGTAGATGTCATTACCTCCAGTGGGAAAGAAGGTTTTGATAGAATGAGGAAGGAGTTTGGTTTTACCTACTATAAAGCTTAAGAAGTCTCTTAGATATCTAAGTAGAGATTTTATGTAAGCAGCTGGACAGACAAGTCTGTCCAGAACTCAGAACAAAAATCTAGCCGAAGACACACTTCAAGAAGTTTTCTGCATATATATGGTATTTGAAATCATAAAACTGAAACAGAGAAGAGAAGCGGACTCAGGTCTGAGAGCCTCAAGATACCCAATATTAAGCAGTTGAGAAAATGACAAGGCACCAAGAAGTGTGACTAAGAATGCTGGAACAGAAAGAAAAACCAAGGCGGTGAGCTATCCTGGAAGTAAAGTCAAAGAAACTGGGTCAAGGAGGGATCTGTGTAGAATGTTAGAATGTTATAAACTTAAGCAACGTGAAGACTGGTAATTGTACAATGCACCTGGCAAAACATAGGTCTCTGGTGCTCTTATCAAGACCAGCTTTATGGTACACTGAAAGCAAAAGCATGTTCAGAACTGTTAAGAAAAAATGGGTAAAAAAAAGAACTGGAGAGAGTGAAAATATTTTTCTAAATAGATAACACTTCTAATGAGTTCAGCTATAAAGTAAAGCAAAGAAATGTACAGTAGGTAGCAGAGAAAGTAGGTTGAAGAGAATTTTTTTAGTTGAAAGATATTAAACTTATTTGGACAATTCAGTAGGGAGCCAAAAATTATTGAAGTAGGACAGAAAAAGAAGAGGATTGCTGGGTCAGTGTTTCCAGAGGCAAGAGTGAATGAGATATAGTGCAAAAGAAGAAAAATATGTTTAAATAGGAGCACATACAATATATCTATGATAAGTGGGAAGCGTGTTGCTGCAATATATAGGTAAAAAATACTGGTGCATAGGAAGCTCCTCCAACAGGAGGAGGTCTTTGGAAGTTCCTTTTTGACTACATCAGTTTACTTGGTGAAACAAGACTCAAGGCACTGAGCTGAGAGAGAATGGGATTTAAAAAGAGCCAAAATGTGAAATGGGCTTCCCTTGTGGCTCAGCTGGTAAAGAATCCCCTGCAATGCAGGAGACCTGGGTTAGAACCCTAGGTTGGGAAGATCCCCTGAAGAAGGGAAAAGCTACCAACTCCATTATTCTGGCCTGGAGAATTCCATGAACTGTATAGTCCATGGGATCACAAAGAGTCTGGCTCAGTGATAAAGAATCTGCTTGCCAATGCTGGAGACTTTAAGATGTGGGTTCAATCCCTGGGTTGGGAAGATCCCTGGGGAGGAAATGGCAACCCACTGCAGTATTCTTGCCTGGAAAATTCCATGGATAGAGGAACCTGGCAAGCTACAGTCCATGGGGTCTCAAGGAGTCTGACAGGACACATGCATGCAAAGTGTGAAATAGTAATAGAGGAGAGAGAGTGAATGGAACAAATCTTATTTACTAAAAAACCACTGAAAGACTTAAAGACAAATTTAAAAATCTATCCACATTCTAGGGACTTCCCTGGTGGTCCAGTAGTTAAGACTCCATGCTTTCACTGTAGGGGATGCAGGTTTGATCTTTGGTCAGGTAATTAAGATCCTGCATGCCATGCCACATAGCAAACACACACAAAGGTGGGAAAAGAGGCTCCTGAACAGCTTCCAGTTTCCACACCTCAAAAAAAAAAATCTATCCACATTCTAAAATCACTTCACTCATTCTGTTTAAGTATGTAAATTATTTAATTTTATTAATTCTAAAATTTCTTGTTCTCTTTCTTCTAAAATTTATGTTTTCTTAATAAACAGAAAGATAGAAACCATGTACTAATTCCCTTTGCATTCACATCATTTAGCATAGGAGACAGCACGTTAGGTTTCACAGGCTTAAAATCTGTTGTCTATTTGAACTTTCTATTTCAGTAATAAAATATTTTTTGAGAACAATAAAAATTTCTAAGAAAATAGTTTTAACATGCTTATTTATTGATTTGGCTGCACTGCTTGGCACACAGATTCTTAGTTCTCTGACTAGGGATCGAATCTGTGCCCCTCCAATGGAAGCGCTGAATACTAACCACTAGACTGGAATTTCCTTTAATATGCCTTTTTAAATGGCATAGTTACCATTCAAGAAGTTAGGGACATTTCTAGACAAATTTACATAGAAAAACGAATTCAAATCTGTATCATAAACCTTTAATTTATATGTCTGAGAGTTTAATTCAAGGGATTGAAACATTATCCTTGTTATGCAAACTGGAATCTAGCAACAGTCTCAAATTAGGCAGTACTATAAAAATACTAATTTCAAGTAGTTACGAACAGAAACATTAAGTGCATAAAGGAAAGAAGAGAGTTTTACTGGTGATGACTTATATGGGAAATGGTAAATACAATATTACCTTATTAGATCTTAAAGTGCCAAGATCAAAGTAGAAAGTGATTAGAAAGTAAGATGTACAGGGTGGGGAATACAGTCAATAATAATGAATAATTTTTGTATGGTCACAGACGGTAATTAGACTTATTGTGATCACTGTAATAAACAGAAATACTGAGTCACTATGTTATGTAACAGGAACTAACACAGTGTAGCAAATCAAACACGCTTCAAAATAAACTCATAGAAACAGGTGGTAATGAACAATTAAACATTTCCTTGTGACATGTTAAAGAAAGAAAATATACTTTTAATAAGTTGAATGATTCTAATTTTCAGAGAGTTGGGAAAATAACATGATGAGAGATGTATAAATCTGATTTTTGGTATATCTTTATCTTGAAAGGCAAAAAAAGTATCAAGGCACTTTTAAATTAGCATTACCTTTGATTAGTATCACTGAATGGTCAAAACAAAATTTAATTCATTTTAGACTTTACAATCACAATTCTTAATGATTAAGAACTTACACTTAAATGTATCCAAATTCTAATACATCTCACCTTGTAATGCCAATATAGGCTACTTCTTGCTTTGTATAATTGTTGACAAGAGAAATCCCAACATCTTGTAACGCCAACACAATTTCTTGCTCTGCTAACTCTGCTTTCTCACTTTCATATGTCACTTTAAATACTCTTGGATCTTCAGTGAATAAAATTATGCGTTGTAAGCCTTCAAAAAATGAAACTAAATAAATGGTCGTTTTCCCCAAATTTATAGGTGTCATCATATCCTGAAATAAAATCATCAAAAAAATAAGAAAATTAGGGTTTGGTCCCAACCAACATGAAATCTACATTCCACACTTGAAAAATGAGAATAGTAATGGTAGCTCCTTCATAGGAATAAAATAAATTAACAATTGTGTAACATTTTGAAATTTACATAATTCAAATTAGTTAATGAAATTTTTTGCCATAATCATTATGAAGTCAGGAAGACAGGTAAACTTTTAATATCATAGTAAAATCTAATTAGTCTTCCTTTGTAGGCTAATTAGTAACACAATTTATCTTCTCTGCCTTATTACAAAACTAATCAATGTGTTATGCATTAAAAGTTATTTAGTCAGAAACTTCTATTCCTTTTCAGAGGTGAACTAAATAAGATAAAAGAATATTTGACATGCCAGTTGCATGCTCTACAAAGCACAAATACTACAGGGTTAATACTACAGAAAGACTTTCTATATAAGCATTGTGCTGATATCAGGGTCTTGAGTTTAAAATAATTAACTTCTAATAGTTAACTGTCAGCCATTAATTCCTAGTTAATGAACATTCTGATTAAACAAGGTATTATAATATACAGTACACATTCATGTTATAATCCACTAAAATTAAAAGTAAGTTACTATAGTCATGTTACTTAAAACACTCTCTAAAATACAATACACAATACTAAAACTACATTAAGATGTAAATAAGCTAATTTCCAAGTAATTCTGAAATATTTCTAATATGTTATAGTGGATTACAAGTTTATCTTTGCAAACTTCAACTATCATTGTGATATAAGTATGCAAAAGTACTTATTGAAGCTGAGGCACCAATACTTTGGCCACCTGATGCAAAGAGCTGACTCATTTGAAAAGACGCTGATGCCAGGAAAGACTGAAGGCAGGAGAAGAAGAGGACAACAGAGGATGAGATGGTTGGATGGCATCACTAACTCAATGGACATGAGTTTGAGCAAGCTCAGGGAGTTGGAAATGGACAGGGAAGCCTGGCGTGCTGTAATCCATGGGGTCACAAAGAGTCGGACACGATTGAGCAACTGAACTGCACTGAACTGATGCAAAGGTACTAATCGACATGTTAAATAGCTTATTATTTTTAATATTAAAATGAATTATTTAAAAAAAAATAAATCTAATAATCATGAATTTAAAAAATAAAGTTAGGCCAATCATGGGCAACTCTCTCAAATACATTTAAACAACACTGGACTTCACAAGAGCAACACTGGAAAGACAATGGAAAAGTACAATCAATATTCTAAAAGAAAATAACTCGGAACTCAGAATTCCTTACTCAGCAAAAGTATTCCTCAGTGAAGAAAAGTACAAGAAATAAAGATGCTTGAAAACAAATGAAAACTACTAAATATCACCATCAACAGAAATTCACTCGAGCAAATTCTACAGGAGGAATTAAATACCAGCAAGAGTAAAGTGATCCAAGATGAATGTATGAGGAAAGGAATGTTATACAAATAAAATGTGAGAGAAAACATTTTACAAAATTCAATATTCAGGAATAATAAAAAATTTTGGCAAACAAAGACTACACGAGAAGTTCTTTAACCTCTTATCAAACTTCCCAAACACATACCAAACTTCAGCAAAGATCACACTTAAAGGTATATGTTGATGTCATATAACATGAGACCAGAAATAAGGCAAAAATATATATAAACATCAGTTTTATTAAACAGGACAGAGAGATGCAAGCCAATCCAGTAAGGCAAAAAGAAATTAAAGATGAAAGGACTGAAAAGGAGAAAACAAAACTCTCATTATTTTTAAGTGTCATGATTGTACATGTGGAAAAATAAAAAACAATATTAATAAGAGAATTCAGTGAATTTTCTGGATTAAAAAAAAAATCAATACACAAAATGCCATTATACTCCCATATGCTAACAAGCTTAATTTTAAAAAGATATCATGGGTTTCTGTTCTGGCAACTGATGACTAGGTGGTCTGAGACAAACCCTCTTGCTAACAGCAAAAAGTTGGAAAACATCTAAAAAGGAAAAATATGTGTCTGAAAAGACAGAAAAGCTTCTAAGATAACATGAGTTAATGGCACCAAGATCTGAGAGAGAAAGAAAGCCAATAAAAGTGAACTTTGTGGGACTTCCCTGGTGGTCCAATGGCTAAGACTCTGTGTTCCCAATGCAGGGAGCTCAGGTTGGATCCAGGGTCTGGGAACTAGATCCCACATGCGGAACTAAGAGTTCACAGGCCATAACTAAAGATCCCTCATGCCACAACTAAAACTCAGTGTAGTCAAATAAATAAATAAAACCAAGAAACAAAACAAAAAAAACTAACAGAAAAGACAAAGTGGTCTTTGTATCCAGAGTTCACAACTGTCAGTTCAAAAAGTAGAAGCAAATACTGAGAAGTTAGGGAACATCATTCAGAGTCTCAAATTATCTTTAAAATTTTTCATATACTGTGTTCAGCACAGAGTCAAAAATAAACATGCAAACAGAATGGATTTTAGTGAAAACCAAGAAAAGAGAAAAATTTTAAATATCCAGAAGAAATCTAGGTATTGGAATTGTCAGTCTTTAAAGTAGTTATGATCAGAACATTCAAGAAATTATGTAACAAGATAGAGAATATGGGAACAAAAACTTTTATAATAGAAACCTTAGAACTGATATTTCAATAACTAAAATTAAGAACTCAATAGATGATTTTAAGAGATTAGACACAGTAAAAGAAGTACAGTGAAAAACAAGTCAGAAGGAAATATTCATACTGAAGGAAGGAGAGAAAAGGATTAAACAACACATAAAAGTCGTAAGAGACATCATAGAACATGTGTCTTAGAACAACACGTAAAAGTCGTAAGAGACATGATGAAAAGTCTAACATTTATGCAATGGTGAATTCCTAAGAGGAAGAGGAAAGAGGTGCCGAAACTGAAATTTGATATCTGGCAGAAATACTTCACTAAAAACAGAGCAAAATAAAGACATTTTCAGACAAATGAAACTAATCAGCTATTCACTCTGATAAGTGGAATACTGCCTGCCATATTAGTAAACAAAGGATGTCACAGTCAACAATTACAGTCGCAGTCTAGGATGAGCTGGTGAGCCCCGAGGGAACTCAGAATATAAAAACACAGGATACTAGTCCCAGATAGCTGAGGTGAATATCAGAAGAATGAGTTCAGTGAGCCCAGACTCTTGTACCTTCCCATACACAGAAAAGTGCTCAATGCCTTAACTTGACCTATCTGCTTTTCTTAAATTAACAATAATCTTTTGATGTTCAGACGACCTGTCCTTTGTTGCAATACTCCTATATATCCTGGCTCCCTCAACACCGCCTTGCCACTTCAGAGTAATTCTCTCAGAGATACTTTAGATGCTGCCTCCTGGGATTGAAGTCCTAAAAATTCCTGCCGAATAGAACATAACTCTCAACACTTTTAGGTTTTGAATAATATTTTAGTCAACAACTCTTGCCTGGAAAATCCCATGGACAGAGGAGCCTGGCAGGCTACAGTCCACAGGGTCTCAGAAGAGTCAGACACAACTTAGTGACTAAACAACAACAATAATCCTCCCAGTTAGGCAGTTGCAAACTGTGGCCTATGATAGTTTTATAAGTCTCAATATTTAAGCCCAAAAAGATACTGTGGTGGGCACTGCAACATTATACACTAATAAGAATCAACTTAACAAAAGACAACAATTCTAAATTTATATCTACCTAATTACATAGTTGCAAGGAGATCCAACCAGTCCATCCTAAAGGAAATCAGTCCTAAATGTTCATTGGAAAGGCTGATGTTGAAGCTGAAACTCCAATACTTTGGCCACCTAATGCAAAGAGCTGACTCATTTGAAAAGCCCCTGATGCTGGGAAAGACTGAAGGCAGGAGGAGAAGGGGATGACAGAGGATGAGATGGTTGGATGGCATCACAGACTCAACGGATATGAGTTTGAGTAAACTTTGTAAGTTGGTGATGGACACGGAGGCCTGGCGTGCTTCAATCCATGGGGTCACAAAGAGTCAGACACAACTGAGCGACTGAACTGAACTGAATCACACAGTTTCAAAATGTAAGAGCCCAAATTAAGAAAACCAAAAAAGGTATGCATAGATCCATGATTTCAGACACCATTCTCACAGCAACAGAACCACCACAAACAAAAAACTTAATAAGATAGAAGATCTAAACAACTCAACAAAACTTGAACAAATTGACATATATGTATGTCAATATGTATGTCATATATGTATGCCAACCACAGAATATGTATTTTTTTCAAATACACATAAAATATTAACAAAAATTGATTACAAGCCCACCAAGTCGATTTCAACAAATTTCAATGAACTGATTCAGAGTATGTTCTCTGGTCACAGTGGAATTAAATTAGAAATAAATAAACAAAAAAAATACTTTTGAAAAGTGATAACCTAAGTAACCATGAAACCAAAACATTAAAATAAATCACAATGAAATTCAGAAAATATTTTGAACTAAAAAATAATTAATATACAGCCAAATTTGTGAGAAAGAATTGCTACTGTTTTTGGAAGAAGTTTGTGACTTTGCTGCTGCTGCTGCTGCTAAGTTGCTTCAGTCGTGTCCAACTCTGTGCGACCCCATAGACGGCAGCCCATCAGGCTTCCCCGTCCCTGGGATTCTCCAGGCAAGAACACTGGAGTGGGTTGCAATTTCCTTCTCCAATGAATGAAAGTGAAAAATGAAAGTGAAGTCGCTCAGTCGTGTCCGACTCTTCGCGACCCCGTGGACTGCAGCCTACCAGGCTCCTCCGTCCATGGGATAAGTGACTTCAAATAAAAAGTGAAGAAAATCTAAAAAGCAATGATCTAGGTATCTGCTGTGAACTCATTTGTGCTGCTCCCCTCTCCCCATTCATATGTTACAGTCTCAGCCTCCAATATGACTATATGGTGGAGGTAATGACATCATGGTTAAATGACACCATGGGGGAGGGGAAGGGTGTAAATAGGGCTCTGATCCACCAGTATTCCTTTCCTTATAAGAAATACCAGAGAGCTCACTCCCTCTCTCTTCACCCTGTGAAGACATAGCAAGAAGGCTGCCATCTGCAAGCCAGGAAGCATCCTCATAAAAGTCCACCAGAATTTGACTATGCTAGCATTCTGATCTCAGGCTTCCTGCCTCCAGTACCACTAGAAATGAATCTCCACTGTTTAAGGCATCCAGGCTAAGGTATTTTGTTATAGCATCCTGAGCAGATTAATACAATTATCTATCTCAAGAGTTTAAAGGAAAATTACCAAATTAAAACAGAAGAAAGGTGAAAGAATATAATATAGATTAGGCAAAAATAGGTGAAAATGAAAACAAATGTATAAAAGAGATCAAAAGGGAAACTGATGGTTTTCTGACAGACAAAACCAAACTGAAACTAATTAAACTAATAAAATTTCAGCAAAACTTAGGGAAAAAAGGAATGAAGGCACAAATATCCTACACTAGGAATGGAACAAAAAGAAGAATCATCACCATAAATCTTAAAAAGATAAAAATATGGATATTATAAAAACATTTATATCAATATATTAGAAAACTGAGATGAAATAAATGCATTCTTAGAAAAACTCTTATCAAAACCACACAAATAAAAGTAGAAAACTGAACTGCCCTGTTAATAAATAGTAGCATTCCTAATTTAAAAACTTTCTTATAAAGACTATTGAAGGTAAGATGACTAGGCTTCACTCATGAACTCTACAGCAAACATTCCAAACATTCTACAAATCATACCAGTCTAACATGAACTCTTTCAAAAAACAGAAAAATTGTAGATAATTCCCAACATGTATTAGAAGTCAGGATGACCTTAATATTAAAATCTGGTAAGATTATTAGAAGACAAGACAGTGACAGGCCAACTTCTTTCATGAATACAAGCAAAAGTCTTGAATAAAACATTAGCAAGTCAATTCCAAAAATACAAGGCTGGCCTAATATTTGAAAAAACCACCAAATAAGACAAAGCCCCAAAAGCATATAATCATCTCAAAAGATAAAAAGCAAAAGACATAAAAATTAATAAACATTCAGTACTCATTCATTTACTCATTTGATAAGAAATAATAACTAGTGGCAAGAAAAAAGACACTGGAATAGGGAACAAATTAAGATAAATTTTGAAAGATCAATGAAACTTTAATAAAACAATTTCTGAAAGTCATTTAATATGTTACTGGAATATGTTTATACCTAACTTTATTATTATAGAAAACTGGAGCCTATTATACAGAGTGAAGTAAGCCAGAAAGAAAAACACCAATACAGTATACTAACGCATATATATGGAATTTAGAAAGATGGTAACAATAACCCTGTATACAAGACAGCAAAAGAGATACTGATGTATAGAACAGTCTTTTGGATTCTGTGGGAGAGGGAGAGGGTGGGATGATTTGGGAGAATGGCATTGAAACATGTATAGTATCATATATGAAATGAGTCGCCAGTCCAGGTTTGATTCACGATACTGGATGCTTGGGGCTGGTGCACTGGGACGACCCAGAGGGATGTTATGGGGAGGGAGGAGGGAGGGGGGTTCAGGATGGGGAGCACATGTATACCTGTGGCGGATTCATTTTGATATATGGCAAAACCAATTAAAAAAAAAAAGAAAAAGAAAACAACAGTCTGCCATTCAGAGATAAATCCATATGTTAACAGATTCCTAAATGTCCTTCACAGAAGCAACACTGACTTAGATGACCTTTAATGCAATAATAATTTGTATCTGTTTATAAATTGAATGCTGAAAGTATCTAAGTTTACCCTTTATAATATAATAGCAAATAAGAAGGTAGAAGAAATAAGACTGCTTCCAGTTTTAAACATTTTTGGTTAAGTTAAAGCTTGAATATTGCTTTAAAAATCTTCAGCAGTGTTTAAGAAGTATAAACACAAAAGGCCTCAAAACTAATGAGACTGAAAAAGTAAATAAATAAAATCCTGCTAAGAACACCATAATAACCCAGTACATACATCCTTTTGTGTTACTTCACCGTGGCTTTTTCCACATTTCCACTGCAGCTTTCTAGAGCCCACTGGATCAGCCCATGTATAAAATACTGCTTTTCCAGGAGGGAGGGAATCTTCTATTTCACTGAGGGAACTGACATAAATAGGAAAAAAAACACAGTAGATTAAGTGCAAGTATACAAATATATTAAGAATCTAAAATAATACTTCATTAATTCTGAATCCATTAATTAAGATTTATGATAGTTCTCAGTAAAGTAGACTGAAATTTTTCCTTATACAATAAAAAAGTGGTTTTCTGAGAAAATAATGAGAATATTTTAAGGGAAATGTTTGCCCTAGTTAGGAAGTAAATATCTCAGGTTGGGTTTCCCTGGTGGCTCAGAGGTAAAGAATCCACCTGCCAATGCAGGAGACATGGATCCCTGTCTGGGAAGATCCCAGATGCCACAGAGCAACTAACTCCATGAGCTATGACTACTGAGCCTGTGCTCTGGAGCTGGGGAACCACAACTACTGAGTCCCTGCACCACAAGGACTGTGAACCCTAGAGCCTATGCTCCACAAGAAGAGAAGCCACCACAATGAGAAGCCCAAGCACTTCAAGGAGGGGTAGTTCAAGCTTGCTGCAACTGGTGGAAGACCGCACAAAGCAACAGAGACCTAGCACTGTCAAAAATTAATTTAAAAAATATCTCCAGGTTTCTGAAACTCCTCTGTCAACTTTAAATACTAATTAATTATGAAAGAAAACTATTTCAATTACTTTACCTTATCTATACCAAATCTAAGAGAATTTAACTGGTAATACTTTCCTAAGAATCGATTTTACTGTGTCAAAATTCAGTTCAATTATTTTTAAAAACCATAAGACACAGGATATAAATCTAAGAAACTCAATCAACTCACAAAACAATTCAGCAAAAGAAAATGGAGAAGTTAAAAATCAAAAAAATAATACAATATAACTTTTCTGAGCTGAAAAAGCTGACTCTGCAGATTAGACTTCATTGGGTATCAGACTAAATGAATGGAAACAATATCATCCAACACAGAATGCAGGACTTTGGGAAATGTCAAATTTTAAGAAGAGGGAAACCTGCCTACCCTAAACCTGATCGAGGGAAATCATAGTTACCCTTTGAAATAAAAATAAGACTTTTCACTCTGTTCTGTAATACTGAATGCCAGAAAACAATGCAGCAATGCCTACACAAATTTGAGGCAAGAGTTATGACTTAAAATTTTATGCCAAATTGTTAATTTCCAAAGGTAAGACATTTTGAAATAGGCAATAGCATAACGTATTACCACAAACCCTTACTTTTTCCAACCAAGCCAGAGAGGAGTCAAAATAAAATTTTAAGAACTGTGTTACATTAAACTAAACCAGTCAAATAAATTAATATTTATCGTTAATATTGTGAAAGTCGTGTCCCATTCTTTGCGACCCCATGGACTATAGGGTCCATGGAGAATACTGGAGTAGGTAGCCTTTCCCGTCTCCAGGGGATAGTCCCAATCCAGGGATCGAACACAGGTCTTCTGCACTGCAGGCAGAATCTTAACCAGCTGAGCCACCAGGGAAATCCAAGAATACTGGAGTGGGTAGCCTATCCCTTCTCCAGCAGATCTTCCCAACCCAGGAATCGAACTAGGGTCTCCTAATTGCAGATGGAGTCTTTACCAGCTGAGCTACCAGGGAAATCCAATTATAAATCAATCCAAATATCTTCAATAACATAGTTTTGAAAAATTAACCATATATTACTCTGGCTCAAAAATCCAAAATTATATTCATAAGAAACTGAATTTGGAAAGAGAAATTGAAGGAAATGAAAAAGTACTCTATATTTTTCGTGGAAAATTAGCAGATACTGTTTCACTCTCAAAATTTTAAATGCATCAAAATCTTCAAGAACACAAAAAGTAATCATATACAAGAGAAATAAAATTATATTTTCCACATCATCATTAGAAGAAAATAATCCATATGACAAAAAAGTATGGCAAGGAATCATAATTAGTCTTTAAAAGGATTACAAACAGGATAAAAACTTTTACTAAAAGACAGATTTTTAACATTATAAAATCAGAAACAAATTCTCAACAATAGAAGAACATTTAATTATAGTGCACCTAAATGATGGAATATCATGAATTCATTTAAAATTGTGTTTCTGAAGCAAATTTACATGCTTGCAATAGCTGTTAAAAACAAGAGATTCAGAAATATAAACAGAGAGCAACAGTAAAAAAAGAACTCAATCAAAATGTCAACATTTTTGGTATCAAAGATTATGCTTTTCACAGTTTTTCTACAAAATATTAAAAAAATAAACGGACATCCAATGATATTATTTTTTATATGTAGGACAGAGTATTAAAAAGCAGAGATATCACTTTGCTGACAAAGGTTCATATAGTCAAAGATATGGTTTTTCTGGTAGTCATGTTTGAATGTGAGAGTTGGACCGTAAAGAAGGCTGAGCCCTGAAGAACTGATGCTTTTGAACTTCAGTGCCAGAGAAGACTCTTGAGAGTCCCTTGGACAGCAAGGAGAGCAAATCAGTCAACCCTAAAAGAAATCAACCCTGAATATTCATTGGAAGGACTGATGCTGAAACAAGCTCCAATACTTTGGCCACCTGCTGTAAAAAGTCGACTCATTGGAAAAGACCCTAATGCTGGGAAAGATTGAGGGAAGGAGGAAAAGGGGTGACAGAGGATGAGATGGCTGGATGGCATCATCGACTCAATGGACATGAGTTTGAGTAAACTTTGGGAGATAGTGAAGGACAGGGAAGCCTGGTGTGCTACAGTCAGTCCATGGGGCCTCAAAGAGTCAGACATGACTGAGAGACTCAACAACAACAGCAACAAGAACCACACTAACAACAACAAAAAAGCCAAGGGAAGGGAAGGCAGAGGAAACAAAAGTTCTATGTTCCTTACTTTTCTATGAAAGAATAGCAAATGTAACAGTGTTGTTCAGATAAATTAGGTTGGATGTATTTACAAATGCTTTAAGTCTATTTCATTCACCACGGAACATTCTTTATGAAAAAATTAATCTCAAATTGACCTCAGGGAATTCAAAGAAAATAAAAAGCAACCAGGATCCTCAGAATATTAACTATGTACAAGTAGTAACTTCACAAGAAAATGACAATAGAATGTGACAAACGCTTTAATCTATGTGTACAAAGATGCAATGGAAAACTGGGTATACAGACTAAGGAGGTGACGGAAGGGACTGCATGGAAATGAAGCTTTTCTAGCAGAAAGGAGCAACTGGAATGGTAATAACACATGGAAGATCCCAGAACATTCAGGAAACAAACACTTCACTTGGACTTAAGTACAGGGTAAGAGACAACAGAAAGAGAAATGTTTAGAAAAGTAGTATACAAACATTTTAAAAGAATGGAAAATCACTAAAGAACTTTAAATAAGAAAGAGACATGATTACATTAGTATTTTTATTTATTTTTAAAAATTCAATTATTTTGGTATTTATTTTTTGTGTATGTGTGTGCACGCATGTGCATGCATTCATTCACACAGTCATGTCTGACTCTTTGCAACCCTGTGGACTGCAGCCCCCCAGTCTGTCCATGGAATTTTCTAAGCAAGAATACTGGAGTGGGTTGCCATTTCCTACTCCAGGGGATATTCTGGACCCAGGGATTGAACCCACATCTCTTGCACTGGCAGGCAGATTCCTTACCACTGAGCCACCTGGGACGCCCCTATTTAGTATTTTTAGAAACCTACCTCTGGAGGATTTACTAGAGAAAAGACTAGAGAATCAGACTTAAAATCTACTCAAGAAATAAGTGCTGGACAGAGTAGCTATTTGA
Organism: Bos taurus; assembly: GCF_002263795.3. Classification (NCBI taxonomy): domain Eukaryota; kingdom Metazoa; phylum Chordata; class Mammalia; order Artiodactyla; family Bovidae; genus Bos; species Bos taurus. Next base: position 53,384,813 of record NC_037335.1, on the reverse strand, counting down.
AGAGACAGCAGAGAGTAGACAAGAAGAGAAAATTTTTTTAAAAAATAAGAGTTTAACTGGATGGCATGGTGAGGCAGGAGAAATCTAGAATCACAAGGGTGGATGACAGTGTCATTCACTGAGATAAGGATATAGAGGAGAAAGAGATTTTGCAGTACAAATGATGAGGTCAGCTTTGAATCATGTTAGCTTCTTATGTAATACAGTATTTAGGAAAAGGTGGTAGCATGAAACTCAATAGAAGGCTACACTGGAGTATAGATTTGGGGATCTGGATTCAATCCTCTTTTAAGCCAAAATTCCATGTTCTTGATTTAAGAAGTTCTTCAAATAACTGGCCTTCCCTTGTGGCTCAGCTGGTAAAGAATCCACCTGCAATGCAGAAGACCTGGGTTCAATCCCTGGGTTGGGAAGATTCCCTGGAGAAAGGAACAGCTACCCATTCCAGTATTCTGGACTGGAGAATTCCATGGACTGTATAGTCCACGGGGTTGCAAAGAGTGAGACACGACTGAGTGACTTTAACCTCACTTCACTTCTTCAAATAATTATAAATCTAAATCCCATGTTCATTCTTGCACATTGTTATTTTTATAAACTCCCTTTACGACTAATTTTGCAGTTTCAGAATTTCTACACAGGATCACATTTTAGTTTCTCTTACACCCCTTACTTTTATAATTATAACAATGCAGGAGGTAAAATTTTAAAACATTTCATATCTGAACTGGACTATAAATAAGAGTGCAAAGTAAAGCCCAAAGAAGGACTGATAAAGTCTCTTGTTCAGATTAGCCAGGCTCAACCAGATGTCAGAGAATTAAGCTATGATGCCCTATATTATCCACAGTATATAAAGAATCAACTTAGCTCCTATGTATCTTAGAATGTTACCAGTTATGTAATATGTTTGAGAGAAATGAGAAAATAGTCACTCAAATCATTTCCTGGAGGTCTTAATTTTGTGAAAATTTCTTTGAGAAAGGCTAGGTGAGGAAAATGAACTGAAGGGCAAATAAGTAAAAGCCATTTCTACTTGTTTTGCCAGTTTTAATCAACCAATTTACTATTTTTATAATATGGATAATCATAAAAAACAGGCTCTCCTCTCTCTCAACATATTCACAAATGAGAGAACTGATGGGCAAGGAGGAGTTCTAGGTATATGCTAGATCAACCTGGGGTTCTCAATCAACGCCTATTTTATTTTAGTCAATGATTAGAATGTACAGTTAGCAGTGGGAAAAAAAAAGCAGAAATGCACTGATAACCATGGGCCCACTGGTAAGTGACATGAAAACAAACTAAAAAAGTAGACAAAATAAATTCAAGACAACCTGGGACCCATAAATAGAGGAAAAGGTTACGTTAACTGTAGTGGTACTAGGAGGATATAATATCACATTATATTGAAACAAATGATGTTATGAGTAATCCTGAAATAAATATATAAACATGGTCTTTAGCAAAGCTTAAAAACGTAGTGGTCCTTTCCCATATGCCTCAGCAAGAAAAATGTTATCTACTGTTTGAAAAAAAATCTGAAGAATCAATATTTACATTATGTTCATTAAAAATAAAAAGTTTCAAAACTAGACAAAATGCTTATGATAGACTCTGACAATTTCCTCACCAGATTCTGCACTGATCAAGCTTTTGCCATAGTTGCTTCAGTTTTTTTTTTTTTTTCTGAAGTATTTAAAAGTAAATTATATCACTAACCATCAAGGAAATGCAAACCAAAACCATAATGAGATATCATCCCACACTATTAGAATGGTTATCATCAAAAAGATAAGAAAAAAAAAATGTTGGTGAGGATTTGGGGGAAAAGGTATTGTGTATTGTCAATGGTAATGAAAACTGGTGCAGCCACTACAAAAAACAGTATGGAGGCTTGTCAAAAAACTAAAAACAGAACACGTGATCCAGCAACTGGATATCTATTCAAAGGAAATGAAAACACTAATTCAAAACAAATACGCGTACTTACTGCAGTATTACATATAATCACCAAGACATGGAAACAACCTAAGTGTCCACTGATGAATGAATGAAGAAAATGAGGTATGTATATAAATATACACACACACACACATAATATTTCATTCTAGATACAGAGAATTAAATAGTATTCAGCCATAGAAAAGAAGGAAATCTTGCCACTTGAAACAACATGGATGGACTTTAATGGCATTATGCTAAGTGAAATAAGCCAGTGAGAGAAAGACAAATACCATATTATCTCAGTTAAATGTGAAATCTAAAAAAGCAAGAAAAAAAGAAAACCACCAAAAGAACCAAACACATAGAGAATAGACTGGTAGAAGCTATAGGCAGAGGCAGGGACAGCTGAAACGAGTAAAGGGGGCCAAAAGGTACTAACTTACATTTCTAAAATTAGTCATGGGGGTGTGAGGCACAACAGGATGACTGTAGTTAATAACACTCTATTTTATATGCAAAAGTTGCTAAGAGTAAATCTTAAAAATTCTCATCACAAAAAAAACCTCTCAATATACAGTGACGAACGTTAACTAGACTTATAGTTGTGATGATTTTACAAAATATATACAAACATTTAATCATTAGGTTGGACAACTGAAACTTATGTTTTATGTCAATTATGTTAAAACTTTTCAAAAAGTAAGTTACAGATATCAAGTCAGTTATAAACCTATATAATTCAGTATACATTTTTTTAAACGAGGACATTGTTTTACATGGCCGTAATGCCATTAGTGGTTTTTATACTCTTAAGAAAGTATTAAAAAGTCAAAGTTTTATCACCTAGACTCTGCTAAAATCAGAGGATACTGTATCTGTAATAACCCTCTTACCTTTGCTTATACTGAACAATGTCATTCTTGGTGTGATTTATTAACAGAAATGTAGCGGCTCCATCACGATAATCTGAAAATGTAATAACTGTAGAATGCTCAGCCAAATTAACTTCTGCTATAATACCTCCAAGCTAGAAAAAAGGAAAAGAAAATATTCTCTAATGTGATCATTTCCAAAGAACATTAACCAGTAACATTTAATAATAAAACTATTCTTAAATAAAACTGTTATAGCTAATACAGTTGTTCTTATGATTTAGAAAGTAATTCAGGATTTTATACTGCATGTCTGAAAAACCACGACTCTCAGTATCATAGATAATGGGTCAAATTCAAGATGTGGTTTATTCCAGGCACTGTAACTTTCTATGCAACAATTGAATTGTTTATATCTCTTGTGTCCTTTTAGAACTTTTCCCTTTGCAAAGAGAAATGTTTGTTCATTTTTGGTAAAACAAACAAAAATCACTATTAAAAAATTAGTAAGTATATTTTAGGTTCTCTAACCACACACACACAAAAATCACTTACCTCATTGTCTAGACGCAGTAAAATACAACTTTCTTCCTTATTAAAATGTATCTTATGGGGAGGGCTTTCACTTCTTTCAACTCGAATAAGAAGTTTATTAGAAGCATCCTCAGGCCAAAAGGGGACACACTAAAACACATATTACACATATTTATTTTTTTTTAAAATGATTTCACCATGAAGACCTTTATCATTTTAATAAACCCATTAGAGTATACTTAAAATAGTTTAAAATAAACCTCTGTCAACACTACTCTGGTTACTGTATTGCTTAGCTATAAACTGTTGATTTTGAGATGGGGCGCCACTTGTGGGCACTTTGAACACAAACAGTAATGGGTAGTAAGTTGAAGAGCTAAAATAATTAGAGTGCTGTGAAGAGATATTAATGTGGTCCAGAGCTAGAGTCAGACTGAAAAGTAAGTAAGTAAACTGAGCCAAAGTGATCAGTTTAAAATAGGGGAATGTTCTATTACGAAAAAATCACAATTGGGTTGTGGGTACCAGTAATTTAAGCAGTAGTCAAAGTACACACAAATGTTGAGTCAGGACAAATACTAAATCCAGAGTCTTAGAAGTCAAATAAGGATAAAACAAAAACACATGTGTACCTGTGGCAGATTCATTTTGATATTTGGCAAAACTAATACAATTATGTAAAGTTTAAAAATAAAATTAAATTTAAAAAAAAATCAAGAGAAGTATCTAAAGTCTTAAAGTTCAGAGTAGAAAACAGGCTCAAAATCTTAAGAAACAACCTGGATATCAGTGATCTGGAAGCCAAACTAACAGAACAGGAGGAGTTAATGCACCTACAAAGAAGACAACAGGAGCTGGAAACAAAAGAGCTAAAACAACAGGAAACGAGAATCAGCCTTGTCTGTAAACTATTATGTAAACCAAGTCTTAGAGTGATAGGCTCTGACCAGGCTGGTAACCACATAATTCAATGAGACGTATGAGATCATCATCATATGACCTGAGGGCAATGTAGTAGAACCTTGATGTTAGTGCCAAGTGCCTTAGCTTGTTGAAGTCAGTTTTATTCAGTCATAAAAAGTAATTAATGGAACTAGACATGGGACATGGTTAAGGCTGTAAGAGGCTGAGAAAGTTCCCATTCAGGGCTTCTTGAAACACTTATCTGGGAAAGTCATCTGGGAAACTTACCTGGGAAACTCCAAACAGTAACAATACTAAGCCAAGCATATTTCCCAGGAGGAACTAACAAGACTAAAAATTATGTGCTCTTTGAAAACCCCCAAGCCTTGCTACTTTCGGGTACACTTTTTTATGTTTAGTAATATATGCTATACCTTTGGAAAGAGTTTTCTGCTCGACCTCCTGAGACTAGAGAAAGTACCAAAGTACTTGTCTTTTGTAGTGGGAAAAAAAAAAAAAAAATATATATATATATATATATATATATATATACAAGTTTAACAAATCAACATAGCTAGTAACCATAAATTGCATGTTAAGGTTGACTACTGTAAGCCAAAATTAAAATGGAAAGATTTTAAACTAGCAACAGAAGTTTATCTTAAGAAAAGCTGAAATTGACAAAAGAGAAAGTAAAGTAAAAAATAATAAGCTGTTATGTGTTTGTAATTGCAGTTACTGTAAACAGAAACTATCAGAAGATAGATGCTATAGATTAGGTTTTTAAAAACAGAAAAATACTCTTATCTGCAACTGACGTATAAATCAAGACATAAAACTACTGTAAATGAAAGTATGGAAAAAGATATACCTAAAAAATATATAGAGTAAAACAAAGCTGGAATTATAATCTTAGCATCTAGATGTATGGAGAGTTCTATGTGGTGCTAGTGGTAAAGAACTTGCCTGCCAAGGCAGGAGATGTAAGAGACACGGGTGGGATCCCTGGGTCAGGAATATCGCCTGGAGGAGGGCAACCCACTGGCAACCGTTCCAGTATTCTTGCCTGGAGAATCCCATGGACAGAGGAGCCTGGCGGGCTGCAGTCCATAGGTGTGCAAAGAGTTGGACATGACTGAATCAAACACCGTAGCATGCACACATGCACTACATCCAACAAACTAAGAATCCATGGACTCAAATGAGCACACGTGAAACATCTGCCAAAAATACTCATATTTTCACTCAACAAATATTTGCTGAGAGCCTACTGTGTTTAATCACTGTTCAAACTTTCCAACAGCCCTCTCCATTTCACTCAGAGCAAAAGTTAAAATCCTTGTAATGGGTCTCAAAGTTCTACAGAATTACTTTTAATCATTGGTAAGTCTTGTTCTCTTCTACTTTTCCCTCTCCAATAATACTGGCCTCTTTTGCTATCCCCATGCCAAATATTCTCTTACTTTAGATCATCTACCCTGGGCAATCTTTTGTCTTTAATGCTCTTTCCCCAGATATCCACATTGCTGAGGGTTCCAGCAATTTATTTTCTTTATTTTCTTGGGCTCCAAAATCACTGCAGATGGTGACTGCAGCCATGAAATTAAAAAACATTTGCTCCTTAGAAGAAAAGCTAAGACAAACCTAGACAGCATATTAAAAGGCAGACATTACTTTGCCGACAAAGGTCCACATAGTCAAGGCTATGGTTTTTCCAGTAGTTGTGTATGGATGTGAGAGTTGGACTATAAAGAAAGCCGAGCACCAAAGAATTGATGCTTTTGAACTGTGGTGCTGGAGAAGACCCTTGAGAGTCCCTTGGACTGCCAAGGAGATCAAACTAGTCCATCCTAAAGGAAATCAGTTGTGAATATTCATTGGAAGGACTGATGGTGAAGCTCGAATACTTTGGCCACCTGATGTGAAAAACTGACTCATTAGAAAAGACCCTGATGCTGGAAAAGACTGAAGGCAGGAGGACAGTGGGACAACAGAGGATGAGATGGCTGAATGGCATCACCGACTTGATGGACATGAGTTTGAGCAAGCTCCAGGAGTTGGTGATGGACAGGGAAGCCTGGTGTGCTGCAGTCCATGGGGTCACAGAATTGGACATGACTAACTGACTGAAATGAACTGAGGGGTCCAGCTCCTGGCTAAAAATCTATGTGCAACTTTTCAGGTCATACCAGTGGCAATTATAAAGGCTTTATCTTTATTTGACAGGTTTCACAGGGCAAAGCAGCCCTCCCCACACCAGACTAGGTGCATGGCCAGAATGCAGTGTACTTCATTCTCAAGAATTCAACCCCATTTCTAGTCATGCCCTTACAAGTACCTGCATTCCTACTATGGGCACCTGTATTCACAGGCCTTTTTATCAGGGCTTTTGGCACAGGCCTTCCTCAGGAACTTCTGCAAGATCTCTATTAAGGTAAGAGGGGGATACGATGATATTTTTTTCTCTATTCTAACTTAGTACTCAGAACTGTTCCACACACAGCCCCATTCCTTTGCTTTCTTCCATCCCCTAGATCCATAAAGCAGTACCAGCTTTTTGTTCAGGGCTCCTCTGACAATGACACTACCCTCACTGATCCACCTCACCCCTAACCAACTGCTGTTTGTTTCATAGGAAAAAGAGTACAAAGGGAGTTGGTGCACTCTTCACTTTAGCCTCTTACTTATACTACTGCAGTAAGTCATTACAGTCCTGACTGTCACTTTTACTTTGACTTGTTGTCTTAATCAGCTTAAAGCTCAACATTCAGAAAACTAAGATCATGGCATCCAGTTCCATCACTTTGTGGCAAATAGATGGGGAAACAGTGGAAACAGTGGCTGACTTTATTTTTCTGGGCTCCAAAATCACTGCAGATGGTGATTATAGCCATGAAATTAAAAGACGCTTACTCCTTGGAAGGAAAGTTATGACCAACCTAGATAGCATATTCAAAAGCAGAGACATTACTTTGCCAACAAAGGTCTCCATCTAGTCAAGGCTATGGTTTTTCTAGTGGTCATGTATGGATGTGAGAGTTGGACTATAAAGAAAGCCAAGCACCAAAGAATTGATGTTTTTGAACTGTGGTGATGGAGAAGACTCTTCAGAGTCCCTTGGATTGCAAGGAGATCCAACCAGTCCATCCTAAAGGAGATCAGTCCTGGGCGTTCATTGGAAGGACTTATGTTGAAACTGAAACTCCAATACTTTGGCCACCTGATGCGAAGAGCTGACTCATTGGAAAAGACCCTGATGCTGGGAAAGATTGAGGGCAGGAGGAGAAGGGGATGACAGAGGATGATATGGTTGGATGGCATCATTGACTCGATGGACATGGGCTCGGGTAGACTCCAGCAGTTGGTGATGGACAGGGGGGCCTGGCGTGCTGCGGTTCATGGGGTCGCAGAGTCAGACACAACTGAGTGACTGAACTGAACTGAACTTAATCAGTTATTTCTGTATCTAGCAGCTGAGCTTCCAGCTCTGCTGCACTCTTGACAAGCGTACCTCTCACATTTTCTTCAGTATGTGTGTGCTCAGTCATGGCATGGCCTATAGCCTGCCAGACTCCTCTGTCCATGGAATTTTCCTCTCAAGAATACTGGAGTGGGTTGCCATTTCCTACTCCAAGGGATCTTTCCAACCCAAGGATCGAATCTGCATCCCTTAAGTCTCCTGCATTGGCAGACAGATTCTTTACCACTGTGCCACCTGGGAAGCCCTGCACATTTCTTCCACATCTGTTCAAATGTGACCTCAACAAGTCTCATCCTTGACTACATTATGTAAAATTACAGCCCACTCCTTGCACATTAGAACTCAAAATACCTCTTAGCCCGCCTTATTTCCTTTCTCTCTATTAGACTTTTCACCTTTAAATATACAATGTATTTTACTAATTGACTATGGCATTATCAATATAATGGTTCCCCCAAGCTCCCATTGAAATGTAAAATATACAGGACAGGGACGTGTGCTTTTGTTAAAATATGGCACCTAAAGAGTACACAATAAACATTTGTGGAAAAATGAATGAACAGGTAAACATGAAAAAAGATACAACTTCTAAAAATGAGAAATATAATTATTCAAATAAAAAACTCAGTTGAAGGTTCAAATAGCATACATACACACACACTGTATGATATATACAGTAAAACCGTAAATTATGAAAGCTATATATGCAGAATTTATCCAAAATAAAGGAAAGAGTTATACAGACAGAAAATGTAAAAAACAATAGTAAGATATATAGAAGACAGAATATAAAGGTCTAGAATAAATTTGATTAAAAATCCAGAAGGAAGAAACAGGAGTATTTAAGAATGGCAGTATTTAAAAACATAATCACTGCAAATTTTACATAAGGTATGAAATAATCTATAGATCTAGGAATAAAGTATCTCAAGCAGGATATCTAAAAAGAAGTCACATGCAGACAAATAGCTGTAAGACTGCAGAACAAAGACAAAGAGAACTCCATGAAGGCAGGAGAGAAAAAGATAACTTCCAAAGAAATGACAGAATCACAGCAGAATTTTCAACAAAAATGGAACCCAGAATATAATAAATGCTACAACATGTTGCAGAAAACAGGAATTATCAGGAAGAATTATCATAAAGGAAAGATGATGGATAAACAAAAACTGATAGTATTTACTACCAACCAGCTCAAAAGGAAATGCTAAAGGATATAACTCAAGAATAATGAATGATTATAGAGGATAGCTTCAAAAAGGCATAATGAATAAAAATAGCAAATACTTCTCTTATAATCATAGCATACTTGGAACAAAATTTCTTTAGAAGTAAAATATTCTATTAACTTCAGGCAGTCTTTCAGAAAGCTCTTATCCACATACCTAACAACTACAGAGAGAGCAGAATCAAAACTTCATTCCTAAAACACTACTATCATTTTAAAGTAATTAGCTTAATCTACCCTATAAAGGCATTTCTAAAATCTTCCTGAAGAAAATAAATTTACCAACTTATCTTCATCAATTTGCTGCATTGATACTTTATCCCGTCTTCTACTGCTATATATTTAACCCCATCTAGTTAGTGTCCACCTCTTTTACAAAGCAATGCATTCCTAGATGACAATATTCAGGTTAAACAATTAAAGAAATCATTTATTTGGTTTATTCTGGTACAAATAAATACTCAAAATGTTCATGGAACTGAAACAAAATTGGGAGGTGGGGGTAGACAGATAAAACACTACACAGTGATTTCAGGTATCCAACTTCAAGAAATAACAAAAGTTGAAAGAGGTATATTTCTGAAATTCATTTACCCACCTGCTCCAAATCAAGAGCGAGCCATTTATCATTTCCCTCTTCAGCCACTGATATATGATATTTGCTTTTGTTTTTAATCAAAAAAAAGGGGGTAAATGTGACAATTCTGGTAATGTTAAAACTGCTAAGGTCTATAGTGACACCAACCTATGGGGGAAAAAAAGTAACATTTCAAAAACTATTTCATTATCATAACATTCTTATAAAAATTAATTACTTAACAGAGCTTAAAAAGAAGTTTCCAGATGAGCACAGAATGAACTCACTTGATATTCCATTTTTGGGCCTTTACATTTAACCGCTCCATGACTACCAACTGTATCAATTGAAAATTGATCTGACAATTCACTATCAGTTACCATAAGCTGAACCTAGAAAAAAATATTTCAAATATGTTAGTATTTAGGTACCTTTAAAAATTCCTACCTAAGTTGATATACTTTTTTGCTTTTTAGCCTAAACTAATGTTATATTCTGGAGAAGGGAATGGCAATCCACTCCAGTATTCTTGCCTGGAGAATCCCATGGAGAGAGGACCCTGGCGGGCCACAGTCCATGGGGTCACAAAGAGTAGGAAACCACTGAGCGACTAACACCACGACTACTGTTATATTATTAATGCACTAAAACTTTTCCAATACTAAATTCCAATCTTTCTAATCTCAAATATTTCACAAATATTATTTCTACCTGTTTCATAATATTTTATTTTTCAAAACAAACTAAAAAGGAGTGAAAAGTAGCTAAAGAATAAAAGTTTAAAAAAAACTTCACATACCTTATTGTTATTGAAAAAGTGCTTTGGCTGAAATGAAAAGAGAACTGGCTTTTTATAATTAGGTGGATGCTTTCGATGAATTCCATCTGCTTTATACTGCAACATTCGACCAGTTTTATTAACCATCCAATAAGGACTATGAAATGCCATAATAGTCTGGCCAGTATTATAAGTCACATGGACAGCAATATCTAAATCAGTCTTTTCTATTTCTGTAACACAAGTAAAACTGATGAAACTAATATCTTGTTGATTAGGTTTTATATGATATTCACTTTTCCAATCATGATTAAGATAGTCAAGTAATTTTAAATGTAGCCTGGCTTTATCCAACTGTACAGTACAAAGCTGGGCTGAACGGCCTTCATGGAGAGTAAAAACTCTATGTTCAATCCCCTATAATAAAAAAGAAAATACAGTCAATTTTTAATGCTTCAGAATGATATGCTAAAATATTCTACTTAATGATTTTGAATGCTATACAAAATGCTTTTGAAATACCTCTGTCAGAAAAAGTCATAAGACTTATGTTCAAGTTCTAATTCTGTCAACTGTGTAAACTTCTATAAATCATTTGAGTTACTGTATTTGTAAAAAGGTCTAAATGATCTACTTCAAAGGACTATTGTGAAAATAAAATTAAATAATATAATGAGAAATTCTGCTGGCAATAATTAAGACTATAAAACACTATAATTAGTAAAAATAAATCTTATCTATTAATACTAATGATTTTAGTTGTGAAAAGTATAAAATAATGAAAACTGTATGTAATCCAAAATAAGCAATCGCTACCAACTTCAATTCTTGATTTTTAACAAACTCTCATAACCTATTTCCAATAAGTATTTATATTGCATCTGACATAATTCTCAAAACTGTTCATTTCTCTCCATCCACACCTGCATTACCTTAGTTCAAGTCATTGTAACTCCTCCTTTTAAAAGTCTCCTAACTGCTCTTAACTCCTCTAAGCCCTTCTCCATACCACAGGTAAACTATCTTTCTAAAAACTGATCATCTCTTTTGAAAACTAGCAAACAGTGTTATCCCTAAAAGCATCAAGTTAAAAGTTCTATTAAAATGGAACAGATAGCCCATCTGGGTATTTCACCTGTTTTTCTAGCATCTCTAATCTGGTTCCCTCCTGTTGTTATAACATAGGAACCTCTTCATCTTAAGACTTTAAATTACTTAAAGCAAAAACAATGTTAAGTTTATCAATACCTGACATGTTCCACAAAAGAGAATAGTGGTGCTGGTGGTGCTAGAGAGGTTAGCCAGTAGAAACCATATGCCTGTCAGGCACTGTGCTAAGTCCTTTACTACATTATTTAATTTGATTTTCCCTATATCCCGGTCATGAAAGTTTTATTACCATCACTCTTTTATAAGATAGGACAAATGATTTAGAAAGATAATATAACTCACCTAAAGACCCAGGGCCAGTAAGAGATAGAGCTAAGATTCAATCTCAAATCTATCTGATAGTAAAGAGGTAATTCTTAACCACTATCTTAATTGTCAACTATATGGAAAATAGATATTCTTAAACCACAGATGTGTTAACTCCCTCACCCCCAAAAAAAATTTGACAGAAAAGTATAAACACATAGTAAATTCCAATCATTAATAACAGACTCCAACAAAACATATAGTAGATTACAATGAAGAACTACTTTTTACATATGACAAGCAATGGTAAATGGAATATTCACTGAAAATCCTAAGATGGAGAGATTCCTATTATAGCAACAGGAAGGAATCAGACGTAATCTCTTCAGGAGTATTTAAAATAAAAAGCATTTTTATAATCATGAAATCCTTTTAGAAACCTAAAGGTACAAGAATAATATAATGTAGCAGGTTTTAAGTCTAGTACTATTATTTTCATACTAATTCTCATACTTGTTTGAAAAGTTAGTATCCATCTTTCAAAAATATATAAAATATACATGCATGGGAAAGACTGAAAAATATATTTTACAACTGAAATGATATCTTCATCAGAAGTGCTACCTTCAGATAATGTGATTACAGACAATCCATCTCTATTTTCTAAAATTTTCTACAGGAGTATCTAGTACTTTCACACATGATTTTTAAAATGGCATATCATAGTTGTACATATAAATTATATCCAACTTAGTAACCATATTTCTAAGGTAAATCAATGGAAAAAATTTTTTAAATCTTCTTTTATATAACATCATTGAAACATTTTCATTTAATGAAAATCTATACTGTCTGTTCACCAGTTCTAAAATTTTTATTAGAATTTTAAAACACTGCTTTATTACTCATAATTTTAAATAACTAAAGCTACAAAATCAAAGACAAGAAGGCATTAAAAAATACCAGGATACCTCTATGTAATAAGCAATTTTGTAAGGAAGAAGATTTCGGAGTAGAATAGGTGGCCACAAATGTATTATATATGGTAAGTCCCAACGGTCTTCTGAATACACTGACATATACGTCAAATTATCTTTTTCTGGGACTATATTAATGATAAATGGCTTCCTGGAAGGGTTTATAGGTCTACATTTTTTCTTGAAAGAAGTACCATCTTGTTTTATAATTTCTTCAAAGTCAATTCCTTCACACATCTGATAGTCTGCATCTTCTGGCTTCAGAGAAAGTAGTGATCTGCATAAAAGATTAAACAATATGCTTTAAAATTCTTCAAAAGAAAACATAAATTATTTGATTGCAGCTTTAGAACAGTGAAGTTATCTTTCTCCATACTACTGTAATAAATTTTTATATTTTCACATTCTTAGAGATAGGTAAGACAGATATACAGATACATATTTGCATTTTAACTTTCTGTAAAGTAATGAAGTTATTTGGCTTTCAAAAGGAGAGTATTTTTCTTACAAACATGCTGTCTTAAAAGTATGTTTACAAGCTCGTAACTGGTTACTTGCAGAAAATACATTATCATACAGGTCATATATGCAACACACACACCTACAGATGTGATTTACACACTTAAAGAAGTTGGCTTTCCTGGATACGTGGTCCCAAATATGTACCATGACTGAGTTCATGAACCAAAAATATATTTCTGTTGAAAAATTAATCACCAGCTTTTCAAGGTTAATCAAATGAAGGCTTTCAATAGATACTTAACTTTATTGAGCAGGAGTAAGAAACAGCAACCCACTCCAGTATACTTGCCTGGAGAATCCCATGGACAGAGGAGCCTGGCGGGCTACAGACCATGGGGTCACAAAGAGTTGGACACGACTAAGCAACTAACACTTTAACTTTACCGAAATGTTGGACAGCATTATAGAAGTTAGTGCAGTGATTGCAAGAAGACAGTGATAAAAAGTACTGGATGTCACATATGATCGGTGGCTTCCTTAGTGGCTCAGAGAGTAAAGTGTCTGCCTGCAATGTGGGAGACTGTGGTTCAATCACTGGGTCGGATAGATCCCCTGGAGAAGGAAATGGCAACCCACTCCGGTACTCTTGCCTGGAAAATCCCATGGACTGAGAAGCCTGGAAGGCTACAGTCAATGGAGTCGCAAAGAGTCAGACACGACTGAGCGACTTCACTTCACTTACGATTAAATCTTATACTTAAATATCACATTCTTTGTTTACATTGCAACTGTACTAGGGTTTAATAATTTTTTTAAGTCTAAAGTGTTTCCAAATGTAAACACTTAAATGTTTTTATATTTGTAAAACTATAATTAGTGTGACTGTGACACTATCCCTTACTGTGTGACAATTGTCAATACTATCTCTAGCTATCATTATTTTCTTAAGCTCCATCCCCCAAATTTTACATATCTAATACATATTCTGTAATGATGTCTGATAGTACCTTAAATCTGCTAGACTGAACTATGAACCCTCCACATCCACCTCTCTGTGTGTCTTTTTTTTTTTCCAAGAACTTTCAGCTACTGGCATTCTGGACAGTAAAATAATATTAAACTCTTTTACCACCACCCCCTCCTTAGACCCATAGAGTTACCTGTCAAATCAGTTGCAGATTTAGCCTTTTTTACTTCTACATTCTCTGTATTTTATTCTTTTTTCACTCTTACTTCTAACACTTAAAAATAAAAGCTTAATTGTCTCTACATTAAACTAATGCCAATACACTCACATCCAGTTTATCAAGACATTTATTGGACCCATTATTTACCAATGAGAGGCAAAACTGAAAATGCACAAGTTAGTCATTCTTTCCTCTTAAAGAGATACCAGTCACATGGGAAATGTAATGTTAAAAGATAACTACTGGTTATAAGGTAACTATAGGTACCAAAAAACAAAAACAATTGTACACTGTAGACCGAGCATATGAAACTATAGTTAACTCTTTCTAGACTGGTGCAGAGTATTTTGCAGAGGTGACAATTTTTCTCAAAAATTTTCTTTCTGAAGGACAGAGCTGAATTAGAGAAACATGCCAAGTTAAAGGACAAGTTTAAGAAATAAAGAGAAAACGAGAGTGACAGATAATCAGCAAGAGGTTTTGAGTAAGAAGAACTGAATACTGAGGGACAATTGAATGTGGATATTTGACTGCATGAGGGTCATATATAGCATTCAAGAATGAACTGTCTAGTTCTATTTACATTACAATTCTATCAATGAGCAATTAATAGATAAATAGGCAGATAAAAGCTTCCCAGGTGGCTCAGTGATAAAGAATCTGCCTGCCAAGCAGGAGATGTGGGTTTGATCCCCGGGTCAGGAAAATCCCCTGGAGAAGGAAATGGTAACCCATTCCAGTATTCTTGTCTGGAAAATTCCATGGACAGAGAAGCCTGGAGGGCTGTAGTTTATGGGGCTGCAAAGAGTTGGACATGATTTAGCAACTGAGCATGAGCATGTAGATAAAAAGACAAAATATTTCACATTTTCTAAATAAATTTCTAAAAAATTAATTATGAAACATTTGAAAAGCAAAAATCACTTTATAATAGTATATTAAAATCTAGAAGGCACCAATCATGTTGTTAGAAATTTGTTAAAAATCTACATGACTATGACTCTGATAGTTATACTGCAAGCATGTAATTTGTATTGACTAGGAAAAGTAAAGATAATTTATATGTTATGTACATTAAGTTAAATATTACTTAAAAATTTAAAGAGTGCCAAAACTTAAATAAAGAGATATTGACAAGATAAATTTGATCACAGTTTGATAACTTAAAGATAGATATCACATAAACTGTCTATAAGAGATCACAGGGCAAACAAAAAGATAAAGAAAACAAAATCACCGGTAAGATGCTAATGGTATGTTAAATTCACTTCCAGGTGAGGCCGTTCCCAATAACGTGTCTCCTCCATAAACAGAAAGTGGTATTGAAAAATGATTTCTAATCTGGGAAAGAAAAAATAACATTTAGTATCATTAATCTAAGACTCTAAAGACATAAAGTATTCCATCTAAATATCCCAAAAAAGGAATTATCAGGCAATATTTATTTTCCTCATATAAATTAGAAAAACAATTCAAACATGAAAATATCCATGCTAAAAAATAAAAAAGAAAGTTTCTACAGTCTTAGAGAAAAGGAATTTCAAAAACAAAACTTCTAAAAATCCTAGAAAAAAATAAGATAACATCTTCTTGACTGTGATATAGGAATAACTTTTTCCTTTAGACAAACACAGTAGAAAAAATTAGTAAGAAAAATATGACATCAAAGTTTTAGATGCCTATATGAGAAAAGTGCAAAAAAGCCACTGTCTGGCAAATGTCTATTCTTTTACATCACTGTTGTACACTACTCATTGAATGAAAAAGTATGTAAAGAGTATCTCATCCAATGAGTTGCATACAACAGTGATGTAAATGATTAACATTTTGCTTAATACACATTATCAGATAAAATTCTACTTGTATTTGTCTTTGGGACAGATAAAGACACAATGGTTAGTAACACTATTTTCTTATATTATTTCTGTATCTTACTAAAATCTATTTTAAAAATCATATCAAAATATAAAATATGCTGAGTGCAAATTAAGAATTGATAAATACATAAACTTAATTAACTACATTATATTTTATTTCTAGATAAGCTGCTTATTTGAAAGAAGAGAAATATATTTTAATTTCTATGAAAGTACTTATAAGAAATTAAACATTAATATTTTACTGTTTAATAAAATTTAAAAGTAATCAACAATAATGAGAGCAGCCTAACAGTCATTGGCTAATGACTAATAATAATGACTAATAATTGGCTAATGAACAGTCATTGGCTAATGACTAATAATGACTAATAATTGGCTAATGACAGCCTAATGCAGTTCATTGTAAGAGAAATGCTTCCCTGATGGCTCAGATGGTAAAGAGTCTGCCTGTAAAGCAGGAAACACCAATTCAATCCCTGGGTCAGGAAGATTCCCTGGAGGAGGAAATGGCAACCCACTCCAGTATTCTTGCCTGGGATATCCCATGAACAGAGGAGCCTCGTGGGCTATAGTCCATGAGGTTACAGAGTCAGACAGGAGTGAGCAACTTAATATCAAACTGGCAATGTTACCAGAGATATGAAACGTGATGTATGAGTAAATTTCATGCCTAACATCTTCAAACTGTACATATATATCAAAATCAAAATGCTTATATATCAGGGCTTCCCTGGTGGCTCAGACAGTAAAGAATCTGCTTGCAATGCAGGAGACCCAGGTTCGATCCCCAGGTCAGGAAGATCCCCTCAAGGAGGAAATGGCAACCCACTCCAGTATCTTTGCTTGGAGAATCCCATGGACACAGCAGCCCACTGGGTTACAGTCCATGGGGTCACAAAGAGTCAGACATGACTGAGCGACATACTAACATTATGTATTATTGTAAATCAAATATAAGAGAAAGAATCTCTGTTTTCAGCTCCGATGGAACAATATAGGCCAGATATAACCTCCCAATATACTAGTAAACAAACAAAACACAGGGGGTTAAAAAGTACACATGAAGTAATCGTTTTTAAACAGTGGACAAAGAGCACAGGAAAGAAAGACCCAGGGTGGGGGAAGGCAGGAAGGAAAGAAAAGAAGGAAAGGAAGAGAAAAATCCTACTAAGATAAACCCTAAGACTGTCTCCCCATTCTGTCACCCCATCTTACTGTCTTTACTAGGTGGTAAGAGTTCTAGATTACTATGCAGAGAAGAAATCAAACAGAGCCCAGTCTGAGTTGAAGAGAGAGATATAAGAATGCGGGAAAGCCAATAAGACTTAATCTAACGGCACATTATATGAGAGAGTGAGAGAGGAGATAGCTGCATGGAGAGGTGAGAGCTGTAGAGAAGGAACTCATGAGACTTTAAGAGTTCAGCGGTATCTGGCATATGCCCATGAGTACACTAAGTAAGGCTCAGTAAAGATCCATTTGAAAGGGGGAGGCAGAACAATCTCTGCTGTTCATGCATAATTCCTTTTCTCACCAAAGTGGTAAAATCTTGTTTAGTACAAAGGGTACTGGTTCTATCCTTCATCAGCATGGCAAAATTAGCCCTAGACTACAGACTGCTTGCTGCTGCTGCTAAGTCGCTTCAGTTGTGTCTGACTCTGTGCGACCCCAGACAGCAGCCCTGGGATCCTCATAGACAACTGTCCCTGGGATTCTCCAGGCAAGAACACTGGAGTGGGTTGCCATTTCCTTCTCCAATGCATGACAGTGAAAAGTGAAAGTGAAGTCGCTCAGTCGTGTCTGACTCTTAGCGACCCCATGGACTGTGGCCCACCAGGCTCCTCCGTCCATGGGATTTTCCAGGCAAGAGTGCTGGAGTGGGGTGCCATTGCCTTCTCTGACAGACTGCTTGAGCCTCACCTAAAATGTTTTTAAACAAGCATTGGGAGGATCACTTTCCAACTCACATAACTGTATTGAGGAATTAAGCTCAAGAATACATAAAGGAATACAAAGACATCTAAAGAACCTGACAAAGTAAAATTCACAATTTTAAGCATCCAGTAAAAAAATTATTAGACACACAAAAATTTAAAAATAACCCATAAAAATAGAAATTAATAAAATGAAACAAATCAGAAATGATACTCATGATCAAATTAGTAGACAAGAATATTAAAACACTTACATAACTATACTTGATATATTCAAAAGTTAGGGGAAAGATTGAAGATATATAAAAAGACATGGAAATTGTAAATAAAAATGCAAATTAAACTTTTAGACATAAAAATACATTGGATGAGATTAAGACAAATGAGACACTGAAAAGAAATGTAAACTTAAAGACTTAACAATAGAAACTTAACATCAAAACAGAAACATGGGGGTGGGGGAAAGCTGAAAGAAAAAGTGAACAGAGCATTAGAGAGCATAAGTTTAAACACTCTAATATCTGTATAAACCTACTGTGGACCATGAAGAAGAGAAGGGGAAGACAGAAATAAAATTTTTGAATACAATGGCAAATTTTTTTTCTAAAGTTGATGAAAACTATAAATGCATAAATTCAAGTACAAAAAAATATGAAACAAACTCAACTAAGATTCATCACAACCAAATTGCTTCAAACCAGTAATAAAGGGAAAAAAAATCTTACAATTAAATAAAAATAAAATTACACGTTTCATAAAAAAGCAGAGAGCACACTCTGGTCAGAAACAACGTAATATAGTTGACAGTGGAATGACATTCTATGGAAAAAATAACTGTCAATCTAAATTACTACAACCAGTGAAAATAACTTAAAACATAAAAGTGAAGTCAAAACAAAAATACTTCATTGACAAATTTCATGGAATAACACATAATCACTACAAGAACTCACTCAAAAAGTGACAGATAATATGAATAGCCCTTAAAGTGAAATTGTGGTTTAAAAACTTAACATAAGAAAAACACTACCAGAAAACTCTAAACCAATAAACCTCAAGAATATAAAAATTCTAAACATGAATTTAGCAAATCAATCAAACAGTACTTCATGAAGCTTAATACTTTCATGAGCAAATGAGATTTATCCTGGGAATGCAGGGTTGATTTAACATTATTAACGGTCAATCATTATCTAATATAGTAATCAAAAAATAATCAATGGTAATTAATTGTATTAACAATTTTTTTAAAAAGATCCTTTTAGTAGAAACATGGAAATTTACAATATCATATGTAAAACAGATAGCCAGTGGGAATTTGCTGTATGACTCAGGAAACTCAAACAGGGGCTCTGTGACACTCTAGAAGGGTGGGGTGGGATGGGAGATGGGAGGGAGGTTTGGGAGGGAGGGGACATGGGTGTACCTATGGTTGATTCTTACTGATGTATGAGAGAAAACCACAAAATTCTGTAAAGCAATTATCCTTCAATTAAAAAAATAATGTGCCCCAAATTTTTTTTAAAAAATCCTCTCAGTAAAGACAGAAAATCATTTGACAAAATCCAACATTCATTTTTGATAAAAACTCTCAGTAAACTAGGATCATGAACAAAAAAAGCTACAACTCAAAACACATTCAATGGTGAAAGACCAAATACTTTTCCACTAAGACTGGGAATAAGACAAAAACATCCCCTTTCATAATTTCTATTCAAATTGTATTGGAGATTGTACCTAGTACAATAAACTAAACAAAATAAAATAAGACAATAAACACCGAGATTGGAAAGGAAGAAGGAAAAATGTATTTATCTGCAGGTATTACAACTATCTATAGATCTAGAAAAAAGTTACTAGAAAAAAATTATCCAGTAAGGCTGCGTAATACTAGTTAATACAAAAACCAAATGTACTTATACTAGCAAGAAAAAAAGTCAAAAAATTAATATTAAAAATGCTAATTTCATAAAAGTTTCTATATAAAAACTGAAAACTCAAGTCTAAAATTTAAATGGAAATGGAAAGGACTTAGGCTAGCCAAAACAACTTTGAAAAAGAACAAAGTGGGATAACTTGTTACTACCTGATTTCAAGACTGAGGATAAGGTAGCAATCAAGACAGAATGGTACTGACATAAATAGATCAATGAAGCAGATTAGAGACCTTACACAAAAAGATAATGGTCAATTTATTTTTGACAAAAGTATCAAGGTAATTTAATGGAAAAAGGATAATCTTGTTCAGAACGAATAGCCAAGTGAAAAAAATGAACCTCAACACTTACCTCATATCATATACCAAAATTCATTAATTTTTGTATATACCCCATGCCGTATATACCACGGCATGTGGTATATACATAGAACAGATTACTACTCAACAACATGTAACTGTGTGCAGCATTAAAACATGAAAACTGATACGTACAAAATTTTCCTCACTGACAGAGGTCAGACTCCATTCTGTACTTCATTCATTTATATAAAATTCTATATTGTATAAGTAATGTACCACAAGTACATGTTAAGTAGATGCATGGGAATGGGGAAAAAGGGGATGAGGAAATTTTTGGGGTGATAAGTGTGTTTATTACTTGGATTGTGATGACGGTTTCATAAGTGTATTTTTTGTCAAAATTCATCAGCTTTAAATATATGCAGTTTATTGTACATCAATTTTACCTCAGTAAAGGTATACAAAATTTCTGTGATTAAAACAAAAGAATACATACCACAAAGACCTAAAACAAAATATTGATGCATTTGTTTTTACAAAATAATATTCAAAAAACTTACAAAATATTCCTATAAAAATTATGAGACGTATATTCAACAAAATTCTTCAAATATAACAAATGTTCATATTAGAGTAGTATAATTACTGATAATGATTATTCTTTTTGCTATTAGCTGTATTTCTATTACAATTTGCATACTTTTGGTGGTAATTTACTTTAGTTTTTTTTTTTTTTCAATAGCACATAAATACGCAAATATGACCTCAGAAAAAAGTGAATCATTCTGTACCTGCACTGGAGAGCGAACTGTTACCTTCTTACTTCCTTCCACTGCATCAATCTGACAAACAATTGATCTTTCAACTCCAGACTCTCTGTGTCTTACAGTGTACAGTCGTCGTCCCACTTTTGTTAAAGGGATTTTATCAGCAGTAGAGTGGTTAGCAGGGGCTAAATTAAGTATACATATTTAAAATTGATCATAAATCATCATATATTAATTTTAGTAGACATTTTAAGCCAGAAACATCAGGTGATTTCTTAAATTTTTAAACATTATCACTGAAAACTATACAAAGGGATGTTTTAAGAATCCACAATGCATTTCTACACCATTCACTGAAACCCTTCAAAATATTTTAACAAAAAAAGTTTTTAATTGAAAAAAACTCATCCAAAAGTTAAACCTAAGACAACATAATCTTTTAAAAATAACTGACTGATGAGAGAAATTGCTAGAAAATACAAGAACACTGATCTTTGGTTTGTTATCATATAAAACAGGCAGTCACAGGCAATTACCAAATAGCTGCAGTTTTTCAGTTTTTAATTTTTCCAACAGGCTGTGACACTTTGCCATATCTAAGAATTGATTACGATTTTATATAGCCTTACCTCATATATACATATATTGTATTGGGGATAAATTATCTATTTTGGAAGTTAATTATTTATTTATAGATTCCTCTCCCCTAGAAAAGAAAGTGGCAAGCCACTCCAGTGTTCTTGCCTGGAGAATCCCATGGACAGAGGGGACTGGCGGGCTACAGTCAGTCCATGAGGCTGCAAAGACTGAGCAACTAACCTGTCTGCCTCCCCTACTATCCCATAAAAATGTTAGTTTAAAAGCAAACAGAAATACAATTGATGAGAACAATTTACAGACAATGTTGGGAAAACATGTTAAACCTAGGCACTGTTAAGACTAGGAAAAAGCACAAGCTGTCAATTTTAGCACCCCTCTTCCATGCCTAAGTAACTTTTCTAATGTCCCTCCTTCCATAGCTACTTAATTGTCAAAATGTCATAAAGTGTTGTGAGTGAGGATTTGGGATTATTTAATATTTAACTTCACAACGAGTTTTGTTGTTCAGTCACTTAGTCATGTTTGACTCTTTGTGACTCCATGGACTGCAGCATGCCAGGCTTCTCTGTCCTTTACTATCTCCCAGAGCTTGCTTAAATTCATGTCCATTGAGTCGATAATGCCATACAATCATCTCATCCTCTCTCGCTCCCTTCTCCTCCCAAGAGAAGAATGAGTACATACTACAATGTACATACATTGAAGAATACAATAAGTACACACTACGACAGTTTTAAAATGTATTTACTTTTACTTTTTACCTCTCTTCTGAGAAACATAAAGAACAAAGGAAAAAAACAAACCTCTACTTCAACAGGCAGAAGATAAAAACCATTCACAAACCCCAAAACCATTATCTGTGCCATTGGCTGAATTCAAACCTTATTCTCAATTCATTCAGTTGCAAAACTGTTGGAATTTTACTGAGTTATACTAAAAGTGGTTAAAACAACCACTGATAGTTATTGTCTACAAATGCTGACTGAAGATAAGATCTAACAATTTTCTTCTCCAAAGGAGTTAATTATTATGCTCTAAATAAAGCAGTGGATAAAGCCAGAATTTGAAATAGAGCAATACAGTGACAACAGCAACTAATGCCCTGCAAAGGAAATAATAAAATTTGCAACATATTAGGAAGGAAATAAATAACCTGTGAGATACCAGGAGTAAGTAAAGTGGGATATAAAATATAATTTAAAAGAAAATAAAGCCCCAGGATGGTAATTTATCACTTACTAAGAAGAATGAAGAAGTGTTTGCTGCTTAGGCTGGTCATTGCATTGAAATGATCATTGTCTTTAGTTCGCATATAATCCATACTTAAACTCTCCTCATTTTTCAATACATATGATTTTGCCATAGGTACGTTGAGTACACTAAAAGATTCACTTGGTGAAACAGAAATACTAAGTCCAAGAGAATTTAAAATCATAAAAGGTGCCAGATCCCTTATGAAGGTAGCTGAAGATCCAGTGGCAGCTTCTGTAAATGCCTAACAAGGAAGAGTCATCATAAATACAAGAAAATGTAGAAAACTAAATGACAAGCAGAGTACTAACAGACATATGACAAATAACTAAATTAACAAAAACTTCTTTGTTAACCAAAAGGTTAACTCAGACTGGTACCCCAAAATTAAAGTTTCAAGTAACTTTCCTTACCTCAGCTAAATTATTTAACATTATAAGGCCACATTTAGATAATGTAATGTTTAGCTGGTCTTTCGAATAGAAAGTGATGACAGTTTTGTATTCTGGTACTCTGTAATTTTCTTCTTCAGTACCTGACTCAACAATGGCCTTTTTGGCTTTCTTTTTCATCTAAAATAATATAAATTACAGAAATGTGAGACCAATTTGTTTCTAGGAGCATGGTATAACTCATTTTACAAAGGAAAAACAAACATCAGACAAATTTCAACCAAAACATTAGAGAAAGCAATACATTTTATCAGTTCCACTGCCTTACTGGAATAACTGGGACATAAACCAACGAATGCCGCCTGGACAGAGGCAATACTGGAAGAAAAGTTCTCCTCCTCCTCAGTTACACTAAAATGGCAGACATAATTTAGAAGGGGAAAATAAAACCCTAATAAGTAAACGCATGTAGCATCTGAATGAAAATCAGAAGCACATACATCATAGCATGTGGAAATTTAGGGCAAGAAAAGTTAGCCTACTGATGTTATAAATGCTATATATAAAGAACAGAAACCTAGGGACTTAATAAGTCCAACAATAGTTGCAGAACAGTGCCACTAGGACCTAGGCTCCTGTGAATCAAACTACCTACCTCTTTTTAAGATTCGCAAGTCTACTACCTGTAAGTATCCTGACCTAACAACCACCAAAGAAATTCCTTTATCCAAATCCTCTATCTAAAATGAGCACAATCAAATGTACTGGTCTAATATAAAAAGCTGGAAATACCATGCTAGTCACCTTCACTGTTCCTTTAACTGGCTTTAAGCCACTGAAAATTTGTCCATTATTTCACAGAATCATTATTAGGGAGGAGATACGCTAATAATCCTACAATCTCTTGCTTCAGAAGCACAATTTCATCCATCTAAAGGTTCTGATTTATATGATTACATAAATTCACATTATATTTGAAGTAAATAATAATGTATTTTCTTTTATATACACACCCTTCAGATACCAAGGAAAACCTGGGATAGACAACAACCTAAAAAAATGCTAGAAATATTTTAAGATGATAGTTTATAAGTGGGGACTTTGCAGCCAGTATTGCATTCCACCTCTTCCAATTTAAAGGTATTATTACTTTATGAAAGTCCTTTAACTTCAACAGTTTTAGTTCTATCATATATTAAAATGAAGTTTAAAACTGAATCTTCTTCAGAAGTTTGTTTTAAGGTTTAAAGCAAAAGTAGATTATTTAAGACAGTATCTAGTACATAATAAATGTTACACAGTATTTATATTAGAAGCCCATGAGGCAACAGTCTTGGGTTTGAAAATTACATTCAGAGGTCAAACAAGGAAGCATGTGGAAAGGTTCATAATGAAATATCTGAACTCCGCTGTGATTAAAATTAAAGTGTGCGTGATGTGGACATCCTCAATATTTGAAAAAAATTTCCAGATATCAAAAATACCTTGATTCCAAGATTCCATGGTCTAAAATCCTCAGTCTGATCAATTTCTAAGGGTTCAAGCAAAGGCTCCCACACACCAAACATTTCATTGTAATAATGTACCTAGAGAGAGAATTTAATTTTTTAAATAAAACATTCTGGTATTTTCTAAAATCATCTTCCATGTTGTTCCCCACACCATTCCTTTTGGCTGTGCTATTTGTTCTGTATGAAAACCATCGACATGCCATTAGTTTCCTATACATGCTTTCTCAATGATTTCCTCATCTGGCTAACTTCATGGTCTACTCTTCACCATTTATTCCAGAAAAAAACTCTCTTTTAAGTATCTTTCCTTGATTTTCAGGCTGGGTTTAACAGTGAAAACTGTGTTCATCAATCAAACATTACTGGAATTTTAAAAACATGTTCTATCTACCTCCACTAACTTTTAGAAAGCCTTTGAAGTGAAGGCAAATAACATATGATTCAATAAGCATGTATATATTTGAATTCTCTGAACTTCCTGGACATCTTAGATCAAATTCTCTGCAAAATATAGATAATTCTAGCTAAAACTTGGAAACTTGAAACTCAGTCTGTCAGTTCTACCTCTATTAGTATATAATTCTATCATCACAAATATTGTAGTGGCTTATAAATTTTCATACTTATTGACTGAAGTAGAATATCAGATTAGTTTCTACTAAACATAAACTAAATACTTTAAAGCAAAGTATCCCTGGGAAGACTATATGTAGAAAAATTCTGATGCATAATATATGTTGGCTCAAAGTAAGTATCTTCCATAAAACTAAAGGACTCTCACAGAAATGTGAAAGACCTTGGTGGAGCCTCACCAGAGTATGAAGATCTGCATTATATAAATGTATAAAGCATATTCTTCTAATTTTTTAAGTCACTATTTCCAAAGAGAAAAGAAATTATCTATTATCACTTTAACGAAAAAAGGATACTTAATTTTTAAAATTAAGAATTTTACATCTACCAAACAGTCTATTTTATAGACCTAAAAGAAGCAATAGATATTAAGAAGAGGTGGCAGGAATACACAGAAGAACTGTACAAAAAAGATCTTCACGACCCATGTAATCACGATGGTGTGATCACTAACCTACACCCAGACATCTTGAAATGCAAAATCAAGTGGGCCTTAGGAAGATCACTATGAACAAAGCTAGTGGAGGTGATGGAATTCCAGGTGAGCTATTTCAAATCCTAAAAGATGATGCTGTGAAAGTGCTGCACTCAATATGCCAGCAACTTTGGAAAACTCAGCAGTGGCCACAGGACTGGAAAAGGTCAGGTTTCATTTCAATCCCAAAGAAAGGCAATGCCAAAGAATGCTCAAACTACCGCACAATTACACTCATCTCACATGCTGGTAAAATAATGCTCAAAATTCTCCAAGTCAGGCTTTAGCAATATGTGAACTGTGAACTTCCAGATGTTCAAGCTGCTTTTAGAAAAGGCAGAGGAACCAGAGATCAAATTGCCAACATTTGCTGGATCATCGATAAAGCAAGAGAGCTCCAGAGAAACATC
Source organism: Bos taurus (assembly GCF_002263795.3). Lineage (NCBI taxonomy): Eukaryota > Metazoa > Chordata > Mammalia > Artiodactyla > Bovidae > Bos > Bos taurus. The sequence goes on along the minus strand of NC_037335.1, from coordinate 53,358,359 downwards.
TACTTCTGCTTTATTGACTATGCCAAAGCCTTTGACTGTGTGGATCACAATAAACTGTGGAAAATTCTGAACGAGATGGGAATACCAGACCACCTGACCTGCCTCTTGAGAAATCTGTATGCAGGTCAGGAAGCAACAGTTAGAACTGGACATGGAACAACAGACTGGTTCCAAATAGGAAAAGGAGTATGTCAAGGTTGTATATTGTCACCCTGCTTATTTAACTTATATGCAGAGTACATCTTGAAAATGCCAGGCTGAAAGAAGCACAAGCTGGAATCAAGATTGCTGGGAGAATTATCAATAACCTCAGATATGCAGATGACAACACCCTTATGGCAGAAAGTGAAGAAGAACTACAGAGCCTCTTGATGAAAGTGAAAGAGGAGAGTGGAAAAGTTGGCTTAAAGCTCAACATTCAAAAAACTAAGATCATGGCATCCAGTTCCGTCACTTCATGGCAAATAGATGGGGAAACAGTGGCTGACTTTATTTTTCTGGGCTCCAAAATCACTGCGGACGGTGATTGTAGCCATGAAATTAAGACACTTGCTTCTTGGAAGGAAAGTTATGACCAACCTAGACAGCATATTAAAAAGCAGAGACATTACTTTGCCAACAAAGGTCCATCTAGTCAAGGCTATGGTTTTTCCAGTAGTCATATATGGATGTGAGAGTTGGACTATAAAGAAGGCTGAGCACCAAAGAACTGATGCTTTTGCACTGTGGTGTTGAAGAAGACTCTTGAGAGTGCCTTGGACTGCAAGAAGATCTAACCAGTCCATTCTGAAGGAGATCAGTCTTGAGTGTTCATTGCAAAGACTGATGCTGAAGCTCCAATACTTTTGCCACTTGATACGAAGAGACTCATTTGAAAAGACCCTGATGCTGGGAAAGATTGAGGGCAGGAGGAGAAGGGGATGACAGAGGATGAGATGGTTGTATGTCTTCCGTGACTCAATGGAGATGAGTTTGAGTAGACTCTGGGAGTTGGTAATGGACAGGGAGGCCTGGTGTGCTGTGGTCCGAGGGGTCATGAAGAGTCAGACATGACTGAGCAACTGAACTGAACAACAGTCTATTAATTTAATCAACTTAAGATGAATGAAATCAGTTGAAATATAAACTTAATATGAATATGTACTCTAAAAGTAACATACACATAAAAACAATTATATCAAGGGCATAAATAGGTACACTTTTTTCCAAAAGTTTGGGAATCAACATCGTATTTATTATAAACTTAATTTAAATGTTTAAATGAGATTTCCAAAATAGTTCATATGTAGCATTATTTCTTATATAATCTGGAAAAATACTATATATGCTTACTTCTAGCTCAAGCTGACAGTGGAGATTTATTAAGGAACTCCAGTTTTTGCCTTCCCCTGAGAAACGTGATTTTGCCAATAGCATAGGTACTGTTCTATGACCAATTCCAGCCTCAAGAACCAGAAAAATAGAATCAATGTTCATTTTTATTATCTCTCCTTTGGGTACCAATTCAGGCATGGGAGCTCTTTTTACAGCTTCATTTGGTTCTTCAAGAAACCACATATTTAAATCTTTTGTATCCTTCTTTTCCCATAAATGTGCTGTAGAAGAAGCAGTTTCTTTTGGGATGGTTTCCTTAGCAGTATAAAGTGCTGAAGTTATGGTAATCACAGTATTTATGATAACTGGTGAAACCTAAGGAGAAAAATTCAAAGCAATAAAAAAAAAATACAAAAATCACTTTCCAAACTACATACTTCAAAGAACATGAAATATATTTGCTGACAGATCAAGAGAAATTAATACTGAAGTAATATTACTACCAAGAAACAGATACAATTTGCTGCCTACAAAATCTTTTTTTATTATGATAGCTAATTTCAAAAGTTAAAATATTTACATGTTGATATTAAACTGACCAATTTCAACTACATATACTATAAGGAAGCTACCTACAGAAGCAGTCAACTGCCAATAATAAAATACATGAAAACATTCATCATAAAATGTAAATTAAGTATCATTTTAAAATTATGTGTCAAAAATATTTTTAAACAGCTTCCTTTTGCTTAATGATTAATATTATTGTTATAATTGTTTATTTCTAAGTTTTATTGTTTTTTCCAAAAGGGCACTAAAGATCTGAATGACTGACTACATTATAACTTACCTTCAGTGTCAGGGATTTTACTGATAATTCAAGTACTTGTGGATCTGTACTTATCTGAGTAGCTTGATAGAACAAATCACAGGGTTGCAAAACCTATAAGAGAAAAATCAATACTATTAAATTAACACATTCTTAAAATATTTTTACTTAAAGACTTGTCCAACAGGAGATAACTATGCTAAATAAACAAGTTAGTAAAAATAATCTACTTCAAAAACAAGTCAGTCAATAAAACATTCCTTTCTTATCCTCTTGTTCATTATTTATAATAAACAGAAAGTACTTATATTAGCAACACTACTGACAAAGAAAAAGAATTTCTTAAATATATGAAAAATTCACAAAACTTGTATTCTGTATTTTATTTTATAGCAGTCCCTTGGTATCCCTTCGGGACTGGTTCCAGGACACAAACACCTGTCCCCCACCTGCTTCCTCCCACCCATGGCAGATACTAAAATCCAAGAATGCTCAAGTCCTTTGTATATTGATAAAATGGCACAGTATTCAACAACAATGAAACAAACATCACAATTTTTAAAAATGGCAAGAGAAATTGAATAGATTTTTTCTCCCAAAGAAGACAGAAGGCCAACAAGCACATGAAAAGATGTTCAACATCACTATTTATCAGGGAAATGCAAATCAAAACCAAAATAAAATATCACCTCATATCTGTTGTAATGGCTATTATCAAAAAGGCAAGAAATAAGAGTTGGAAAGAATGTGAAGGAAAGGGAATCTTCATTCACTAGATGTGGGATTTGTGTAGTTACTGTGGAAAAACAATATGGAGAGTCCTCAAAAAATTAAGAATAGCTATCATATGATTCACCTATTTTACTTTTGGGTATTTATCCAAATAATACAAAAGCACTAATTCAAAAAGATAAATGTCACCCCCTTTGTTCACTGCAGCACTGTCTACAATAGTCAGGATATGAAAACAACCTAGAGTGCCTATCAACAGATGAAAAGATAATGCAAATGTGGAGTGTTTCTATATGTTTGTATGAGAAGGGAATACTATGCAGGCATAAAAAGGTGAAACCTTGCTATCTGCAACAATATGATGGACCTTGAGGGTATGATGGACCTAAGAGAAATGAGTCAGATGGAGAAAGACAAATACTGCATGATTTCACTTATATAAGTAATATAAAAAAGAAAAAAACAAGAAATGAACAAATCAAACAACCACATAGATACAGATAACAGATTGAAAGTTATACAGGGGAAGGTGTGGGGAACAAATGGGGTCAAGGGTGTCAACTGTATGGTTACTGGTAAAAACTGAATTTTTAGTGGTGAACATACTTTTGTGTACACAGAAGTAGAAAAATAATACTGTACCCATGAAACTTATATAATGTTATAAGTCAACATTATCTCAAGAAAAAAAAAAAAGACCAAGTACAGTCAGCCCTCTATATCTACAGGTTCTGTATTTGTGGATTCAACCAAAGACTGAGTTACTAAAATAAAAGTTTTATCGTGCTATTTTTTTCCATTATAAAAGCAAATGAATGCTTGGTTGGGACTGGTGCGCTGGGACAACCCAGAGGGATGGTACAGGGAGGGAGGAGGGTTCAGGATGGGGAACACGTGTATACCTGTGGTGGATTCATATTGATATATGGCAAAACCAATACAATATTTTAAAGTTAAAAAATAAAAAAGATAAAAAAAATTAAATGAAATATGTTAACCTATATAGGACAAACTACAAAAGAATAAAAAATTATAAATAAATTAGACTTGCTAAATAATTCTTAATATAAGTGTAAATTAACTGAGTCTGCCCTAACTATAGTAAGCTTAAATCTGTCCTGCAGCCCCCAGTGACTCACACTCCTCCCAAATGCAACATATGTTTACCTCCTAAGGATCTTGATAGTCACCTCCCAATATTATAGCATGAAGTCCAAAATCTTGAGAGAGTTAATTCTTATGCAGATTGATAAGGAGAAAGGGGGTCCAGGGCTCTCAAGGAAGAGAAAGGGGCAAAAATTTTTTTTTAACATTGCTTTGTCTTAGTCACATAAGACATTTTTTCTTAAATTCTGAGTTGTTATGACAACAATCTTTAAGACTAACTTTCTTTAAGCCCAGAGCTAATGATTACACAACAAAACAACTCATCTTGCTCAAGGGTATGTTTTTCCTTAAGTTCTCTGCAGTCTCCTTGGACTGCAAGGAGATCCAACCAGTCCATCCTGAAGGAGATCAGTCCCGGGTGTTCATTGGAGGGACTGATGTTGAAGCTGAAACTCCAATACTTTGGCCACCTGATGCGAAGAGCTGACTCATTGGAAAAGATCCTGATGCTGGGAAAGATTGAGGGCAGGAGAAGAAGCGGATGACAGAGGATGAGATGGTTGGATGGCATCGTCGGCTCAATGGACATGGGTGTGGGTAGACTCCAGGAGTTGGTGATGGACAGGGAGGCCTGGCATGCTGCGGTTCATGGGGTCGCAAAGAGTCAGACATAACTGAGTGACTGAACTGAACTAAACATACAACTCAATATCATTTTTATTTTTTTACCAAATGCTCCAATTAAAGATGGGCAGCAGAACTGAACAGACATTTTTCCAAAGAGGACATGCAGATGACCAACAGGCACATGAAATGATGTTCAACATTGCTAATCAGTAGAGATACAAATCAAAACGACAGTTAGCTTTCATCTCACACCTGTCACAATGACTATAATCAAAAGTACAAATGCTGGCAAGCATGTACAGAAAAGGGAACCCACTGTTAAAGTAGTCTTTACTGTCAGGATGAAGATAGAATAGACAAATGACAGATTAGTAAATAAAACAAGAGTTCTGCAGCAAAAATAAAAATAAAAACCTTCCATGAATAAATAACAGCTTTGGTTGTTAAAGCTACTTATATATGGAATCACCAAATGGTTAACAAACCTAAGGATTGCCAAGGAGACCAATACTTGGTATATAGAAGTTTTTTAGTATTAAAACTGCTAAAATCACCTCCAAGTAGTAAGCTCAACAGAAAGCAAGCTGTGACAACAGTGTTTATCCTGAAAAAGACAACAGTCACTTTACATATGTCTACAGTGGATAATGTATAAAAAAAGAGAGAGAGACAGAGCCACGTGAGAAAATGTGAACAATGCTCTTTCAAGAGAGCAAAAATCAAAGACTCCAACATGGGCTATCCAAGGAATTTACTCCATTGCTGGAGCTTCAAGTTTTCACAATTCAATTCAGCAGGATATTTCAACTGTTATGAAGCAATGACTACAAAGTGTTTCCTATTCTTTCTTTTTCTGAATGGGTTTTTAAGCTTTGAGTTTTCAGTCCTTGTACCACTGTTAAACTAGTCATTGTGTATAGTGGTGAGTTGTCAAAAATTGACAACTTATTTGTCTATTAGTTAATATATTGCCTGGGCTTCCCTGGTGGCTCAGAGGGTAAAGCATCTGCCTGTGATACGAAAGACCCAGGTTTGATCCCTGGGTCGGGAAGATCCCCTGGAGAAGGAAATGGCAACCTACTCCAGTACTCTTGCCTGGAAAATCCCATGCACAGAGGACCCTAGTGGGCTACAGTCCATGGGGTCGCAAAGAGTCGGACACGACTGTGCGACTACGCTTACTTAATATATTGCCAAATCGAAAGAAGTCATATGCAGACACAATAAAGCAAACTATCATCTAGGAGGAGGAACAAAATGGTGGAGGAGTAGGTGGACATGGAGTATATCCCTCTCCATGGATACGTCAGGAATACACCTTCAGACACAGAAGTACATGCAGAACACCAGGTAAGGGGGACAGGAGTACCTGACTAGTGGAAAGGAATATAGAACCACCCAAAACTCAGTAGGACAAAGGAACTAGGGGAAAAAACAGGAGTGTTCAGAGGACTGGACCTGCCCTTGGCAGGTGGGCAAACTGAAGCAGGGTACGATCCCCACATCGGGGCAATTGTCTGAGTCAAAGGAGAAACATTTAAGGCTCAGAGTGAAACAGCTGATCTGTGGCAGCCTAAATGTTATGAGAATCAGACAGTCCTTGCCACAGCCATACACAGTCTGGACAGGGACGCAGGTCCCATGGAAGGTACAGCAGCTGGGAGCTGGAGTTTAGAGACTATGGAGCAATCCCAGTGTGAGGGCTGCTGTTGACTGTGGAGAGAGGAATTTAGGAGATGTGAAGGAGGAGACTGTGATGGGAAATGCCTGTAGAGGAAAGCCAGGAAGCCATGGAGGCAAGGTGATCCTACTGAGTCATGCATAGTGGGTGGAGCCATCACCATAGCCTCTCTCCCCACATGCCAGCATCGGCACCTGAACGATAAAAAGGCTGGCCCATCAAACACCTGATGCGCTGCACTACAGAGTAGGACCCCACCCAGGGTGCCCCTTTAAGTGCCTGAAATGCCGATCTATGGGTAGGACCCCAGCCAAGGGGGCCCCTCTATGTGCCTGACGCGCTGAACAACAGAGAAGGATCCCAGGCAAGGGAGCCCTCTATGTGCCTGAACGGGCGGAGCTATGGGGAAAAACTGGCCAAAGAGGCCTTCTGATTGCCAGCTACAAGAGGCTCGAAAAAAGACTGATAGGGCCATAACTCCTGTGGTGGAGGCAGTCCATGTCCTTGCACACTTGGTGCTGCCCAAGATCCCCACAAGCCAAGCAGCTGTGCCACCTTCACGCTCAACTCTCACTGGGGCAGAGCTGCTACAGGCAAAAAAAGTCTTGCATCTATGCACACAGGGTTGCTTCAGTTGTGTCCAGCTCTTTGCGAACCTGTAGACTGTGGCCTGCCAGGCTTCTGTCAGGGGGGTTCTCCAGGCGAGAATACCAGAGCATATTGGCCAATACTGGTTGCCATACCCTTCTAGAGCACTATATTTCCTGCTGCCCTGGCTGCCAACTCCCCTGAGTACCTGGTGCTGCCAGAACTCTTGCAACCTAAACAGCTGCACCACCCCTGACATCTGGCCCTCACAGAGGCAAATCCAAGTCCTCCAGGGCAGCCCCAGGAGCAAACCCCAGTGAACAACCCACATGCAGAGATGGAAATAAAACCACAGTTGAAACCCAGGGGCAGTGTGGCTAAGGAAGAAGACTGCAAAACCTTACCACTAGTTATACAAGCTGCAGATTAAATCCACACGATCAACTAGGCAGACTCTGTGTCTACAGAATACATAAAAGGACATTCAGAGCTCCCACAAAAGGAAACACACTGGTTCTGATAGCTGTGGATATTGGAGAGAAGAACACACAGGAGTAGGACCAGATTAGAATCTGAGTTGCCCCCACAGCAGGTCCAGAGATCAGCAGTTTTGGAGGGCATAAAAGGGAGGTGAGGTGGACTGCGACCTCCAGCAAAGGAAAGGACTCTGACAGCAGTGGCTCAAGAAAAACATTTCTTATTCTTATGGTTTGACTTGTCCTGTAGATTCCCTTGGATTTTTTTTCTTTTCTTTTTTGCCCCTCTGTTGTAGTTGTCAATTTTTTGGCACTATGAAATCTAATTAAGTTTTTGAATTTTTTTTTTCTCCTCAGACACGTTTTTTGTTGTTGTTATAAACCTCTGCCTCTACATTGGGCTTCTGCAGTTCTGGGGAGTTTTCCTTTTTATTTTCTTTTTTAATTTTAATTTTTTAAACCTATTATTATTTTTTATACATTTATTCCTTTGTTTGCTTTTCATACTGTTCCTTTCCCCTTCCAGATAATCTTTAACATATATAAATCTTCTTCATCTACCTGTATTTAACTTTGCATATCTATTCTTTCTTTTCTTTCCTGTCAAACATTTGTTAGCTTTATTTTCATAGCTTTATTCCCCAACTTGCATCTTCCTTTAGTTTCATTTTCCAGTTTCTGTTTTAGTTAGTTTTGTTTTTAACTGGTAGATATAACTCTTGATTTCCTTTGTTCACTGGGTCAATCTATTCTACTTTATTTTTGTTGGACTGTTTTGATTTTGCTTATGGGTGTAATGCATATGTGTATATTCAGTTATACTTCTTATTGTTGTTATAAACCTCTGACTCTGTGTTAGGATTTTGCAGTTCTGTTTTCCTTTTTTCTTTCTTCTTCCTTTATGTCTTTCTTTTTTTTCTTTGCTCTTTTTTATAATTTTAATTTTTTAAACCTATTATTTTTTTCTCTACATTTATTTCTTTGTTTGCCTTTCCTACTGTTCTTTACCCCTTACAGTTAATCTTTAATGTATATAAATCTTCTTCATCTACCTGTATTTAACTTTGCATATCTATTCTTTCTTTCCTTTCCTCTCAATATATGTGTTAGTTTTCTTTTCATTGCAATAAAGCATATTTGGCACCTTGCTTTAGTTTTGTTTTCCAGTTTGTGCTTTAGTTTTGTTCTTAACAGGTAAATATAATTTTTGATTTCCTTTGTTCACCGGGTCAATCACTGTACTTTATTTTTGTTGGATTGTTTTGACTTTGCTTATGGGTGTATATGTATATTGCATCATTTAAATTATTATTTGCCTGATTTTGTAACTGCCATTTGTCTGGGGTTCATCTTTGGTTTCTCGTTTTGGGGTATTTGTTTTTAATCTTACTTAATGCCATAACAAACCACTTGTGGAGTCTTCCTTCCTGACCAGGGATCAAGCCCTGAGCCTTTGGAGTGGGAACACTGACTCCAAGACCCTAGACTACCAGAGAACTAACCCTAGGGAGTACCAAATAATGAGAACTCACACAAAGCAAACCACTTGAGTACAAGACCTGGTATCACCCAACCATCAGTAACACCCTGTACAGGATGCCTCACCTAAACAACAAACAAAAAAATACAAACCCAATCACCAGCAGACAGGAAGGATCACCACCTCACTCACCCTTGCCCATCAGAGGAAAAATAAACAAATGAAGGAACAAAAACTCATCACAAATCTCAGCCTATAGGAAGCTTACACAACCACTGCACCAAACATAGGAGGCCAGAAATCAAAAGGAAGAAAGAAGTCAACCTTTTACCCTGGGAAAAGACCACAAACACAGTAAGTTAAAAAAAAATTATGAAGACTGGCTGAATGTATACAAAAACAAGATACATATATATGCTGTCTACAAGAAACCCACTTCAGACCTAAAGACACATATAGACGGAAAGTGAGAGGATGGAAAAATATACTCCATGCAAATGGAAAGCAGAATAAAACTGGAGTAGCAATCTTCATATCAGACAAAACAGACCTTAAAATAAAGATGATTACAAGAAATAAGGACACTACATTGATTGATCAAGGGATCAATCCAAGAGGAAGACATAAAAATTGTAAATATCTATGCACCCAACATAGGAGCACCTCAATACATGAGACAAACACTAAAAGACATAAAAGGAGAAATTGACAGTAACACAGTAATAATAGGAGACTTGAACACTCCACTCCCACCAATGGACATTTCATCAAAACTGAAAATTAAAAAGAAACACAAGTCTTAAATGATACATTAGATGAGATGGATCTCATTGATATCTTCAGGACATTCCATCCAAATGCAGAAGAATACACCTTCTTCTCAAGTGCACATGGAACATTCTCCAGGACGGACCACATCTTGGGTCACAAATCAAACCTCAGTTAATTTAAGAAAACTGAAACCATATCAAGCATCTTCTCTGACCACAACGCTATGAGACTAGATATCAATTACAAGAAAAAAACTGTAAGAAAAACAAACACATGGAGATTAAATAACATGTTTCTAAATAACCAACAGGTTACTGAAGAAGTCAAAAGGAAATCAAAAAACTTCTAGAAACAAATGACAATCTAAACATGACAACTCTAAAACCTGACGGGATGCAGCAAAAGCAGTCCTAAGAGGGACGTTTATAGCAATACAACTCTACCTCAAGAGACAAGAAAAATATCAAATAGACAACCTAACTTTACACCTAAACTGGAAAAAGAAGAACAAAAAAACCCCAAAATTAGTAGAAGGAAAGAAATAATAAAGGTCCACGCAGAAATAAATGAAAAAGAAATGAAAGAAATAACAGTAAAGATTAATAAAATGAAAAGCTGGTTCTTTGAGAAGATAAATAAAATTCACAAACCATGAGCCAGACTCAATAAGGAAAAAAAAGAGAGAAGAATCAAGTGAACAAAATTAGAAAAACAAAGGAAAGGTTACAACAGCAAATGCTCTTGCACTGTTGGTGGGAATGTAAATGGATACAGCCACTATGGAAGACAGTATGGAGATTCTTTAAAAAACTACGAATAAAATCACCATATGACCCAGCAATCCCACTCCTAGGTACATACCCTGAGGAAACCAAAACTGAAAAGACACACGTATCCCACTGTTCATTGCAGCACTGTTTACAGTACCTAGAACATGGAAGCAACCTAGATGTCCATTGACAGATGAAAGGATAAAGAAGTTGTGGTACAGTTTCAAAGTGTTTTATGAGTGCTAGGAGTCAGATAGTTAACTTGAAAAGATGTCTTTGAAGAAACAAATTTTAATCAGTTATGAAGAGGAAGAAGGCCAAGAGGATACTAGAAAATAAAATACAAATGGGAAGCATGCCAGAGCACATGACTGACAGTTCAAACAAGCCATAGGGAGAAAAGCAAGTAGCACATCTGAGAAAAATAGGTCTAGATGGGAGAAAAAATTAAAATAATAAAACTGAAACAACACAACAAACAATTGGTAGAAAGTCTTAACCGCCTAAAAGCAGTGTGGAATTGGCATGGAAACAAAATCAGAGTATAGTCTTCACTGAGAAGTATTTAGATAAAATCAACTTTTCAGTGTGACTGTTCCCATAAATACACAAAACAATGAGGAACAAATGGAAAAAATGAAAAGAGAGTTTAAAAGCTGGTGCAATAATAATCTAAATTAGGCTCTCCAAGACGAAAGAAAAGTATTTTATAGAGTAAGTTGGAGAGTATGTAGCCACTTTCCTAAAGTGATACACGCTAAATATAAAACAGTTTACAATTAAGCTGACAAGTAAACAGAAAACTCACAGTAGTGATTTTTCCTTTTCTCTTGACTGGAAGAAATGGGCATGCTCTCACTTGGAGATCTTTAATGGCAGCAGTCATTGTATCATTTTCAAAGTCACCTAGCCAATATATTTCACACTGTGTTGTAATGACTAAGGCAGGAGCATCATTTCTTGTCATATCAGCGACAAACACAATTTCAGGATTTTTAATAGTGATGTTCATTTCCCACTTTTCTGATTGCTGTTTAGGTACTAAAATAAAAACACAGATAATGTCTTAAAACAGCTATAAATCTTTCTTATATTATGAAAAATTATTTATAGGACAATGATATCTCTATTTGAAGTAAAAGCAAAATAGAAATACTTAGATCCCAAAAGAATTTACTGAAAGTCTCCTAGTATAAGATTTAAAGAACTCATAGCCATTAGAATATTTTAAAATGTGAGGGGAAATCTCTACTATTTAATGGCAGAGCTAAAAATAAACTAGTTTCTAACTCTTAGCTTGACACTCTTTCTACTACACTACAAGGAATGAAATATATAAAAGATAATAGAAAATTATAAATGTAACAAGAATAAAAGAACTTTAGGGACTTCTCTGTGGGGTCCAGTAGGTAAGACTCTGCACTTTCCCTGCAGGGAGCATGAGTTCAATCCCTGATTGAGTGGCCTGGCCAGAAAGCAAACACAAGTATATAAATAAAAGACAAGTTTAAGTTACAATACTATCTTTAATTATGAAAAGGAGTCATTGTTTCATTATTGTCTCCTTCCAAGAAAATCTTTCAAATTATTGTCTTCAAAGAAGTACAATTACTTATCTTAACATGGGTCTCATAATTTTTGAACCCAGTATTTACTTATGACTTGAAAAATACAGAAACTGTCTATCTTATCAGAAAACACATTTAAATTTTCCTCTTACCTCTGAAAAATAAGGATTTCTAACTTATTGATCCTGTTATCCTCATCATCTAGAAGGATAATCAAGCTAAGTGTTATTATAGCACTTCAGTAACAGATATGGAATATTTTAGCCAATAACTAACCTTCTTCTTTGGCAGACCATGTTTGAACATTGGTTTCTACAGCAGTGCCTGTAGTGTAGGCCTCAAGAAAGACATTTGCAACTGTCAGCAGAAATTCCACACTTGCACAAATATACATTTCTTGAAGGACTATATCAGCCACCCAACCATCTCGGATCGTCCTATACCTTACATCCATCATGTCCTTTTTGTCAAACCCAACTGTCAGTCCTATCATTCTGAAAAACACAATCACAATTTCTATGAGTGTCCTGCACCTAATCAAACACACCAATAAAACTCAAAGGTCTCTCACTGCTTTCACCGACAGCAAGCCAATGTTCTGAAGTCATTTCTCTTAGTAGGATAAGAGAAATAATAAATTTACAGACTTCAGGAGCACAATTGTTTCATAATATAGGAAGTATATCCTTAAGAAATTATCAGAATTTTGAATCTCAGCATATTTTTTCCTACAAATTTTCATATATTACCCATTACAATTGTATGGATTCATAATTCAGATAATAGATATTAATTTAAAACCAATTTAATTACACTGATTATTTCTATTTAACCATTTTTTTCTATTCAACCATTCAACAAGAACAGCACATAAACAGAGCATTTAAAATGTTGACTGAGAACTATGGAATCAACTCCATTAAAGCTTTGAAGATATCAGATTATACCCAGAAAATGCATATGCAACTTTGAGAGTAAGTTCTATAAAATACACCAACCATTGCTCAATAAAAATTTAAAACACTATTACCTAGGAGTTGCCTTCTTGATATGAGGCCTTTTGTCATCTAAAATACAGTTTTTTAATGAGAAGGAAGAAAATATTGAGTCATCTGTATACATTTTTAAAGTGCTTATAATATTCTCCAACTTAAATTCAGCAAGTTTCAGAGAAGGATCACGAATATCTGTAAAGGAAGTCTGAGGAAAAAGAAATCAGTACAAATTTTACACAAACATACAAATTTAAAACATATTTTACGATATGAAATACCACATTCTCTATCTCCACGAGCTCATAATGAAAAGCATATATTAACTTTAAAATATCACTTTTCATATCAAAGGCTATATGTAAGAAAACTCATTTTAAAAGGCAAATAGTTAATGTGAAAAGTGCAACAATTTTTCTCAAAGGAACAGATACAACAAAACACAGGAAACAGCAAAAATATAGTTTTTCTTCTTCAACTTACCTGTTTAGGACCTGGACTATACAGTACCATGGTGAGATAATCGGTTCTGAAACTCATATTTAGTGTTGTCTTAACTTGAGAAGCATGTGAATGTACTTCTACCACAGCAGCTGTCACTACAGTTGTTCCTTGGAAAAATTAGTTAGTGGATAAAAGAAAAAGGTCAGGAATGGTAGAACTCATTAAAATGGAATTAAAAGTAGATTTACCATAATTATTAAATAAATGGGTATAGTACAATATTTTTCCAAAAATTCAAAAAGATTTAAAAATTCAGATGTTGAACTCACTTAACTCCAGGGTTAGCATTCTTTACATAATAATCTGGGAGTCTAAATTCCTGGTTTACTTTTAATAAACTCTTGGTTTAATTTTTGTAAAATGAGAATAAAAGAACTAACCCCTGGGTCTGTTTTGGCAATTCAGGGAAATAGCATGTGTAAAATGCATACCAGAGTACCTGGCATATGTGTTTTGTATTTACATTTTACTTCAAAAAAAACTAAAACCAAACAAGATGCTTTAGATGACATTTTAAAAATGTTCCACTAACCAAAAGGATCCAAAATTCAGTCTTTTCTATATTTCATATTTTGGGGCAAGGTATTATATACACATGGTACATTTTAAATGGATTCTGTAGACCTATTAATCCTTCTCTTGGCTGTATTGCTCTGTCAATGATTTCTGGTTGAATAGGAATGTGACTGTGGACATTCTTGCTTTGTTCCTACTTTAGGTGGAAAACTTTCCATTTCACCTTTAAATATACCTTTTCGATATTTCTACTTTTTATCACAAATAGGTGACTTATTAAATGCTTTTTCTGCATCTGTTCAGGTGATATAATTTTTTTTCTCCTTTTTCTATTAATTTGGTGTTACGTTAATTGATTTTTGAGGGTTAAATGAACTCTGCATTTCAGGATAAGTCTAAGTCAAGATGACACATCCTACATGCTTATTGCTGGATTTAGTATGATATGCTGTTAAGAATTTTTATTCCTGTGTTCATTAGGGATATTAGGTGCAATATTCTTCCCTCAAAGTTGTTTTTTATTTTTTATTTGGGTTTTTGGTATCAGGCTAATGCTTGCTTTATAAAACGACTAAGGAAGTGTTCCCTCCTCCTCTATTTTCCAAAAGGTTTGTTTAACACTTGTATCTTACTTAAATGTTTAACAAAATTCACCACTGAAATTCAATTCTTTTAACAGATGCAGAACTATTCATCTTATTTCTATTTCATCCTATGTCAGTTTTGGTAACTTTTTCAAAAAATTTGTACATTTCATGTAAGCTGTAGAGTTTATTATCACAAAATTATTTATACATAATAATTTCTACACAGTAGAAAGTAAAAATGACTTTCTCAGCATTACTGACTACATAGAAAACCCTAAAAAGTCTCCAACAAATTACTAGAATTAAGAAATCAATTTAGCATTTATACGAAGATATAGGGTTACTATGCAAATATCAATTGTATCAGTAACAACTGAGAAATATACTTTTAAAAATATTTGCAGTAGCATCAAAAAACATACTTAGGAAGAAGTTCAACACAATTATGCAAGACTGCTACACTGAAAAATCTCAGTACTGAGACTGAAAAATCTCAGTATTTTAAATGAAGAGACTAATGTGTGCTCAATCACTCAGTAATGCCCGACTCTTTCTGACTCTCTGGATTGTAGCCTGCCAGGCTTTTCTTTGTCCATGGAATTTCCCAGGCAAGAATAACTGGAATGGGTTGCCATTTCCTTCTCTAGGGGATCTTTTAGACAGGGATCAAATCCACATCTCCTACATTGCAGGTGGATTCTTTACCTGCTAGGCATCATGGAAGCCCCAATAGCTTATTATTTTACTTCCTCTGTTGCTGCAACACAACACATGCATCTCTCAAGGAAAAAAAAAAATTATCTCTTCACGCATTCTAAAAATGGCTCAAAATCATGCAAAACAGTTCACTTCACTTCTGCACCAGAATGTACTGTATATATATTTCTCCCTTCTTTGGAACAGAAAACATGTCTTCCTCTCCCATATTACTTAATGTGGCATAGTTAACACCTCATTCTACATGTTATATAGAATTTATGTCACTTTTCTTAAGACATCTGTCCTTTTTTCTTAAAGCATTCTAAATTCCTTTTAATGAAAACTAAGTACTTTCTAGCCCAGTAACAGATAATCTGGGGATTCCTTTTTAATGCTTTCTGTATTTGAATCCCATGTTTTCCCTTTTCCTGGATTCCTTATTTGCTTTGCTAGAATATATTTTCAAACTACCAGCATACCTCAGAGACTGCAAGATTGGTTCCAGACTACTGCAATAAAATGAATACCACAACAAAGCAAGTCACACAAACTGGTTTTCCAGTGCATATAAAATGTTATGTTTATACTATATTATAGTCTGTCATAACACAATAGCATTATGTTTTTAAAATATATATACCTTAATTAAAAACTAAGTTTGTTAGAAAAATGGAACCCAGATAGACTTTCTTGACTCAGGGTTGCCACAAACCTTAAATTTGTAAAAACTGCAATGTCTGAGAAACACAATAAAAATGAAGTGCAATAAAATGAGCTGTACCTGAATGGGTATAAAGAAAGTAAACTTTGAGTCACTGGAAATCTAAAAATTGTTTTCACATTTGGATGATGGTTGGACCATATATAGAATTCTAACTTCAAAATTATTTTCCTTAGAAATATATTTTCCAATATTACCCCACTGTCTTTTATCCTCCATCAATCCTACCCCATCCAGTTTCATTCATGATGAATCTGATTCCAGTCACTTTTTTTTCTAAGCCCTAACAGGCAGCCTGGTATTCTTCAATAGTACTTCTGTTGCTCTGACATTTCACAAAAATGTGTTTGCATGGAAGTATTCAATCAGCTTGAAACTGGGTAGATTCTTTATATCCAAGAATTTGTTTCAATATTTACTTAGTTCTATAGAGTTCTCTTCTAGGAACTCTTTCTTATCTTAGGAAGACAGAAGGTAGTGATGGTAGGATTCAGTTCTTATACTCCTAGAATTCTGTTTTTATGAATTAGTTTTCTGTTCACATTCTCTTTTTTTCTTCAATTATTTTGTCTCATTCAAGAAACACTATTCTGTTTATCCTGCCTGCTTTTATGCTTGAGTTCTTATGATTTTCTTTATATCTGACCATTAATATTTAACTATAAAGTACTGGGTTGGTTATTCTAGCTAGTAAGAATGATGATTTCTATAATGTTATAAATAAATGTAAGGTTGTTTCTTTGCTGGGATTCTGACTGGAAAAGCTGTGCAATATGATTTCAGTTTGAGGTAGGGAGACTTGAGGTTCCCCCAAAATGCCAGAATGAGGAGAATTTATTTTAGTGAAGCAAAATCATCTAGTAGTTCTAATTAATCCAATTTCTTTATGTGCTGGTATTGAACTTAAGCCCTAGTTAGGTTTCTACATAATAAATTAAATCCAACATTGGATGCAGCCTTCTACTGAGTTATGATTCCTTCTGCTCTATTTTATCCATGTATCTTCTAAATATTTGCTGGAGTCCATCACTAATGATCATCCTCTTTTGAGACTGCTAATATTTTGATACTTCTAATATTAATATGAAATATTCCACTGGAACATATGCTTCACTAGGAACAAGGGAGAAGAGAAAGGATGAGGAGAAAATTTGAAAACTGAAAAATAGGAACTTACAGGGGAGTTAGGATAACCAAGAAAAAAACACATACTAAGGAATTTTGTCACAAGAATTAGAAATTTGATTCAAAGAAAAAAAAAACAACAGAATGACTAATAACAGATAAATGAGAACTACTTGAGTAAGATTAGCTAAATAGAAAAGGTTTATAAATTTTACTTTACCCAAACCTACAGTTAGGGAGAATGAAAGGAAGGAGAGAAGGAAAGGAGGAGGGGGCTAATTTAAGGTTAAGACGTACCTGCCGCATGGTGTGACGCAGTAGTAGCACCACTAGTAACACTGGACTGATCCTTTGTTACCTCATGTGAAGCACTATCACCTTCATACCATATGTTGCCATATAATGTTTTAAAAATGGTCGTTATATCTTCTTGACTAAGAATGAACTGTTAAAAAAATAAGATTTGACCATTTCAACATTACTACCTCATGTAGTGAAAAAGTTTTATACAAGGAAAACTGTTTCATTTCAAACCCCTGCAAAACCAACTTTTAACACATTAGATACTTCTATTAACTGAAGGTTTCATTTTCTAAATGACCATGTATTCTTTAGTACCCTGTGAAATACAGAACTAAATTAAATGCCAGTATCAATACCAGAAGCTATGAATGATAAACTTTGTTATGAATGCAGCAATTAGCCTACTAGTTTTAAGCCTTTAAAATGAACTTTTATCTTTAAGTATCCATGTAGCTACTCTATATTTTTTTTGGTTAGTAAGCCCCTCAATTGACAAATATGGAATAATAAAAAATAATAAATTCAGAACACTTCCTAACACCATACACAAAAACAAATTCAAAATGGATTAAAGACTTAAACATAAGCCCAGAAACTATAAAGCTCCTAGAGGAAAACACAGGCAGTACACACTTCAGCATACGTAACAGCAAGATTCTCTTTGTCCCACCTCCTACAGTAATGGAAATAAAACAAAAATAAACAAATGGGACTTAAATAAGCTTAAAGGCTTTTGTACAGTAAAGGAAACAATAATCAAGATTAAAAGATAACCCTCAAAATGGGAGAAAATAATTGCAAACAAAACTGACAAAGGATTAATCTCCAGAATATACAAGCAGCTCACACAGGTCAACATGAGGAAAACAAAAAACCCAATAAAAAAAAAAGGGTAGACGAACTAAATGGACATTTCTCCATAGAAGACATTCAAATGGCTAATAATCATATGGAAAGATGCTCAACACCACTCATTATTAGAGATATGCAAGTCAAAACTACAATGAGGTATCACCTCACACTGGTCAGAATGGCCCTCATCAAAAAAATCTACAAACAATAAATGTTTGACAGGGTGTGGAGCAAAGGGAACCCTCTTGCACTGCTGGTGGGAATGTAAATTGATACAGCCACTATGGAGAACACTATGGAGACTCCTTAAAAAACTAGGAATACAACTATCTCATAACCCAACAATCCCACTATTGGGCATACACCCTGAGAAAACCATAACTGAAAGAGACACATATATCCCATGTTTTCTGCAGCACTATTTACCATAGCTAGGACATGGAAGCAACCTAGATGTCCATCAACAAGATAAATGGATATAGAAGTTGTGGTACATATACACAAAGGAATATTACTCAGCCACATTTGAGTTAGTCCTAATTAGGTGGATGAACCAAGAGCCTGTTATTCAGAGTGAAGTAAGTCAGAAAGAGAAAAACAAATATCACATATTAATGCATATATATGGAATCTATAAAGATGGTGCTGATGATCCTATATGGAGGGCAGCAACTGAGATGCAGAGATAGAGAACAGACTTGTGGCCACAGTAGGGGAAGAAGAGGGTGTGATGAACTGAGAGAGTAGCATGGAAACATAAGAATTACCAGATGTAAAACAGCCGGTGGAAATTTGCTGTATGATGCAGGGAGCTCAGATAAGATGCTCTGTGACAACTAGAGGGAAGTCCAAAAGGAGGGGACAGATGTATACCTATGGCTGATTCATGTTGATGTATGGCTGAGACTAATAAAATACTGTAAAGCAATTATCCTGCAATTAAAATTTTTAAAAATACATTTAAAAAATTGAAAATATTTTACAACATGTTTTACATGAATTATTTTACCTGAACCTCACAAAAGTTCTAGGTACAAAGAGTATAATCTTGATATTATAAGAAGATGAGACTTAAATGATTAAGTATCATGCTTAAGTACACTTAAAGCAACACACTAACTCAAAACTCTATGCTTTGCAAATTCAACATTAAACCACTAGCATAAGACCTGTCTTGAAAGCTGTGACGGTTAATTTTATGTCAACTTGACTGGGTCATAGTACATAGAGATTGAGTCAAATATTATTCTAGATGTTATATATACATATGGTATTGTAGACCATCTACAAATGCTCAGCTCCCTTCTCGGGGGGCAGATTCACTAGAATGAAATTGAGTCGTCCCCTATCAAGACACCCCAAGTAGCAGCTGTTGCAGGATATCACATATTTAACTTCTCCTGGATCTCAACTTCAGAGTCAGGGACAGGTTAAAATTGAGTCTTCAGGAAATCAGTCTAATGCATCCAGATCAAGAGTATACAGACACACACACACACCATAGCCTTGATTAGATGGACCTTTGTTGGCAAAGTAATATCTCTGCTTGCCGGGAGCCGGCATATTGTATATTGAGTGCATATTGCATATTGAGTGCAGCACTTTCCACAGCATCATCTTTCAGGATCTGGAATAGCTCAACTGGAATTCTATCACTGCCAGGAGCCAGCGTGAGGAGCTCCACCCATGACAAAGGTCATGAGGAAGGAGGCTCGGCATACGCAAAGGCGGGATCGATCCTCAGGAGTCCCCCTGGAAATTCTCGAGCATCTACCCCCAAAACCAGAGTCTGCCTACTTTCTGCTTTGTGCTCTCACCTACACCTCTGACTTTACGGGGGGCTGTCCCCCACTACCTCTCTCTGAAAAAAGAGTTAGCTTACAGTTCCAGTTAATAATTCCTGGGTGTGACAGTGTTTCAACCTACAAACTCCTTTGGAAATCCTCTAGCCGGCCTGAATAGGTTTTTCCGGCACATGTGATTGCTCAGAGCCTCCCAACTGTGAGAGGCAGGAGATGTTCTAAACTGTCTAAACACAGATTCCTTTGAGTAGTTAAAAGATTGATTAGAAATTGTATTGGTGAAGGGATTTTCACTTGTTGGGCCAATGTTTGCTGCTAAGTCTCCATATCCCTTACCTGCTGTGTCCCTGGCAGTGTATTGATTAATATAATTGGTGTAAGTAGTAGCTTTAATGTTTGTAACCTGGGACCCTTGAGTTAATTCTTTTTCTTGTTATAGCCCACCACACCTTTACTCTGTAGGAATGCAACTTTATCTAATGCTTTTGGAGGGTGGCTCCTGACCAGTCACCTTTAGAGAAAAATAAGTTTTCTGAAGAAAGGGTCTTAAAATGTTAACAGGCCTCCAGGCCAGAAGATGATGCAAATCACCTAAGCTTTTGCATATGATAAGTTTGCAGGAAGAAAGCCTGGCTTGCTGCATGACTCTACCCCTTCCCCCATTATCTTCTATGCATAACTTAAGGTATAAAAACTACTTTGGAAAATAAAGTGCGGGCCTTGTTCACCAAAACTTGGTCTCCCCATGTCGTTCTTTCTCTCACCTTCTGGCTGAATTATTCAGCCTCTTTTCTTCACTGAATTTTCTTACTGAGCTATCCTTATTCTATTACTCTTTATATCCTTAATTAACTGAGCTATCCTTATTCTATTACTCTTTATATCCTTAATTAACGTTTAATTAAGCAGTTGTTTCCTGATCCTCGCCGACGCCGTCCCCGCTTCAAATTCCCTGGATCCACCGGGGCTGGACCCCGGCATCTGCTTTTTAATATGCTACCTAGGTTGGTCATAACTTTCCTTCCAAGGAGTAAGCATCTTTTAATTTCGTGGCTGCAATCACCATCTGCAGTGATTTTCAAGCCCCCCAAAATAAAGTCTGACACTGAGATTTGTAAAGTAATATCAACTGATTTATGTCTAAGTTACTGACTCATTTGCCACTTCATCTTCAACATCTCCATTCTTCTAGGACCTCTGCTAGGTTACCTCATATATTCCCATGGCTTCAAATACTATCTGTAATTTGATGATTTCCAAGTCATTTCTAGCCTTAGACTGCTCCACTAAGATCTTTATTAAAATATCTGACTGATTACTTATAATACCATGTCTAATATTGTTTCCTTCATGACATTTACCATAATTTTTAACTATTTTAATTATGTGCCTGTCTATCTCACCTCTGGATCACCACCATCCCCTGCATTATACTGGTAAGCTCCATGGAGCCACCAACAATGTCACAATTCCTTTGTAATCAGATTTCCAATATCCAGCATAGGGTCTAACACATAGCAGGCACTCAAATATTTGTTGAATAAGTGATCAACATTCAGAGAGAACAAGATGGTGGAGGAACAGGTGCACGTAGAGTGCATCTCTCTCCATGGATACATCAGGAATACACCTTCAGACACAGAAGTGCATGCAGTACACCAGCTGAGAGTGGACAGGAGTACGTGACCTGTGGAACACAATATACAGAACCATGCAAAACTCAGTAGGAGGAAAGAACTAGGGGGAAACATAAAAGTTTACTAGGACTGGACCTGCCCTCGGCAGGTGGGGACATTGAAGCAGGGGACCGATCCCCACATCAGGGTAACTGTCTGAGTCAGAGGAGAAACATTGAAGGCTGAGAGTGAAACAACTGATCTGTGGCTGAATGAGAAAAAGACAGTCCTTGCTGCAGCTGTTGACTGTGGAGAGACCCCCCTCCCTTCCCTAAGGGAAGGTGATGGAGGAGATTGTGGTGGGAAATGCCTGTGGAAGAAAGCCAGGCAACCATGGAAGCAAGGCAATACTGCGGAATCACATGTAGCGGGTGGAACCATCACCATAGCCTCTCTCTCCCCACAAGGCCAGCATCAGCAGCTGATCAATAGAGGCGGCCCATCAAATGCCTGAACCACAGAACGGAAGAGTAGGACCCCACCCAGGGTATCCTTTAAGTGACTGATGCCACAAACTACAGAATAGGACCCCATCCAGGGAGGCCCCATTCTATGTGTTTGATGCCCCAAATGACAGAGAAGGACTTCAGGCAAGGGAGTCCTCTAAGCACCTGAATGGGCGGAGCTACAGACAAAGACTGGCCAAAGACACCTTCTGATAGCCAGCTATCAGAGGCTCAAAAAAAAGACTCTGATAGGACCACAGCCCCAACAGCTGAAGCAGTCTGTGTCCCTGCACACTTGATGCCACCAGGGTCCCCGTGACCCGAGCAACTGCGCCACCTACACACTCAACTCTCATTGGCTCAGAGCTGCCACAGGCAAAAAAAAAATCTTGCGCCTACGCACACGGGGTCGCTTTGTGTACTGCTTGTGTCCAATACGGGTTGGCAAATACTGGTTGCCATACCCTTCTAGAGCACTGTATTTCCTGCTGCACTTGCCACCAATCCCGAGTACCTGGTGCTGGCAGAACCCCTGCAAACTAAGCATCTGCACCACCTCTGCACCTGGCCCTCATAGGGGCAGATCCAAATCCTTTAAGGCAGCCTCAGGAGTAAACCCCAGTGAACGACCCACAGGCAGAGGTGGAAATAAAACCACAATTGAAACCCAGGGGCAGTGCAGCTAAGGAAGAACACCCAAAACTTTCCCGTCAGCTATACAAGCTGCAGATTAAACCCACACAATCAACTAGGCAGACTCTGTGTATATGGAATATATAAAAGGACATTGAGAGCTCCCCCCCACACACACAAATGCAATAGTTCTGATAGCTGTGGACACTGGAGGCAAGAACACACAGGAGGAGGACCAGATTAGAATCTGAGCAGCCCCCACAGCAGGTCCAGGGACCAGCACAGTGGTGGAGGGCATCCTAGGGAGGTGAGGTAGTGTGACTCCCAGTGAGGGAAAGGATCCTGACAGCAGGGACTCAAGAAAAACATTTATTATTCTTATGTTTTGACTTATTCTGTAGTTTCCTTTGGATTTTTTTTCTTTCTTCCTTCCACCCCTCTGTTGTAGTTGTCAATTTTATTGGCACTATGAAATCTAATTAAACTCTTGAGATTTTTTCCTTCCAACCACATTTTTATTGTTGTTATAAACCTCTGCCTCTCCCTTGGGCTTCTGCAGTCCCGTGGAGCTTTTTTTTTTTGCTTTTGCTTTCCTCCTTTTTTTGTTCTTTTCTCTTTTACTAAATTTTTAATTTTTTAAACCTAGCATTATTTTTTCTACATTTATTCCATTGCTTTTCCTACTGTTCTTTTCCCCTTGCAGTTAATCTTTAATGTATATAAATCTTTGTTGTCTAGTTCTATTTAGCTTTGCATATCTATTCTTTCTTTCCATTCCTTTCAACACATTTGTTAATTTTGTTTTTATCGCTTTATTCCCCAACTTGCACCTTGCTTTAGTTTTGTTTTCAGTTTGTGCTTTAGTTAGTTTTGTCCTTAACTGATAGATATAATTTTTGGTTTCCTTGTTCAACAGGTCAATTTATTGTACATTATTTTTGTTGGACTGTTTTGATTTTGCTTATGGGTATATATGTATATGTCTATATTCCATTATTTTAATTATTATTTGCCTGATTTTGTAACTGCCATTTGTCTGGGATTCATCTTTGGTTTCTCTTTTTAGGGTATCTGGTTTAATCTCACCCAATAACAAACCATTTGTGGAATCTTCGTTCCTGACCAGAGATCAAGCCCTGAGTTTTTGGAGTGGGAGCACTGGTTTGAACCCTGGACTACCAGAGAACTAACCCTAAGGAATATCAAATACTGAGAACTCTCACAAAGGAAACCAATTAAATACAAGACCTGGCATCACTCAACCACCAGTAGCACCCTGTGCAGAATGCCTCGTTCAAACAACAAACATCACAAAAATACAAACCCAATCGTCAACAGACAGGATGACGACTTCACTCACCGTGCCCATCAGAGGAAAAACAAAAAACACAGCATAAATTTCACCCTATATGAAGCTTATACAAACCACTGCATCAACCTTAGAGGGCAGAAACCAAAAGGGAGAAAGAATTTGACCTTGAAGCCTGAGAAAAGGAGACTTCAAACACAAGAAGTTTCAAAAAAATAATGAAAAGGCAGAGAAATACTACAAAAATAAAGGAACAAACTAGAAACACGGAAGTCCAAATAAATGAAGAGGAAATAGGCAAACTACCTGAAAAACATAATCAAAATGTTGAAAACAGAATGGAGAAAATGCAAGAACCAATTAACAAAGACCTAGAAGAATTAAAGAATAAACAGAGACAACACAATTACTGAAATTAAAAATACTCTACAAGGAATCAATAGCAGACTATCTGGAGAACAAATAAGTAAATTGGAAGATAAAATGGTGGAAATAACTTCTGAAGAGCAGAATAAAGGAAAAAGAATGAAAAGAACTGAGGATAGCCTCAAAGACCTCTGGGACTGTATCAAACGTACCAACATTCAAATCACAGGGGTCCCAGAGGAGGAAGAGAAAAAGAAAGGGTATGAGAAAATTTCTGAAAGGATTACAGCTGAAAATTTCCCCAACATGGAAAATGAAATAGTCAATCAGGTCCAAGAGGCACAAAGAGTCCCATATAGGATAAACCAAAGGAGAAATACACCAAGAAACATACTAATCAAACTAACAAAGATTAAACACAAAGAAAAATATTAAAAGCAGCAAGAGAAAAGCAACAAGTAACATACAAGGGAAACCCCATACGTTTAAGAGCTGATTTTGCAGCAGAAACTCTTCAGGCCAGAAGGGGATGGCAGGACATATTTAAAGTAAAGAAAGGGAAAAATTCTACAAGCAAAATTATTCTACCCAGCAAGGATCTCATTCAAAATTCATAAAGAAATAAAAAGCTTTTCAGACAAGCAAAAGTTAAGAGAATTCAGTACCACCAAACCAGCTTTACAATAAATGTGGAAGGGACTTATATAGTTAAGAAATACAAGAAAAGAAAAAGATCTACAAAATCAACGCCAAACACTTAAGAAAATGGCAATAGGAATATATATATCGAGAAGGAGAGTTATGACCAACCTAGATAGTATATTTAAAAGCAGAGACATAACTTTGTCAACAAAGGTCCGTCTAGTCAAGGCTATGGTTTTTCCCATGGTTGTGTATGGATGTGAGAGTTGGACTGTGAAGAGAGCTGAGTGCTGAAGAATTGATGCTTTTGAACTGTGGTGTTGGAGAAGACTCTTGAGAGTCCCTTGGACTGCAAGGAGATCCAACCAGTCTATCCTAAAGGAGATCAGTCCTGGGTGTTCTTTGGAAAGACTGATGTTGAAGCTGAAACTCCAATACTTTGGCCATCTCATGCGAAGAGCTGACTCACTGGAAAAGACCCTAATGCTGGGAAGGATTAAGGGCAGGAACAGAAGGGGATGACAGAGGATGAGATGGCTGGATGGCATCACCGACTTGATGGACATGAGTTTGGGTAGATTACAGGAGTTAATGATGGACAGGGAGGCCTGGCATGCTGTGATTCACGGGGTTGCAAAGAGTCAGAGACGACTGAGCGACTGAACTGAACTGAACTTTAAATGTAAATGGATTAAGTGCTCCAACTGAAAGACACAGACTGGCTGAATGGAAACAAAAACAAAACCCACATATATGCTGTCTACAAGAAACCCACTTCAGACCTAAAGACACATACAGATGGAAAGTGAGAGGATGGAAAAATACACTCCATGCAAATGGGAAGCAAAAGAAAGGCTGGAGTAGCAATCCTCATATCAGACAAAATAGACCTTAAAATAAAGAAGATTACAAGAGATAAGGAAGGACACTACATAATGATCAAGGGATGAATCCAAGAGGAAGACATAACTGTAAATATCTATGCACCCAACATAGGAGCACCTCAATACATAAGACAAACACTGCTGCTGCTGCTAAGTCGCCTCAGTCGTGTCCGACTCTGTGCAACCCCATAGACGGCAGCCCACCAGGCTCCCCCGTCCCTGGGATTCTCCAAGCAAGAACACTGGAGTGGCTTGCCATTTCCTTCTCCAATGCATGAAAGTGAAAAGTGAAAGTGAAGTCGCTCAGTCGTGTCCGACTCCTAGCAATCCCATGGACCGCAGCCTACCAGGCTCCTCCGTCCATGGGATTTGCCAGGCAAGAGTACTGGAGTGGGTTGCCATTGTTTGAAACACTAAAAGACATAAAAGGAGAAATTGACAGTAACACAATAATAGTAGGAGATTTGAACATCCCACTCCCACCAATGGACAGATCATCAAAACAGAAAATTAACAAGGAAACACAAGTCTTGAATGATACATTAGATGAGAAGGATCTCATTGATATCTTCAGGACATTCCATCCAAATGCAGAAGAATACATCTTCTTCTCAAGTGCACATGGAACATTCTCCAAGATAGACCACATCTTGGGTCACAAATCAAACCTCAGTTAATTTAAGAAAACTGAAACCGTATCAAGCATGTTCTCCAACCACAACGCTTTGAGACCAGATACCAATTACAAGAAAAAAAATGTAAGAAAAAGAAACACATGGAGATTAAACAACACGTTTCTAAATAACCA
Source organism: Bos taurus (assembly GCF_002263795.3). Classification (NCBI taxonomy): domain Eukaryota; kingdom Metazoa; phylum Chordata; class Mammalia; order Artiodactyla; family Bovidae; genus Bos; species Bos taurus. The sequence goes on along the minus strand of NC_037335.1, from coordinate 53,331,551 downwards.
ATAGGTTACTGAAGAAATCAAAAGGGAAATAAAAAAATTTCTAGAAACAAATGACAAAGAAAACACGACAACTCAAAAGCTATGGTATGCAGCAAAAGCTGTTCTAAGAGGGAAGTTTATAGCAATACAATCCCACCCCAAGAAACAAGAAAAACATCGAACAGACAACCTAACTTTACACCTAAAACAACTGGAAGTCCTAGCTACAGCGATCAGAGAAGAAAAATAAATAAAAGGAATCCAGATCGGAAGGGAACAACTAAAGCTCTCACTGTTTTCAGATGACATAAAAAACCCAAAAGACAGTATCAGAAAATTACTAGAGCTAATCAGTGAATTTAGCAAAGTCAAAGGCTACAAAATCAATACACAGAAATTACTTTATTTCTATATACTAATGATGAAAAATCAGAAAGAGAAATTAAGGAATCAATCCCATTCACCATTGCAACAAAATCAAATTAAATATCTAGAAATAAACTTAGCTAAGGAGACAAAAGAAGTGTACACAAAAATTACAGGACACTAATGAAACAAATCAAAGACAACATAAACAGATGGAGAGATATTCGATGTTCCTGGGTAGGAAGAATCAACATTGAGAAAATGACTATACTACCAAATGCAATCTATAGATTCAAGGCGATCCCTATCAAATTACCAATGACTTTTCCACAGAACTAGAACAAAAAATTTCACAGTTCATATGGAAACACAAAAGACCCCAAATAGCCAAACCAGTCTTGAGAAAGAAGAATGGAGCTGGAGGAATCAACTTCCTGACTTCAGATTATACTACAAAGCTGCATTCATCAAGACAGTATAGCACTGGCACAAAAACAGAAACGCAGACCAATGGAACAACATAGAAAGCCCAGAGATAAACCCAGGCACCTGTGGGTACCTTATTTTTGACAAACAAGGCAAGAATATAAAAGGGGGCAAAGACAGACTCTTCAATCAATGGTGCTGGGAAAACTGAACAGCGACATGTAAAATAATGAAATTAGAACACTTCCTAACAACATACACAAAGATAAATTCAAAATGGATTAAAGACCTAAATGTAAGACCAGAAATTATAAAACTTTTAGAGCAAAACATAGAACACTCAATGACATAAATCAAAGAAAGATCCTCTATGATCCACCCACTAGAGTAATGGAAATAAAAACAAAAGTAAACAAGTGGGACCTGATTAAACTTAAAAGCTTTTGCACAGCAAAGAAAACTATAAGCAAAGTAAAAGACAACCCTCAGAATGGGAGAAAATAAAAGCAAATGAAACAACTGACAAAGGATTAACTTTCAAAGTATACAAGCAGCTCATACAACTCAATACCAGAAATACAAACAACCCAATCAAAAAGAGGCAGAAAGACCTATACAAACTTTTCTCCAAGGAAGACATACAGACAGCTAACAAACACATGAAAAGGTGCTGAACACTGCACATATTAGAGAAATGCAAATCAAAACTACATGAGGTATTACCTCACATGGGTCAGAACAGCCATCATCAAAAATCTACAAACAATAAATGCTGAAGAGGTTTGGAGAAAAGGGAACAGTCTTGCACTGTAAATGAAAACAGTCACTATGGAAGACGGTATGGAGATTCCTTAAAAACTAGGAATAAAATCACCATCTGACTCAGGAATCCCATTCCTAGGCACATACCCCGAGGAAAGCAAAATTGAAAAAGACACATGTATTCCACTGCTCACTACAGCACTATTTACAATAGCTAGAACATGGAAGCAACCTAGATGTCCATCCACAGATGAATGGATAAAGAAGTTGTGGTACATATACACAATACAATATTACTCAGCCATAAAAAAGAACACATTTGAGTCAGTTCTAATGAGGTGGAGGAACCTAGAACCTATTATACAGAGTGAAGTAAGTCAGAAAGAGAAAGATAAATATCATATTCTAACACACATATATGGAATGTAGAAAAATAATACTGAAGAATTTATTTTCCAAAGCAAACCATTCAATATCATGGTAATCCAGGTCTATGCCCCGACCAGGAATGCTGAAAAAGCTGAAGTTGAACAGTTCTATGAAGACCTACAGGACCTTTTAGACTAACACCTAAAAAAGATTTCCTTTTCATTATAGAGGACTGGAATGGAAAAGCAGGAAGTCAAGAAACACTTGGAGTAACAGGCAAATTTGACCTTGGAGTACAGAATGAAGCAGGGCAAAGGCTAACAGAGTTTTGCCAAGAGAACACACTGGTCATAGCAAACACCCTCTTCCAACAACACAAGAGAAGACTCTACACATGGACATCACCAGATGGCCAACTCTGAAATCAGACTGATTATATTCTTTGCAGCCAAGATGGAGAAGCTCTATACAGTCAGCAAAAACAAGACTGGGAGCTGACTATGGCTCAGATCATGAACTCCTTATTGCCAAATTCAGACTTAAATTGAAGAAAGTGGGGGAAACCACTAGACCATTCAGCTTTGACCTAAATCAAATCCCTTATCATTATACAGTGGAAGTGAGAAATAGATATAAGGGACTAGATCTGATAGACAGAGTGCCTGATGAACTAAAGACATAGGTTCGTGACACTGTACAGGAGACAGGGAGCAAAACCATCCCCAACAAAAAGAAATGCAAAAAAAGAAAAATGGCTGTCTGAAGAGGCCTTACAAACAACTGTGAAAAGAAGAGAAGCAAAAAGCAAAGGAGAAAAGGAAAGATTTGAATGCAGAGTTCCAAAGAATAGCAAGGAGAGATAAGAAAGCCTTCCTCAGTGATCAATGAAAAGAAATAGAGGAAAACAATAGAATGGGAAAGACTAGAGATCTCTTCAAGAAAATTGGAGATACCAAGGGAACATTTCATGCAAAGAAGGGCTCAAAAAAGTACAGAAATGGTATGGACCAGACAGAAGCAAAAGATATTAAGAAGAGGTAGCAAGAATACACACAAGAACTGTACAAAAAAGATCTTCACGACCCAGATAATCACAATTGTGTGATCACTCACCTAGAGCCAGACACCCAGGAATGTGAAGGCAAGTGGGCCTTAGGAAGCATCACTATTAACAAAGCTAGTGGAGGTGATGGAATTCCAGTTGAGCTATTCCAAATCCTGAAAGATGATGCTGTGAAAGTGCTGTACTCAATATGCCAGCAAATTTGGAAAACTCAGCAGTGACCACAGGACTGGAAAAGGTCAGTTTTCATTCCAGTCCCAAAGAAAGGCAATGCCAAAGAATGCTCAAACTACTACACAATTGCACTCATCTCACATGCTAGTAAAATAATGCTCAAAATTCTCCAAGCCAGGCTTCAGCAATATGTGAACTGTGAAATTCCAGATGTTCAAGCTGGTTTTAGAAAAGGCAGAGAAACCAGAGATCAAATTGCCAACATCCACTGGATCATCAAAAAAGCAAGAAAGTTCCAGAAAAACATCTACTGCTTTATTGACTATGCCAGAGCCTTTGACTGTATGGATCACAATAAACTGTGGAAAATTCTGAAAGAGATGGGAATCCTAGACCAACTGACCTGCCCTTTGAGAAACCTGTATGCAGGTCAGGAAGCAACAGTTAGAACTGGACATGGAACAACGGACTGATTCCAAACAGGAAAAGGAGTACATCAAGGCTGTATATTGTCACCCTGCTTATTTAACTTATATGCAGAGTGTATCGTGAGAAATGTGCGGCTGGAAGAAGCACAAGCTGGAATCAAGATTCCTGAGAGAAATATCAATAAGCACAGATATACAGATGACACCCTCCTTATGGCAGAAAGCAAAGAGGAACTAAAGAGCCTCTTGATGAAGGTGAAAGAGGAGAGTGAAAAAGTTGGCTTTAAGCTCAACATTCAGAAAACTAAGATCATGGCATCCGGTCCCATCACTTCATGGGAAATAGATGGGGAAACAGTGGAAACAGTGGCTGACTTTGTTTTTCTGGGCTCCAAAATCACTGCAGATGGTGAGTACAGCCATGAAATTAAAAGGAAAGTTATGACCAACCTAGACAGCATATTAATAAGCAGAGACATTACTTTGTCAACAAAGGTCCGTCTAGTCAGGCTATGGTTTTTCCAGTGGTCATGTATGGATGTGAGAGTTGGACTGTAAAGAAAGCTGAGCACAATAGAATTGATGCTTTTGAACTGTGGTGTTGGAGAAGACTCTTGAGAGTCTCTTGGACTGCAAGGAGATCCAACCAGTCCATCCTAAAGGAGATCAGTCCTAGGTGTTCATTCTAAGGACTGGTATTTAAGCTGACAGTCCAATACTTTGGCCCCTGATGCGAAGAGATGACTGATTTGTTAAGACCCTGATGCTGGCAAAGAGTGAAGGCAGGAGGAAAAGGGGATGACAGAGGATGAGATGGTTGGATGGATGGCATCACCAACTCAATGGACATGAGTTTGTGTACGCTCTGGGAGTTGGTGATGGACAGGGAGGCCTGGTGTGCTGCAGTTTTGGGGTCACAAAAGGTTGGACATTACTGAGCAACTGAACTGAATGGAGAAACAGACATAGAAAATAGACTCATGAACATAGGTAGAGGGGAGAAGGTGAGATGTATGGGAAGAGTAACATGGATCTTACATTACCATATGTAAAATAGAGAGCCAATGGGAATCTGTTGTTTTGCTCAGGAAACTCAAACAAGAGCTCTGTACCAACCTAGAGGGATGGGATGTGAAGGGAATTGGGAGGGAAGTTCAAAAGGGAGGGGATATATGCATACCTATGGCTGATTCATGTTGAGATTTGACAGAAAACAACAAAATTCTGTAACGTAATTATCCATCAATTATAAAATAAATTTTTTTTAAAAATGAAAAAAAATATTTTTACAAAAACAGAAAAGAAAAAAAAGATCAACATTCAATGCATTCTAGTTTATATACATGAGCTACTATCTCTTTTCTGACCAAGGTATGTTTACATAACTTGTACATACAAAATGACTTATGTCCCCAAACAATAATTTTTAACCAACAAAAGATATATCAATAAGGATTTAAAAGTTACCTCCATGGGCTTTAGCTGAGCATTTAGATTGAAACAAGGAACTTCCTGGAACCACTCCCACGATAAATTTCGCTCAACCATCACCTCAAGATTTAATGGCAATAGTAGATCCAGTACTTCCTGGTATGCATCATTAATATATTGAGTCCTGTGAGTAGAAATAAAATTGTTTTTAATAAATTTCATACAGTATCAGAAAAAATTAATCATTTTATATATAAATAAAAGAAATAAATAATTTTGTGTGTGTGCAGAGGAAAATAGAATCAAATAGTCTTTCCATGAAAAATGAGAGATGTTCCACCTCCCTAGAAACCTAGGTGACTTTTCTCTGAGCTGAAGTTCTCTGTGTTAAAGAAAAATAAAACTTTTAAATAGGATTTTTATAATATATTAAAAAGTGCCAAAAATATACATGTTGGACAATAAACTCTTAAAATGAGAATGTTCTCTACATAAAACATAAAATGCATTATACAAGACCTTAATATGAAAACATTTAAATTCACAGATTTACACATATTAGAAGATTACTACATATCCCTTTACTTTATAAGAAACTAGTCTGCAAATATGAAATTTCTATTTTTGCAGATCAAATACAGTTGAATATGTATAATTTTATATTAAGGTGTACCATATTTGCCTTTCCAAGTCCGTGTAAGGGTAGGACTGAGCCTCAGGAATTATGAAAAGACTAGTTGGTTACCAAACGCCTTTCAACTAACATGAGACCAAAGCAGCCTCCCAATATACCTTCAAATGACAACCTCAAAGTGGTCCTCCTAAATAATACATCTACACTTTAATTGGTATCAATCATGTGGCACTGGAATGGCAGCTGCGTGGCGCTGGAGTGGTGGTGAGGAGATACCCCACATCCAAGGTCAGAGAAACCCCAGTAAGACTGTAGGCACTGGAGTGGCCGTGAGGAGATACCCCACGCCCAAGGGCAAAGGAGAAGCCCCAGAAAAACAGTAGGAGAGGCGAATTCGTGTTTATTTTTTTTTAATTTTATTTTATTTTTAAACTTTACATAATTGTATTAGTTTTGCCAAATATCAAAATGAATCCGCCACCGGTATACATGTGTTCCCCATCCTGAACCCTCCTCCCTCCTCCCTCCCCATACCATCCCTCTGGGTCGTCCCAGTGCTCTAGCCCCAAGCATCCAGTATCGTGCATCGAACCTGGACTGGCATCTCGTTTCATACATGATATTTTACATGTTTCAATGTCATTCTCCCAAATCTTCCCACCCTCTCCCTCTCCCACAGAGCCCATAAGACTGTTCTATACATCAGTGTCTCTTTTGCTGTCTCGTACACAGGGTTATTGTTACCATCTTTCTAAATTCCATATATATGCGTTAGTATACTGTATTGGTGTTTTTTCTTCTGGCTTACTTCACTCTGTATAATAGGCTCCAGTTTCATCCACCTCATTAGAACTGATTCAAATGTATTCTTTTTAATGGCTGAGTAATACTCCATTGTGTATATGTACCACAGCTTTCTTATCCATTCATCTGTTGATGGACATCTAGGTTGCTTCCATGTCCTGGCTATTATAAACAGTGCTGCGATGAACATTGGGGTACACGTGTCTCTTTCCCTTCTGGTTTCCTCAGTGTGTATGCCCAGCAGTGGGATTGCTGGATCATAAGGCAGTTCTATTTCCAGTTTTTTAAGGAATCTCCACACTGTTCTCCATAGTGGCTGGAAACCCCATTCCCACCAGAGACGCTCAGAGGGCTCAAACAAACCTCGTGCACACCAGGACCCAGGGTCCCCACAGAAACTGAGTCAGGACTGTGTTTGACTGTCTCCTGTGGAGACGGTCAGCAGTGGACTGCCACAGGGATTGGAGCTCTGGGTTCAGCAGACTTGGGTACTAAGCTCTCTTAGAGGAGGTCACCACTGACCCCACCATAAAGCTGCCAGAACTTGCACAGGACTGGGAAATAGACTCTTGGAGGGCACAAACAGAACCTTGTATGCACCAGGACTCAGAAGAAATGAGCAGTGACCCCCATGACTCTGACCCAGACTTTCCCAGAGTGTCCAGGAGTCTCCAGCAGAGGTGTGGGTCGGTGGTGGCCTCCTTCAGGGTTACGGGCAGTGAGTATAGCAGTATATGCACAGGATCATCCAAAGGAGGTGCCCATTATCTTCATTACCTCCACCATAGTTTGGGCCCAGGTAAACAGCAAAGAGGGAATACAGTTCCACCCATCAACAGAAAATTAGATTAAAGATTTACTGAGCATGGCCCTGCTCATCAGAACAAGACCCAGTTTCCCCCCTCAGTCAGTCTCTCCCATCAGGAAGCTTCCATAAAGCCTCTTAATCTTCTTCATCAGAGGGCAGACAGACTGAAAACCACAATCACAGAAAACTAACCAATCTGATCACATGGACCACAGCTGGTCTAACTGAATGAAACTATGAGTGATGCTGTGTAGGGCCACCCAAAACGGACAAACATGATGGAGAGTTCTGACAAAACGTGGTCCACTGGAGAAGGGAACGGCAAACCACTTCAGTACTCTTGCCTTAAGAACCTCATGAACAGTATGAAAAGGCAAGAAGATAGGACACTGAAAAATAAACTCCCCAGGTCGGTAGGTGCCCAATATGCTACTGGAGATCAGTGGAGAAATAACTCCAGAAAGAATGAAGAAATGGAGCTAAAGCAAAAACAGCACACAGTTGTGGATGTGATGGGTGACAGAAGAAAAGTCCGATGTTATAAAGAATAATACTGTATAGGAACCTGGAACGTTAGGTCCATGAATCTTGCAAGGCATACCGGAAGTGGTCAAACAGGAGACAGCAAGAGTGACCATTGATATTTTAGGAATCAGCCAACTAAAATGGACTGGAATGGGTGAATTTAATTCAGATGACCATTATATCTACTACTGTGGGCAAGAATCCCTTAGAAGAAATGGAGTAGCATCATAGTAAACAAGAGAGTGCAAAATGTAGTACTTGGATGAAATATCAAAAATCACAGAATAATCTCTGTTCTTTTCCAAGGTAAACCATTCAATACCACGGTAATCCAAGTCTATGCCCGACCAATAATGCTAAAGAAGCTGAAACTGAATGGTTTTATGAAGACCTACAAGCCCTTCTAGAACTAACACCCCCAAAAGATGTCCTTTTCATTATAGAGGACTGGAACACAAAAGTAGGAAGTCAAGAAACACTTGGAGTAACAGGCAAATTTGACCTTGGAGTACAGAATGAAGCAGGGCAAAGGCTAACAGTTTTGCCAAGAGAACACACTGGTCATAGCAAACATCCTCTTCCAACAACACAAGAGAAGACTCTACACATGGACATCACCAGATGGTCAACACCGAAATCAGACTGATTATATTCTTTGCAGCCAAGATGGAGAAGCTCTATACAGGCAGCAAAAACAAGACCAGGAGCTGACTATGGCTCAGATCATGAACTCCTTATTGCCAAATTCAGACTTAAATTGAAGAAAGTGGGGAAAACCACTAGACCATTCAGCTTTGACCTCAATCAAATCCCTTATCATTATACAGTGGAAGTGACAAATAGATTCAAGGGATTAGACCTGATAGAGTGCCTGAAGAACTATGGACGGAGGTTCGTGACATTGTACAGGAGACAGGGATCAAACCATCCCCATGGAAAAGAAATGCAAAAAGTCAAAACAGCTGTCTGAAGAGGCCTTACAAATAGCTGCAAAAAGAAGAGAAACAAAAGGCAAAGGAGAAAAGGAAAGATACACGCATTTGAATGCAGAGTTCCAAAGAATAGCAAAGAGAGATAAGAAAGCCTTCCTCAGTGATCAGTGCAAAGAAATAGAGGAAAACAACAGAATGGGAAAGACTAGAGATCTCTTCAAGAAAACTAGAGATACCAAGGGAACATTTCATGCAAAGATGGGCTCAATGAAGGACAGAAATGGTATGGACCTAACAGAAGCAGAAGATATTAAGAAAAGGTAGCAAGAATATACAGAAGAACTACACAAAGATCTTCATGACCCAGAGAATCATGATGGTATGATCACTCACCTAGAGCCAGACATCCTGGAATGTGAAGTCAAGTGGGCCTTAGGAAGCATCACTATTAACAAAGATAGTGGAGGTGATGGAATTCCAGTTGAGCTATTTCAAATCCTAAAAGATGATGCTGTGAAAGTGCTGCATTCAATATGCCAACAAATTTGGAAAACTCAGCTGTGGCCACAGGACTGGAAAAGGTCAGTTTTCATTCCAATCCCAAAGAAAGGCAATGCCAAAGAATGCTCAAAGTACTGCACAACTACACTCATTCCACACGCTAGTAAAGTAATGCTCAATTTTCTCCAAGTCAGGCTTCAACAGTATGTGAACCATGAACTTCCAGATGTTCAAGCTGGTTTTAGAAAAGGCAGAGGAACCAGAGATCAAATTGGCAACATCTGCTGGATTACCAAAAAAGCAAGAGAGTTCCAGAAAACAATCTATTTCTGCTTTATTGACTATGCCAAAGCCTTTGACTGTGTGAATCACCACAAACTGTGTGGAAAATTATTAAAGAAATGGGAATACCAGACCACCTGACCTGCCTCTTGAGAAACCTGTATTTCTCAAGGTCAGGTCAGAAAGCAACACTTAGAACTGGACATGGAAAAACACACTGGTGCCAAATAGGAAAAGGAGTACATCAAGGCTGTATATTGTCACCCGGCCTATTTAACTTATATACAGTGTACATCATGAGAAATGCTGGGCTGGAGGAAGCACAAGTTGGAATCAAGATTGCCTGGAGAAATATCAATAACCTCAGATATGCAGATGACACCACTCTTATGGCAGTAAGTGAAGAAGAACTAAAGAGCCTCTTGATGAAGGTGAAAGTGGAGAGTGAAAAAGTTGGCTTAAAGCTCAACATTCAGAAAACGAAGATCATGGCATCTGGTCCCATCACTTCATGGCAAATAGACGGGGAAACAGTGGAAACAGTGGCTGACTTTATTTTTCTGGGCTCCAAAATCACTGCAGATGGTGATCGAAGCCATGAAATTAAAAGACGCTTACTCCTTGGAAGGAAAGTTATGACCAACCTAGACAGCATATTAAAAAGCAGAGACATTACTTTGCCAACAAAGGTCCGTCTAGTCAAGGCTATGGTTTTTCCAGTGGTCATGTATGGATGTGAGAGTTGGACTATAAAGAAGAGCGCAGAAGAACTGATGCTTTTGAACTGTGGTGTTGGAGAAGACTCTTGAGAGTCCCTTGTACTGGAGATCCAACCAGTCTATCCTAAAGGAGTTCAGTCCTGGGTGTTCATTGGAAGGACTGATGGTGAAGCTGAAAGTTCAATAATTTGGCCAACTGATGCGAAGAGCTGACTCATTTGAAAAGACCCTGATTCTGGGAAATACTGAGGGCAGGAGGAGAAGGGGATGACAGAGGATGAGATGGTTGGATCGCATTACTGACTCAATGGACATGGGTTTGGGTGGACTCTGGGAGTTGGTGATGGACAGGGAGGCCTGGTGTGCTGCGGTTCATGGGGTCGCAAAGAGTCAGACATGACTGAGCGACTGAACTGAACTGAACCTTTCCTGTGTAATACCACAAGTATCCTGAGTTTTACTACCACTTTATATATTTATTATTTTAAACTTTTTATTTTGTATTGGTGTACAGCTGATTAACAATGTTGTGACAGTTTCAGGTGAACAGAGAAGGAACCCAGCCATACATACACATGTATCCATTCTTCCATCCAGGCTGCCACCCAACACTGAGCGGAGTTCCATGTGCTGTACAGTAGATCCTTGCTAGTTATCCATTTCAAACTTAACAGAGCATACGTGTCAATCCCAAACTCCCCAGCTATCCCTTTCCCCATCCCTCTCCCCAGCAACCGTAAATTCATTCTCTAAGTCTGTGAGTTTCTTGCTATTTTGTAAATAAGTCCATTTGTATTTTTTATTTTTAGATTCCACATTTAAGTGATGTCATGTGATATTTCTCCTTATTTGTCTGACTTTCTTCACTCAGTATGACAATCTCTAGGTCCATCCATGTTGCTGCAAACGGCATTATTACTTTTTAATGACTGTTCTACCACTCTTTAATATATATTTAATTGGTCACTGTCTGTAGTTTCAAATAGAATGATTCATGAGGGTAGGGACTATATCTTATTCTTTGATGTACTGTCAGTACCTGTCTCAGATGATAACAATATGACATGTACTCTTTAATTATTTGCTAAATTCAAGAAAGTAAATCAATATATCAATTTATAAACAACATATGAGAGTATCTATCTCCCTGCACCCAGATTGAGAATTACTGATTATTAAGATCTGTCAAATTTAATAGGCAAACTATACTATTTCACTGTATTAATTTTCATTCCCTTGATTACTAATGAAGTTGAACATTTCTATTAGCTAGGTACCAGAAGGAAATGGCAACCCACTCCAGTATTCTTGCCTGGAGAAACCCAGGGACAGAGGAGCCTGGTGGGCTGCCATCTATGGGGTCGCACAGAGTCGGACACGACTGAAGTGACTTAGCAGCAGCAGCAGTAGCAGCAGCTATTATTGTTCCTGAAAAGAATAATTTAGTCTTGTTCTTTACTAATTTTTTTTTGTCTTACTGTCTTAAAATAACTAACGATTTTCATTGATTATTAAAGATGTTGCTAATTATCCTATATGCTAGCATTTGGTTTTGGTAATTAATATTCAGAAACTTATATTTTGAACAGTCAAAGCCAACTGATATTCTTCCCTTATCATTTTCCTTCTGTTTTCAGTGCTTAATTTATCAAGTTGTTCTCTACCGTATAACTGGTACTTATGTTGTTATTTGTCCTTAGTTTTTTAAGATCATTCTTGAGATAATTCATTAACATATGATTCACTCCATTTTAGTTTTTTTATTACTGGCATTATGCTCTGGGGACGTTTTAAATAGCAAAATTACCAAGGAAAATACCCTAAATGCAAAAAAAAAACAAAAAACAAAACCTCATGTCTACAGCAGAAGAGCTTACATAAGATGGCAGGGTATTCTTCTTTAACACCTCAGCTGGGAACACAGGCCTTGGGAGACTCAAACGTCTTGCAGCTAGCTCTGTGCATGCCCAAAAATGACTGTGGAAGTGACGTGAATATTGATTTTGGGGTTACACGTAAGTTTCAACAAGCAGAAACACTCACAAATGTGGAATGTATGAATAATGAGCTTGACTGTTATATATGAATAATGGTGATACACACTCACGCACCCACACAGTCAGCTGGTGAGTTTTATACTATTTCACTATCTTAATTATTGTAGTGTTATAATATATTTTAGTAGTATTTAGTGAAATTTAATATTTTAGTAGTACTTCTAAGATTGTTATAATTCTTCCATATGCTATCTCAATTCTTTCTTTCAAAAAATCTTTGCAACATCCTGCCCCCTATTCATATTTCCAGAAAAACTTTACAATAATTCTGAAAGACTTTAAAAGAATTGCTGTTGTGATTTTTTATTGAGTGCATTAAATATACAAAATTAATTTATAAGAAACTGACACCTTTATAATACCAGGTATAGGAAAATATTCTATGATTATTTAAGATTTCTTACTGGCCCTTAAATTCTACATCTTTCCTTACAGAAGTATTATATATATTTTTTAAAATTTTATATTACAATTAACATCTTTGCAATAAAGTTATTTCAGGGAAAATGGTTTACTCTATAAGCAATTCTATTTCGAGGAATTCATCTGAAGGAAACATATTACCCTAAAGAAATGAGCAGAAAATCATGTAAGTATTGATAAAGAAATCAATCAGCATTATAATGCTATTTAAAACAATAAAAATGAATCAACTTAAGTTTTTAACAACAGGAAAATAGATTTTTTAAAAATTATAGTTTAAAATATTTAGAAAAAATAATGCACTCAAAATGGGGCTTCCCATGTGGCTCAGTGGTAAAGAACCTACGTGCCAAAGCAGCAGACTCAGGAGATGTGGGCTCAGTCCCTGGGTTGGGAAGATCCCCTGGAGGAGGAAATGGTAACCCACACCAGTTTTCTTGCCTGAAAAATTTCATGGACAGAGGAGCTTGGCAGGCTACAGTCCACAGGGTCGCAAAGAGCCAGATACAACTGGAGTAACTTAGTATGCACACACAATCTATTCACCTCTTGTAAAAACTGCTCACTATGATACTTCATGTTCCTAGCACAGTGCCTGGGATATATTACATGCTTAATAAATACCCAAATATTCCACTGATGGAAATTTATCCTTCCATTTAAGATAAAATAACATGAACTAGATTTACCCTCCTGCCTGAAAGAATTCCTCTCTCTCCCCCTGCAACAAAGACACACATACAAAATATATTAACAAATGATTTTCAAGACAAAGGACATCAGGCAATGGGCGGTGATTACTGAGGAACAAGAAAGAAAATGAGATGAATCCCATGACTACCCCAACTTTAATTGTTTTGAGATAATTTAAAGGTCCTGAAAAAGCAAGGGGGTGGATAAGCCAAGAAATAACCAAAATAAGTCCATGATTTAAGAAAACAGCTGAGAATCCAGGGAAACCAAGGCAGGTAGAGATCATATGGTAAAATGACATAGAGGACAGGGCTACAGAGAAGAACCCCAAAATTTCAGCACTAAATGCATATACAAGAAAAGAAATGTTCAAATCAGTCATCTGAATCACCACCTAGAGAAAATTAGAACAAGAGGAAAATTAAAATCAAAGGAAGCAGAAGGAATAAAAAATATCAAAGCAGGTATCAATGAAAGAGAAGACAGATGAGAGAAATCCAAAAGCTGGTGCTTTAAAAGCAATAAAACTGAATGTTCAAGAATGGATAACCAGGGAATGGCCGACGGAGAATAGAAAGATTGGAAGATCACCTCCTCTTAGTGGCACACCAAACTTACAAATATTTACAGAGCAGCTCTCAATGAGAATGACCTGAAGACTAGCAGAAAATCTCTTTAAAACTAAGGATATAAAAAGGATCAAGACAGGTAGAAGGAAGGTAGACACAGTGCAGTAAAGAACCATACCCCCAGGTAGGCCACAAACGGAAGGATCATTATAACTGCAGAAGTTGTCCCCAAGGAACTAGGGGTACAATCCTCATCAGGCTGCCCAATCTAAAGTCCCCAGAATGAGACTTTGAAGACCAGTGGGGCATACTTTTGGGAGAGTCAGAGAGCAGTTGCAAACAGACTCAACTCTTAAAGGGCACAAACTCTCACGTGATCTAAGATCAAGGGAAGAAGCAGTAATTTATTTACTTATTTATTTTTATTTTATTTTTTTTTACTTTCCAATATTGTATTGGTTTTGCCATACACCAACATGAATCCGCCACGGGTGTACACGTGTTCCCAATCCTGAACCCCCCCTCCCACCTCCCTCCCCATACCATCCCTCTTTAAAAGGAGCCTGGGTAAGATCAACTTGGTATTAGCGAGCCTCCCAGAGAAGCAGGAATCTTCTGGGACTCACACTGGGGACAGAGACACTGACAGAAGCCATTTTTGGGGCCCTTATTCAAACACAAGGACAATGCTCTAGGAAGCACCATTTTGGAATCTTCTCTCTAGCTCATAACACTGGGACCTGGCCTAACTCACCAGTTAGTAGGTACCAGTGCTGGGACATCCCACATCAAGCAGCTGGCTGAATGTGGGCACAGCTCCACCTACTCACAGCAGGCCAACTCCTATAGGATCCCCTGAGCTCCTAGCTGGCCCAGGAACCAGCTCTGCCACCAGTGGCCCAACACCAACTCTGGAACCCTTGAGCTCTTCAACCACCCAAATAACTGACCTTGACCCTCCCAACTCTGCAACACCCCAAACACCGCAGCCAGCTTTGTCAGGAACTAGCCCTGCTCAGCAATTCCACTCCTGAGTATTTAAAATGTGAACAATCTAAATGTTCATCAGTAGGTAAATGGATAGAGATGTGTGTGTGTGTGTGTGTGTGAACACACACATGCACACAATGAAATATTACTCAACCATTATAAAAAGAATGAAATCTTGTCATTTGTGACAACATGGTATCCAAGAGGATATTAAATCAGACAGAGAAAGATAAATACCGCATGATTTTACTTATATATAAAGAACAAAAGAAATGAACAAAATAACAAAAAAGAGTCACTGATATAGAGAACAAACAAGTGCTTGCTAAAGAGGAGAGATGGGGGAGGAAAGAAATAAGTGGAGATTAGGAGGTACAAACTTTCAGTTACAAAATAAATGAGTCATGGGTATAGTGTGGAGAATATAGTCAATAATTATGTAATATCTTTGTATGGTCACAGATGTTAGCTAGAGATGTAACATGGCTATCTTTTTGAAATGTACAGAAATGCTGAATCACTATGTTGTGTAACAGAAACTAACATAGTTCTATAGGTCAGTTATACTTCAAAACAAACTCATAAAAAAGGAGTTAAGATCTGTGGTTACCAGAAGCAAGGGATAGGAGGAGGGCAATCTGGATAAAGGTAGTCAGAAGGCACAAACTACCAGTTGTAAGATACATAAGTATTACAGATATAATGTACAACATGATAAATTAACACTGTTCTATGCTATATAGGGAAATTGTTAAGAGAGTAAATCCTAAGCACTCTCATCACAAGAAAAAATATTTTCTATTCCTTTAATTTTGTCTCTATATAAGATGATGGATATTTACTAAACTTATGTTGTAATCATTTCATCATGTATGTAAGTCAAATCATTATGTTGTATACCTTAAACTTATATAATGCTAGATATCAATAAAACTGGAAGGGAAACAATAATGGATACCATTTATCCCACAGGAAAAAAAAAAAAGAGCAGTAAAACTGATAAACCTCTAGCCAGAATAATTAATAAAAAAGTATAAATTATAAAGATCAAGAATAAGGGAGATAGTATCAATATAGGTATTAATGAATAAAATAATATTATTAACTTTATGTCATAAAACTCTACAATGTAGATAAAAGACATGTTTCTTAAAAATATTAACGATCATTCATAAAATAATTCATATAGCACCAAGCTTACTAAAGAAATGGAAATTGTAGTTACAAATCTTCCACAAGCAAATCCCAGCCCCAGTGGCTTCACTGGTGAATTCCACCAAATATTTAAGGAAGAATATAACTGTACTCAAATTATCACAAGTGTATACACAAACTTATCAAACTGTATACTTTTAAAAATACTCTATTATATACTAATTACATCTCAAATAAGGCTGTTTTTAAAATGTTCAATTGATGGAAAGTGGCAGGAGGGACACAGACATGCCAGGAGCCAAAGAGAAGCAGCAAAAATAAAAGGAAAACAATAAATAGAATGAGATTAAAGAAAAAGTACACAAAGAAAAGAGCAAGTGAGAGGTTTAAATAGAAATGAATCCCAGTTGTAAAAGGAACAGGGTATTAAATCTAGAATGTGTGATTAGAAATAGCACAGTAAAAGTTTTGGAACTATCTGGATATTCACTTAATTCCGCTATTTACTAATCCTATGCAGAGTGAATATATAAGATTGTACTCTACTCTGTGTGGATATGTATGTGTGTGTGTGTGTTTAATTAGCATATCAGAACCACAGCACAAAGCTGATAGAGTACTTTGGGCATGCTGTATTTCCAGAGAGAATGAATATATTAGAAATTCTCCTATTTCTTCCTAATTTATGAAGAACTGACAATAAATACAAATATACTTCCTCAGATAACAAATTTTACAGCATGTCTAATTATCTAATATTTTCCTAGGTATTTATTTATTTAATCACTAAATTTTTTTTTATTGGAATATAATTGATTTACAACATTTACTTTCTGGTATACAACAATGTGAATCAGCCATAAGTAGACATATACCCCCATCTCTCTTGAGTCTCCCTCTTCCCCCCATTTCACCCCTCTAGGTCATTATAGAGCACCGAGCTGAGCTTCCTGTGTTTTCTAGGTTTTTAAAAACTACAAGACAATAATTGATTTTATCAAGAAATACTTGAGGAAGGGGAAAAAAACCCACAAAATTAAGTATAGTTATAATAAAATTAAATTCAATTCTAAAAAGAAAACTCAAGATACCAAAGCCTTTAAAAGAAAAAAAATTAGAAAAAGACTGCATTCTACATAAATATACTGGTGGAAAGCTTACCTGTATAGTCGCATTTCACTTAGCTTTATCGTTATCAAATCAATAATGGGTGGGGGGTTGGTCGGACTCTTTGTTATTACATGGAATGTATTTTTCATTGTAATTAGTCCAAAATCAGCAACAAAAATATTTTCAGAAACTGGAGACTGTGGGATAACCACAACAGGGGCTTTGATGTGAACATCCAATGCCATTCTAGAACTCCTCTGTGCCAGTTCTTTTACACCAGTAGCAGCCATTCCTGCTGCCTGAACAGTTGCCTCCGCTAAGGCTTGTTTACCTGCTTGAAAATTATCTATAAAAGCCTATAAAGAAAACAGAATTATATTCTTAAGGCTACCATTAATGAAAGAAATTATTAAATGTATCACTATTTATGATTTTACCTCCGTAAGAAAAACTTTCTCTTGGTACAACTAAGCAACATTTATTCAAAGTCTGTCTACATTAAACCTTAATCTTCTGCAATAGAAGTTGGGAAACAAAAAGATGCAGATACAGAAACACAGTAAAACAATAAAAACCTAGTCCTTGGAACAAAGCAGCGTGGGGATACTGCAATGTTTCACTGGTATCTATTTCTCTTTTAATCTCACTTTCCTAAGGGCTAAACAATCGTATTGTATTTCCCTATAAAACCTCAATGCACACAGAGCTTATTTACATTTGTACGGTAAAACAGTAATAAAAATGTTTGTCAAGAAAAACTGCATGATAACCTCAGTTAAAAAGATCACAGAGACAACAAGATTATTTATTTAGAATCAAAAGCTGACTCATTTGAAAAGACCCTGATACTGGGAAAGATTGAGGGCAGGAGGAGAAGGGGATGACAGAGGATGAGATGGCTGGATGGCATCACCAACTCGATGGGCATTGGTTTTGGTGGATTCTGGGAGTTGGTGATGGACAGCGAGGCCTGGCGTGCTGCGGTTCACAGGGTTGCAAAGAGTCGGACATGACTGACTGACTGAACTAACTGATTATCTAGTTTATACCACAATTTAGTTAAAGGAATGAATAGTGAAGTCAGAGACAGGCATGACAGTTACAGGAAAAAATATCAGCTGCCAGCAAAAGAAAAACAAACTATGAAAGGCAGAAATAGAGTTTATATACCTTAGGGAAATGTCATAGGGATTAAATCTAAATCCCACAAAGCCCCAAATATTCATAGACTACAATAGGAAATGTAATTTTCCTAATGATTATCTGAAACCAAACTGGACTTCAATTGTATATTTAGCACTTTTAGTAAGAGCTGAAAGGTAAAATACTTAAACAAATTATACATAAAAGAAAGAATTAAATATACATAACATATATAAAATGTACATATATTTAATGTACATACATATTTCAATTAACTAGAACATTCCCATGTGAAAAATGATAGTATATAAATGATACTATACATTTCAGTCAGGATAAACGGTACCCGGAATATTTTTAAAAAGCAGGGGGAAATAATCAAGCAAGGAATTCTTTATCTATGCTTGAGAAACAGCAAACACTTTCCAACTAGTAGGCAAAAATAAATTAAAAAATCAATTAACATACTTACCAATATAGAATACAGAAATTTTTTGACAAGAACTACTTCAATGCAACCAACAGTTAAATTAACTTGCATATCAACTACATTCATATCTGTGTATGCAGAACCAGCAGTTGCACCCATATAAGAAACCATTTTGAAGCTGAAAACTTCTTTTCCGGTAATATAAACAGCCTTAAAGAGAGAAAATTTCAATCGTCAAAATCCACTTTGGATAGAATGTCTTCAGGGCAAAAATAAAAACAAAACATACACACATATTTGGAAAATCTTCAAAACAGTCAAGCCAAGTATAAATAAGACAACAATTCTAACATCCTTACTAGAATCTACACAAGATTATTCAAAACAGAAGTGGCAGTTCCCTTTTGGGATGAAATCAATTTGGTAGGTTTGGCAAAAGATTTTTTTAGTGGGAAAAACAGAAAAAAAAAAAAAAATCAGACTACACCTTTTCATTTAGTGAGTATACTTTTGTACTGAGAACTGCCATATAAATGTATTTTTCATTCACTGTCAAAACTGATAACCTATTTTCTTGATCTGAGGTATGTGAATAGATTTTCCAGATCCTTCAAAGGAGTCTTCTCCTATCACAAAACTTCTGTTCCTTATTAGTTTGTTGAGTCATCTCAACTGCCAAATAAGAATTACCTATAGCAGTATGACGTCTCAAGCTCCGCAATAAATTAAAAATGGTTGGAGATATTAGCAGATGTGGAACGACAGAAATATTTTGAAAGACAAACAGAGTACTCACTAACTTAATTTTTAACTACTTTATAGTTTTCCTGACCCTTCTAAATGCTAGAAGCAGGGCAGAGGGCTGAAGAACCATAAGTAAACAAATTCCAACCATGAAACAAAAAAAACCTTAGGAATCAGAGATAGTTGACTGAAGGCTGAGGTGTAAAATGAGACTCTACTTAAGTCTATAGGTATTCTGCTTCTGCCTAGGATACAGAATGCTGAAGAGAGGTCATTGCAAACCTTAAGAATGAGAAAAACAAAAACAGACAACCTATAAAATTTTTAACTTTTCTTAAAGAAAGAAAGAGAAGTCACTCAGTTGTGTTCAACTCTTTGTGACCCCAGGGACTGTAGCCCACCAGGCTCCTCCATCCATGGAATCTCCCAGGCAAGAATACTGGAGTGGGTTGCCATTTCCTTCTCCAGGGGATCTTCCAAACCTAGGGCCTGAACCTGGGTCTCCCGCATTGTAAGCAGACACTTTACCCTCTGAGCCACCAGGGAAGCCTCTTAACTTTTCTTAAAACCATTAGAAATCTGAGGCTACAAGCCAACCAAGTGGCCTGAAATCTAAAGAAAAAATAAGGTACCTTCAAGAAAGACAGAATCTTAAGCACCAGCTCACCTAGGATAAGGGGCAGGAGAAAAGAGATGCCATATACCATAACATTAGGTAAGAAGAACTGAGATAAAATGGTAAAGGTTGACTATGAACTAATAATGGGAGACACAGAATCCCTGGGAGTCACAGACACAGAGGAGCTCACACTCAGTCAGTTGTAAGCATTTCATTGTGCACTTTATGTTGGGAATTCCTAAGTGACTAGGGTCACAGTGGAATACCAAAGATTTCCTTGCTACAATCCTCAAAGAAAGAAGAAGCCTCCACCCTGGAAAAGGCCCAAAGTACCATCAGGAAAACGATGGGAAAGGCACTAACCTTGTTGCCCTCAGCTCTCCCATTAACGTGATTTAACTCCCCATGCTAAAACATTAGCAGAAAAAGAAGGCACACTCACTTTCAGACATAAATACTGTTCATTACCATCTCTGTTACCCTATACATGATGTCTGACAGTCAATCATTAGCTACAAAACACCCCAAAAAGAAAGAAAAAAAAATGAATGACAAAGCAATCAACAGAAAGACTTGCCTATAACATAGATGTTGAAACATTCAGCCAATGGATTTTTAATTATTATCATTAATAAGGCAGGTGCTTTGAATGGAAAATGTGGAAAATATGAATGAACAGACTAAAGAATGTGAGCCAAGAAATGGAAAAAAAAAAAAGGTAAACATTAAAGATTTAAAAACAGGGTAGCAGATGAAGAATACTTTCAGTGGGTTTATCACTATATTCAATGGAGCCAAGGACACAATGAGTGAACTTAAAAACAGGTCAACAGAAATTATACAAATGAAACATAATGAGAAAAGAATGGGAAAAGAACAGAGGATCTAAAGGTCATGAGATGATCTCTAACAAGAATCTAAAAGTAATTTTTGGAACCCAAGAGGAAGAATAGGGACGAGATGGAGGAGGAAAGGGAGGTGAGGGAAGAAGGAGATGGAGGTAGGAAGAACTATCTGAAAAGACATAAAAAATATACAGAGAGAGATCCAAAAAGCACAGAAAACTTCAAACAGGACAAATATGAAAATATACTTACATCTATATAGACACACTATACACAAATCCAGAAAGGCAGTCAGATAAAGACAAGAAATTATGTACACCTAGCAAAAGTATCTGGAGAAGACAATGGCACCCCTCTCCAGAACTCTTGCCTGGAAAATCCCATGGATGGAGGAGCCTGGTAGGCTGCAGTCCATGGGGTCGCTAAGAGTCAGACATGACTGAGCGACTTCACTTTCACTTTTCACTTTCATGCATTGAAGAAGGAAATGGCAAGCCACTGCAGTGTTCTTGCCTGGAGAATCCCAGGGACGGGGGAGCCTGGTGGGCTGCCGTCTATGGGGTCACACAGTCAGACATGACTGAAGTGACTTAGCAGCAGCAGCCACAGCAAAAATATCACTCAGATAATGAAGGTGAAATAAAAGTGCTTTTTTCCCTAGTTCTGATCCCTCCTTCCTGCCAAAAGATGAGATAAATCATAACTAGCAGAGATGCATTATAAGAAATCATTAACTTCTTCAGGTGGAAATAAAAATAACAGAACTTTGAAGCTACATGAAAAAATTAATTCCAGAAATGGTTAGAATAAAGGTAAGACAGTATATGTCTTGTAAAAAATTAATTTCTCTAAAAGAAAACTAAACCTAAATCAGTACATATACACTGAGAACTTTCAGCATACACAAAAGTAAAACATATTATAATAACACTGTGAAAGGCAACAAAAGTAGGAACTGATAGTAGAGTGTTGCTAGGATATACTACATAAGCAGTAAAATATTATCAGAAGGTAGACAATAATATCCCTAATACTATTAAATTAATCAATGAAAACCAGAATAACTTCCATAAGTCACATGAGTGACTTGTGACTACCCCCCTTGAGTCCAACAGAAGAGAAGAAATTTTCATAAAACAGTGTTTAGTGCAGAGATTGTGGCCTAGGAGACAACAGGCATAGATAAAGGGTAAATAAAAAGATCATACTAAAAGATGGGTATTTTAAGTAAAAACCTGTATTGTGAAACATAAGATCCCCTCATTCTTCATCCAACTGGCTCCCTGAACTTACACTGTCAGGCCTATACTTATAATACTTTTCTAAAAGGAAAATGACTGGCCTGAGAGAAAAAGAAAACAAACAAACAAAAACTCTATAGACACTCAAGTTTTGAGGCTATAAAATCACTGCATTACTGCCTACAATCTGCCATTATGTTCACCTGTCCAAAGTCCTGCCTACACAAAGCTTCCAATCAGCTCTGAATATTTAGGCAAAATTACCAAGTCCTTCTAAGAGAAAGAAAGTGAAACTGTCAACAGGCTCAGCAGCAGCAGTTTGACTGAACATTCATACTAGGCCAGAAAATATAGAATAACATGCTTAAAATCATCTAGAAAAGAAAATGCAAGCTAAAGAATCAAAATCCAGTCAGAGTACTTTGCAAATATAAATGTAATGCAACATATAAACGTTCATGGAGTATCATTCTTACAACTATGAGCCCTGACTAAGAAATCTACTGGGGCATAAACTTATGATAGCCAAAATTTTGAAGATGTCAGCATATAAACTGGTGAAGACTCCCATTTAATAAAGAAGAAATTTTTTTGAATATTCTGAATCAGAGTATTACCATTTTTCAACCCTTAATGAAATGATGGTTTTTAACATTACAAAGATAGCAAGAAACTGTGCATCCTTTGAAGATACTCAACACAATCTATGAAGTATTCTTGTCTTCCCCAATCCCTGCAAAACAAACAAAACAAAACAATCTCCCTGAATCTCACTGAATGAAATTTAACTTATCAATTTTATTTTCTTGGGCTCCAAAATCAATGCAGATGGTGGTTGCCACCATGAAATGAAAAGATGCTTGCTCCTTGGAAGAAAAGCAATGACCAACCTAGACAGAGTGTTAAAAAGTAGAGACATCACTCTGCTGACAAAGGTCTGTACAGTCAAAGCCATGGTTTTTCCAGTGGTCACGTATGGATGTAACAATTGGACCATAAACAAGGCTGAGCACAGAAGAATTAATGCTCTTGAACTGTGCTGGAGAAGATTACTGAGAGTCCCTTGGACAGGAAGGAGATCAAACCAGTCAATCCTAAAGGAAATCAAGCCTGAATATTTATTGGAAGGACTGATGCTCCAATACTCTGGCCACTTGAAGCCAAGAGCCAACTCATTGGAAAAGACACCGATGCTGGGACTGAAGGTGGAGGGGAAGGGATGACAGAGGATGAGATGCTTGAATAGTATCATCAACTAACGGGACACAAGTATGAGCAAACTCCAGGCAGGGAAGCCTGGCATGCTGCAGTCCATGGGGTCACACAGAATTGAACATGACTTAGCAACTGAACAGTAACTGTACACGGTAAGAAAAGGATATCTATTAAATAAATGATGCTAGGAAAAAAGAAGCCAATGTCCAAAAAGTGAAAACGGATTCCAGCCTCAATCATATTAAAATCAGTTTCAAGTAGGATGAAAGATGTAAGTGAAAGGCAAAATCATATAACTTTTAGAAGGTGACGTAGGGGAATACCTTTATGAATTCAGAGAACCGATTGATTTAGAAAACGTAACACTCTCAAACCAACAAAGAAGGATAAAATTCAACTTCATTAAAATTAACAACTTTTGTTTCTCAAAAGACATCATAACCAAACTGGGAGTAACTATTCAAAACAAAAATAAACTAAGCAAGGAATAATACAGAACATATTAAATGATTTCTTACAAATCAGTGAGGAAAAAAATTAACATTCCTTCACCCAAAATTGGTAAATCAAATCAGGGATCAGCAAACTATCAACAGTAGGATTAGGTAAGAATGATTTTTGTATCTGTAAGTAGTTAAAAATAATCTAAATAACAGTAATATTTTGTGACACATGCAAGTTATATGAAATTTTCATTTTATTATCCATAAAATAAAATTTTATTGGAACACAGTCAAATCATTCATTTACACATTATCTATGGCTACTTTCACATTACAATAGCAGAGCTGAATAGTTTTAACAAAAACTGCATGGCCCACAAAGCCTAAAAGACTTACAATCTGGTTATTTACAGAAAAAGTTTGCTGGCACCTGGGTTTAACAGACATTTCATAGAAAAGCAAACATAAATAGTCTATAAATATATGAAAAATATGCAACTTCATTACTGGTAAGAAAAATACAAACTGAAAACACCATATTATATACTCCAGATCTTCAAAAAACTTAACACAACAATTTCGAGCACTGGGATGGAAATAAAATACCAGATCTCTCTTCCACTGCTCCTGGGAGTACATGACTCTCTGGAAATGCTTACATGAGACATGTCCAAGAATATACCAGGAGACATGTATAAGACTAGTTACAGAAGCAATGCTCATAAAACAAAAGAACAGAAACCAAATATCAATAGAACAATGAATAAATAACAATATACGCTGGAATCAAAGTTAACAAAAAAGGAAAGGAAAATGGGGGTAGAGTGAGAAACTTCATTTTGTAGCTTTTTTAAAATTGGATTTTTAACCTTAAATATGCATACAAATAAAATTATAGAGGGAAAAAAAGTACAGGTCTTTTGGATCATTGAAAAACTAAGACAGTTCCAGAAAAACATCTATTTCTGCTTTATTGACTATGCCAAAGCCTTTGACTGTGTGGATCACAATAAACTGTAGAAAATTCTGAAAGAGATGGGAATACCAGACCACCTGACCTCCCTCTTGAGAAACCTATATGCAGGTCAGGAAGCAACAGTTAGAACTGGACTTGGAACAACAGACTGGTTCCAAATAGGAAAAGGAGTATGTCAAGGCTGTATACTGTCACCCTGCTTATTTAACTTACATGCAGAGTACATCATGAGAAACGCTGGGCTGGAGGAAACACAAGCTGGAATTTAGATTGCCCGGAGAAATATCAATAACCTCAGGTATGCAGATGACACCACCTTTATGGCAGAAAGTGAAGAAGAACTAAAGAGCCTCTTGATGAAGGTGAAAGTGGAGAGTGAAAAAGTTGGCTTAAAGCTCAACATTCAGAAAACTAAGATCACTGCATCCGGTCCCATCACTTCATGGCAGATAGATGGGAAACAGTGGAAACAGTGACAGACTTTATTTTTGGGGGCTCCAAAATCACTGCAGACGGTGACTGCAGCCATGAAATTAAAAGACGCTTACTCCTTGGAAGGAAAGTTATGATCAACCTAGATAGCATATTCAAAGTAGAGACATTACTTTGTCAACAAAGTTCCATCTAGTTAAGGCTATGGTTTTTTCCGTGGTCATATATGGATATGAGAGTTGGACTATAAAGAAAGCTGAGCGCAAAAGAATTGATGCTCTTGAACTGTGGTGTTGGAGAAGACTCTTGAGAGTCCCTTGGACTGCAAGGAGATCCAACCAGTCCATCCTAAAGGAGATCAATCAGTCCTGGGTGTTCATTGGAAGGACTGATGTTTAAGCTGAAACTCCAATACTTTGGCCACATGATGCGAAGAGCTGACTCATTTGAAAAGACCCTGATGCTGGGAAAGATTGAGAGCAAGAGGAGAAGGGAATGACAGAGGATGAGATGGTTGGATTGCATCACTGACTCAATGGACATGGGTTTGGGAGGACTCCAGGAGTTGGTGATGGACAAGGAGGCCTGGTGTGCTGCGGTTCATGGGTTCGCAAAAAGTCAGACACAACTGAGCGACTGAACTGAATTGATGACTAATCTTAAAGGACAACTATATTTAATAATGTTAATTAATAGAAACAAGTTCATACCTTTTTGTATACAGCTGTTATATCAGAATCCAGGACAATTATATTCCTTAGCTTTGCATTTGTTTCAGTCACTGATGGCCTCATAATGATTTCACAATCAAGCCCTAAGGGGAAAAAAGAATCATTCAATTCCTTTTCCTTCATTTAGTAGTTCTGAATTCACTTTTTATCAAATCCTGTTACCTTCTATCTTAATTTCGGAAATGTTACGTTTCTGATCTTGAATAAAGATCTGTAAACATGATAATTCTGCTAAAATCTGCAAGGTAATAGTATCTTCATTCTTGGATGATTTTAAAGCTGCAAAAAGAAACTCATATTGTAAAACATAAGACAAAATTTTTAGTAGTTATCTTACTACACTTATAAAGTAACTGAAATCACAACAATAATGCAAATACTAGAGGAACATCTGATTTGCCAATTGAAAGCAAGCAATAATATGTTACCTACTAAGTTATGAATTCTAAAAAAAAATCAAATCCAATGAAACCAAAGTCAAACAAATGTAGACAAAGAGACAAAACAGAATAGTTCTAGATGAGAATAATATGTGAAACTAAGTCATAGCTGTAAAATCAGTCTTTGGCAATTTACTGATAACAAGGTGATACTTGTTATTATCCAACTTATAACTTTTGACTGCTTAAAAATAGCACTTGGTTTAAAAATATATACTCATATTATTATAATTTTGTTAGTTCTATGTTTCTAATCTAAATAATTTTTTTTTGTTCAGTCATTCAGTCGTTTCTGACTCTTTGAGACCCCATGAACTGCAGCACGCCAGGTTTCCCTTTCCTTCATCATCTGCTGGAGTTTGTGCAAACTAATGTCCATTCAGTTGGTGATGCCATCCAATCACCTCATCCTCTGTCAACTCCTTCTCCTCCTTGCTTCAATCTTTCCCAGAATTAGGGTTTTAAATTAATGAAATCTAACTATATTAAATTTATAATTTTCAGATGGCACTAGTGGTCAAGAACCCGCCTGCCAATGCAGGAGATGGAAGAGGTGCAGATTTGATCCCTGGGTCAGGAAGATTCCCTGGAGAAGGGCATGGCAACCCACTCTATTATTCTTGCCTGGAGAATCCCATGGACAGAGTCAACTAAAATGAATGACTAGATAAATAAAAGCTACTTTCTTCAGCAATTATCACTTTACTAATATTTTTTAAAATTAACTTGGTACATAATGAATCTTTCCAGATATTAATCTAGGCAACAGAATTCTGAAGTCAATATCATAAGTTAATAATAAGCCAAGAACCAAAATTTATTGATCTACTTGGTAAAAATTTGAAGTTGAATTTTAAAGAAACATACGTATTTTTTTAACAACCTCCTCTTTGTCTTCAGTCTCCACAACATGCACTGGGGCTGGTTTTTCCTCCAAATATGGAAGGATATTATTAAAATAATTTATTGTATTCAAAAGTGCTTCAGTATGTAAATGAATATCCAAAGAGGAAAAATTCACCTAAGGAACAAAACTGATTTTAGTAACACAACAAATATTTGTTTGCCAGTTCTATGTTCTTTGTGGTATAAAGGATACAATTTATAATAGTCAATTTTTATCCTCAAGGATCTTACAGTTCCAGTTAAAATTTTTATAATACATCTGCTTAGAAATACAGTATCTAACTGAAAAATAAATTATTATTCACTTATACCTTTATCAGTTGCACAACACTGTTATAAGCATTCTTCAATATTGTTGCAGGTAAATTATTTTCAGCCTACACAAAGTGAGAAATACAAATCTGTTAGATTATCACAGGAACACAACTGCACATACAATTACACAATGGTCCTACTACACATTTATATAATTTTTTGAGCTATTTACATACATATAATTAAACAACTGCTTCACCAGAACAAAAGAAACTTGGTAAGTTTAGAGCAAGTATTCAATAAATGCTACATACTATCTTATTACCAAGAGTAGAAATCTAGATAAAGAAGATATGGTGAAGAGTGAAGTGAAGTTGCTCAGCCGTGTCTGACTCTTTGCGACCCCATGGACGGTAGCCTACCAGGCTCCGCCCTCCATGGGATTCTCCAGGCAAGAGTACTGGAGTGGGGTGCCATTTCCTTCTCCAGGGGATCTTCCCAACCCAGGGATGGAACCCGAGTCTCCTGAATTCCAGGCAGATGCTTTAACCTCTGAGCTGCACCAGGGAAGCCCATATAATGAAATATTCGTCATAAAAAAAAAGAACGAATGTGAGTCAGTTCTAGTGAGGTGGATGAACCTAGAGCCTGTTATAGAGTGAAGTCAGAAAGGAAAAAAACAAATATCATATATTAATGCATATATATGGAATCTAGAAAAATGATACTGATGAATCTATCTTCAGGGAAGGAATGGACATGCAGATATAGAGAATGGACTTGCAGACAGTCGGGGAAGGAAAGAGTGGGACAAATGGAGAAAGTAGCACAGACATATATACACTACCCTGTGCAAAACAGACAGCTGGTGTGAAGCTGCTATATAACACACGGAGCCCAGCCAGGCATTCTGTGAGGACTGAGAGGGGTGGGATGGTGGGAGGGGAGGCAGGCTCAAGAGGGAGGTGATAAATGTATAATTATGGCTGGTTTGTGGTGTTGTATGACAGAAACCATTACAACATTGTAAAGCAATTTTCTTCCAACTAAAAAGTAAATTTAAAAAAAGAAAAAATTCCCACCAAAAAAAAGAGTGGAAATTTAGATATTATCACACGTAGAGGATAATCATTTAATCATCTGCAACTCTGTAAGGTCCTTCCCAAATCTTCCTGAATGTTAAAATTCTGACAGAATGATCCATCAGGTATCAAATATTCTGTGCTATATTTAGATCTGAAACATTTTTATATTGATAAAAGTTGTTTAATTCATAAACAATACAAACACTAAAAACTGCAACAATAGTAGTAAAAAATGGTCTTTAAAGTTATATAATGCTTACTGAGCATTATTCTTACTATAAAGTACTATAATTATTAAAATAATGGGGCACTTATATAAAAACAGGTCAGTGAAAACAAAGGCGAAATCATATGTAGATGACAGTACCCATAAATATTTAATAAATGATGACTTGGTTATCACAAGTCAACAGAAAAGGAATGGAGCCACTGACAGCAGGAAAATTAGGTAACTTCAGACTATCGTGGGAAATCAAGTGAAAGCTTCATCTTTTATAGTATACCACAACAAATTCCATCAAGATTAAAAAGTCTGTAGATTCCCTGATGGGGATAAACAGTCAAACTGCAGGTCATATCTACTTAGAAAGTGGGCTGCTTATTGTCCTGATACATTAAGTGTTTTAAACCACAAGTTATCTAATAGAGGATGACAAAATAAAACATCTTAAAGTTTTAGGAGTTACAGTGATCACATCGGGATGGAGATTAAACTGAGTATTTCTGAACTTATAAAACTTGATTTAAATATCTCAACAGTATCCTCACCACGCTTGCATGCGAGGTAAGTTGCTTCAGTCGCGTCCGACTCTGTGCCATCCCATGGACGGTAGCCCGCCAGGCTCCTCTGTCCACGGGATTCTCCAGGCAAGAACACTGGAGGGGGTTGCCACGCCCTCCTCCAGGCCATCTTCCTGACTCAGGGATCGAACCAACATCTCTTAAGTCTCCTGCACTGGCAGGCAGGTTCTTTACCACTAGCACCACTTGCTTACCATAGCAAGTATGTAAATCAAACTACTTACCTTCACATATTCCAGTGTTAAGAGATCTTCCATTGTGTTATCCAGTGTTGTAATCAAATAAACTGGTTTCTTGTTTTCATCTAAAAATAATTTCTCAAATTATTCTTTCATAGAAAAACTAATAGGAAATAAATGCAGGAAATATTAACAATTATAGAATTGGAAAAGAAGTATTTCCTGTATTAGTTCTGAACTCTGATCTCTGTATTACTCAAATCGGGTGGTCTTTCTTCCTTTATTTTAAAATCTACAAATGTAATTCCATCTTATGATTCCCTTTTCTTATGCCACACTACAAAAGATTATCTTACCTTTCTAAACTTAGATAGGAAGTTAAGTAAGAAAAAGTAGCAATCAGATAGAGAAAACAATGTTTATGAGGAACAATGAAAGGACATGAAGCGATTCTGGTCCTGAATCACAGAAATAGTCAGAATCTCTAAAAACGACTGTATACAAAAAACATCAGACAGTTGATGAGAAATAAGCTGTTATGTGTATTAGTTTAGATTAAAATAAACTTGAGTACCATATTATCAGTCTTTACAAATTATATTGTAGCTTCTGCTTAAAATCTAAGAAAATAATCAAGGAAACTGCTGAAGAAGAGTATTTTGTGTCAAGTCTTTATAACCATCATTAGCAAATTACTTATGCCTTTGAAATCAATAACAAGATACTGGAAGATAGGACTACAAACCAGTCATACTACTCATGAGGGAAAAAATACAGTGTATTTCCACAGAACCCTCCAGATTTAAGTTCATTAGTATTTAAGCTAGCCTTCTACTGCAGATGCTAATCACATTTCAATCCTTAAAAAAGTCCCCACTTTTTCACACATTCATTCATTCACTGAACAACTATTTACTGATTATTTACTTTGTGTAAGAAATATTGTATTCGCTTCTTCCTACTCTTTCTAAGAAAACATAAGCAAATGTATTACACAAATAGGGGAACTGTTAGTCGTATATCCTGTATTATGTATGCAAGGGTTATCTTACCCTTTGCTCTTAGGGAAACAAACAATTATAAAAAACAAATATTAACAACTTCTGTAATACTTCTGGATTACTGCAAAGCACTATCAAGTTGGCTCATTTTTCAACTGTCAGAGCAAACTTTCTTGATGTAAAAAGCATAATAAGGCAGAATTCTGTTTCTTGCATGTATGATAATTTTTTCAGGAAGAGATAATCATAACACAGTTCACCAGATACAAGTTCTGAAGGGCCACAGAATAAGTGTAGTGTATGGAACTAAAAATGTGTAAATCATTTCCAATAACTAAGTTTTCAGGCCACAATACTTAATCTGCTTCCCAACATACAGAGATCACATTTAATCCAGGGCTCACAGAAAAGGGGAAGTTTCGTTATAACAGTTAACAGACATTTTTTGTCTGAGAATGAGTTCCCAGAGAAGATGACACTTTCAAATCCTTGATATGTATATAAGCATATTCTTCACCTTTCTTATTCCCACAGAGTTCAGCTTAAGTTTTTAACTCCCTTATTTTAGTATCAGTTTACCACAGGGTGGTAGTGGGGTGGGGGAGGGGGGGACTCCTAAATGAGTTCGAAAGATTTCACAGGATAGCTTCCATTTAGAGGGAGAGGGTGGGAAGATTTGGGAGAATGGCATTGAAACATGTATAATATCATGTATGAAACAAGTCGCCAGTCCAGGTTCGATGCATGATACTGGATGCTTGGGGCTGGTGCACTGGGACGACCCAGAGGGAGGGTATGGGGAGGGAGGAGGGAGGAGGGTTCAGGATGGGGAACACATGTATACCTGTGGTGGATTCATTTCGATATTTGGCAGAACTAATACAATATTGTAAAGTTTAAAAATAAAATTTTTAAAAAATAAAATAAAAATTAAATAACTTATAAACATTAAAAAAAAGAAAACAACAATCAAAAGGGAATTTCCTGACAGTCCAGTGGTTAGGACTCAACACTTTAACTGCCAGGGCCCAGGTTTGATCCCTGGTCAGGGAACTAACATCCTAAAAGCCACAAGGCCATGCCCATCTCCCCCTCCAAAAAAAATTTTTTAACTTTAAAAATTAAAAAAGACCCAATTTCCAACATGAATAATAAAAAAAAAGACCCAAGTATATACTGTCTGCTTAAAAACCCACTTTAAATACAAAAGTACATATAGTTTCAAAGTAAACAGATGTTGAAAACCATATTATGCTAACACTAAAAGGAAGAAAGCAAGGATAGCTATGTTAATTTTCAGACAGAGCAGACTTCAAGGCAAGCAAAAGTTGTAAGGGATAAAGAAAGGCATTAAATAATGATAAAGCAGTCAATTTTCCATGAGAATACAACAATCCTTAAGGTGTACTTATTGAACAATAGAAAGGAAAAAATGATCATAATGCAAAGAGAAATAGATGAACCCACTACCTTATTAGAACCCTTCATACTCTTCTATCAGAAATGAAAAAAATATATATAAAAAAAAATATATATATATAATATATCAGTAAGGACATTTTCAGCTCGGTAACACCATCAAATAACTGGAGGTAATGGATGTCTAGAGACTACTTCATCCAACAAGAGCATAATATTCATTCTTCTTAAGCTCACGTGGAATATTTACCAAGATCAACCACATTCTGAGCCACAGAACACAGCTTAGCAACTTTTAAAAACAGAAATCATACAATGTCTGCCTTCAGACCACAGAAGAATGAAAACAGAAATCAGTAACAGAAAATTAGTTGGAAAATTCCAAAATATTTGGAAAATAAATAACACATTTCTAAATAACACATGACTCAAAAAAGAAATCTTGAAGGAAGAGTTAAAAACACTTGAAATTAAATGAAATGTCCATGCTCTAATTCCCCCAAATCTGAGAATATGTTATCTCATATGGTAAATGTAACATTACAGAGGTGATTAAGGTCAAGATTAAGGGGAAATGACCTCTGATTATCCAGATGCACCCAATCTTAATTACCTTAGTTTTTAGAGTGGAAGAAAAGGTTAGCAAGACTACAACATAAGAAGGACCTAACACCTCATAATGGTTCTGGAATACAAAAAATTATTCGCAACGATTCAGAGAGGCCTGTAGGAGCTAAGCCCAATCTACAACTTATAAGCAGTAAGAAAATGGACTCAAATCAGATAAAACTGATGTCCTGCCAACACCTGAATGAAGAAGAAAACAGATCTTCCCCTACAGCCTCCAAAACAGAAGTCCTGTTGATAGCTTGACTTTTGCCTATTGAGACTTGTCAGACATCTCAGTTACACAAATTTAATAAATTTGTGGTAAACTGTTGTAATATCAATAGAAAACTATTTCAGTATTTTAGTATTCATTAAGTAGATTTAAATTTCACCATTTTTCTTAATGAAAAAAGTTGTCTTCATATCCCTCTAGCCTACTCCTTATCAAAGTATAATATGAAAGTTGAAGACTAACTCATAATATGTCTTTGATAATATCAAATGTACTGACTAAATGTCTAGAGAATTTATATCTAGAAGCTAATCAAATATTAAAATTAATTTTTTAATTAATCTCAGATATGCAGGTGACACCACCCTTATGGCAGAAAGTAAAGAACTAAAGAGCCTCTTAATGAAAATGAAAGAGGAGAGTGAAAAAGTTGGCTTAAAGCTCAACATTCAGAAAACTAAGATCACAGCATCTGGTCCCATCACTTCATGGCAAACAGATGGGGAAACAGTGCAAACAGTGACAGACTTTATTTTTTGGGGCTCCAAAATCACTGCAGATGGTGATTGCAGCCATGAAATTAAAAGACGCTTACTCCTTGGAAGGAAAGTTATGACCAACCTAGATAGTATATTAAAAAGCAGAGACAACAAAAGTCTGTTACTTTGCCAACAAAGTCTGTCTAGTCAAAGCTATGGTTTTTCCAGGAGTCATGTATGGATGTGAGAGTTGGAAAGCTGAGCGCTGAAGAGCTGATGCTTTTGAAATGTGGTGTTGGAGAAGACTCTTGAGAATCCCTTCAACTGCAATGAGATCCAACCAGCCCATCCTAAAGAAAATCAGTCCTGAATACTCATTAGAAGGACTGATGTTGAAGCTGAAACTCCAATACTTTGGCCACCTGATGTGAAGAACTGACTCATTTGAAAAGATGCTGATGCTGGGAAAGACTAAAGGCAGGAGAAGGGGACGACAAAGGATAAGATGGTTGGATGGCATCACTGACTCAATGGACATGGATTTGAGTAAATTTCAAGAGTTGGCGATGGACAGGGAGGCCTGGCGTGCTGCAGTCCATGGGGTCGCAAGGAGTCGGACACAACTAAGCGACTGAACTGAACTAAATTATTTTTAAAAACAGAGATACTTACCAAAATAATCTGGACATTTTAAGCAGACCTCTTTCAAAAAGGCATTTGCTTTCAAATCAAATGTTCTAAGCTCAATATCTGTGCCCAATCCTAAGACATTAATTTCTACCACGGGTAGTTCACAGTCTCCAACAAGGTGACAGAACTGAATCAAAACCTAGAAAAGAAAGAAAAAAGAAACAACTATCTAACACACACACAAAAATATTTATGCAGATGGTGGCCATATATGGATATATGAGGTATACATATGATATAAATGATATAGATTTCAATTTAGGAGAGATCTTATACATATAAAATACATGCACTAGGCAAATTATCTTCAATAAATATATACTGAATAGTAATAATACATATAAACTCTTAATTATTTTTTTAAGTGAAAGAGGATTTATTTAAACTTTCCACAGACAGAATGTGGTCCCTCTCAGAAGGTGAGGGTGGCCAAATCTTTAATTATTAAGGAAATTAATCTTCAAAGGGGAAGGAGAATCACAAAGTAACATCTGGATTGAGCTTAAATAGGATTAAAACAATGTCTATTAGTAATAAGACTATAAAAATAATCTGTGAATAGCAGAAATGACCAAAATTTAAATAAGCCATATTAATTTTACTACGGTACATATAAGGCATACCTCTGGCACTTCAAATCTTATTTTATACTCAATCATATTTTTAAAACAATCTGGTTTCTGAAGATTTTTCTGTTGAGGACTTTTAATTCTAGATGGTGATTGAAGAGGCTCTTCCAACGGACTACATGGTGCATCAAAAAACTCCTCATCTGAATCTAAATACCACAGAACATTTTTTAAGTCAATAATCTACAGGACTGATTTAATAATAAAATTTTAATAATTTATCTGAAATAAATATGAACACTACAACACTTCTTCAAAAAACTGAAATGTCAGTTTTCAAAAAACTGCAACATCAAAATAAAAAGAAAAGAATATAGAGATTATAGCTGCAAAAATAAATTCTTAATGACAAAATGTATCAAAAATTACAAAATGCAATCTTTAGAATAGGCATCTTTAAAATCAATAGTCTAAAAACTGCCAAAGAAAATTTTATAGCAAATGCCAAGGCCAATTACTACCTACATGATGAATACTCAAAGGGACATACTAATATGCTCACTCTATCTGGAGAGCAAAACAGAACTTAATTACAAACTCTGAAACAGTAAAAGCAGGGGGCAGGCCCTGCAGTTTAAACAGAGAAACTAAGATTAAGCACTATTTCACATATGGACAACTATTTAGCCATATATATGATAATAAATTTTTTAAACATACTTTAAAGGGTCCAAAATCCAGTCAAACTATTAAAAGAAGGTTTAAGAGAAACTAAAACCATCTAATATATCCCTAAAAATATAAA
Source organism: Bos taurus (assembly GCF_002263795.3). NCBI lineage: Eukaryota > Metazoa > Chordata > Mammalia > Artiodactyla > Bovidae > Bos > Bos taurus. The sequence continues at coordinate 53,296,062 of NC_037335.1, read as the reverse complement.
ATTGAATTTAAGGATAGATGATCTCACAAAAACATCTCCTTCCCCTTCCCACCAAGCCTGATCACTACAGAGAAAGGTAAACATTCTCTAGAAAACTGAGGATCAACATGGCAATTTCTGTTATTTAACATTTAGCAATTTTTAAACTCTTAAAAATAGTAAAATATATTTATTTTTCTTTCCAATGTGGCCAAAAAAACCTGTATTTCATAACAAAATATTTACAAGTCTTCATAGGTGAATGTATATATTAAGGCTTGATTATTTTCCTTTAATAAGTGAAAATAAAATGTGAAAAGTTAAAAAAAAAATTACTATAATGAAGATCTCCAAAAGCTAAGTAACAGGTTATAAATTAGACACAAACTTTCATGGGTTCTTTTAGATCACAATAGGATAGAGAAGATTAAAACTTACTAGTGGTCCTTGTTACTATGGGATTCAACTGTTTTTTGAAGCTTATTTTTAATTGAAGGAAAATTTCTTCACAATATTGTGTTGGCCTCTGGCACACATCAACATGAGTCAGCCATAGGTATACATGTGTCCTCTTGGTCTTTAACCTCCCTCCCACCCTTCCCACCCCTCTACATTGTTACACAGCCCCAGTTTGAGTTCCCTGCGTCATACGGCAAATTCCTTTTGGTTACCTATTTTACACATGGTAGTGCATATGCTTCCATGTTACTCTCTCCAGAAAATCCCACTGCAAAAGGAATTTAAGTGAAATTTTCTAGATAACATGCATATCTACTATTGCCTGAAATTGTTTATGTGGTCTCCAAATGAAAATTATTTTTATAATCTATTTATAACAAGGAAAATTTCCTAAAGTAGCTTCATTTTACCATCTTCAACACATGGAATTTCCAAAAGAGGAAATTTCTTCTGTGACATCTGTGATGTTCCCAAAGAAGTGGATCTTTGAACCTGGAAGAAAAGTTAATTCACTCTCAACTGGTACATAGACTTTTATTGTAAGTTCTAGGACGACTGTGACAACAAACACACACACACTTAAATCTGAATTAACTGGAAAAATTCCAGTCTGAACTAGAAAATTTGTAAATGTAAATTTAAAGAAGTGCTTTTACAATTTAAGGCTAAATATAAATTTCACAACTGTTACAATCATTTCCTTGTTGACAGACTTCGTATAGGAAGAAATCATAGATATATCTTAACATCTTACTAAATAAAGGAAGCCACCTCTATGGCATCCACAGGAAACAACCAAAGTCTCAAAATTTAAAGCCTCTGTGGTTAGGGAGCCTGTACTTTTATTTTTAATTTTTTAAAGATATTTTAGTAAATTACTTTTCTACTGTCCTGAGCCAAGTAGAGCATACAAAAAATATATAATTCATTTGAAAATGATAATAATAAAAGATACCCCTGAATCTTCCATCCAGGCCAAAACCCAAAATAGTACCAGATACTTACCTAGAAGCATCTTATGTGCTACTTTCTTGATCACATTCCCTAAAACTGATTTATTTTATTTACTTGTTTTTAACCTTCTATGACTGATTTTATAAGTAAAATATTATTTAACCTGTTTCTTTCTAAACTCAGAAAGAGGCAATAATATTGCATACATTTTCCTGTGACACTGTTTCAACAAAATATTCTTTAAATTTTATCCATATTGATACTTTACTCATTCTTACTGCTATACATTGATGAATATAAACCACTGGTTATTTGTCCATTACAATGTTGGCAAATACTTGTGTGGTTTAGATTTTTGCTTTTACTCACATTACCAGTATAACCATCATTTAACACATGGGCTCAAATGCAAGATTTTCTATCGTGTATATATCAGAGTGGAATTTTATATATTCACTTTAATAAGTACTATCAATATGTTTTCACAAGTGTTTATAAGACATTATATGATGTCATCAGTAGATTAGTGTTTGTATGGCTCCACTTCCTCATTAACATTTAGCATTCTCAGACATAATCTTACTGGCATTTTCACCCTAGTTTTAATTAGAATTTCACAAATATAGTTACACATGGTTCATGGATTGTTTCTGCTTCTCAGAATCGTATTCATTTGGCGGAAACATTTTTACTGAAATATAATCTACTGCATATGAGTATGTAATTTAAGTATAAAAACTAAATTTCAAAAAGAAAACACACCCATGCACCCAAAATTCAGATCCAGGAACAGAACATTACCAGCAACTCAGAAGCTGCCCTCAGAGTCCTCAATCATCAGGCATACCACCACAAAAAGTAACAACTCTGCTGCCTCCAATTTCAATATTGAATGTTTTGAAGTTTTTTACACTACATTCATTAAAGAAGATTTTGTTTTATGAGGTGAATAATAAAACTGAACATCTTTCTTGTCTGTTTGCTCATTTCTTATTGGATTCCTGGTCTCCTTACATATTTTGGATAGTCTTTCTCTTGTGGCTCAGATGGTAAAGAGTCTGCCTGCAATGCAGGAGACCCAGGTTCAATCCCTGGGTTGGGAAGATCCCCTGCAGAAGGGAATGGCAACCCACTCCAGTATTCTTGCCTGGAGAATCCCATGGACAGAGGAACCTATGGATCTACAGTCCATGGTGTTGCAAAGAGTCGGATTCGACTTAGCGACTAACAGCTTTTCTAAGTTGTATGGGTTGCCAATATTTTTCCCAGTTGGATGGACAGCCTTTTTTCATTATTAACAGTATCATTCAAAAGGCAGAAAATTTTAGTATCTAGGAATTTACTTTTTTTCTCCTATATTTGTACCTATTCATCCCAAGACACTTTTATCCACCACAAGAACTCAAAGATTTTCTCTGTTTTTGAAGGTTTTCAAACTTTACACCTTTGGGCATTTACATTAAGTCTCTGTTCCATTGCAGGTTAAATTCCATGTTTGGTATATGTTACAGGCTGATGTTCACTTTTTCCCCACATGGAAATCTAATTATTTTAAAACAATTGTTGAAAAGACTTACTTAGTTGCACTGGAAACTTTGTAAGAAATAAAATATATACATTAACCATATTGTTAATTTATTTCTGAATTCTATTCTACTTTAGTTATCTTTATGTCCATTCTTACGCTGAAACAACACTTTCCTGAATAAAGCAGCTATAAAATAAGCCTTGAAATCAAATATTAGAAACCCACCAACATTATTCTTATCCAAATTTTTTGGCCAACATATGTTCATGTATTTCCATATGTGTATTATAATAAACTTGCTAACTTCCAAAAGAAAAATCTGGTATTTAGATTGGGACTGTGAGAAATCTATAGGGTTTTGAGAGAACTGTCATTTTAAGAGGGTCAGTCCTCCAATTCTTAACTGTATCATTCCACTTATTTAGGTCATGATCAATTTTTTACAGAAATGTCCTGTAGTTTTGGATTCACAGGTCTTATTATTCCTTTGCTACACTTTTCCTAATTATTTAATTTTTTAATGCTATTACAAAAGGAATATTTTTCTTAATTTGATTTTTAGAAACAACTTACTATTTACATTGATGATATAGACTGCAACCGTGACAAATTCGCTATTGCTAGTTGTATTTTTCTACATTCCTTAGGACTTTTTGCATAAATGATCATATCATCAGGAAACAGTTTTACTTTTCCCTTTCTATTCTGTCATTATTTCTCTTAAGTTACTGCAGAAGCTAGAATCTTCAGTATGAATTTGAATAGAAGTAGTGAGAAAAGCCATCATTCCTGCACTATCCGTGATATTACAGGGGAAGCGTTCAGTCTTTTTCAAAATAAACTTTATCTTAGTTTCCTAAATTGATGGGGCGCCCTTATATTCTCAGTTTGATATCATGAATGGTTGTTGGATCTTATCAATGCTTTTTCCTTGTCTACTGAAATAATCATACATTTTTTATCCTTTATTCAATAATTGAATAAGTGTACTTAACACTGATTGGTGAACTATTTTTGCTTTCATGGGATAAATGCTTTCCTGGGTGTTTTAAAGTATCATAGTATCTAATCTTTTTAAAATATCATACTATTTGACTATAATATTTGCTAAGTATTAATATTTTAAAATCTATGTTAATGAATATATAGATCTGTAATTTCCTCATAATTCCTCTATCTAGTTACAACAGCAGGGGAACAGATGCAAAGAAACAAAGTGTGGCCTATGCACAGAGGAAAATAGCAGACATAGTTCAAGCAGAAGCAAAGGCATCAGATTTACTGGGGAAAAAAAAAAACGTTAAATAAATTTGTCTAAAATGTTCTCAGAGAGCTAAAATGAGCCATTGAGAAAGAGATAAAGGAAACCAGGTGAATGTTACAACAAATGGAAAGTATCAATAAAGAGACAGAAATTATAAAAAGAAACCAAGCAAGTTCCAGACCTGAAAACTACAATAACTGAAGAAAAAATACATTAGAGAATTTCAAAAGCAGAGTTGAGCTAGCAGTAAACATGTGCACACATCAGTCAAAATTATTAAAAAAAAAAAAAAAAGAAAAGAAACAAAGGATAAAGAAAAATGAACACAACCTAAGGGGCCTGTGAGATACCATAATGTAAGGTGATGTATGCATTATGAGAACACCAGCAAGAAAAAGACGAAGAGAGGGCACGAAAGCATATCTGAAAAAATAATTACCAAAAATGTGCCCAAATATGATGAAAAACTGGGACAGAGGAGCCTGGCAGGCTACAGTTCATGGAGCCGCAAAGAGTTGGACACAACTGGGCAACTGAGCAAAGCACTTACATAAACCTAAAAAATCTAAGTTTAATAACTGAAAGTAACATATATTCAAATACATCCACTCCAAAACATATTATCATCGAACAGCTGAAAGACAAAGTAAGAAACTTGCAAGCAATAAGAGAAGTGAGCTGCCTATGTTAAGACTCTCAGTAAACTATTAAAAGCTAATTTCTTACCAGAAACCATGAAGGTCAAAAGGTAATGGAAAGTCATATTTGACACCAAGGATTATGTGTCTGGCAAAACTATCCTTCAAAATGAGAGAGAAATTAAGATATTTCCAGACAAACAACAACAACATAAGGAGTGTATCATCACTATACTTGTCCAATAAGAAATCCTTGCCAGAGCCCTTTAGGTAGGGAAAAGAATACTAGATAGTAACTCAAAGCTATATAAAGAAGAAATCTCCAGTACATATAATTACATGAGTAAATAAATAAGGAGATGTTGTATTCTTAGTTCAGAGTCACCTTTTTTATTTCCTGTACACTTAAAAGAAAACCATAAGAATAATTATAACGACACTACTGAATACACAATGTATAATATGGAAATTGTGACAACACCACAGGGAGTACAAAGCTGTACAAAAGTTTCTGGCTGCTTTGCAGTTAAACTGGTATTAACTCAAAACACAGTTTATAAATTCAGAATGTTAAAAGAAAAAATTTCCTAATCAGTAATGACTTTAATGCTTAATATTTTACTTATGTATTTGGTATCTGTACAGGTGTCTCTGACCTCATCTTTATCTCTGTATTCTTACTGAACTGCAAAATTCCTAAAGGATAAGACTTGTATCTGTTTAACTCAATTTGTACACTATAGGCAGAGCACAAGCATCAAATGAACATCTGGTATAGTTCAATAATGACAAACACAAGAGAAAATCAAATATAAGTCAACAAGAGACATTAGAAAAAAGCAGATGAAAATACAAAATCCCTTATTTTAGGATCATGCTATATATAACTTGTAAAATCTACTTCTTCAAGTTTATATATGAGATTATATTGGTTTTATTACTTAAAACAAGAGAATTTCAATGAGTCACAGGAATAAAATACAAAGTAAAAGTAACAAATATTTTGGACTCTTAGACTAAAAAAAAATGATCAGTGAGGACAAACAAGAAGTGAAGAGGAATGAAATAGATTTACATTTCACTACTCTGATTTTCTCTTCATGTTAAAAAAAATAAAAAAGGCAAAACATTACCTTTTAGTCTTATTTGGATCAACTGGAAATGGGTAGTGGACTAAAAAAGCATTAAAAAAGCTCATTAAAACAAAAGGCGCAAAAGAACAATAACCAAACCACACTTGTATGGTTACTTCTAATATGGAAGCATCAGGGGGTAATAAAAGCACAATTGCATCCTCCTCAGTTCAGGGAGACACGAAATGGCACGGAAAAAACATCTTATCCAATTAATCCAGAAACCTGTAAATCTCCATGACACTTTTGGAAAAGTTAACAGGGACATGAGTTTGAGCAAGCTTGGAAGTTGGTGATGCACAGGGAAGCCTGGCGTTCTGCAGTCCATGGGGTTGCAAAGAGTGAGACACAACTGAGTGACTGAACGGAACTGACCAGATTTAGTCCAGTATTTAGCATGGCCATTTCATGGCTGAAAATACATGGTGGTGGCGGTTCAGTTGCTAAGTTATGCCCAACTCTTTTGATCCTATGGACTACAGTCCACTGAGCTCTTCTGTCCATAGGATTTCCCAAGCAAGAATACTAGAGCAGGTTGTCATTTCTTTCTTCAACCAATGGCTTTAAATATCAATGGATGGAACCATCCAATCAAAAGGAACAAACTGACAAAATGGATGAAAAAAAATTGGATCCAACTACATGCTGTCTACTTTGTTGTTATTCAGTTACTCATTGTGTCTGTCTGTGACCCCATGGACATGGACTGCAGTATGCCAGGATTCCATGTCCCTCACCATCTCCTGTCACCATGCTGTCTACTAGAGATTCCTTTTAGATCCAAATACACAAATAGAAAAGTGAAAGGACTGAAAGAAGGGACTCTATGAAAACAGTAATCACAACAGAGGACCATAAAGAAGGTTGAGTGCCAAAGAGTTGATGCTTTTGAACTATGGTACTGGAGAAGACTCTTGAGAGTCTCATGGACTACAAGGAGATCAAACCAGTCAATTTTAAAGGAAATCAACTTTGAACATTCACTGGAAGGACTGATGCTGAAACTGAAGTTTCAATACTTTGGCCACCTGATGCAAAGTGCCAATTCACTGGAAAAGTCCCTGATGCTGGGAAAGACTGAGGGCAAGAGAAGATGGGGCAACAGAGGATGAGAGAGATGGATGGCATCACTGACTCAATGGACATGAGTCTGAGCTAAGGCACAGGAACCAGAGGTCAAATTGCCAACATACGCTGGATCATAGAAAAGGCAAGGGAATTCCAAAAAAAACAGCTACTTCTGCTTTACTGACTACACTAAAACTGTCACATTTGTTTATACTCAAGACTAATGAGAACTGAGAAACAACATTTAACGCTGGTGGGACTAAACATTCGTAATCAAAAAGCAAATTTGGCAAAATTCATTAAAAAATAAAATTCACATATTTCACTCAACAATACCACTTCCAGAAATGTATCCAATGGATAAAAAAAATACTCAAATATATGTATAAGAAAGTTCAAAGCACTGATATTTTTTATAACTAAAAATATAACAATATAAAAGCCCATCAAAAGAGAATTACATTATACAAAGGATGGTACACTCACAAAATTTAACACTGTACCACCATTAAAAAAAAAAAAGGCATATCTTTATATGCTGAACAGGTAAATATCTCCAAGGTAAATAACATATGTTAATAATGGTGAAAAAAGATTTAAAACAGGAAGTATAATTATCCCATTTATGTAAATTTTAAGAACATTATAATATAAACATATACATATGTATACACATAGATACATATTTGTACATGTGTGTATTAACAAAAGCTATAAACATTTTCAAAAAACTAGAGAAGCAGAAGTTAACCACCAAGGAAAGGGATTAAAGATCGGAAAAGTGAAGAAAGGTAGACACCATTTTACACTTTTGTTTACTAGTTGCATCTTTAACTATTTTATCATTTTCTCTTTCAAAATGTAATTTTAAAAAGTCTATTACGGATGAACTGTTTCACTCCAAATTTCTGTGGTTACACATACTCTTTGTGAAATCTGTTTTTAAATTCTTCTTTCATTAATTTTGAAAATACATTACCTGAGATGATTTGACAGGCACATTTACTTCAGTTGCAGGTGAGGGTTTTGGAATGCTTTCAATCAGTTCCAAAATCCCTTGCAGTTTTTTATCTGAGATTCGTAAAGAAATTAATGGTAAGTTTCCATAAATCTTGAATCTGTTTCAAAAAGACAGAAATCACTATTTAAAAAATGACTATTCATCTTATATTATCTAAGAATAATCAAATGTGATATTAAGTACTAAAAATTATCTACACGGTCCACGGGACAAATTATTTCACAATCTAAGAATTCCCATCATTTTTCCAATCTCATCAGCTGAATTAACAACATTATATTTAAAAGGCTTATTTTCTATTGTTATTATGTTTACTGCTAAGTCACTTCAGTCGTGTCCAACTCTGTGCGACCCCATGGTCTGCCGCCTACCAGGCTCCTCCGTCCATGGGATTTTCCAGGCAAAAGTACTGGAGTGGGGTGCCATTGCCTTCTCCAATTATGTTTACTATCCTTCTATTATTTTGTCAATGCCAGTTGACAATTACTACTTGTAAGTGTTTATTACCAATAGGCATTAAGGAAAGCAGTTGATATGTAATACAATAAATAATTCTCACAATCTATGAGGCAGAAATGTATTTCTGCTCCCTGTTTCTTATAAGTTCCCATATATACATGGTTCCTAGCAGGAAATTAGGTTTGGCAAGTACAAATTACCTGTCCAAGAGATTATATATTTAAAACCAGGTTTAAAAGTCAGATCTGAATGAAAAATCACAATCATATAGAGAAATATGTAACAAAATTCAACACCCATTCATGATAAGAACTCTCAGTAAATTAGAATTAAGAAATATCTTGCAAAAACCTACAACCAACATCAGCCTTAACAGTGAGAAACTGAACGTTTTCCCAGCAAGACTGGGTACAAAACAAAGATGTCCCTCTCACCAGTCCTTTTCAACATCACACTAGAAGTCATGTCAATGCAGTAAGCCAAGAAAATAAAATTTAAAAGTATACAGATTGGTAAAGACATAAAACTGTCTTTGTCAACAGACAACATGATCATCCTTGTAAATTATCTATTAAAACATTCCTGAAACTAATAAGCTAATATAGTATAGTTGTACGATATAAGATTAATATAGAATAGTGAACTGCTTCCCTATATACCAAAGGACAAGTACAATATGAAATTAAAAATACAAGAACATTTATATTAGCATCCAAAGAAAGTAATACTTAGGCATAAATCTAACAAATACAAAATTCATAGGAGGAAAACTGTAAAATTCTGATAATAAACAACTAAATAAATGAAGAAATATTCCACATTCAAGGGTAGGAAAATTCAATACTGTCAAGATGTCAGTTAATCCCCAACTGAGCTATAGATTCAATGCAATCACAATCAATATCCCATGAAGTTATTTAATGGATATGGACAAATTGATTTTAAAATTTATATGGAGAGGCAAAAGACCCAGAACATATTAGTCAACATAATACTGAAGAAGAGCAATGTTGGAGGATTGACATTCCCTGATTCAAGACTTACTCTAAAGCTACAGTAAGCAAGACACTGTGCTACTGTCAAAACAATAGACAAACAGATCAATGGAACAGAATAGAGAGTGCAAAACAGACCTCCACAAATACAGTCTGAATCTCTGACAAAAGAGCAAAGACAAATAATGGAGCAAAGACATTCTCTTCAACAAATGGTACTGAATAAACGAATATTGAAATGCAAAAACATTAATTTATACATAGGCTTTATACCTTTCACAAAAGCCAACTGAAAGTGGACCACAGACCTAAATTTAAAACCCAGTACTATGAAGCTCCATGAAGACAAATCAAAGAAAACTTAGATGACCTTTTCAGATACTTTTTAGATATCACTTAATAGATACAATGCAAAGGCACAATTCATGAAAGAACTAATTGATAAACTGGATTTGGTTAAAATTAAAAAACTTATGGAACTTCCCTGACAATTCCTGGTTCTACTGCAGGGAGCAAGGGTTTGACCCCTGTTCAGGGAACTAAGATCCTATATGCCACAGCCAAAACGGAGAGTAATGAATTAAAGAAAAAAAAATTTAAAGCTTCTGCTCTACAAAAGACAATTCCAAGAAAATTATAAGACAAGCTACCAAGTGGGAGAAAATATTTGCAAAAGAAAGATCTCATAAAGGAACACTATCCAAAAAGTTCAATACTACTCAATAAGAAGGCAATCTAGTTGAAAAACAGGCCAAAGATCTTAACAGACACCTCATCAAAGAAGACACACAGACAGCAAATAAGCAAAGATGTTTCACATTATATGCTATCAGAGAAATACAAATCAAAATAAGAATTACTGAGATACTACTACACACCTACCATAATACTGACAACACTAAATACTGACAACACTAAATAATGGCAAGGATGTGGAGCAGCAGGAACTCACAATCACTGCTGACAACAATGCAAAAGGGTATAGCCACTTAGAAGACAGTCTGAAAGATTCTTATAAAACTGAAGATGCAGAGCACATCATGAGAAACGCTGGACTGCAAGAAACACAAGCTGGAATCAAGATTGCTGGGAGAAATATCAATAACCTCAGATATGCAGATGACACCACCCTTATGGCAGAAAGTGAAGGGGAACTAAAAAGCCTCCTGATGAAAGTGAAAGTGGAGAGTGAAAAAGTTGGCTTAAAGCTCAACATTCAGAAAACGAAGATCATGGCATCCGGTCCCATCACTTCATGGGAAATAGATGGGGAAACAGTGGAAAGTGTCAGACTATTTTTCTGGGCTCCAAACTCACTGCAGATGGTGACTGCAGCCATGAAATTAAGACTCTTACTCCTTGGAAGGAAAGTTATGACCAACCTAGATAGCATATTCAAAAGCAGAGACATTACTTTGCCAACAAAGGTCCGTCTAGTCAAGGCTATGGTTTTTCCAGTGGTCATATATGGATGTGAGAGTTGGACTGTGAAGAAGGCTGAGTGCCGAAGAATTGATGCTTTTGAACTGTGGTGTTGGAGAAGACTCTTGAGAATCCCTTGAACTGCAAGGAGATCCAACCAGTCCATTCTGAAGGAGATCAGCCCTGGGATTTCTTTGGAAGGAATGATGCTAAAGCTGAAACTCCAGTACTTTGGCCACCTCATGTGAAGAGTTGACTCATTGGAAAAGACTCTGATGCTGGGAAGGATTGGGGGAAGGAGGAGAAGGGGACGACAGAGGATGAGATGGCTGGATGGCATCACTGACTCGATGGACATGAGTCTGAGTGAACTCTGGGAGTTGGTGTTGGACAGGGAGGCCTGGCGTGCTGAGATTCATGGGGTTGCAAAGAGTTGGACATGACTGAGCGACTGATCTGATCTGATACTCTTACCATATGATCCAGCAATTTTGCTCCTTGGTATTTACCCCAGAGGAATTTAAAGTTCAGTTCAGTTCAGTTTCACATCCATACATGACCACTAGAAAAACCATAGCCTTGACTAGACGGACCTTTGTTGGCAAAGTAATGTCTCTGCTTTTGAATATGCTATCTAGGTTGGTCATAACTTTTCTTCCAAGGAGTAAGCATCTTTTAATTTCATGGCTGCAGTCACCATCTGCAGTGATTTGGGAGCTTATGGGTATTTATCCATAAATTTATCCATAAATCCATGGATGTCTATAACAGCTCCTTGATATTTACCCAAAGGAATTTAAAAGTTATGTCCCCATAAATCCTATGGGGATTTATCCATAAACTTATCCATAAATCCATGGATGTCTATAATAGCTTTGCCCATAAATTTATATGAATCAAGTTTATCCACAAAAATTTTATATTTCAGTTTTATAGCTAAACTTGGAAGCAACCAAGATCTCCTGCAGAAGGTAATGGATAAACACCCTGTGATACATCAGATAATGGACTATTATTCAGCATTAAAAAATTGAGCTATCAAGTTATGAAATGATAGGGAGGAACCTCAAATGCATATTACTAAGTGAAAGATGCCAACCTGAAAAGTCTTTCTCCTCTATAATTCCATCTATATGACATTCTGGAAAAGGCAAAACTATGGACACAGTAAAAAGATCAATGCTTGCTAGGGCTTGTGTGATAGAGGAGGGATAAAACAGAAGACTTTTTAAAGCAGTGAAAATATTCTATAAGACAAAGTCTATATGATACCATAATGATGGATACATGTCACGCATTTGTCCAAACCCATTCAATGTACAACATCAAGAGTGAAATATAATGTAAACTACAGACTTTGCCAACAAAGGTTCATCTAGTCAAGGCTATGGTTTTTCCAGTGGTCATGTATGCATGTGAGAGTTGGACTGTGAAGAGAGCTGAGAGCCAAAGAATTGAGGCTTTTGAACTGTGGTGTTGGAGAAGACTCTTGAGAGTCCCTTGGACTGCAAGGAGATCCAACCAGTCATTTCTAAAGGAGATCAGTCCTGGGTGTTCATTGGAAGGACTGATGCTAAAGCTGAAACTCCAATACTTTGGCCATCTCACGCGAAGAGTTGACTCACTGGAAAAGACTATGATGCTGGGAGGGATTGGGGGCAGGAGGAGAAGGGGACGACAGAGGATGAGATGGCTTGATGGCATCACCGACTCGATGTATGCGGGTTTGGGTGAACTCTGGGAGTTGGTGATGGACAGGGAGGTCTGGCGTGCTGCGATTCATAGGGTCTCAAAGAGATGGCCACGACTGAGCGACTGAACTCACCTGAACAGACTTTGGGTAATTATGATGTGTCAATGTAAGTTTGATCTGTTAATGTAAATCTAACAAGTTTGCCACTTGGTGAGGGATGTTGTTAATGGGGAAGGCTATGCATGGATGGCTCAGTTGGTAAAGAATCTGCCTGCAATGCAGGAGACCCTGGTTTGATTTCTGGATCGGGAAGATCCACTGGAAAAGGGATAGGCCTTCCCACTCCAATAGTCCTAGGCTTCCCTGGTGGTTGAGCTGGTGAAGAATCCACCTGCAATGCAGGAGACGATGGTTTGATTCCCGAGTTGGATGATACCCTGGAGGAGGGAACAGCTACCCACTCCAGTATTCTGGCCAAGAGAATTCCATGGACTAGTCTATGGAGTCGCAAAGAATCGGACACAACTGAGCATTTTTCATTTTCATGCATGAGTGGATGCAAGGGGTATAAGGACAATCTCTGGAGCTTCCTATCAACTTTTCTGTGACTCTGAAACTGCTGCAATATGAAGAAAATCTTTAAAAACAAAACCACTATGAGGTACCATTTCACGCCAGTCAGAATGGCTGCAATCCAAAAGTCTACAAGCAATAAATGCTGGAGAGGGTGTGGAGAAAAAGGAACCCTCTTACACTGTTGGTGGGAATGCAAACTAGTACAGCCACTATGGAGAACAGTGTGGAGATTCCTTAAAAAACTGAAAACAGAACTGCCTTATGATCCAGCAATCCTACTGCTGGGCATACACACCGAGGAAACCAGAATTGAAAGAGACACATGTACCCCAATGTTCATTGCAGCACTGTTTACAATAGCCAGGACATGGAAGCAACCTAGATGTTCATCAACAGATGAATGGATAAGAAAGCAGTGGTACATATACACAATGGAGTATTACTCAGCCATTAAAAAGAATACATTTGAATCAGTTCTAATGAGGTGGATGAAACTGGAGCCTATTATACAGAGTGAAGTAAGCCAGAAAGAAAAACACGAATACAGTATACTAACGCATATATATGGAATTTAGAAAGATGGTAACAATAGCCGTGTATACGAGACAGCAGAAGAGACACTGATGTATAGAGCAGTCTTTTGGACTCTGTGGGAGAGGGAGAGGGAGAGGGTGGGATGATTTGGGAGAATGGCATTGAAATACGTATAATATCATACATGGAACGAGTCGCCAGTCCAGGTTCGATGCACGATACTGGATGCTTGGGGCTGGTGCACTGGGATGACCCAGAGGGATGGTATGGGGAGGGAGGAAGGAGGAGGGTTCAGGATGGGGAACACATGTATACCTGTGGCGGATTCATTTCGATATTTGGCAAAACCAATACAATATTGTAAAGTTTAAAAATAAAATAAAATTAAAAAGAATATATTAAAAAGAGACTGATGTCAAAGACAGAATAAATTTTCATTCACAATTTTTATCCCTCATTTTTTAAAACGTACTTTTCAGTCAAACACAATGACTGCTAAAAATATATCTGAATTCCTTGAGAAAGTTATACCTTTCATTTATCTCTAATAGTGTAAGTATTTTTAACTAATCCAATACATCCTAATTTAATAGGTACACATTATGGATCCATCTCATTAATGAACCTAAACTTATTTTCAATTTCTTTTAGTAAGGCAGCTGAACAACGTGAAGATGACAGGTGCCAAAATACTACCCACCAAATAATAAGAGGATTTCCTTTCATTTGCCTTAAACTTTTTAAGTTCAAACTTCAAAGAAAGTTCCCTGATACCTGTAGAGTTCTAGGATTTAATGTAATGTCATATCCACTTTATACTGCCCACATTACAAAACTAAAATCAAATGCTTCTTAGATTTCATCTTTCTAAATCATTATAGTTTCTGCCTGTGATTATTTCAGGCACACATCTCTGGTCCTAACTTATAGCCATTTTAGTATCATAAGGATATGAGTACAAAGAGCTTTCCTGGAGGATTTTTCCTTTTATTGGTTACGTAATGCACTGAACCACAGTTTGGCAAAATATGGCCATGGATTAATCCAGCATGTTGCTTATTTTTGTAAAAAAAGTATTCTGGAATACAACTATACATATTCATTCTGTGCTGTTTACAGCTGCTTTCATGCTAAAACACCAGAGCTGAGTACTTGTGACAGACAATACAACTTCAAGCTTAAAATATTTACTATCTGGCTCTTAAAAGAAACAGTTGGCTTAGTGTCACATTGAACTAATCTTTCACATACTCTTGATTCCATTATCTATATAAAGACATCTTAATCAGCTACTTTAATTTCTGCTATGCTATACATATTCCCTGTATTGCTGCTGCTGCTGCCAAGTCACTTCAGTCATATCCGACTCTGTGGGACCTCAAACGGCAGCCCACCAGGCTCCCCCATCCCTGGGATTCTCCAGACAAGAACACTGGAGTGGGGTGCCATTGCCTTCTCCTATTTCCTATACTACAGGACACAAATTCTCCCTCATCATATATTTATAGAGAAATCTAAAGCAAGGGACGTTAGCCATTTCTTCTGTCAGTAATATCATCTTTTTTGGTACCCTGTAACATCCTAGATTCTAGCACACTTAAGTAAAATGCTGGAAAAAAACTTTATTCATAACCATGTTTACAACAGGAAATCACATGCATCTTTGACTTCTCTCATGTACTGACTAACTTTAAAAGAAATATCAGACAATAGTAAATAGGCAGGAGAACATCTAGAAAGGAACCCAAAGAATGTAAGCCTTGCATCTAAAATTAACCTACACCTAATGCTTGATTATACAAAATAGCAAAATGTATGGAATGGTCTTCTTTTCTTCTTTCTCAAACCAAATCCTGGTATTCTTCTACTTTAAGACTCTCAGAGTCCCAGTTTGATATTTTCAATTAAGGAAGTATAAGAGAATGAGAGTTAGTAAACTGTACAATGTTTCCTAGAGAATAGAATTATTATAATTTGAAAGGCAGGGGAAAAAAAAAAAAGTACACAGGTTTCTTTTAAGTCTCTTCCCTTCACATGGCCACCATAGTAAAACAGTATGAAAAAGGTCCCTAACACAGCATATGCAAAAGAGACCAAGCTATCACTACTTCCTACTATCCCTCCCACCCATACTTCAGGCACAAAACCTTGACCACTACTATATGAGCATTCTCTTGTTGCCTCTCTGATAACAATTCCCCTTAGACTGTCTACTGTCTGGTAGCTGTTAGATGTGTCTTTCTTTACACTTTTAAGTAGATCTGTAGCTGAGGTTTGAATGTTTGCAAGGGAGAAAAATTACTGGTGGAAAGAAAAGGTGAAAGGGCTAGCTAGCTATAGTCTAAAACTATTTAGAACTAAATCAGTTAAATAGCCCAGCCTAACTCAATAGATAAAATCAACTATTACTATGATTTTTCATTCTAACTCCACCTTTTATTTCCTACAGGATTTAAAAGACAAATGCATGAAAATAACTATAAATCTATGATAATGGGTATAAAATATACAGTAAGGATATAATTTCTGACATCAATGACAAAATGGAGGGGGTTGAGCAGTAAATAGTAGTTTTTGTATGCAATTAAATTAAGCTGATGTCAGTTTTAAAAAGATTGTCAACTTTACAATGTTACAGGTAATCTCCATGAAAATAACTAATAAAAAATTACCTATAGAAGATGTGTATCTGGAAAAGAGAAGGGCATCAAAACATGTCAAAACAAGAAAATCAACTAAACAAAACAAAGGCCAAAAATGAGGGGAAAAAGGGACAAAAAAGCTATAAGACACACAGAAAGTAACAAAATGACTTAACAAAATTAAACTGTTTATCAGTATTTATTTCAAACATAATGGCTTACACTTCACAAAGATATAAACTGACAGAATGGATTTTTTAAAAAACAGATCAAACTATATGCTTTCTGCAAGAGACTTACTTTAGATCTAAGGACACAAACAGCTTGAAAGTGAAAGATATTCCATGCCAATAATACCCAGAAGAAAGCAGAAATGGCTATAATAATATCACTCAAACCAGACTGGTAGGTCAAAACCTATAATTACACAAAAGATACTGTACAATAAAAGGTAACTTCATCAAGAAGATATAATAACTAGAAATGTATACACACCAAATATCAGAGCTCAAAAATACATGAAATATTGATAGAACTGAGGAAAAAATTCACTCTACAGTTAACATGAGACTTCAAAACCTACTCCACTTTCAATAACTGACAGAAGAGCCAGAGGAAAGATCAGTAAAGAAATAGAGGATGAAAACATAAACAGAATACTCCTCCATCAACAGCAGAATACACATTGTTCATACATGTACACAGAACACTTTGCAGGACAGACCAAATTTTAAGTCCTAACACAGGAGTCAAAATTTTTTTAAAGATTGAAATCATAGAAAGTATCTTTTCAAATCACAATAGAATGAAACTAGAAATCAACAGCAGAATGAAAAATGTAAAATTACAAATATGTATAATTTAACACACTTACTGTTAAACAATGAGTCGAAGAAGTCACAAGGAAAACAAATCTATTGAGACAACCGAAAATCAAGATTATGTACAACATACCAAAATTCATAGCATAAAGCAATAACTATACCGAGGGAAATTTATAGCTGTAAACATTTATACTGAAAAAGAAAGATCTCAAATCAACAACACAACTTTATATCTTAAAGAACTAAAAAAGGAGCAAACTAACCCAAAAGTTAGCTGAAGTAAAGAATACAGATCAGAGAGAAATAAAATAGAGAATTTAAAAATAATTGAGAAAATCAACAAGAGTTGGTTCTTCAAAAAGATGAACAAAACTGAAGAATCTTTAGTAAGATTAAAGAGAGAATCAACTAAAATCAGAAATGAAAGTGGGGACATCACCACTAATTCTACCGAAATAAGAGGGTTTTTATGCCAACAAATTGGATAACCTAACGTGAACAAATTCCTAGAAACACAGACCAATCAACACTGAGTTTTGAAGAAATAGAAAATCTAGACAGATCTATAACTAATATAGAGAGTGAATCACTAATCAAAAATCGCCTAAGAAATAAAAGCCCATGATCAGATGGTTTCACAAGTGAATTCTACCACACATTTAAACATTTAAAGAAGAAACACACATTTTTCTCAACCTCTTCCAAAAAACTGAAAGGAAAGGAATACTTCCTAAGGCATCTTAAGGACAGCATTACTGATACCAAAACCAGACAAAGATACTACAAGAAAAAAAAACAAAACTACAAACCAATATCCCTTATGAACAC
Source organism: Bos taurus (assembly GCF_002263795.3). Taxonomy (NCBI): domain Eukaryota; kingdom Metazoa; phylum Chordata; class Mammalia; order Artiodactyla; family Bovidae; genus Bos; species Bos taurus. The sequence goes on along the minus strand of NC_037335.1, from coordinate 53,278,045 downwards.
TGATGCAAAAATCCTCAAAAATAAGAGTAAACAAAATTCAACACCATATTAAAAGGATTATACACCATGACCCAGTAGGACTTATCCCCACTGGGATAAGGAATTCAAGAGTGGTTCAAACATGAAAACAGATCAACGTAATACACCACATTAACAAAACGAAAGGACAAAAATAACATCTGATCATTTCAACTGATGAAGAAAAAGCATTCGAAAATTTTAACACATTTCCCTAATAAAAAATACTCAAAAATTATAAGCAGAAGAAAACTAACTCAGAATAATAAAGGTCACATATGAACAAACTACAGATACCATACTCAAGGAAAAGATGAAAAGCTTCTCTTCTATGATCAAAATGAAGGATGCAAACTTAAATTGACTTTATTCAACATAGTACTGGAAATTCTACCCAGAGAAATTAGGCAAGAAAAAGGGAAAAAAAGGTATCCAAAGTAGAAATGATGAAATAAAATTGCCTCTGTTTTAAGATAAAGTGGTCTTATATGTAGAAAGTCCTAACAATTTCATACATACACACACACACACAGAACTTATAAGCAAATTCAAAGTTGCATAAGATAAAATCAACTCAAAAAAGTCAACTGAGTTTCCATTTATAAAGAAATTAAGAAAACAATTCCATTTATAATAGCATCAAAAAGAATAAGCTTAATCAGGGAAGCAAAAGACATAGTGAAAAGTACAAAATAATGTGGAAAGAAATAAAAGATACAAGTAAATGGAAAAATAGCTTGTATTCATAGATTGGAAGACAATGTTAACATGTCACAACTAAAAACACCTGCAGATTCAAAATCTCAATGACATCTGTTGTAAAAATAGAAATATTCATCTTAAAATTCATGTAGAATCTCAATAGACTCCAAGTCACCAAATCAATGTAGAAAAAGATTAACATTGGATGATTCACGCTTCCTGATTTCATTATTACAAAGCTACAGTAATCAAAACAGTGTGTTACTAGCATAAAGACAGACACAGAGACCAAAGGAACAGAACAGAAAGCCCAGAAATAAACCCTCACATATATGGGCAAATGATTTTCAACAGGGGTTATCAAGACTACTCAACAGAGAAAGAATAGTCTTTTCAACAAATGGTGCTGAAAAACTGCACACCCACATGCAAAAGAATAAAACTGATTGATTACCTTATACCATATTCAAAAATTAACTCAAAAAGATTTCCTAAGAGTTAAAGTATAAAATTCTTTGAAAAAATATATAGGAAAAACTTCAGGACACTGGATTTACTAATTTCTCATTTGACACAAAAGCACAAGCAACAAAGATAAATTAAACTTAATCATACTTTAAAGCATTAGTGCATCAAAGGACATATTAAAAGATTATAAGACAATACAGAAACAAAAGAAAATACTTGCAACTCATTTATCTAACAGGGAGTTAATATCCCAGAAAGTATTAAGGACAAAACAAAACAAATTTGCTGCAACTTGACAACAAAAAACACAAACAATGTAATTAAAAGGTGTGAGGTGGTGTGGTAAAGAATCCATCTGCTGATGCAGGAAATGCAGGTTTGATCCCTTGGTTGGGAAGATCCCCTGGAGAAGAAAATGGTAACCCACTCCAGTATTTTTGCCTGGAAAATTCCATGGACAGGAGTCTGGTGGGCTATAATCCATGGGGTTGCAAAGAGATGGACACAATTTATGTGACAGACTACACACATAGGACTTGAATTGAAGGTAATGCTCAAAGTCCTTTAAGCTAGGCTTCAACTGTATGTGGACTGAGAACTTTCAGAGGTACAAGCTGGATTTAGAAAAGGCAGAGAAACCAGAGATCAAATTGCCAACAACTGCTGGATCACAGAAAAATCAAGAGAATCCCAGAAAAACATCTGCTTCATTGACAATGTCAAAGCCTTTGAATGCGTGTATCACAATAAACTGTGGAAAATTCTGAAAGAGATGGGAATACCAGATCACCTTACCTGCCTCCAAAGAAACCTGTATGCAAGGCAAGAAGCAATAGTTACAAGAGTTACATTGTTCTAGACATAGAAAAATGGACTGTCTCAAAATTGGGAAAGGAGTATGTCAAGGCTGTATACTGTCACCCTGCTTCATTAACTTATATGCAGAGTATATCATGTGAAATGCCAGGCTAGATGAATCACAAGCTGGAATCAAGATTTTCCAGGAGAAATATCAATAACTTCAGATAGGCAGATGACACCACCTTAACGGAAGAAAGCAAAGAGGAACTAAAGAGCTTCTTGATGAAAGGTAAAGAGGAGAGTGAAAAAGCTGGCTTAGCACTCAACATTCAAAAAACTAAGATTATGGCATCCGGTCCCATAGCTTCATGGCAAATAGATAGTGAAAAAATGGAAACAGTGGAGGATTTTACTTTCTTCATCTCCAAAATCACTGCGGACAGTGGATTGCAGCCATGGAATTAAATGATGCTTTCTCCTTGAAGAAAAGCAATGACAATCTAGACAGCATATTAAAAGGTAGAGACATCACTTTGCTGACAAAGGTCCACATAGTCAAAGCTATGGTTTTTCCATTAGTCATGTACAGATGTGAAAGTTGGACCATATAGAAGGCTAAGTGCCAAAGAACTGATGCTTTCGAACTGTGGTGTTGAGAAGACTACTGAGAGTGCCCTTGGACAAAAAGGAGATCAAATTAGTCAATCCTAAAGGAAATTAACCCTGAATATTTACTGGATGGATGCATGCTGAAGCTCCAATACTTTGGCCAACTGATACAAAGAGTTGACTCATTGGAAAAGACCCTAATGCTGGGAAATATCAAAGGCAAAAGAAGAAAGAGGTGACAAAGATGAGAAGTTTAGATGGCAACATCAACTGAATGGACATGAGTTTGAGCGAACTACCAGAGATAGTAAAGGACAGGGAAGCCTGGTATGCTACAGTCCATAGGGTCACAAAGAGCTGGGCATGATTTAGCAAATGAACAACAAAAAGACTTGAATAGACATTTTTCTAAAGAAACACATAAACTGCCAGAAGAATGTGAAAATATGTTCAACATCAATTATCATTAGGAAAATGCAATTCAAAACTATAATTAAATACTACTCACGCCTGTTAGAATCATTATTATTTTTTTAAAAAAAGAAAATAACAAGTGTTGGCAAAGAGTTAGAAAAGTTGGAAACTTTGCACATTGCTGATGGGATTATAAAATACTGCAGTAGCTACAGAAAACAGTAGGGGAGCTTTTTTCAAAAAATTAAAAATAGAATAATCCAAGATTCTACTTCTAGATACCTAACCCCAGAAATTTAAAGCAGGGACGCCAACAGATATCTGTACACCAATGTCTACAGCAACATTATCATCATAATTAAATGTTCATCAATATATAAATGGATAAACAATATATGACATATATGTGCAATGAAATTAAGCTTCAAGAACAAATGAAATTCTCATGTATATGTATGGCTGAGTCCCTTTGCTATTCACCTGAAACTATCAAACACTATTAACTGGGTACACTCCAATACAAAAAAAAAAAAAGAAATTCTGATGTATGCAACAACACGGGTCAACATGGAGACATTATGCTATGAGAAATAAACCAAGCACAAAAGGAGAAATATTGTATGATTCCACTTACACAAAATACCTAGAGTAGTCAAATTCATAGAGAAATAACACAAAATGGTGACTGCCATGGACTTCCAAGAGGAGAAAGTGGAGCATTATTGTTTAATGGGTAGAGTTCTAGTTTGTGAATCTGATAAACTTCTAGAGACAGATGGTGGTGTGGTCAGGAAAAAGTGTGTATGGACTTATTAATACCACAGAATTATACACTTAAAATGGTATAGTGTATGTTATATATATTGTACTACAAAAAAAAATCAATGAAACATGGTATTTCTTAGCTACATAAGAAAATTTATGAACACATGAAACAGATAATACATACTTCGGCATACTTATATCCATGAAAACCATGGCCTTAGAGAGCTCCACATTGAAGTGCATAGGTACCAAGATATGCTGTGCAGACACATTGAGCTTTCGTGCTTCTTTCCAATTATCACCTAATTGCAGAAAACAGTACATGTTTAAAGAAAGCAAACTAAAAAACACACTGAACCTAAAATTACCATTACTACTTTATACAATACATGATATAAGGAAATCTTCCTACATCTAGATAATCTCAATGCCATATTCTCAAGTATACATAATTAGTAGGTAAATTCTTTTCCTTCCTCAGTTTTCTTCTTCTGCTTCAGACTATATTTTAACAGGAAAGTGAAAGTGTTAGTTACTCAGTCGTGTCCGACTCTTTGTGACCCCATGGACTGCAGCCTACCAGGCTCCTCTGTCCATGGAATTCTCCAGGCAAATACTGGTGTGGGTTGCCATTGCCTCCTGCAGGGGGATCTTCCTGACCAAGAGACTGAACCTGATTTCTTAACTGTCTGAGCCACCAGGGAAGGACCAGATAGCAGTAGTGCCCAAACCCCCTGCTTCGCACAACAAAAAATGTCTCCAGACATTGACAATGTCCCTTGAATAGTAAAATTTCTCCTACTTGAGATACCACTCCTGGGAAAAATCTATCACTTTTAATTCAAAAATACAAAATGTCTAACATATCTTGTACCAAAGTCTTCAGAGAAATTGTCCAAAATCCCAATTAATCACTTCAGCAAAATGAATCAACAAATAATGCCTTGTGTACTTACCAACTCTGCTGAAAAGCAGCTGTATGCTTGTAAGTTGAATATCAAAGGAATCATAAGCTCTATGCATTATCTCTTCACGATTGGCTCCACCTTGTTTTAAATCTGGTAATTCTGAACGAATTTTACTTGTCACCTTTAAGTTAATTTTAACAGTTTAGACTATGCAAATTACGTCAAATGAAAATATAAAGTTTTTATGTTTTAGACTATACTATAAAAACTTAACAGGAAAAGATAAACTCACAAGCTGACATACATTGTAAGACAATTAAAAACACCTTTATCCATGAAATATATAATGAGAAGGCAAAGTATAAAGTTTTTACATAATAAGTTGTATTTCCTAATCATTTATATTAAAAAGGGAAAACAAAGCCAGTTCTGGTAAATAATACATGTAAATTTTTTTTAATCTGCTAAGAAGACTTTTGCCTGTTACCCCAGGTGTTTCTTGTCTTCCTACTTTTGCATTCCAGTCCCCTATAATGAAAAGGACATCTTTTTGGGGTGTTAGTTCTAAAAAGTCTTGTAGGTCTTCACAGAACCGTTTAACTTCAACTTTTTCAGCGTTACTGGTTGGGGCATAGACTTGGATTACTGTGATATTGAATGGTTTGCCTTAGAGACGAAGAGAGATCATTCTGTCGTTTTTGAGATTGCATCCAAGTACTGCATTTCAGACTCTTTCGTTGACCACGATGGCTACTCCATTTCTTATAAGGGATTCCTGCCCACAGTAGTAGATATAATGGTCATCTGAGTTAAATTCACCCATTCCAGTCCATTTTAGTGTGCTGATTCCTAGAATGTCGACATTCACTCTTGCCATCTCCTGTTTGATCACTTCCAATTTGCCTTGATTCATGAACCTAACATTCCAGGTTCCTATGCAATATTGGTCTTTACAGCATCGGACCTTATTTCTATCACCAGTCACATCCACAGCTGGGTATTGTTTTTGCTTTGGCTCCATCTCCACTGATCTCCAGTAGCATATTGGGCACCTACTGACCTGGGGAGTTCCTCTTTCAATATCTTATCATTTTGCCTTTTCATATGGTTCATGGGGTTCTCAAGGCAAGAATACTGAAGTAGTTTGCCATTCCCTTCTCCAAGCAGACCACATACTGATTGTGGCTCAGATCCATGAACTCCTTACTGCCAAATTCAGACTTAAATTGAAAAAAGTATGGAAAACCACTAGACCATTCAGGTATGACCTTAATCAAATCCCTTATGATTATACAATGGAAGTGAGAAATAGATTTAAGGGCCTAGATCTCATAGAGTGCCTGATGAACTATGGACAGAAGCTGGTGACATTGTACAGGAGACAGGGATCAAGACCATCCCCATGGAAAAGAAATGCAAAAAGGCAAAATGGCTGTCTGGGGAAGCCTTACAAATAGTTGTGAAAAGAAGAGAAGCGATAAGCAAAGGAGAAAAGGAAAGATATAAGCATCTGAATGCAGAGTTCCAAAGAATAGCAAGGAGAGATAAGAAAGCCTTCCTCAGTGATCAGTGCAAAGAAACAGAGGAAAACAACAGAATGGGAAAGACTAGAGATCTCCTCAAGAAAATTAGAGATACTAAGGGAACATTTCATGCAAAGATGGGTTCAATGAAGGACAGAAATGGTATGGACCTAACAGAAGCAGAAGATATTAAGAAGAGGTGGCAAGGATACACAGAAGAACTGTACAAAAAAGAGCTTCACAACCAAGATAATCATGATGCTGTGATCACTCACCTAGAGCCAGACATCCTGGAATGTGAAGTCAAGTGGGCCTTAGAAAGCATCACTACGAACAAAGCTAGTGGAGGTGATGGAATTCCAGTTGAACTATTTCAAATCCTGAAAGATGATGCTGTGAAAGTGCTGCACTCAATATGCCAGCAAATTTGGAAAATTCGGCAGTGACCACAGGACTGGAAAAGGTCAGTTTTCATTCCAATCCCAAAGAAAGGCAATGCCAAAGAATGCTCAAACTACCGCACAATTGCACTCATCTCACACACTAGTAAAGTAATGCTCAAAATTCTCCAAGCCAGGCTTCAGCAATACATGAACCATGAACTTCCTGATGTTCAAGCTGGTTTTAGAAAAGGCAGAGGAACCAGAGATCAAATTACCAACATCCACCAGATCATCGAAAAAGCAAGAGAGTTCCAGAAAAACATCTACTTCTGCTTTATTGACTATGCCAAAGCCTTTGACTGTGTGGATCACAACAAACTGTGGAAAATTCAAGAGATGGGAATACCAGACCACCTGACCTGCCTCTTGAGAAACCTGTAAGCAGGTCAAGAAGCAATAGCTAGAACTGAACATGGAACAACAGACTGGTTCCAAATAGGAAAAGAAGTACCTCAAAGCTATATATTGTCACTCTGCTTTTTTAATTTACATGTAGAGTACATTATGAGAAACACTGGGCTGGAAGAAGCACAAGCTGGAATCAAGATTGCCGGGAGAAATATCAATAACCTCAGATATGCAGATGACAACACCCTTATGGCAGAAAGTGAAGAGGAACTCAAAAGCCTCTTGATGAAAGTGAAAGAGGAGAGTCCAAAAGTTGGCTTAAAGCTCAACATTCAGAAAACTAAGATCATGGCATCTGGTCCCACCACTTCATGGGAAATAAATGGAGAAACAGTGGAAACAGTGTCAGACTTTATTTTTGGGGGCTCCAAAATCACTGCAGATAGTGACTGCAGCCATGAAATTAAAAGACGCTTACTCCTTGGAAGGAAAGTTATGACCAACCTAGATAGCATATTGAAAAGCAGAGACATTACTTTGCCAACAAAGGTCCGTCTAGTCAAGGCTATGGTTTTTCCAGTGGTCATGTATGGATGTGAGAGTTGGACTGTGAAGAAGGCTGAGCGCTGAAGAATTGATGCTTTTGAACTGTGGTGTTGGAGAAGACTCTTGAGAGTCCCTTGGACTGCAAGGAGATCCAGTCAGTCCATTCTAATGGAGATCAGTCCTGGGTGTTCTTTGGAAGGACTGATGCTAAAGCTGAAACTCCAATACTTTGGCCACCTCACACGAAGAGTTGACTCATTGGAAAAGACTCTGATGCTGGGAGGGATTGCGGGCAGGAGAAGAAGGGGACGAGAGAGGATGAGATGGCTGCATGGCATCACCGACTCACTGGATATGAGTTTGAGTGAACTTTGGGAGTTGGTGATGGACAGGGAAGCCTGGCGTGCTGCAATTCATAGGGCTGCAGTAATTCGGACACGATCGAACAACTGAACTGAACTGAAGAAGACTTTTTATTAAAAACAATATTAAGACACAAATACATCTTACAAAATATTTCCATGGCATGATAAGACATTTAGATAACTTTATAATGATAAGTGAGATTCCAGGATTAAATATTAATATACCTGATACCTGCATCAAAAAAGCAAGAGAGTTCCAGAAAAACATCTATTTCTGCTTTATTGACTATGCCAAAGCCTTTGACTGTGCGGATCACAACAAACTGTGAAAATTCTGAAAGAGATTCAAATACCAGATCATCAAACTTGTCCCCTGAGAAATCTGTATGCAGGTTAGGAAGCAACAGTTAGAACTGAACATGGAACCTCAGACTGGTTCCAAATAGGGAAAGAAGTACGTCAAGGCTGTATATCGTCACCCTGCTTATTTAACTTATATGCAGAGTATATCACTGAGAAACACTGCTGGATGAACCACAAGCTGGAATCAAGATTGCTGGGAGAAATATCAATAACCTCAGATATGCAGATGATACCATCCTTATGGCAGAAAGTGAAGAGGAACTAAAAAGTCTCTTGACGAAAGTGAAAGAGGAGAGGGAAAAAGTTAGCTTAAAGCTCCACATTCAGAAAACTAAGATCATGGCATCTGGCCCCATCACTTCATGGCAAATAGGTGGGGAAACAGTGGCTGACTTTATTTTTTAGGGCTCTAAAATCACTGCAGATGATGACTGCAGCCATGAAATTAAAAGATTCTTCCTCCTTGGGAAAAAAGTTATGGCCAACCTAGTTCAGTTCAGTTCAATCGCTCAGTCGTGTACGACTCTTTGCGACCCCATGAACCACAGCACACCAGGCCTCCCTGTTCATCACTAACTCCCAGAGTCCACCCAAACTCATGTCCATTAAGTCGGTGATGCCATCCAACCATCTCATCCTCTTCTCCTCCTGCCCTCAATCTTTCCCAGCATCAGGGTCTTTTATAATGAGTCAGCTCTTCGCATCAGGTGGCCAAAGTATTGGAGTTTCAGCTTAAACATCAGTCCTTCCAATGAACACCCAGGACTGATCTCCTTTAGGATGGACTGGTTGGATCTCCTTGCAGTCCAAGGGACTCTCAAGAGTCTTCTCCAACACCACAGTTCAAAAGCATCAATTCTTCGGCACTCAGCTTTCTTTACAGTCCAGCTCTCACATCCATACATGAGAGAGAGTCCCTTGGACAGAAAGGAGATCAATCCTAAGGGAAATAAGTCCTAATATTCATTGGACTAATGCTGAACTAATGCTGAAGCTGAAACTCCAATACTTTGGCCACCTGGAGCGAAGAACTGACTCACTGGAAAAGACCCTGATGCTGGGAAAGATTGAGGGTGGGAGGAGAAGGGGACGACAGAGGATGAGATGGTTGGATGGCATCATCAACTCAATGGACATGAGTTTGAGTAAACTCTGGGAGTTGGTGATGGACAGGAAGGCCTGGCATGCTGCAGTCCATGGAGTCACAAAGAGCTGGACATGGCTGAGTGACTGAACTGAACTGATACCTGAATTTTAATTCCATCTCTGCCATTTATGCAACCCCAATGGGCTTCCCTTATAGTTCAGTTGGTAAAGAATTTACCTGCAATGCAGGGGACCCCGGTTCAATTCCTGGGTCAGGAAGATCCGCTGGAGAAGGGATAGGCTACCCACTCCACTATTCTTTGGCTTCCCTTGTGCCTCAGCTAGTAAAGAATCCACCTGCAATGCAGGAGACCTGGGGTTCGATCCCTGGGTTGGGAAGATCCCCTGGAGAAGGGAAAGGCTACCCACTCCAGCATTTTGGCCTGGAGAATTCCACGGACTGTAAAGTCCATGGGGTCACAAAGAGTCGGACACAACTGAGCAACCTTCACTTTTCAAGCAAGTTATAGTTATATAACTCTTCCATGCTATATTCTTTATGCTACTTTTTCACTCAAGTATCCTGGAAATCATTTTACAGTAGTATATCAAGATTTTGTTCACCCATTCATTCACACACACACACACACACACACATGCATATATATGTTTTGTATTATAAAATTCTCCCCTTTATTTTACAGTTCATCTGAAGTACACAGTCAAAATTGACTATGTGTTTGAAAGTAACAAATTTTAGGCAAAATGTTATGCAAATTGCCTAAGGTCATAAAACTAAAGATATACTATTACTTTTGACCACTATACCTTTTCACTGGCTATTTCCACTATACCACACTGCCCATGAACCAAATCCATAAACAAGTTCAAATATGAATTATTAGCTGTATAAAATTTTATTATGAATGTAAATCCAGCACTGTCTACATAATTACTAACCGAGGAGTAAAAAAATACATAAAGGAGAATACCAAGGAAAGACACAAATTTATTAGGTAGCCAGAAAGAGCATTTCATATCTATCCCTCTTGGGTCTTAAACTGTTAGCTAGTCCTCTACATTTAATGATACGGAGTACTCCTTTCCAACTGAGCTTCCTATGATGATAAAAATGCTCTCCACCTGTTTTAATACAGTAGCCATAAGCCATTTGTGACTATTAAATGCTGGAATGTAGCTAAAGTATAACTAAGAACCAAATTTAAAAAAAACTTTAATCAATTTAAATAAATAAAAGTGGGTACCATATTGAACGGCATAGAACCAGAAACACAGAAAAAAGTATTCTCTACTCAAAACTGATGGAAAAACATACATAACTGAACAGGAAGGGAAATGAAAGAAGACCATCTCTCAATTTTAGGATTATTTAATAGAAATACTAAAATGTCAATATTTATAGTATATACACAAAAAATTTCAGAAGGGTGAAAATACATTTGATGACTTCTAGAACTTCCTCCTACTCTATACATTTTAATTGATCAAGCAATAAATTTAAATTGAAAAGGAAATAAACTCCTCAAGCACTACTCTCAAACTTTACAAATATAATTCTTAGGTTTGCCTCTGACCTTCAGCGTTCAATCGGTCATTTTCATGTAAGAAATGTAGAAAACTACCTAACTAAATGAAACCACTTTATTCGTTACAAAGGGAGGTTTTCTCAAATCTTAGTTTCTGCTACTAAGCTAAAAATTAATTTATCAAATCAAACATCTATAAACCAAAAGACATCTTAAACAAAGTAATATCATAAATGACATATAAAATACTTAACAGTAGTATATACCTTTAGATGTCCAAGATCCAAAAGAAGGAGATTTGACGTAGGGCTAAAGATACCATCTTGTGGGATAATGATATATGAAGCATTCAAGTTAATTTTGAGATCAAGAACTTTCTGTGTTTCAATAATATATACCAGACCTGCAGAAAATTTAAATCTTTACAATGAATAATGTTCACAAATTAATCAAGAAACAGAGAATCACTAAACACATGAATTAATAACACAATTTTAAAATAATGTGAAGTTAGTATTAATTTTTAAATAACCTTCAGCAAGATATTTTCAATATAAAGTCAATGTGTATGCTCCTCATTAAATATTAGCCAAGTATAAAACTGTAACAATCAAAAAGAATTTTTGATCCATGAACTCAATTGGGTAAAACTTGGAAGATACACATCTAAAAAAATTAAGTTCCATGAAATAGTTATTCATATCTGTGATATTAGAATCTCTATAATTCTCCCCAATTTTTGAAATTAACACAGCTACATCTGCTATACCAAACAATGAACTCAACCTTTATATTACTTGAGACAATGAAAAATTTTCAATTACTAAATTGTCTTCAATAAAACCATATGTAAACCAAAATAAGCCACCAGAGCTTTCTGTAAAAACAGATGAATCTATCCCAATGAATTTTAACTAAAATAATGTTTTCAACTTATATTAAAACATTTAACTAGAGTTTAAATCCTGGTAACATCAGTAAGTAGATAGCCAAACTTTTTCTTCCACATAAAGCAATAAAAATTGTGGGACATAGAGCAAAACAAACAGCAATGCAAATGAAACATTAAGAGGAGGCAAGAGAGTAAGCATCTATCAAGTGGAAAATCAAACTGAAAGAGTTAGCCAAAAGATTTCAAAGGGAACCAAAAAAATTTTATCCTGAGACCATGTTCTGCACTTGGTAAACTTTGGAACTCCTTTCCATAGTCTCATAGAGCATAGGGAACAGATGACAAAAAAAATAAGAGTCCAGCAGGAGTTCTCATAAATCTGGGATCTAAAACATACATACTAAAATTAAGAGCCATACAGAAGTTAAATCTCCCTCTCCCTAAAACCTATCCATAAGAGAATGCAAACAAGGTCTCTGAGAAAAACTTGGTGCTGCAGAAGACTCCTGAGAGTCCCATGGACAGCAAGGAGATCAAACCAGTCAATCCTAAAGGAAATCAACCCTGAATATTCACTGGAAGGACTGCTGCTAAAGTTGAACCTCCAATACTTTGGCCACCTGATAGAAAGAGCCAGCTGATTGGAAAAGACCACGATGGTGGAAAACACTGAGGGCAGAAGGAAAAGGGGGGGAAGAGAGAATGTTTAAGTTTCAAATGGTACAAAGGTGGGAGCTGAGGAAACAATGCTGTAATTTATCCAAAGACAGGCAAAAAACAGTCAAGAAACAGAAAAGACTGAATATCACAGCTTGAAAAACACCTCATATATGTTGTTGAAATGACACATCTAGAACTAAAGATAGATGGGAAAAGAATATAGAAGAAGAAAAAAAACATGTAGCAGCCAAATTACAACCAAAGGAAACCTAAAATATATATATTAAAATCAGAACAAAAAGAACATTGAAAAAGTAAAGCATTACTAAAAATATTGAAAATTTCATACAGATAAAAGATTTGGTTCACAGGAAAAAATTATCTCTATATGTACCTAATTAGCAACAAAATCTATAAAGCAGAAAATTACAGATCCACATGAAATTTACAAATCAACTGACAGTGAGGTGTTTTTCATGTACTTCTCTAAATAACTGTTAGAATATGGTAAAAAGGGGAAAAAAAATCTACTAAGGGTACAGAAAACATGAAGTACATACTTTTCAAACATATATGGAACATTTTTTAAATTACCATATGTTGAGCCAGAAAGCAAGTCTCAACAAATTACAAACCATTAAAAACCACAGAGATCATCTCTATAGTCATCTATATTTTAAAAAAATGAACCTCTAGTTTAAAATTGTTCCCAAAGACATCTCCTAGCCCAAAGACTGAAAAAAGAAATGAGACCCAATCTTATACAAACTCTCCAAGATAATAAAAAAGGGTGGAACTTCTAGGTTCTGAGACCAATAGACTAAAATCTGGAAGTCATTACAAGAAAGGAAAATACAGGCCAGTTTCTGTCATAAACAGAATTTCAAAAATCCTAACAAAATTTTGCAATTAACATGAATGTGGTTCAAAGGTCAGACCTTGCTAAGTGTAAGACATAATTATCATTATATTTGAATTTAAATATATAAAAGCACCACACTAAGTTTCAATTAAAACTGTATCTAGTCTACAAATATAAACTCAAAGAATACTAAAATCAGTATAACATGACTCAAACTGTATAAATGATAAACCAACAATAATACTGGCATTTACCTGTTGCTGTCTTATCACGAAATTCTTCAAGTTTTGTCAAAGTTACTGAAGTCAGCTGTGCTAGATTTACCTCTTTTGGAGGTCTGAAGAATTCTACTATACTATTCACTGTTCTCTGTTAAAATAAGTATAAATAACATGAGGACAAACTCAAGGCAAATAGAAATATATTAAAACTTAGGAATTGCAAAAAATGCTTACTGCATCATATAACATTTCTAAAGGTTCAGCTTCTATGATACACCTCTGAGCAACAGTTTCATCTAAAGGATTTATCTCAAACATAATTTTCAAGAGTGATGCAGCATCATCTAATGAAGACAGGAGGCGGGGTTTTGTTGAGTTATCTGGTAAGCCAGTAACATGAAATGAATCTATTTTGGTTTCAAATCTGCATGAAAAAAAGACAGGAAAAAAATTAGCAATCAATATAATCTTAAAGTATTTTTCAAATTAAAAATAGTAAAATAAAAAAATTTCACTCTGCATTTATTGCTACTCTGTTTCATGCACAACAAAGAAAATACACAGGTATTTGATCTAAACTGACATAGATTAATTCACAAAGAATTCTATTCACATTTTAATTTCTAGATTAAGAAGTTTTGAAGGGTTTGGGGTTTCTGGTTCCCTATGAAAGGAGTTTTAAGTTGCCACTCCATACTAACAAGTAAAAAGCTGAAGAACTGAAAAACCAAAAAGTCTTCTTGGATATGCAAGAGGGGAGGACACAGGGTAAACTGCTGCCCCTAAGACTGGACAGACAGACAGACAGTCACAACTTACCAGAGCAGAGACCTGCAAAAGGAAGACACCATGGACACCAGAACCAAGGCTGGAAAATCTAAATTGTAACTGATGAACTGCTGGAGATGTTAGTGTAGATAACTGAGAGTTAAAAACTCTAGAGGGAGCCAGCCATTGGGAGGCCCCAAATAATTTGATATATACCTACAGGAATTTGACCAAGTTCTAACAGTAAAATCTGGAGAAATATCTCCTCCTCAGGAGAGGAGTGGTCAAACAGGAGATGACTGAACATTGACATTTTAGGAACCAGTCAACTAAAATAGACCAAAATGAGAGAATTTAATTCAGATAACCATTATATCAACTACTGTGGGCAAGAATCCCTTAGAAGGAATGCAGTAGCCCTCAAAGGCAACAAGAGTCTGAAATGCAGTACTTGGGAATGATCTTGGTTTGTTTGCAAAGCAAACCATTCAATATCACAGTAATCCAAGTCTATGCCCCAACCACTAACACTGAAGAAAGTGAATTTGAATGGTTCTATCAAGATCTACAAGACCTTCTAGAACTAATACGCCAAAAAGATGTCCCTTTCATCACAGACGAATGGAATGCAAAAGGAGGAAGTCAAGAGATACCTGCAGTAACAAGCAAGTTTGACCATGGAGTACAAAATGAAGCAGGGCAAAGGCTAATAGACTTTTGCAAAGAGAACATGCTGGTCAAAGAAAACATTCTTTACCAACAAAGCAAGAGACGACTCTACACATGGACACTACCAGATGGTCAATTTCAAAATCAGGTTGATTATATTGCTTGCAGCTGAAGATGCAGAAGCTCTTTCGAGTCAGCTAAAACAAGACCAGGAGCTGACTATGGCTCAGATCATGAGTGCCTTATTGAAAATTCACACTTAAATTGAAGAAAGTAAGGAAAACCACTAGCTCATTCAGGTATGACTTAAATCAAATGCCTTATGATCATACAGTGAAAGTGAGAAATAGATTAAAGGGATTAGATCTGATAGAGTAAAAACCTATGAATGGAGGTTCATAACACTCTGCAGGAGGCAGTGATTAAAACCATCCCCAAGAAAAAGAAATGTAAAAATGCAAAATGGCTGTCTGAGGAGGCCTTACAAATACCTGAGAAAACAGTAGAGGCAAATGGCAAAGGAGAAAAGATATACCCATTTGAATGCAGAGTTCCAGAGAAGAGCAAGGAGAGATAAGAAAGCCTTCCTGAGGGATCAATGCAAAGAAATAGAGGAAAACAACAGAATGGGAAGACTAGAGATCTCTTCAAGAAAATTAGAGATACCAAGGGAACTTTTCACGCAAAGATGGGCACAATAAAGGACGGAAATGCTATGAAACTAACAGAAGCAGAAGGTATTAAGAAGGGGTGGCAAAAATACATAGAAGAATTATACAAAAAAGAACTTAATGATCCAAATAACCATGACAGTGTGATCCCTCACCTAGAGGCAGACATCCTGGAGTGTAAAGTCAAGTGAGCATTAGGAAGAATCACCACAAACAAAGTTAGTGGAGGTGATAGAATTCCAGCTGACCTATTTCAGATCCTATAAGATGATGCTGTTAAAGGGCTGCACTCAATATGCCAGCAAATTTGGAAAACTCAGCAGCAGACACAGGATTGCAAAAGGTCAGTTTTCATTCCAATCCCAAAGAAAGCACTGCCAAACAATGTTCAAACTACCATACAATTGCCCTTATTTCACATGCTAGCAAAGTAATGCATAAAAATTCTCCAAGCTAGGCTTCAACAATACGTGAACCGAGATGTTCAAGCTGGATTTAGAAAAGGCATAGGAACCAGAGATCAAATTGTCAACATCTGTTGGTTCATAGAAAAAAGCAAGATAATTCTCAGAAAAACATCTATTTCTGCTTCATTGACCACACAAAAGCCTTTGTGTGGATCACAATGAAATACGGAAAATTCTTAAAGAGATGGGAATACCATACCACATTACCTGATTCCTGGGCAATCTGTATGTAGGTTAAAAAAGCAACAATTACAACTGAAAATGGAGCAACAGACTGGTCCAAAATTGGGAAAGAAATACATCATGATTATATACTGCCCCCTGCTTATTTAACTTCTATGTAGAGTACATCATGTGAAATGCTGGGTTGGATGAATCACAAGCAGGCATCAAGATTGCTGGCAGACATATCAAATTTCCTGATATGCAGATGATACCACCCTAATGGCAGAAAGCAAAGAGGAACTAAAGAGACTCCTGATGAAGGTGAAAGAGGAGAGTGAAAAGCCGGCTTAAAACTCAACATGTGGAGAGGGGAGGTACAGCTTCCAAGAGAGAGGAGGCCGGGAATGGGGACCAGAGTAATAGGTGGTGGATGGGATGCTTGGGCTTCACAGGAAAGAAGATGGAGAGTGCACAGCAGGTGTCTGTGACTGGATTTGCATTTGAAATTTGGCCTCCGCAGAAGAACTGTTTACTGGGACAGCAAGAGCAGAAGATGGACCAGAGCAAGGCTGATGAGTGGCCCAGGTGACACATTCACATGGAAAATCTCCTTCCCATTCTTGTCTTCATCTCCAAGAACAGGTACTCTGCATGCCGTGGAGAATATATCAAGCCCTGAGCCTTTGGAGTGGGAACAATAACTCCAAGACCCTAGACTATCAGAGACTAACCCTAGGGAGTATCAAATAGTGAGAACTCACACAAAGGAAACCACTTGAATACAAGACCTGGCATTACCAGGTAGTACCCTGTGCAGTACACCTCATCTAAACAACAACAAAAAACAAAAATACAAAACCAATCATCAGCAAACAGGATTACCACCTCACTCAGCCTTGCCCATTAGAGGGAAAAGAAACACTCAGCACAAATTTCAGCCTATAGGAAGCTTACACAAACCACTGCACCAACCTTAGGAGGGCAGAAATCAAAAAGAAGAAAGAATTCAACCATGAAGCCTGGGAAAAGGAGACCTCAAACACAAAGTTAAAAAATAACACAAATGAAGGAACAAACTAGAAACACAGAAGTCCAAATAAATGAAGAGAAAACAGGCAAATACCTGAAAAAGAATTCAGAATAATGATAGTAAAGATTATCATAAACCTTGAAAACAAAATGGAGAAAATGCAAGAATCAACTAACAAAGACCGAGAAGAACTGAAGACTAAACATAGAGACAAAAAACAGAATTACTTAAGTTTAAAATACTCTGTAAGGAATCAAGAGCAGAATATTTAAAGCAGAAGAACGAATCAGTGAATTGGAAGATAAAACAGTGGAAATAACTTCTGAAGAGCAGAATAAAGGAAAAAGAATGAAAAGAACTGAGGATAGCATCAGAGACATCTGGGACAATATAAAATGCACCAACATTCAAATTATAGGGGTCCCAGAAAAAGAAGAGAAAAAGAAAGGGTATGAGAAAATTTTTGAAGAGATTATAGTTGAAAATTTCCCCAACATGGAAAAGGAATAGTCAATTAAGTCCTAGAGGCACAAAGAGTCCCATACAGGATAACCTAAGGAGAAACATGCCAACACACATACTAATCAAACTAACAAAGACTAAACACAAAGAAAGAATATTAAAAACAGCAAAGGAGAAGCAACAAGTAACATACAAGGGAAACCCCACATGCTTAACAGCTGATCTTTCAGCAGAAACTCTGCAGGCCAAAAGGAAATAGCAGGATATATTTAAAGTACTGAAAGGGAAAAATCTACAACCAAGATTACCCAGCAAAGATCTCATTCAAAATTGATAGAGAAATAAAAAGCTTTCAGACAAGCAAAATTTAAGAGAATTTAGTACCACCAAACCAGCTTTACAATAAATGTTAAAGGGACTTATGGTCAAGAAATACAAGAAAAGAAAAAGATGTACAAAATCAACCCGAAACAATTAAGAAAACGGCAACAGGAATATATATATAATAATTACTTTAAATGTAAATGGATTAAGTGCTCCAACCGAAAGACACAGACTGGCTGAATGGAAACAAAAACAAAACCCACATATATGCTGTCTACAAGAAACCCACTTCAGACCTAAAGACACATATAGATGGAAAGTGAGAGGATGGAAAAATACACTCCATGCAAATGAGAAGCAAAGAAAGGCTGGAGTAGCAATCCTCATATCAGACAAAATAGACCTTAAAATAAAGAAGATAACAAGAGATAAGGAAGGACACTACATAATGATCAAGGGATCAATCCAAGAGGAAGACATAACAACTGTAAATATCTATGCACCAACATAGGAGCACCTCAATACATAAGATAAACACTGCTGCTGCTGCTGCTGCTAAGTCGCTTCAGTCGTGTCCGACTCTGTGCGACCCCATAGACAGCAGCCCAAGAGGCTCCCCCGTCCCTGGGATTCACCAGGCAAGAACACTGGAGTGGGTTGCCATTTTCTCCTCCAATGCATGAAAGTGAAAAGTGAAAGGGAAGTCACTCAGTCATGCCCGACTCTTAGCGACCCCATGAACTGTAGCCTACCAGGCTCCTCCATTCATGGGATTTTCCAGGCAAGAGTACTGGAGTGGGGTGCCACTGCCTTCTCCAAGACAAACACTAACAGACATAAAAGGAGAAACTGACAGTAATACAGTAATAGTAGGAGACTTTAACACCTCACTCACACCAATGGACAGATCATCAAAACAGAAAATTAATAAGGAAACACAAGTCTTAAATGATACATTAGATGAAATGGATCTGATTGATATCTTCAGGACATTCCATCCAAATGCAGAAGAATACACCTTCTCAAGATTGACTTCCTTGGTGGCTCAGATGGTAAAGTGTCTGTCTACGATGCAGGAGACCCGGGTTCAATCCCTGGGTTGGGAAGATCCCTTGGAAAAGGACATGGCAATCCACGCCAGTACTATTGCCTGGAAAATCCCATGGACAGAGGAGCCTGGTGGGTTACAGTCCATGGGGTCACAAAGAGTCGGACACGACTCAGCAACTTCACGTCACACCTTCTCAAGTGCACATGGAACATTCTTCATGATAGACCACATCCTGGGTTACAAATCAAACTTCAGTAAACTTAAGAAAACTGAAACTGTATCAAGCATTTTCTCTGACCACAACACTTTGAGATTAGATATCAATTACAAGAAAAAAAACTGTAAGAAACACAAACACATGGAGATTAAACAACACGTTTCTAAATAACCAACAGGTTACTGAAGAAATCAAAAGGGAAATCAAAAAATTTCTAGAAACAAATTACAGTGAAAACACAACAACTCAAAACCTATGGGATGCAGCAAAAGGTTTTCTAAGAGGGAAGTTTATAGCAATAC
Source organism: Bos taurus (assembly GCF_002263795.3). Taxonomy (NCBI): domain Eukaryota; kingdom Metazoa; phylum Chordata; class Mammalia; order Artiodactyla; family Bovidae; genus Bos; species Bos taurus. The sequence goes on along the minus strand of NC_037335.1, from coordinate 53,258,378 downwards.
AATCCTACCTCAAGAAACAAAAAAAACCATCAAATAGACAACCTAACTTTACACCTAAAAAGCTGGAAAAAGAACAAAAAAAACCCAAAAATTAGTAGAAGGAAAGAAATCATAAAAGATCCAACCAAAAATAAATAAAAAAGAAATGAAAGAAACAACAGTAAAGGTTAATAAAACTAAAAGTTGGTTCTTTGAGAAGATAAAATTCACAAACCTTTAGCCAGACTCAGTACGAAAAAAAGACAGAAGAATCAAATCAACAAAATAAGAAATGAAAACAGAGAGGGTTACAACAGACAATGCAGAATTACAAAGAACTATAAGAGACTATTATGAACAACTATATGGAAATAAAATGGATAACCTGGAACAAACACACAGATTCTAAGAAAAGTTCAATCTTCCAAGACTGAACCAGAAAGAAATACAAATTATGAACAACCCAATTACAAGCACTGAAGTTGAAGTTGTGATCAAAAATCTCCCAAAAAACAAAAGCCCAGGACCAGATGGCTTCACAGGAAAATTCCATCAAACATTTAGAGAAGAGCTAATGCCTATCCTTCTAAAATTCTTTCAAAAAATTGCAGAGGAAGAACACTTCCAAATTGATTCTATGAGGCCACCATCACCCTGATACCAAAATCAAAGACAGCACACAAAAAAGAAAACTATAGGCCAATATCACTGACGAACATAGATGCAAAAATCCTCAACAAAATCTTAGCAAACAGAATTCAGCAACACATTAAAAACCTCATACACCATGATCAAGTTGGGTTTATTCCAGGAATGCAAGGATTCTCCCTTATATGCAAATCAATCAATGTGATACACCATTATTAACAAATTGAAAGATAAAAACCATATGATCATAATAGATGCCGAAAAAGTCTTTGACAAAATTCAGCACCCATTTATGATGAAAACTCTTCAAAAAATGGGCACAGAAGGAACCTGCCTCAACATAGTAAAGGCCATATATGATAAGCCTACAGCAAACATCATTCTCAATGGTGAAAACTGAAAGCATTCCCCCTAAGATCAAGAACAAGACAAGGTTTTCCACTTTCACCACTATTATTCAACATAGTTCTGGAAGTCCTAGCTATAGCAATCAAAGAAAAAGAAATAAAAGGAATCCAGATTGGAAAAGAATAAGTAAAGCTCTCACTGTTTGCAGATGACATGATACTGTACATGAGTGAGTGAGTGAGTGAAGTCGCTCAGTCGTGTCTGACTCTTAGCGACCCGGTGGACTGTAGCCCACCAGGCTCCTCCGTCCATGGGATTCTCCAGGCAAGAATACTGAAGTGCGTTGCCATTTCCTTCTCCAGGGTATCTTCCCAACCCAGGGACTGAACCCATGTCTCCCGCATTGCAGGCAGACACTTTAACCTCTGAGCCACCAGGGAAGCTTAGTGATACTATACACATGCTATGCTAAGTCGCTTCAGTCGTGTCCGACTCTGTGCGACCCCACAGACGGCAGCCCACCAGGCTCCGCCATCTCTGGGATCCTCCAGGCAAGAATACTGAAGTGGGTTGCCATTTCCTTCTCCAATGCATAAAAGTGAAAAGTGAAAGGGAAGTTGCTCAGTCATGTACGATTCCTAGCGACCCCATGGACTGCAGCCTATCAGGCTCCTCTGTCCATGGAATTTTCCAGGCAAGAGTGCTGGAGTGGGGTGCCATTGCCTTCTCCGGATACTATACATAAAAAACCCAAAAGATAGTTATCAGAAAATTACTAGAGCTAATCAGCGAAATTAGCAAAGTCGCAGGATACAAAATCAATACACAGAAATCACTTGCATTTCTATATTTAACAATGAAAAATCAGAAAGAAATTAAGGAATTAATCCCATTCACCACTGCAACACAAAGAATTAAATATCTAGGAATAAACTTACCTAAGGAGACAAAAGAACTGTAAACGGAAAATTACAAGACACTAATGAAAGAAATCAAAGATGACATAAACAGATGGAGAGAGATTTCATGTTCCTGGGAAGGAAGAATCAATATTGTGAAAATGACTATACTACCAAACGCAATGTACAGATTCAATGCAATCCCCATCAAACTACCAATGACGTTTTTTCACAGAACTAGAACAAAAATTTCACAATTCATATGGAAACACAAAAGACCCCAAATAGCCAAAGCAGTCTTAAGAAAGAAGAATGGAGCTGGAGGAAATCAACCTTCCTGACTTCAGATTATACTACAAGTACAGTCATCAAGACAGTATGGTACTGGCACAAAAACAGAAATACAGACCAATGGAACAAGATAGAAAGCCCAGAAATAAACCCATGCACCTATAGGTACCTTATTTTTGACAAAGAAGGCAAGAATATACAATGGGGCAAAGACAGACTCTTCAATCAATGGTGTTGGGAAAACGGGACAGCTACCTATAAAAGAATGAAGTTAGAACACTTCCTAACACCATTCACAGAGACAAACTCAAAATGGATTAAAGACCTAAACATAAGATCAGAAACATTAAAACTCTTAGAGCAAAAACATAGGCTGAACACTCAATGACATAAATCAAAGAAAGATCCTCTACGACCCACCTCCTAGAGTAGTGGAAATAAAAGCAAAAGTAAATAAATGGGACCTGGTTAAACTTTAAAGCTTTTGCACACCTAAGGAAACTATAAGCAAGATGAAAAGACAACCCTCAGAATGGGAGAAAATGATAGCAAATGAATCAACTGACAAAGGATTAATTTCCAAAAATACAAGCAGCTCATACAACTCAATGACAGAAAAACAACCCAATCAAAAACTGGGAGAAAGACCTAAACAGACTTTTCTCCAAGGAAGACATACAGATGGCTAACAAACTCATGAAAAGATGCTGAACATTGCTCATTATTAGAGAAATGCAAATCTAAACCACTATGAGATATCACCTCACACCGGTCAGAATCAGTTCAGTTCAGTCGCTCAGTCATGTCTGACTCTTTGCAACCCCATGAATCGCAGCACGCCAGGCCCCCCTATCTATCAACAACTCCTGGTCATCATGACCATCAAAAAGTCTACAAACAATAAATGCTGGAGAGGGTGTAGAGAAAAGGGAACGCTCTCACACTGTTGGTGGCAATGTAAATGGATACAGCCACTATGGAAGACGGTATGGAGATTTGTTTAAATAATGGGAATAAAACCACCATATGACTTAGCAATCCCACTCCTAGGCACATATCCTGAGGAAACCAAAATTGAAAAAGATACATGTATCCCACTGTTCCTTGCAGCACTATTTAGAATAGCTAGAACATGGAAGCAACCTACATGTTCATTGACAGATGAATGGATAAAGAAGGTGTGGTACATATATACAATGGAATACCACTCAGCCATAAAAAGGAATACATTTGAGTCAGTTCTAATGAGGTGGATGAACCTAGAACCCATTATACAGAGTGAAGTAAGTCAGAAAGAGAAAGATAAATATCGCATTCTAATGCATATATATGGAATCTAGAAAAATGGTACTGAAGAATTGATTTACAGGGCAGCAATGGAGAAACAGATAGAGAGAACAGACTTATGGACATGAGGAGAGGGAGGAGAGGGTGAGATGTATGGAAACAGTAACATGGAAACTTAATTACCATATGTAAAATAGACAGTCAATGGGAATTTGCTGTATGGCTCAGGAAACTCAAACAGGGGCTCTGCATCAACTTAGAGGGGTGGGATGGGGAGGGAGATGGGATGGAGGTTCAAAAGGGAGTTGATATATTTATACCTATGGCTGATTCATGTTGAGGTTTGACAGAAAACAACAAAATTCTATAAAGCAATTATCCTTCAATAAAAAAAAAATAATTAAAAAAATAAATAAAACTCAACACATAAAAAACGAACATCATGGCATCCAGTCCCATCACTTCATGGCAAACAGATGGTGAAAAAATTGAAACAGTGGCAGATTTTACTTTCTTCATCCCCAAGATCACTGCAGACAGTGATTGCAGCCATGGAATTAAAAGATGCTTGCTCCTTGGAAGGAAAGCTATGACAAACCTAGACAGTGTATTAAAAAGCAGAGACATCACTTTGTCAACAAAGGTCCATGTAGTCAAAGTTATGGTTTTTTCAGTAGTCATGAAGAGATATGAATGTTCAACAATAATGAAGGCTGAGTGCCAAAGAACAGATGCTTTAGAATTGCAGTGCTGGAGTCTTGAGAGTCCCGTGGACAGCAAGGAGATCAAACCAGTCAATCCTAAAGAAAATCAACGAATATTCTTTGGAAGGACTGATGCTGAAGTTGAAGCTCCAATATTTTGACCACCTGACGTGAGGAGCCAACTCACTGTAAAGACCCTGATACTGGAAAGATTGAGGGCAGGAGAGGAGGCGACAGAGGATGAGGTGGTTGGATGGCATCACCAACTAAATGGACATGAGTGTGGCAAACTTTGGAACATAGTAGGGTAGGCATGCTGCAGTTCATGGGATCACAAAGAGGTGAACACAACTTAACTGACTGAACAACAAACAGCAATGTTAAGAGGAAGAAAAAACAGCAATGTACAGGGGAAAAAAAATATTTTAAAACAACAAATCTGATAAGGACCTATTGTCTGAAATACACAAAGAACACATAAAACTCAATAAGAACAAAACGTACACAATTTAAAAAATGGACTAAAGAACTTAACAGACACCAAATAAAACTGACAAAAAGTTTATGAAAAGATGCTCTACATCATGTCATTTGCAGAAACACAAATTCAAATAATACTGACATACCACTACATACTTATTACAACAGCCAAAACCTGGCATATGACAATACCAAGTAATAACAAAGATACAGGTGGAGCAATAGGAACAATCATATGATGCTCTTAGGAATTTAAAATGGTATAGTAACTGTGGAAAAAGTTTGGTTGTTCCTTACACAATTAAGCATATTGTTATCACGTAGGTGTGTGTGTTAAGTGGCTTTAGTCGTGTCCGAGTCCTTGCTATGCTAGGGGCTGTAGCCCGTGAGGGTCCTGTATCCATGGGATTCTCCAGGCAAGAATACTGGAATAAATTGCCAGGCCCTCCTCCAGGGACTCTCCCTAACTCAGGGATTGAACCTGGGTCTCCTGCACTGGCAGGCAGGTTCTTTACCACTAGTGCCACCTGGGAAGCCCATTGTCACCATGTGAACCAGCAATCAGCTCCTTCTTGTTTACCCAAAGGAGATGAAAACACGTTCATATAAAACCTGTACACAGCTGTTTATAGTGTTTTTATTTTATTCATACTGTTATGATGTAGATGTCATACTGTCATACTGTCATACTACTGATGTAGATGCCATACTGTCAAAATGTAGATGCAATCAAGATGTCCTTCAGGAGGTGAATGGATGAACTGTGGTACATCCAGACAAAAAAATAATGGGTTATCAACTCATGAAGACATACAGGAAGCGTAAATGCATATCACTAGTGAAAGAAGTCAATATGAAGAGACTACACACTGTATTTCAGCTATTGGACATTCTACAAAGGGCAAAACTACGAACACAGTAAAACTGTGGTTGGGAGGGTAGGTAAGGAGTAAGTACACAAAACAGGATTTTTAGAACAGTGAAAATACTATGTGTGATACTGTAATACTAGATACTTGTCATTCCGTATTTGTTCGTACCACAGAATATAAAACAAGAGTGAATCCTGATGTAAACTATGGACTTTGGGTAACTATGTGAGCATATGTTCAGTTTTAGTAAAAATGTACCATTCTGCGAAGTAGAGTTAATATGGGGGTATTTATGAGTAGGAACAAGATTTATATGAGAAATGTCTACATCTCCATCTCAATTTTGTTGTAAACCTCAAACTGCTCTAAAATAATAAAGGCTTCAAAAAAAAAAAAAAGTTAGTGTACGAGTACTGTCACTGAAAGTGGCAGGAAATGGTGCTCAAATAATCAAGTTTATCCACTGAAATAAACATTAACCTAGCAAAAACTGCTAAAATCAACTTTTTTCCAAGTCTGGAATTTAATTAAAAAAACTTAGAGCAAACAGGGAAAAGTTAAGTAAAAGACAAATTAATTTCAGAAAGGTAGCCCATTGTATTTCTGCTTAACTGTCCATCATCCCCATTTCCTAGCAAAGAAGAAACTACAGGGACAGTGGGCCATATTTAGGGTCTGTCCCACTAGAGCGAGGGGACTAACAAAAGGTGCTATGTTATGAATGTCTGGGGCCTCAATATTCATTTGCTGAAATTCTAATGCCTAATGTGATACTATTTAGACTTAGGGCCTTTGGGTGGTCATTAGGTCATTAGGGCAGAGCCCTCATGAATGGGATTCAGTTCAGTTCAGTCGCTCAGTCATTTCCAACTCTTTGCGACCTCATGAATCGCAGCACACCAGGCCTCCCTATCCATCATCAACTCCCGGAGTTCACTCAGACTCACGTCCATCGAGTCAATGATGCCATCCAGCCATCTCATCCTCTGTCGTCCCCTTTTCCTCCTGCCGCCAATCCCTCCCAGCATCAGAGTCTTTTCCAATGAGTCAACTCTTCGCATGTGGTGGCCAAAGTCCTGGAGTTTCAGCTTTCATTCCTTCCAAAGAAATCCCAGGGCTGATCTCCTTCAGAATGGACTGGTTGGATCTCCTTGCAGTCCAAGGGACTCTCAAGAGTCTTCTCCAACACCACAGTTCAAAAGCATCAATTCTTCAGCACTCAGCCTTTTTCACAGTCCAACTTTCACATCCATACATGACTACAGGAAAAACCATAGCCTTGACTAGACGGACCTTTGTTGGCAAAGTAATGTCTCTGCTTTTCAATATGCTATCTAGGTTGGTCATAACTTTCCTTCCAAGGAGTAAGTGTCTTTTAATCTCATGGCTGCAGTCACCATTTGCAGTGAGTTTGGAGCCCCCAAAAATAAAGTCTGACACTGTTTCCACTGTTTCCCCATTTCCCATGAAGTGATGGGATCGGATGCCATGATCGTAGTTTTCTGAATGTTGAGCTTAAAGCCAACTTTTTCACTCTCCACTTTCACTTTCACCAAGAGACTTTATAGTTCCTCTTCACTTTCTGCCATAAGGGTGTTGTCATCGGCATATCTGAGGTTATTGATATTTCTCCCAGCAATCTTGATTCCAGCTTGTGCTTCTTCCAGTCCAGCGTTTCTCATGATGTACTCTGCATAGAAGTTAAATAAGCAGTGTGACAATATACAGCCTTGACGTACTCCTTTTCCTATTTGGAACCAGTCTGTTGTTCCATGTCCAGTTCTAACTGTTGATTCCTGACCCGCATACAGGTTTCTCAACAGAGAGGTCAGGTGGTCTGGTATTCCCATCTCTTTCAAAATTTTCCACAGTTTATTGTGATCCACACAGTCAAAGGCTTTGGCATAGTCAATAAAGCAGAAATAGATATTTTTCTGGAACTCTCTGGCTTTTTCCATGATCCAGCAGATGTTGGCAATATGAGCTCTGGTTCCTCTGCCTTTTCTAAAACCAGCCTGAACATCAGAAAGTTCATGGTTCACATATTGCTGAAGCCTGGCTTGGAGAATTTTGAGCATTAATTTACTAGCGTGTGAGATGAGTGCAATTGTGCGGTAGTTTGAACATTCTTTGGCATTGCCTTTCTTTGGGATTGGAATGAAAACTGACCTTTTCCAGTCCTGTGGCCACTGCTGAGTTTTCCAAATTTGCTGGCATATTGAGTGCAGCACTTTCACAGCATCATCTTTCAGGATTTGGAATAGTTCAACTGGAATTCCATCACCTCCACTAGCTTTGTTCATAGTAATGCTTTCTAAGGCCCATTTGACTTCACATTCCAGGATGTCTAGCTCTAGGTGAGTGATCACAGCATCATGATTATCTTGGTCTTGAAGATCTTTTTTGTACAGTTCTTCTGTGTATCCTTGCCATCTCTTCTTAATATCTTCTGCTTCTGTTAGGTCCATACCATTCCTATCCTTTATTGAGCCCGTGTCTGCATGAAACGTTCCCTTGGTATCTCTAGTTTTCTTGAAGAGATCTCTAGTCTTTCCCATTCTGTTGTTTTCCTCTATTTCTTTGCATTGATCGCTGAGGAAGGCTTTCTTATCTCTCATTGATATTCTTTGGAACTCTGCATTCAGATGCTTATATCTTTCCCTTTCTCCTTTGCTTTTCGCTTCTCTCCTTTTCACAGCTATTTGTAAGGCCTACCAGACAGCCATTTTGCTTTTTTGCATTTCTTTTCCATGGGAATGGTCTTGATCTCTGTCTCCTGTACAATGTCATGAACCTCTGTCCATAGTTCATTAGGCACTCTATCTATCAGATCTAGGCCCTTAAATCTATTTCTCACTTCCATTGTATAATCATAAGGGATTGATTTAGGTCATACCTGAATGGTCTAGTGGTTTTCCCTACTTTCTTCAATTTCAGTCTGAATTTGGCAATAAGGAGTTCATGATGTGAGCCACAGTCAGCTCCTGGTCTTGTTTTTGCTGACTGTACAGAGCTTCTCCATCTTTGGCGACCAAAAATATCATCAATCTGATTTCAGTGTTGACCATCAAGAGTCCACGTGTAGAGTCTTCACTTGTGTTGTTGGAAGAGGGTGTTTGCTATGACCAGTGCATTCTCTTGGCAAAACTCTTATTAGTCTTTGCCCTGCTTTATTCCATATTCCAAGGCCAAATTTGCCTGTTACTCCAGGTGTTTCTTGTCTTCCTACTTTTGCATTCCAGTCCCCTATAATGAAAAGGACATCTTTTTTGGGTGTTAGTTCTAGAAGGTCTTGTAGGTCTTCAACTTCAGCTTTTTCAGCGTTACTGGTTGGGGCATAGACTTGGATTACCGTGATATTGAATGGTTTGCCTTGGAAACGCACAGAGATCATTCTGTCATTTTTGAGATTGCATCCAAGTACTAAATTTCGGACTCTTTTTTTGACCATGATGGCTACTCCATTTCTTCTAAGGGATTCCTGCCCACAGTAGTAGATACAATGGTCATCTGGGTTAAATTCACCCATTCCAGTCCATTTTAGTTCGCTGATTCCTAGAATGTCAACATTCACTTTGCCATCTCCTATTTGACCACTTCCAATTTGCCTTGATTCATGGACCTAAGATTCCAGGTTCCTACGCAATATTGCCCTTTACAGCATCAGACCTCGCTTCTATCACCAGTCACATCCACAACTGGGTATTGTTTTTGCGGCCGAGAGGAGCAACCCCACATCCAAGGAGTGGTGGCTGCATGGGTGCAGGAGGGCCAAGAGGAGCTACTCCACATTCAAGGTCAGGAGGGGCAGCAGTGAGGAGTACCCCTCGTCCAAGGTAAGGAGCAGCGGCCGTGCTTTGCTAGAGCAGTCATGAAGAGATACCGCACATCCAAGGTAAGAGAAACCCAAGTAAGACAGTAGGTGTTGCAAGAGGGCATCAGAAGGCAGACACACTGAAACCATAATCACAGAAAACTAGTCAATCTAATCACACAGACCACAGCCTTGTCTAACTCTATGAAACTAAGCCATGCCCTGTGGGGCCACCCAAGACGGGTGGGTCACGGTGGAGACATCTGACAGAATGTGGTCCACTGGAGAAGGAAATGGCAAACACTTCAGTATCCTTGCCTTGAGAACCCCATGAACAGTATGAAAAGGCAAAATGATAGGATACTGAAAGAGGAACTCCCCAGATCGGTAGGTGCCCAATATGCTACTGGAGATCATGGAAAAATAACTCCAGAAAGAATGAAGGGATGGAGCCAAAGGAAAAACAATACCCAGTTGTGAATGGGATTACTGGTCTTTAAAAAGAGGTACTGAAGGCTCCAGGAGAGATGACAAGCTGCTGCTGCCCTCATGACTCCAGGAGCAATCTTGAGCTGCCACTGACACCCTTGCAGGTTCCAGGAGCAGTCACGAGCCATCTCGAGTGCCATGGCGGGCTCTGGAGGCATGCACAAGCTGCCACTGCACCCAAGAGTCCCAGGAAGGGGCACCAGCCACTGCATGTACACATTGCCTATCAAGGGGATAATAGCCAGCACACGCTGAGAACAGAGGCAGCAGACATCCATATTAAAAACAGCCCTTGCCCAAATATATTATTAATCCCACACAAGTGACAAAAGAATGCTCCCACATATAAAAAGCCCTCAAAGATCAGAGTAGACAATTGTTTCTCCTAACTTTACATAGTAAGAGAAGTATAAGTAAAATGAAGAAGCAGAAGAATGACTCCCAGTAAAAAGATCAAGAGAATTCCCCTGAAAGAACAATGACACAGACCTCTTCAGTCTAACAGACACTAAATTCGAAAGATAAAATTAAATATAAAATATAGGGGGCAGTCCTAAGATGGCGGAGGAATAGGATGGGGAGACCACTTTTTCCCCCACAAATTCATCAAAAGAACATTTAAACGCTGAGTAAATTCCACAAAACAACTTCTGAATGCCGGCAGAGGACATCAGGCACCCTGAAAAGCAGCCCATTGTCTTCGAAAGGAGGTAGGAAAAAATATTAAAGACAAAAAAAGAGACAAAAGAGGTAGGGATGGAGCTCCATCCCGGGAAGGGAGTCTTAAAAAGAGAAAAGTTTCCAAACACCAGGAAACACTCTCACTGCCAAGTCTGTGGCAAGCCTTGGGAGCACAAAGGGCAACATAACAGGGAGGAAAAATAAATAAATAATTAAAACCCACAGATTATAAGCCCAATGGTAACTCCCCCAGCAGAGAAGCAGCGCAGACGCCTGCACCTGCCACTAGCAAGCGGGGGGCTGGGCAGAGAGGTGTGGGCTGCATTGCTTAGAGTAAAGACTGAGCCTGAATGCCCAGAGGGCAATCTGAGTGAACTAACTTGGGCTAGCAACCAGACTGTGGGATTGCTACCACGCAAAAAGCCAGCCCTAACCTAAGACACCGCCAGGCCCGCACACAGAACAAAAGACTGAACAGAGATAGCCAGCTGCAGACCATCCCCCTCTGGTGACAGGCAGCCAGAGCCGGAAGAGGGCAATCGCAGCCCCAGAGAGACATTATCTACAAAACTGCAAGCAGGCTTCTTTGCTAACTAAGATTTCTTGGGGTTCAGGACAGTCAACATCCGCCTGAGAAGGTGCACCGGACGTATACCCAGAAAACCGAGCAGCAGGGAAGGGGGAGGGGATAAATCACAGCGACCATGCTCGCCAAACACTTCATCACCTGAGCTGCTCGGACCTGGGAAGGGCACAAAACGCAGGCCCAACCGAGTCTGCGCCTCTGAGGACTACCCGAGTGCCTGAACCTGAGTGGCTTAGACCTGGGAGGTGCATGCAGCCCAGGGCCGGCCTCAGATGGTTCCCCGCGGAGCAACCTAGAGCCTGAGCAGTGTGCACAGGGAGGGCACACGCGCGGTGAACGGGGGCAGGCCCAGTGTGGCCGAGACATTGTGAGCACACGCCAGTGTTATTTGTTTGCAGCGTCCCTCCCTCCCCACAGCGCGACTGAACAAGTGAGCTGAAAAAAAGTGTCTACCACCGACCACCTTGTGTTAGGGTAGAATCAGACACTGAAGAGACCAGCAAACAGAAGAAGCTAAAACAGAGGGAACCGCCTTGGAAGTGACAGGTGCAATAGATTAAAACCCTGTAGTTAGTACCAACTACATAGGAAAGGGCCTACAGATCTTGAGAAATGTAAGCCGGACCAAGGAACTATCTGAAAATGAACTGACCCCACACTGCCCACAACAACACCAGAGAAAGTCCTAGATATATTTTTACTATTTTTATGATCATTCTTTTTTTCTTTTTAATTTGTAAGTCCTCTATTACTTCTTTAATTTTCATTTTTATAACCTACTATTACTTTGAAAAAAAAAAAACCCTACTTTTTTAAAGCAAACTTCATATATGTATATATATTTTTTTATAATTTTTGTGACTTTTTTTTTTCTTCTTCTTTTCTTTAATATTGTATTTTTCAAATTCCAACCTCTACTCTAGATTTTTAATCTTTGCTTTTTGGTATTTTTTACCAATTTTGTACCTTTAAGAACCCAACCTTCAGTACCCATTTTTACTTGGGAGCAAGATTACTGGCTTGACTGCTCTCTCCCCCTTTGGACTCTCCTTTTTCTCTACCAGGTCGCCTCTCTCTCCTCCCTCCCCCTTCTCTTCTCTACCCAACTCTGTGAATCTCTGTGTGTTCCAGACGGTGGAGAACACTTAGGGAACTGATTACTGGCTGGATCTGTCTCTCTCCTTTTGATTCCCCCCTTTTATCCTCCTGGCCACTTCTGTCTCCTTCCTCCCTCTTCTCTTCTCTGTATCACTCCGTGAACATCTCTGAGTGGTCCAGACTGTGGAGCGCACATAAGGAAGTAATTACTGGCTAGCTTGCTCTCTCCTCTTTTGATTCCACCTCATCTCATTTGGGTCACCTCTAACTCCCTCCTCCCTCTTCTCTTCTCCATGTAACTCTGTGAACCTCTCTGGGTGTCCCTCACTGTGGAGAAACTTTTCATCTTTAACCTAGATGTTTTATCAATGGTGTTGTACAGAAGGAAAAGTCTTGAGACTACTGTGAAAATAAGACTGAAAACCAGAAGCAGGAGGCTTAAGTCCAAATCCTGAGAATACCAGAGAACTCCTGACTCCAGGGAACATTAATTGACAGGATCTCATCAAACGCCTCCATACCTACACTGAAACCAAGCACCACACAAGGGCCAACAAGTTTCAGAGCAAGACATACCACGCAAATTCTCCAGCAACACAGGAACACAGCCCTGAGCTTCAATATACAGGCTGCCCAAAGTTACACCAAAACCATTGACATCTCTTAACTCATTACTGGACACTTCATTGCACTCCAGAGAGAAGAAATCCAGCTCCACCCACCAGAACAGACACAGCTTCCCTAACCAAGAAACCTTGACAAGCCACCTGTACAACCCCACCCACAGTGAGGAAACTCTACAATAAAGAGAACTCCACAAACTGCCAGAATACAGAAAGGCCACCCCAAACTCAGCAATATAAACAAGATGAAGAAACACAGGAATACCCAGCAGATAAAGGAACAGGATAAATGCCCACCAAACCAAAGAAAAGAGGAAGAGATAGGGAATCTACCTGATAAAGAATTCCTAATAATGACAGTGAAAATGATCCAAAATCTTGAAATCAAAATGGAATCACAGATAAATAGCCTGGAGACAAGGATTGAGAAAATGCAAGAAAGGTTTAACAAGGACCTAGAAGAAATAAAAAGAGTCAATATATAATGAATAATGCAATAAATGAGGTCAAAAACACTCTGGAGGCAACAAATAGTAGAATAACAGAGGCAGAAGATAGGATTAGTGAAGTAGAAGATAGAATGGTAGAAATAAATGAATCAGAGAGGAAAAAAGAAAAATGAATTAAAAGAAATGAGGACAATCTCAGAGACCTCCAGGACAATATTAAACGCCCCAACATTCAAATCATAGGAGTCCCAGAAGAAGAAGACAAAAGACCATGAAAAATACTTGAGGAGATAATAGTTGAAAACTTCCCTAAAATGGGGAAGGAAATAATAACCCAAGTCCAAGAAACCCAGAGAGTCCCAAACAGGATAAACCCAAGGTGAAACACCCCAAGACATATATTAACCAAATTAACAAAGATCAAACACAAATAACAAATATTAAAAGCATGAAACGAGTCGCCAGTCCAGGTTCGATGTACGATACTGGATGCTTGGAGCTGGTGCACTGGAACGACCCAGAGGGAGGGTATAGGGAGGGAGAAGGGTTCAGAATGGGGAACACAGGTATACCTGTGGTGGATTCATTTCGATATTTGGCAAAACTAATACAATATTGTAAAGTTTAAAAATAAAATTAAATTAAAAAAATAAAATAAAAATAAAAGCAGCAAGGGAAAAACAACAAACAACACACAAAGGGATTCCCATAAGGATAACAGCTAATCCTTTCAATAGGAAATCTTCAGGCCAGGAGGGAATGGCAAGATATACTTAAAGTGATGAAAGAAAATAACCTATAGCCCAGACTACTGTACCCAGCAAGGATCTCATTCAAATACGAAGGAGAAATTAAAAGCTTTACAGACAAGCATAAGCTGAGAGAATTCAGCACCACCAAACCAGCTCTCCAACAAATGCTAAAGGATATTCTCTAGACAGGAAACACAAAAAGGGTGTATAAACTCGAACTCAAAACAATAAAGTTAATGGCAACGGGATCATGCTGCTGCTGCTGCTACTGCTGCTGCTGCTAAGTCGCTTCAGTCGTGTCTGACTCTGTGCGACCCCACAGACAGCAGCCCACCAGGCTCCACCGTCCCTGGGATTCTCCAGGCAAGAACACTGGAGTGGGTTGCCATTTCCTTCTCCAATGCATGAAAGGAAAAAGTGAAAGTGAAGTCGCTCAGTCATTTCTGACTCTTAGCGACCCCATGGACTGCAGCCCACCAGGCTCCTCCGTCCATGGGATTTTCCAGGCAAGAGTACTGGACTAGGGTGCCATTGTCAATAATTACCTTAAATGGGTTGAATGCCCCAACCAAAAGACAAAGACTGGCTGAATGGATACAAAAACAAGACCCCTATATATGTTGTCTACAAGAGACCCACCTCAAAACAGGGGACACATACAGACTGAAAGTGAAGGGATGGAAAAAGATATTCTATGCAAATAGAGACCAAAAGAAAGCAGGAGTAGCAATACTCATATCAGATGAAATAGACTTTTAATACAAGGCTGTGAAAAGAGACAAAGAAGGTCACTATATAATGATCAAAGGATCAATCCAAGAAGAAGACATAACAATTATAAATATATATGTACCCAACATAGGAGCACTGCAATATGTAAGACAAACACTAACAAGTATGAAAGGGGAAATTAACAATAACACAATAATAGTGGGAGACTTTAATACCCCACTCACACCTATGGATAGATCAATTAAACAGAAAATTAACAAGGAAACACAAACTTTAAATGATACAATAGACCAGTTAGACCTAATTGATATCTATAGGACATTTCACCCCAAAACAATGAATTTCACCTTTTTTTCAAGCGCACATGGAACCTTCTCCAGGATAGATCACATCCTGGGCCATAAATCTAGCCTTGGTAAATTCAAAAAAATTGAAATCATTCCAAGCATCTTTTCTGACCACAATGCAGTAAGATTAGATCTCAATTACAGGAGAAAAATGATTAAAAATTCCAACATATGGAGGCTGAACAACACGCTGCTAAATAACCAACAAATCACAGAAGAAATCAAAAAAGAAATCAAAATATGCATAGAAATGAATGAAAATCAAAACCCAACAACCCTAAACCTGTGGGACACTGTAAAAGCAGTGCTAAGGGGAAAGTTCATAGCAATATAGGAATATCTCAAAAAACAAGAAAAAAAGTCAAATAAATAACCTAACTCTACACCTAAAGCAACTAGAAAAGGAAGAAATGAAGAACCCCAGGGTTAGTAGAAGGAAAGAAATCTTAAAAATTAGGGCAGAAATAAATGCAAAAGAAACAAAAGAGACCATAGCAAAAATCAACAAAGCCAAAAGCTGGTTCTTTGAAAGGATAAATAAAATTGAAAAACCATTAGCCAGACTCATCAAGAAACAAAAGAAGAAAAATCAAATCAATAAAATTAGAAATGAAAATGGAGAGATCACAACAAACAACAGAGAAATACAAAGGATCATTACAGACTATCAGCAATTATATGTCAATAAAATGGACAACGTGGAAGAAATGGACAAATTCTTAGAAAAGTACAACTTTCCAAAACTGAACCAGGAAGAAATATAAAATTTTAACAGACACATCACAAGCATAGAAATTGAAACTTTAATCAGAAATCTTCCAGCAAACAAAAGCCCAGGTCCAGATGGCTTCACAGCTGAATTTTACCAAAATTTTAGAGAAGAGCTAACACCTATCCTGCTCAAACTCTTCCAGAAAATTGCAGAGGAAGGTAAACTTCCAAACTCATTCTATGAGGCCACCATCACCCTAATACCAAAACCTGACAAAGATCCCACAAAAAAAGAAAATTACAGGCCAATATCACTGATGAACATAGATGCAAAAATCCTTAACAAAATTCTAGCAATCAGAATCCAACAACACATTAAAAAGATCATACACCATGACCAAGTGGGCTTTATCCCAGGGATGCAAGGATTCTTCAATATCCGCAAATCAATGTAATACACCACATTAACAAACTGAAAAATAAAAGCCATATGATTATCTCAATAGATGCAGAGAAAGCCTTTGAAAAAATTCAACATCCATTTATGATAAAAACTCTCCAGAAAGCAGGAATAGAAGGGACGTACCTCAACATAATAAAAGCTATATATGACAAACCCACAGCAAACATTATCCTCAATGGTGAAAAAATCAAAGTATTTCCCCTAAAATCAGGAACAAGACAAGGGTCCCCACTTTCACCACTACTATTCAACATAGTTTTGGAAGTTTTGGCCACAGCAATCAGAGCAGAAAAAGAAATAAAAGGAATCCAAATTGGAAAAGAAGAAGTAAAACTCTCACTGTTTGCAGATGACGTGATCCTCTACATAGAAAACCCTAAAGACTCCACCAGAAAATTACTAGAGCTAATCAATGAATATAGTAAATCTGTAGGATATAAAATCAACACACAGAAATCCCTTGCATTCCTATACACTAATAATGAGAAAATACAGTAATTAAAGAAACAATTCCATTCACCATTGCAACGAAAAGAATAAAATACTCAGGAATATATCTACCTAAAGAAACTAAAGACCTATATATAGAAAATTATAAAATGCTGGTGCAAGAAATCAAAGAGGACACTAATAGATAGAGAAATATACCATGTTCACGGATTGGAAGAATCAATACAGTGAAAATGAGTATACTACCCAAAGCAATCTATAGATTCAATGCAATCCCTACCAAGCTACCAATGGTATTTTTCACAGAGCTAGAACAAATAATTTCACAATTTGTATGGACATACAAAAAACCTTGAATAGCCAAAGCAATCTTGAGAAAGAAGAATGGAACTGGAGGAATCAACCAGCCTGACTTCAAGCTATACTACAAAGCCACAGTCATCAAGACAGTATGCTACTGGCACAAAGACAGAAATATAGATCAATGGAACAAAACAGAAAGCCCAGAGATAAATCCACACACCTTTGGACACCTTATCTTTGACAAAGGAGGCAAAAATATACAATGGAGAAAAGACAATCTCTTTAACAAGTGGTGCTGGGAAAACTGGTCAACCACTTGGAAAAGAATGAAACTAGAACACTTTCTAACACCATATACAAAAATAAACTCAAAATGGATTAAAGATCTAAACATAAGACCAGAAACTATAAAACTCCTAGAGGAGAACATAGGCAAAACACTCTCGGACATAAATCACAGCAGGATCCTCTATGACCCACCTCCCAGAATATTGGAAATAAAAGCAAAAATAAACAAATGGGACCTAATTAAACTTAAAAGCTTCTGCACAACAAAGGAAACTATAAGCAAGGTGAAAAGACAGCCTTCAGAATGGGAGAAAATAATAGCAAATGAAGCAACAGACAAACAACTAATCTCAAAAATATACAAGCAACTCCTGCAGCTCAATTCCAAAAAAATAAACAACCCAATCAAAACATGGGCCAAAGAACTAAATGGACATTTCTCTAAAGAAGACACAGAGATGGCTAACAAACACATGAAAAGATGCTCAACATCACTCATTATCAGAGAAATGCAAATCAAAACCACAATGAGGTACCATTTCACACCAGTCAGAATGGCTGCAATCTAAAAGTATACAAGCAATAAATGCTGGAGAGGGTGTGGAGAAAAGGGAACCCTCTTACACTGTTGGTGGGAATGCAAACTAGTACAGCCACTATGGAGAACAGTGTGGAGATTCCTTAAAAAACTGGAAATAGAACTGTCATATGACCCAGCAATCCCACTGCTGGGCATACACACTGAGGAAACCAGAAGGGAAAGAGACACGTGTACCCCAATGTTCATCGCAGCACTGTTTATAATAGCCAGGACATGAAAGCAACTTAGATGTCCATCAGCAGATGAATGGATAAGAAAGCTGTGGTACATATACACAATGGAGTATTACTCAGCCATTAAAAAGAATACATTTGAATCAGTTCTGATGAGGTGGATGAAACTGGAGCCTATTATACAGAGTGAAGTAAGCCAGAAAGAAAAACACCAATGCAGTATACTAACACATATATATAGAATTTA
Source organism: Bos taurus (assembly GCF_002263795.3). NCBI lineage: Eukaryota > Metazoa > Chordata > Mammalia > Artiodactyla > Bovidae > Bos > Bos taurus. The sequence continues at coordinate 53,240,063 of NC_037335.1, read as the reverse complement.
GAAAGACGGTAACGATAACCCTGTATGCAAGAGAACAAAAGAGACACAGATGTATAGAACACTCTTTTGGACTCTGTGGGAGAGGGAGAAGGTGGGATGATTTGGGAGAATGGCATTGAAACATGTATAATATCATATAAGAAACGAATTGCCAGTCCAGGTTCGATGCAGGATACAGGATGCTTGCGGCTGGTGCACTGGGATGAACCAGAAGGATGGTACAGGGAGGGAGGTAAGAGGGGGGGTTCAGGATGGGGAACACATGTACACCCGTGGTGGATTCATGTTGATGTATGGCAAAACCAATACAATATTGTAAAGTAATTAGCCTCCAATTAAAATAAAATAAAATATACCAGACCACCTGACCTGCCTCTTGAGAAACCTGTATGCAGGTCAGGAAGCAACAGTTAGACCTGGACATGGAACAACAGACTGGTTCTAAATAGCAAAGGGAGTACGTCAAGGCTGTATATTGTCACCTTGCTTATTTAACTTCTGTGCAGAGTACATCATGAGAAACGCTGGGCTGGAAGAAGCACAAGTTGGAATCAAGATTGCTGGGAAAAATATCAATAACCTCAGATATGCAGATGACACCACCCTTATGGCAGAAAGTGAAGAGGAACTCAAAAGCCTCTTGATGAAAGTGAAAGAGGAGAGTGAAAAAGCTGGCTTAAAGCTCAACATTCAGAAAACTAAGATCATGGCATCTGGTCCCATCACTTCATGGGAAATAGATAGGGAAACAATGGAAACAGTGTCAGACTTTATTTTGGGGGGCTCCAAAATCACTCCAGATGGTGACTGCAGCCATGAAATTAAAAGACACTCCTTGGAAGGAAAGTTAGGACCAACCTAGACAGCATATTAAAAAACACAGATATTATTTTTCCAACAAAGGTCCGTCTAGTCAAGGCTATGGTTTTTCCAGTGGTCATGTATGGATGTGAGTTGGACTGTGAAGAAAGCTGAGCGCCAAAGAATTGATGCTTTTGAACTGTGGTGTTGAAGACTCTTGAGAGTCCCTTGGACTGCAAGGAGATCCAACCAGTCCATCCTAAAGGAGACCAGTCCCAGGTGTTCATTGAAGGGATTGATGTTGAGACTGAAACTCCAATAAGTTTGGCCAACTCATGTGAAGAGTTGACTCACTGTAAAAGACCCTGATGCTGGGAGGCACTGTGGGCAGGAGGAAAAGGGGCAAGAGAGGATGAGATGGCTGGACAGCATCACCGACTTGATGCACATGAGTTTGGGTGAACTCTGGGAGTTGGTGATGGACAGGGAGGCCTGGCGTGCTGTGATTCATGGGGTTGCAAAGCGTTGGACACGACTGAACGACTGAACTGAACTGAAGATAAAAATACTTAAGTAATTAAGAAAGGCTATTAATAGAAATGCAAAGTGCTATTAAAAAAAAAACTATACAGGGGGAGGCAAGAAAAAGAAGAAAACTCGTTTACTGAGATGGAAAGTGAGCTAAAGGCAATGAACAGCAAAATGAATAATTCAGCAGAATAAGCAATCTGGCAGACAGAATAACGTTGTCACCCAATCAGGACACCAGGTGAAAGCCAAATGAAAAAAAATTAAAGTTTAAGAGACCTATGGGATAATATATAATCTATACATAATAGGGTTTTCAGAAGGGGAAGAAAGAGACAAGGGGATTGAACAACTATTTGAAGAAATTATTGGGCTGAAAACTTCCCAAACATAAAGAAGAAAACAGAAATCCAGGTACAGGAAGCACAGAGAGTCCCAAACAAGATACACCCAAACAGAACTATACCATAGTTCATTATAATAAAAATGGCAAAAGTTAAAGAGAGGATTCTAAAAGTAGCAAGAGAAAAACAAAAAGTTAACTACAAGGGAATCCCAGTAAGACTATCAGCTGATTTTTCTACAGAAATGTTGTTGGCCAGAAGGGAATGGCAAGATACATTCAAAATCCCAAAAGGGAAAAATATGCAACCTAGTATACTCTGACCAGCAAGGTTAGAATAAGAGAGAAAAAGAATTTCTCAGATAAGCAAAAATTAAAGAGAATACAACAATACTAAACCCACCTTAAAAGAAACATGGAAAATCTTTTCTAAATAAGAATGTAGGGGAAAGATAAAATCACAACTGTAAAGTAAATCACTTAAATAAGCTAGTGCATTTTTTATGTAACAAAAAAACAAAACAAAACAATTTCATGAAAACAATGATAACCCCAATGGAATAGTAAAAGGATAAACATAAAGATGTTTAAAAAAATAAAAGGACATCAAAAACATAAAATGTGGGGAAGAAGAGCAGGAAAAGGTAGATTCTTTTTTTTTTTTCTTTTTTTAGAATGTGTTTTAACGTATATGACTATCAGTCTAAAGCAAGTAGATATAAGAAGCAGTTAACATACTTAAAAAACAAGACAATCTCAAATCAAATGCACACAACAGATTGACTAAAACCAAAGATAAGAAAACATAAACATAAAAGGAAATCATCAAACCACAAAAGAGAAAAATGGGAGGATTCCCTGGTGGTCCAATGGCTAGAAATGTGCACTCTCCAGTACTGCCAAGGACTGGGGTTTGATCTGTGGTGAGGGACCTAAGATCCCATAAGTCACCTGGTGTGGCCAAAAGAAGAAGAAGAAGAAATATAGCATCAACAGGAAACAAGGTTTCAGTTCAGTTCAGTTGCTCAGTTGTGTCTAACTCTTTGCAACTCCATGAACTGCAGCACACCAGGCCTCCCTTGTCCATCACCAACTCCTGGAGTCCACCCAAACCCATGTCCATAGAATCAGTGATGCCATCCAACCATCTCATCCTCTGTTGTCCCCTTCTCCTTCTGCCCTCAATCTTTCCCAGCATCAGGGTCTTTTCCAATGAGTCAACTCTTCACACGAGGTGGCCAAAGTATTAGAGTTTCAGCTACAGCATCAGTCCTTCCAGTGAACACCCAGAACTAGTCTCCTTTAGGATGGACTGGTTGGGTCTCCTTTAGGATGGACTGGTTGGATCTCCTTGCAGTCCAAGGGACTCTCAAGAGTCTTCTCCAACACCACAGTTCAAAAGCATCAATTCTTCGGTGCTCAGCTTTCTTTACAGTCCAACTCTCACATTCATACATGACCACTGGAAAAACCACAGCCTTGAGTAGATGGACCTTTGCTGACAAAAGAATGTCTCTGCTTTTGAATATTCTGTCTAGGTTGGTCATAACTTTCCTTCCAAGGAGTAAGCGTCTTTTAATTCCATGGCTGCAATCACCATCTGCAGTGATTTTGGAGCCCAGAAAAATAAAGTCAGCCACTGTTTCCACTGTTTCCCATCTATCTGCCATGAAGTGATGGGACTGGATGCCATGATCTTGGTTTTCTGAATGTTGAGCTTTAAGCCAACTTTTTCACTCTCCTCTTTCACTTTCATCAAGAGGGTCTTTAGTTCTTCTTCACTTTCTGCCATAAGGGTGGTGTCATCTGCATATGTGTGGTTATTCATATTTCTCCTGGAGATCTTGATTCCAGCTTGTGTTTCCTCCAGCGCAGCATTTCTCATGATGTACTCTGCATATAAGTTAAATAAGCAGGGTGACAATATACAGCCTTGACGTACTCCCTTTCCTATTTGAAACCAGTCTGTTGTTCCATGTCCAATTCTAACTGTTTCTTCCTGTCCCGTGTACAGGTTTCTCAAGAGGCAGGTCAGGTGGTATGGTATTCCCATCTCTTTCAGAATTTTCCACAGTTTATTGTGATCCACACAGTATGCCATAAATACATGTCTATCAATAATTACCTTAAACATCAACAACCTAAATACTCCAACAAAAGAGTGGCAGACTGAACAAAACAAACAGCCTACAATATGCTACCTACAAGAGACCCACCTTAGGGCAAAAGACCCACACAGATCAAAAGTGAGAGGATGGAAAAGATATTCCATGCAAATGAAAATGACAAGAAAGTAGGGGTCACAATACTTCTATTAGACAAAATAAACTTTAAAACAAATGCCATAGAAGGATATTAAAATGATAAAGGCATCAATACAAGATGATTTTACACTCAACATACATGCACCTAATACAGAAGCACCCAAACACATAAATACTAACAGACATAAAGGGAGAAATTGATGGGAATACAGTAATAGTAGGAGATTTTAACACCCCACTCACATTAATGAAAAGATCTTTGAGACAGGAAATCAATAAGGCAATAGAGATCCTAAATGATAGAACAGTTAGATTTTTAATTGATATTTTCAGGACTTTACATCCAAAGACACATTTTTTTCAAGTGCACGTGGAATATTCTCTAGGACTGACCACATAGTAGGGTACAAAATAAGACTCAACAAATTTAAGAGTAAAGAAATTATCTCAAGTAACTATTCTGACCACAAGGAAAAAAGGAACATCTTTGGCAAGTGGTATTGGGAAAGTTGGACAGTGGCAGGTAAATCAATGAAGTTAGAACATACTCTTACACCATGCACAAAAATAAACTCAAAGTGATTTAAAGACTTAAACATAAGATATGACACCATAAAAGTCCTAGAAGAGATATAGGCAAAACATTCTCTTTTTCTTAGGTCAATCTCCCAAGGCAATACAAATAAAAGTAAAATACACAAATGGGACCTAATCAAACTTAGAAGCTTTTGTACAGCAAAGGAAACCATAAAAGAGCAAGACGATAACTAGGCCTGGGAGAAAACATTTGCAAAGATGTGAATGACAAGGGCTTAATTTCCAAACTATACAACAGCTAATACAACTCAATAATAGCAAGAGCATAAAAATATAACCAAAAAATGGGCAGAAGATCTAAATAGACATTTCTCCAAAAACAGACATACAGATGAACAACAGCACATGAACCGATGTGTAACAACACTAATTATTAGAGAAACACAAATCAAAACTACAGTAAGGTACCACCTCACACTGGTCAGAGTGGCCATCACTGAAAATCTACAAATAACAAATGCTGAAAAGCATGTGGAGAAAACAGAGTCCTCCTACAGTGTTGGTGGGAATGTAGACTGGTATAGCCACTATGGAAAACAATATGGAGATTCCTCAAAAAACTAAAAGTGGAGTTGCCATATGATCCTGCAATCCCACTCCTGGGCATACATCCAGAAAAAGCTGTAATTGAAAAGATACACATACCTCAGTGTTCAATACAACACTCCTTACAATAGCCAAGACATGGAAACAACCTATCAAATAGATGACTGGATAAAGAAGATGTGGTACATATATACAATGGAATATGATGGAATACTTAGACATAAAAAACAGACAATGTCATATGCCATATGTCAACATGGATGAACCTAAAGATTATCATGCTAAATGAGGTAATTCAGGAAAAGATAAGTACCATATGATATCACATATGTGGAATCTAAAATATGACACAGATGAACTTGTCTACGAAATAGAAATAGACTCAAACTTGTGGTTGTTGAGGGGGAGGGGTGGATTGGGATTTTAGGATTAGTAGATGCAAACTATTACATAGAGAATGGATAAAAAAGAGGGCCCTACTGTATGGCATAGGAAACTATACATAGTATACTATGACAAACCACAGTAGAAAAGAATATGAAAAAGAATACACAGGATCAAGACCATTCCCATAGAAAAGAAATGCAAAAAAAGCAAAATGGCTGTCTGGGGAGGCCTTACAAATAGCTGTGAAAAGAAGAGAAGCAAAAAGCAAAGGAGAAAAGGAAAGATATAAACATTTGAATGCAGAGTTCCAAAGAATAGCAAGAAGAGATAAGAAAGCCTTCTTCAGCGATCAATGCAAAGAAATAGAGGAAAACAACAGAATGGGAAAGACTAGGGATCTCTTCAAGAAAATCAGAGATACCAAAGGAACATTTCATGCAAAGATGAGCTCGATAAAGGACAGAAATGGTATGGACCTAACAGAAGCAGAAGATATTAAGAAGAGATGGCAAGAATACACAGAAGAACTGTACAAAAAAAGATCTTCACGACCCAGATAATCACGATGGTGTGATCACTGACCTAGAGCCAGACATCCTGGAATGTGAAGTCAAGTGGGCCTTAGAAAGCATCACTATGAACAAAGCTAGTGGAGGTGACAGAATTCCAGTTGAGCTATTTCAAATCCTGAAAGATGATGCTGTGAAAGTGCTGCACTCAATATGCCAGCAAATTTGGAAAACTCAGCAGTGGCCACAGGACTGGAAAAGGTTAGTTTTCATTCCAATCCCAAAGAAAGGCAATGCCAAAGAATGCTCAAACTACCGCACAATTGCACTCTTCTCACACGCTAGTAAAGTAATACTCAAAATTCTCCAAGCCAGGCTTCAGCAATATGTGAACCGTGAACTTCCTGATGTTCAAGCTGGTTTTAGAAAAGGCAGAGGAACCAGAGATCAAATTGCCAACATCCGTTGGATCATCAAAAAAGCAAGAGAGTTCCAGAAAAACATCTATTTCTGCTTTATTGACTATGCCAAAGCCTTTGACTGTGTGGATCACAATAAACTGTGGAAAATTCTGAAAGAGAGGGAATACCAGACCCCCTGATCTGCCTCTTGAGAAATCTGTATGCAGGTCAGGAAGCAACAGTTAGAACTGGACATGGAACAACAGACTGGTTCCAAATAGGAAAAGAAGTACGTCAAGGCTGTATATTGTCACACTGCTTATTTAACTTCTATGCAGAGTACATCATGAGAAACGCTGGACTGGAAGAAACACAAACTGGAATCAAGATTGCCGGGAGAAATATCAATAACCTCAGATATGCAGATGACACCACCCTTATGGCAGAAAGTGAAGAGGAACTCAAAAGCCTCTTGATGAAAGTGAAAGTGGAGAGTGAAAAAGTTGGCTTAAAGCTCAACATTCAGAAAATGAAGGTCATGGCATCCGGTCCCATCACTTCATGGGAAATAGATGGGGAAACAGTAGAAACAGTGTCAGACTTTATTTTTCTGGGCTCCAAAATCATTGCAGATGGTGACTGCAGCCATGAAATTAAAAGACACTTACTCCTTGGAAGGAAAGTTATGACCAACCTAGATAGCATATTGAAAAGCAGAGACATTACTTTGCCAACAAAGGCCCATCTAGTCAAGGCTATGGTTTTTCCTGTGGTCATGTATGGATGTGAGAGTTGGACTGTGAAGAAGGCTGAGCGCCGATGAATTGATGCTTTTGAACTGTGGTGTTGGAGAAGACTCTTGAGAGTCCCTTGGACTGCAAGGAGATCCAACCAGTCCATTCTGAAGATCAGCCCTGGATTTCTTTGGAGGGAATGATGCTAAAGCTGAAACTCCAGTACTGTGGCCACCTCATGCGAAGAGTTGACTCATTGGAAAAGACTCTGATGCTGGGAGGGATTGGGGGCAGGAGGAGAAGGGGATGACAGAGGACGAGATGGCTGGATGGCATCACTGACTCGATGGACGTGAGTCTGAGTAAACTCCGGGAGTTGGTGATGGACAGGGAGGCCTGGCATGCTGCGATTCATGGGGTCGCAAAGAGTTGGACACGACTGAGCGACTGATCTGATCTGATATATATATATATATATGTATAGCTGAGTCACTTTGCTGTACAGCAGAAATGAACACAACATTGTAAATCAACTATACTTCAGTGTACGTTTTTTAAAAAATAAAAGAGAAAAAATGGGCAAAGGAATTTAATAGTTCTAAAAATAACTATACAGAAACAGCCAATACACATGAAAAGATCCTCAACATCATTAGCCATCAGGGAAGTGCAAGTCAAAACTACAGTGAGATACCACTTTACATTCATTAGGATGGCTAAAATCAATAATCAAAAAGGACAAAGAAGTGTAGGAAAGGATGTAGATAAGTGGAAACCTCACACAATGCTGGTAGGAATATAAAATGATGCAGTTGTTTTGGATAACAGTCTGGCAGTTCCTCAAAATGTTAAGTACAGTTACCATTTGAGGCAACAACTCCACTTCTGGGTAATACCCAAGAAAATTTGAAAATTGTCCTTATAAAATATTGCTCGTTAATATTCATAGCAGCATTATTCATAACAGCCAAAAGTGGATACAAACCAAATATCCATCATCTGATGAATAGGCAAACAAAATGTGGTATATTCATATAATGAAATATTAGGCAATAAAAGAGTAAAGTACTAATTCATGCTATACCGTGGATGAACCTTGAAAATATCATGCTAAGTAAAAGAAGCTTGACAGAAAAGACCATGTATTATATGATTCAATTAATATGAAATACCCTAAAAAAACAAATTCTTAGAAACAGAAAGTAAATTAGCTTTTACCAATTTTACACTGGAAAGAAGGAGCAATGGGGAATGACTACTAATGGGTATTAGCATTTCCTTTTTGGGGTGTTAAAATGTTCTGAAATTAGGTAATGATAATTATTGTACAATGTTGAATAAACCAATGTGAATTTTGTATACATTACAGTGTGATAAAACGTAAATTATACAATTTAATGGATGAATTGTATGGTACATGAATTGTAACTCAATAAAGCAATTTTAAAACAGGAGGTAAAATAAAGACATTCCCAGATAAAAACAAAATTTTTAATGCTATTTCTTCTTGAATAGTGTAATTACTGACATTTTTGTATTATTCTTTAATGTCCTTCATGTTTCCTCTGCATAAAGTTTTCTATTGAACATATGCTATTTTAATAATTACAAAATATATATATTAATGAAAAACACCAAGTTCCTAAAAATACAAAAGAATAAATTAAACCAAAGTATTCTTTACAAAATACCATATGACTCTAATCTACATTCAACCTTACAATGAATTTTTTTCTTATAGATAAGAGAAAATAAATTAATACTTACTTAACTGCTTGTGCTCCTGGTCTTTGCACAATCAAAGTACTAAATTCTTCCACTACAATATCTAGCAGTTCAGGTTTTTGTTGTTGTTCTCTTAGAATAATAGACATACTTTTCAAGTGAACAAAGAACTTCATTGCTTCAAACTAGAATATAAAGAGGAAGAAAATGAAAAAAAATTATATATCTATAATACTCCTACTTATACAATTTATTCTTTCCAAAAATCAGAAAAATACATCAAAAACAACCTTTACATATTTAAGGATCACCACATAATACTAAAACTAAACATAAACTAAAATTAAACATAACATAAAATTTTTTTAAAACCCACGTAACACTAAAAATTTTATTCTTACTGTGGAAACTCAAATAAATGCAATATTTACAGACTCAAAGATCACAGAACAAGTCAGTAACATGTATTTCTGAAAGGATTAAAATTAGGCGAATCTATCAATAAATACTCAGGTATAAGGCAACAAAACATTTTTACTGTTTTTGGCAAGGTTGGATCAACTGCTGTTTCACTATAGCCAATTGCTTCATACAGCAAACTTTTTTCTTTAGGTGTCAATATTTCTTCAAGACCTACAAATCATAAAGAATGTTTTATGTTATTAACTGGTAACAAGATAAAACCAAATCCAAATTTAGCTGCTTTTAATAATGTAAATTTTACTCTTTTTTATAATACCTTTAAGAAATTATATTCACAAATGCTAAGATGGCATTGGCAATTTTAGGTTTATTTTTCAAAAATATAAATGACTAAATACATTAATTTAGCAATATAAATTTCTAAATGTTTTGTATTAAGCACACAAAATAGCTACCTGTATTAGGTACTTAACGGCATGATGCTAGTCAACATAAGTAGCATATAAAATACGAAGTATTAATATCATGCCTACCCATTTTAAAGTTGGTAAAATTGAGTTTTAGAGATCTTAAATTTGCCAGGGTCATATTGCTAATAAATGATATATCCAGGATATAAACCTAAGCCCCTAAGCCTCCAAAGTTATGATGTTAAGCATTTGGTTGGGAAGTAAAAATCTTTCCAAGAAATAATTTCAATGAAAATTTACAGTGGTTTATACTCTTTTGAAATTTTTATTCATAACTGTGCTATACACACTTACTAAATCTTCTAGACATAATACTCTTCTGAAAGTATTAGTAAATATTAAAAATTTTTTGACTTTTGACATACATTTAAAATTTTATTAGTAATTTTACTTATAGTAAGAATTACTTATCATATGTATATATACTTTCAATGTCCACTTAATGAAAGAGAACACTTGGCTCCTCCCTCCATGGGATTCTCCAGTCAAGAGTACTAGAGTGGTTTGCCATTTCCTTCTTCAGGGGATCTTCCCGACCCAGGGATCAAACCTGGGTCTCCCGCATTCCAGGCAAATGCTTTAACCTCTGAGCCACCAGGGAAGCCCTGATGGTTAGCTACACTACCACAGCTTGATGATTAACTGCACTACTGTAAATGAAATGAACGTACTTCCAGGTTTAATATCTAGTTGTTGTTTACTATGCGATTCTGACCAACTCCACATCCAGCTAAACCATCCTTTATTGCCCTCGGACTCTTCTGCTCCTTCTCTGAAAATCCTGTATCCAGCTTTCTTTACCTAAAATAAATAAATTTTCAAATAAATGACAACTTATCCTTTATTTAGCAATTCAAAGAAACAGGATATTTCCAAAACTTATCTGCTTTAGTGGATAAGTATAAACAACAATCATACTGACAATAAAATACAGTAGCTGTAACACTGGCCAAATATCAGAATTTAGAATTATCTGGTACTTATTAGCACATGGTCTTACAAGCAATAATAATGGGCAGGGGGTGGGGGGTGGGGAATTGGCTTTTCACCTTTAAGCCCAATCACTGAGAAAGAATTTTTTCCCCCACTGAAACTGTCTTGAATAGATGTGGCAAATAGATGGTTTAAATAGATGTCGCAAAAGAATACATCAAATTTTCTTGTAATATGGTGTTTTTGTTCAGACACTAAGTCATGTCCGACTCTGTGACCCCATGGACTGCAGCGTGCCAGCCTTCCCCGTCTGTCCTTCACTATATCCTGGAGTTTGCTCAAATTCTTGTTCACTGAATCAGTGATGCCATCCAAACATCTCATCCTCTGTCTCCCCCTTTCTCCTCCAGCTCTTAGTCTTTCCCAGCATCAAACAGGGTGTTTTCCAATGAGCTGGCTCTCTGCATCAGGTGGCCCAAGTATTGGAGTTTTAGCATCAGTCCTTCCAATGAATATTCAGGGTTGATTTCCTTTAGGATTGACTGGTTTGAGCTCCTTGCTCTCCAAGAGACTCTCAAGAGTCTTCTCCAGCACCACACTGCGAAAGCATAAATTATCTGGTGCTCAGTCTTCTTTACGGTCCAACTCTCACATCCATACATGACTACTGGGAAAACCATAGCTCTGACTATATGAACCTTTGTCAGCAGAGCTTGATGTCTCTGGTTTTTAATACGCTGTCTAGGTTTGTCATAGCTTTTCTTCCAAAGTGCAAGTATCTTTTAATTTTTTAGCTGCAGTCACCATCACTGGTGATTTTGGAGCCAAAGAAAATAAAATCTGCCACTGTTTCCACTTTTTCCCTGTCTATTTGCCATGAAGTGATGGGATTGGATGCTATGGTTTTAGTGTTTTGAATGTTGAGTTTCAAGCCAGCTTTTTCACTCTCTTTCACCCTCATCAAGAAGTTCTTTAGTTCCTCTTCACTTTCTGCCACTATTCTTATAATACAATAAGCAAATTAGAACCCCTTTTAGGAAATAGTATAATACAGCACAATACCAATAAATTCTATATAAATTATAGATTTATTTTATACTAATTGAAAGACAATCTGGAATTACCTCAACTTCCGCCTGTTGTCTTGCTACAGTTATATTAAACACATCCAAAGTCTTTTCCAAATCCTAAAAATATAAATAAAATGTGTTTACATAACGTTATATAGATAATTTTCATATATGCTCTATCAAACTGCTGCACTAAATATGGGAAATTGAAAATAAGTCATCCATCAATATGATATTTCTCTTAAATTCTGAGAAGCAATGCTTGTACATGTCAGCTTGGAAATTTGGCTTTGAAACCAACACAGAGAAGACTGGAATCAATGTAGCAAATACTTTCTAGGATTCTGAAGTTTATAAATGTCATAATAATGTGAGGCTTCAAGTTACTATTTTCATAAACCCAAATCTCTCCAGATTGAGAAGAATCTCAAATTCCAAATGATCACCAGAGTTTCTATCATCCAACTGAAGTTAAGGAGTATGAAAAAGTCTAAGTAAAAGAGACAGAGAATGACCAGTCAAAATTAGAACAAATAAGTAGGAAGTGTTAATCACTAAAGACTGAGGACTTAAGTATTACAAAATATTCAACAAATTTTTATAACACTAACCTCCAAAGAGTTGAGAAGTTCACCAGATGGCTTCTTACTTGTTAGCTTTTTTTTATACAGTTCTTTATATTGCTTCATTTTTTGCCTATGTTCTCTAATGTGCTTCCAGGACCACATCCGTAAGTGGGGGCGAATGTTTACTTCAAGGATACCATGTATAGCATAAGCCCACCTAGTTAAAAAATAAAAACAAAAACTCTCCCCTTAAAAACACCCTCAAACCAACAGTATGAAATACAACTGACATCACTTCTGTTCTAACAACATACGTAATACAGAGACTGTGAAAATATTATCTAGCATTTGCTTCTTACCAACCCTATTAGTAATTAAGAACACATATTTAGCCTTATCTTTTTCCTAAATGAAAATAAGCAAAATTACAGAATTTTGTTATAACACAGTTCTACCAAAAAACTATTAAAGTATTAATTGGCAACTAGCCCTTTAGCCACCTGAATAGTAATTAAAATAGTCAACTGAAAAAGTAACTGCAACTTTGAAAACCTAGGTTAAGACCTTAATAACTAAAAAAATAAGACTACTTCAGAATTTTTAAAAGGGGCTGCACTTTACAGATTCCCATAATTTTTTCAGATTTATAACAGTGTTCTGATACCAAAGTTTGAAAACTAAAAAAAGACATAGTTGAAAAAGACATGTTTTTGTAGTAATTTCAGAAATACAGTAAATGAATAGAATGCTAGTATTTCCAGTTGTAAATTCATTATAAAGAATCCTTTATAATAATAAAGGATTAATAATAATTAAGTCAATTTTACTAGTATAATAAGCAAAAGCCACTACAAGTGTTTCAGGCCAAATATCATAATATAGCTTGTATCAGCCTTTAAAGAGAGTATCTTAAAATTCTTAAAAATTCAAGAAATTCACTTTCATGCTGTCATTTTTTAATACAATTGGAGACATATTAATGCCACGGACATTAGTATCTGCAAAAATTCCCTGGGCAATAAATAATGTGCTAAAAAAAATTTCACTGAGCAATTCCACTTCTGGGTATTTATGTGAAGAACATGAAAACACTAACTCAAAAAGATATATGCAACCACGTGTTCACCGCAGTATTGTTTATAGGAGCCAAGATATGGAAACAACCAACTGTCCATAGATGGATGAAAGGATAAAGTATACACATACAAACACACACACACACATGCAAATGTTATTTAGCCATAAAAATGGAATAAAATCTTGGCATTTGTTACAACATGAATGAACGATGATGGGCATTATGCTAAGCGAAATAAGTGAGAGAAAGACAAATACTGTAGCATTCACTTATATAAAGTTTTTTTTTTTTTTAATGATCTCATAGATACAGAGAATAGACTGGTGAGAGACAAAAGGAGTGGGTGGGGGATGGGTAAAATGGGTGAAGTGGGTCCAAAAAACTTCCAGTGATAAATAGGTCTGGGCATATAATGTACAGCATTTTGACTACAGCTTATAATACTGTATGGCATATTTGAAAGTTGCTAAGAGAGCAGATATTAAAAGTTCTTATAACAAGAAAAATAGTTTTGCTATCTATGTGTGGTACTGGACGTTAAGGACTTATTGCGGTGATCCTTTCTCAGTATGTACAAATATCTAACCATTATGGCGATTATACTTCAATTTTAAAAGTTTAAAGCATATTACCATTCTTTGGCATGGTAACGAAGAGGTACATCAGGTTTGAATTTCCTATATGGTACATTTTGCGTCATCATATCAACCGATTCAAGAAGTTCCATAAAACTGAAATACTGAAGAATGAAAAAATTAAATCTTTAAGATTTTTTGTTTAATTGTCAAAGATAAAAATTAAATTATTAACTTATTTAAGGTAATGTTTATTATATACCATTATGAATCTTAACATTTAAAATCTTAGCTCTGCTTTTATCAAACTATAACCTACAATTTAAAATTTCATTAAAAAAAAATCACCTGTGGTTTATTAAGTTGAATTGTTATGTCATGTAACTCAACATCCAGGTCTATTTTGGGGGCAGAAAAGTCAAAATCCGATCTGCGATTCATCTGAAGTTTGGCATTGGCAGATATGGGGCGAAATACTGAAAAATAACACAAATTTTTAAAAATTATTTTAAAATAATGAGTTCTTTTTCCAAGTCACAAAGTGCTAGAGGAATCAAGCTGAAAATGCTCATTTTCATTTCTTCTATACCCTTTCCAGTTTCCAATTTCCATACTGCTATAACTTGATCAGATGAATTATCACTTAGTCTTGAGGAGTCTTTTGCCTTTATCTATAACCCATATTGCTTTTTGCAAGTACAATAAATACAATTGCTTTTTGCAAGCTAACTGCACTCCCCCTCAAAAAAAAAATAAATAAATAACCCTAAGAAGCAGGAACACACTCTAAAAGGCAAAACAGGTAGATGAAAGTGAAAGTGGAGAGTGAAAAAGTTGGCTTAAAACTCAACATTCAGAAAATGAAGATCATGGCATCTGGTCCCATCACTTCATGGCAAATAGGTGGGGAAACAGTGGAAACAGTGTCAGACTTTATTTTTGGGGGGCTCCAAAATCACTGCAGATGGTGACTGCAGCCATGAAATCAAAAGACGCTTACTCCTTGGAAGGAAAGTTATGACCAACCTAGATAGCATATTCAAAAGCAGAGACATTACTTTGCCAACAAAGGTCCATCTAGTCAAGGCTATGGTTTTTCCAGTGGTCATTTATGGATGTGAGAGTTGGACTGTGACGAAGCTGAGCGCCGAGGAATTGATGCTTTTGAACTGTGGTGTTGGAGAAGACTCTTGAGAGTCCCTTGGACTGCAAGGAGATCCAACCAGTCCATTCTAAAGGAGACCAGTCCTGGGTGTTCTTTGGAAGGAATGATGCTAAAGCTGAAACTCTAATACTTTCGCCACCTCATGCGAATAGTTGACTCACTAGAAAAGACCCTTATGCTGAGAGGGATTGGGGGCAGGAGGAGAAGGGGACGACAGAGGATGAGATGGCTGGATGGCATCACCAACTCGATGGACACGAGCTTGGGTGAACTCTGAGAGTTGATGATGGAGAGGGGGGCCTGGCGTGCTGCAGTTCATGGGGTCGCAAAGAGTCGGACACGACTGAGCGACTAAAATGAACTGAGAGGACATGGGAGAGATACTGCAGGGGGGAAGGAGTTATGCTTTGTGGTACTACTGTGCTCATTCAGCAGACTCTTGCTGTGCCATGGTTCCAATACACAGCTCTTAAAGAAAATGGCTTCTCCAGTGTCCAGGTCCTGCAGCACAACAGATATCTTCAGCACTAGACTCCTGCAGCACACAGCACCACCCAAGAGCCAGCAAATTCTCTTAATACATTGCTCAGGAGGTTTTAGAGTAGAGTACCTTCTGGAGACAACTCTCCACAAGACTTCCTAGTGGGTCAATTTCCCAAAAGTTCCTTCAGGGTAATTTACAAGTTTTACCAATAGGGCATCGGGGACTCCCCTGCCAGTCAGTGACCCACAGCAATCCCCTCTCCAACAAGTTCTAGATCTCAGTGTTGAAGGAGACAGACGCACTTCTTTGGGCACTCCACCTAACTCCCGGGGTAAAGGCTGTTTCTTCTAGCTATTGGGATGGCCAAAAAGTTCACTCAGATCTTTCCGTAAGATGCTACAGAAAAATTTAAACAAACATTTTGGCCAATCCCATACTATTCTTGCATTCCTTAGTGTTCTCTCTACGCTTTGTTAGCCAATCCCTTGTTACTCTAATACCCTCTTATATTTAGTAATTCTTCATAAATACTTTCCGTTCTCAAATTACTATGTGCTTCCTGTCTCTTCATCAGACTCTGAATGAAACAGCCAGAAATGACAGTAGGGTAAAGGAGAAATAAGTCAAAATTAAACTGATATATTTGAGAATCATCAACACACATGATACAGCAAAGTATTTTGCTTTTGTGTATATATTAGAAATACATTTAATTTTATGAGAAAATCAACATGAAATACCACAGTGACATCAACAATATTCATTTCAAATTTATACTGATTACTTTAATTGTACATTTATCTTATGAAATTTACTTACCAAAATCATAACCTTCTGGAACAATATTTTCATCAACAATGCCATTCCTCAGGCTGCTCTATTAAAAGTCAAATTGATATTACTTATATTCATGCTAATACTAGTATATGCAAAAATGTTTAAAAGCAATTTTAAAAAATAACTCAAACTTAGGAGAGTATAGCTAAGAAAATATTAAAGTGACTAAATACTATTTCATCAAACTACTATTATGTAAGAAGGCTCTAGAAATTATTAAGATAGGAATGTATTTATATATATTTGCATACAAGCACATACACAAAATCTCATAAAATTCAACATCTCTTTAAGACAAAACAAAGTGGGTACAAAAGTAACATATCTCAATATAATGAAGGTCAGAGATGACAAGCCCACAACTATCATCATACTCCAGGGTGAAAAGCTGAAGGCTTCTCTTCTAAGATCAGGAACAATCAAAGATGCTCATTTTTACCACTTTTATTCGACACAGTATTAGAAGTCCTAGCCAGAGAAATTAGGTAAGAAAAATAAATAAAGCATACAAGTTGGAAAGGAAGAAGTAAACTTTCACTATTTGCAAATGACATAATAATATATGGAAAACCCTGAAGTCTCCACCAAAAACTGCTAAAACTAATAATAAATGAATTAAAGTTGCAGGATACAAAAATCAATATACAGAAATCTGTGGTATTTCTGTACACTAATAACAAACTATCAGAAAGAAAAAATAACAATTCCATTTACAATTGCATTAAAATGTAAGAATACACTTCACCATGGAGGTAAAAGGCTTGTACCCTGAAAACGATAAGGCACTGAGGAACAAAAATAAAAAGGACACTAACTAATGGAAAGATATTTCATGCTCATGAATTAGAATAA
Source organism: Bos taurus (assembly GCF_002263795.3). Lineage (NCBI taxonomy): Eukaryota > Metazoa > Chordata > Mammalia > Artiodactyla > Bovidae > Bos > Bos taurus. Next base: position 53,222,775 of record NC_037335.1, on the reverse strand, counting down.
GTAATACTGTTAAAGATTCATATTACCCAAAGCAATCTGCAGATATGTTGCAATCTCCATCAAAATACCAACAGCATTTCTCACAGAAAAAACAATATTAAAATTCATATGGAACCACAAAAGAACCCAAATAGCCAAAGCAATCCTGAGAAAGAACAAAGCTGGAGTTGTCATCTTCCCTGATATCTAACTATATTACAAAGCTAACAGTATTAGTATCTGTCACACAAACAGACACACAGATCAACAGACCAGAACAGACAACTCAGAAATAAACCCATGCATATATGGTCCAAAAATCACTGCAGAAAGTGACTGCAGCCATGAAATTAAAAGACGCTTGCTCCTTAGAAGAAAAGTCATGACAAACCAAGACAGCATATTAAAAAGCAGAGACCTCACTTTGCCAACAAAGGTCCATATAGTCAAAGCTATGGTTTTCCCAGTTGTACACAATGTACAGTTGTGAGAGGTGGACCATAAGGAAGGCTGAAAGCTAAAGAATTGATGGTTTCTAACTGTGGTGCTGGAAAAGACTCCTGAGCGTCCCTTGGACAGCAAGGAGATCAAACCAGTCAATCCTAAAGGAAATCAACCCTGAATATTCATTGGAAGGACTGATGGCTGAAGTTGAAGCTCCAATACTTTGGTCACCTGATGTGACGCGTTGACTCATTAGAAAAGATCCTGATGCTGGGAAAGATTGAGGGCAGGAGGAGGAGTGAGTAAGAGAGGATAAGATGGTTGGATGGCATCACCAATTCAACAGACATGAGTTTGAGCAAAGTCTGAGATATAGTGAAGGGCAGGAAAGCCTGACACGCTGCAGCACATGGGGTTGCAAAGAGTCAGACACAACTTAGCAACTGAACAACAACATACAGAGTCAGTTACAACTTATGACCAAGGAGTCAAGAACATACAATGGGAAAAGGACACTCTCTTCAATAAGTGGTTTTGAGAAAACTTGACAGCTATTTGAGAATGAAATCTGACTACCTTACACGATAAATGAAAATAACTCAAAATGGATTAAAGACTTGAACATAAGGCCTGAAACCATAAAAACTCCAGAAGAAAATAGGTGGTAAGCTCCCTGACATCAGTTTTAGCAATAAGTTTTTAGATTTGACAGCAAAAGCAACAAAAGCAAAAATAATCAAACTGACTACATCAAATTAATAGCTTTTGCACAGCAAAGAAAACTATCAAATACACGAAAAGGAAACCTATGAATGAAAGAAAATATATGAAAATATTATATCTGATAAGGAGCTAATATCTGAAATATATAATGAACCCATATAACTCAAAAGCAAAAAAACTCAAACAACCCAATTAAAAATTTCAAAATAGAAATACAGATGGCTAACAGATACATGGAAAGATGCTCATCATCCCTAATCATTAGAGAAATGTAAACCAAAACACAATGAAATACCACCTTACGCTTGTTAGAATAGCTATTATCAAAAACCAAAAAAATTATAAATGTTGGTGAAAATGTGGAGAAAAGAAAACCCTTCTGCTCTGTTGGTGGGATGCAAATTGGTGCAGACCCTATGGACAATATGGAAGGACCTCAAACAATTAAAAAACGGAACTATCATATAACTCGACAGCTCCACTTCTGAGAAGAAAATAAACATCCAACTTGAAAGCATATCTGCACTCCATGTTCACTGCAGCATTATTCATAATAACCAAGATATAGAAACAACATAAATATCCATCAAGAGTGAATGAAGAAAATGTTTTATACACACACACACACACACACACTGTGGAATATCACTCAGCCATAAAAGAAAGTGAAATCTTGCCATTGGGACAACACAAATGGACCTTGAGGCATTACACTAAGTGAAATAGCTTAAAGACAGAAAAACAAACATATCTTGCTTTTATGTGGAATTTAGAAGAAAAAATAACATAGAGAACAGATCGATGGTTGCAGGGAAGTGGGGAGGGAGGTACTGACAGGAAGGGAAAAAAATTGACAAAGGGAGTCAAGAAGTCCAAACTTTCAGTTATAAAATAAGTATTTATTAACTCATGGAGATGTAATTATACAGCATGGTGACTATCATTAATAATACTGTGTTGCATATTCAAAAGTTGTTATGAGTAAATCTTGCAAGTTCTTATCACAAGAAAAACAACTGTATAATTACATATGGTGATGGATTAACTAGACTTATTGTGTTGATCATTTTGCAATATATACAAATATCAAAACATTATGTTGCAGACATAACTAACAAATGTTTCATATCAGTTATACCAAAAAGGTATGTTTATATATGTCCATGTACAAACATATATATTCACCTACTGCTGGAAATTTTAATGGATTTTTGCCTAGGAAAAAAAGGACCACTGACTAACATATTATCTACAGTATGTTAGATAAATGACAAAGAATAAAACTATGCAAAATATGATACCAAAGATATATATGCACGTATCAAAAAAATTTACTTACCACTGATTCATCATAATTACTAAGATAAAACAACTGAGTCTTCACATTCCAATAGGCAAAAAGGTTATCCAATCGGATTAACTGAAAATAAATCAAATTTATTATAAGCCTCATTTTCAATGAAGATTCTTTAGCATATGCTTTTTCAGAAGTCTCAAATAATTGGTCATATAACACTTAAGTCAATACAATTCATAAAAATCCTTATCTAGGTATTATCACTTGTCTTAAAAGTATCTTTTGTCAAGCCCATTGACTGACAAAACATAGTATTTTTTGTTTTGTCAAAAATAAACATTGTTTATTTTACCTTACGAAATAATTTCTCAGTTTCATCATGTAAACATGGAATCCAGTATTGATCAGTTGTCTGAAAAGGAAAAAAAGAAGCAGTAAAAACTGTCACTTGCATGTGAAATGGCAGAGTGATAAACAGAATCTATCCTGCCCTAGACCAATCTACCATTAAAATGTCCTTGAAAACATAACATTTAGTCAAAGAATATTAACTGAATATTCTGTATTCAAGAATCCCATTGCCTGGTGAAAAACAAACTAGAAAGCAAACTATAAACTGGTTAAGTGCCATTATGGAGGTTAAATACGCAGTACTCTGGGAGAATAAAGTCCGTAACTAAAGACTCCACAGTAGGAGCCTCAATTTCAGGTATGTGATGGTGAAAGTGATACATAACCTACTAAGTGACACATTAATGGAAGTTATCAATTCTAAATTTAGTAGGGAATATGATTCATGGTAGGAAGATATCTGAATGTATGGTATGTTCAAAGAACTGAAGTAGCCCAATACGGCCCAAGAACATATTCAAAACATAGAAAAGAGGTAAAATCAGGTGTCCTACCTAGGATCAGATTACACAGGGATTATAAACTATTTTGACAAAATTATAGACTTTAAAAGCAATGAAAAGTCACTGAGGGAAATAAATTGCTATCAAATGCTTATATTTATAAGATGGTTTTCATTTTTTCTAGAGAACTAAATGGACTGGAACAGTGGTGCTCAAATTTTATCATGCAATTAGGATGACCTGGAGGGATTTTTAAACAAAACAGCTGGGTCTCAGCCTGAGTTTGCAATTGAGTATGGCTCGGGTGGGGGACAAGTTTCCAAATACCTCCAAAACCAGTGGTGAAAACCACTGCTGACACTGTTACCAATCACCTTCACAATGCCAGATCCAATGGCTAATTTTCCCAACCTTATTTTTCACTGTTACAATAGCATTTGACAGTTTACCTCACCCAACTTTATTGAGTAACTTTTCACTTGACTTTTCTCTTTTCCTGTTTGAGGTAGATCCAAATTTTAAAAACCATACACAAAAACTGAATGAACATAAAAAACAAAAGCATATAATGAAATACTATACAGCAGCTGAACTGAATCAATTAAACTACATGTGGCAATAAACACGTCACAAACAATGTGTAGCAAAAAAGGAAACTCAGAGAAGAATCATGTAACATTTACATGAACTTTTAAAAATCTACCAAATACTACACATTTTTAATGGATATACAGTGTAAAGTTTAAAAATGTAAGATGTTTACCTCTTGGGTGGGAGAGAAGAGTGGAGCAGAATACAAAAGGAATTTAAACTTTATTCATAACAGCTTATTCTTTAAAAGTATTTAAAATTTAAACTAAATGACAAACTTAACTATCATCCATTCTGGATACAAGCAAGTGTCTCATAATTCTTATGTTCTCCTACAGTTTTAAAGTTTCTTAATTAAAAAACTAAACAGGAAGAAAGTATGCCACAATTACTAGTAATAGTGATGATGAAATGATTTGATTCTGTATACTTTCCACAACTAATCAAAGATTTTGAAATGAAACATTACTTTTATTTTGTACTTATGCATTTAAAATTCAGAATGGATTTTTTAAAGTAAAATAAGTATGAAATATCATAATTGGCAAATAGTCTCTCACATATGAAACTAAATTTGATTATCAACCATTTTTTAAATATGAAACTACCTACCCCCAGTTTCAATCCAGTCTATGTACTTTCTGTATGAATTCTATATAGATACCTACTCCTTGATGCTGGCATACATTAAGTAGTTATTAGTAATTTAATTAACTATACTACAAAACTAAATATGGTTAAAATTTTTTTTAAACCAAGTACCTGCATGCTGAGATTCTGAAGGGAAATACCAAATGACAGAGGGTTTTCTCGATTTGTGACCTAAAGAGGAAGGAGAGTAAATTTTACTCAGATTTTTAGTAGATGGACAAAATTTATATTGTAGAAAAAGTTCACTTTCTGGTAAGTAAGCTATTTCAAACATTCATAAACATTTTCCTAGTTTCTGGAATAATTTTTATTTCTACATTTTTCCTAACTACATATAAAGTACCAATGTATTAGTGTGGTACAATAATAATATATCAATATAATGTTGCCGCAGTCCATGGGATCACAAAGAGACATGACTTAGCAACTGAACAAAAAAATACTCTTTTTCAATCTACAAAAAAGAAGTTTATTAAAAATGAGATTGACCCTCACAACAGAGCTGTGAGACGCCAACAATGATGTGTTTGAGATATAATATATGATCTATTTGAAATCAAACAATTAGTTAAGTCTAACTAATGATTCCTAAACCATTGCTTTTTCCAGGAAGTAAACACAGTATAAAGTATTTTAAAAACATGTAACTGCTAAATCTACCAAAGGTGATAATAAGAAAGAAATTTTCCTTCATTATCTGATGCTTGAACATTTTAGAAAAGTGTAATCAAGGCACTGAGGACTGCAAATTACAACTAATTATAAAAAATAAAGATCATGTCATGTTCAGCTCTATATCCCTCCACTTGCCAGCATCTCATATGTTGACCACTGTCAATAAACAGCAAAATAAATATAAAAACAGTTATTACCTATTAAAATACTTACATCATCTTCATAGCGAATATGGATGTTGGAAATTTTCACTTGAAGATTTTTTATGATCTGGGTAATTAATTTTTCTGTGAAAGTGTCCTGTTTCTCCACAAGCTGTTTTTCTACAATTGCAAATATTCATTTTTAATATGAATGAAAAAAACATTCTATGAGTATCTGTATTGAAATAACAGAAATGCTACCTTCTTAAAGAAAGAAATCTGTAGTTAGACTACTAAGTCTCCTTTCCAAGTATCTTACATACCAAAAGACTTTCCTGGGTGACTAAATGCACACAGTTTTCAAAACCTACTTTCTTGTCCAAACTAATGCTTATCATGTAGAATTTATTGGCATCAAATTTTATAATTTCTGTAGGTATACCTGAGTACATAAGGACATGAAAAACAGTAAGATTATTAGGTAAGAATTATAACAGGATCATATTAGAAGAGTCAGAAACAGTAGCAAAGAAAGAATCTCCCTTAAAATTTGTACTATCATCATAAGGTGTCTGTGGATAGAAGTATAAAACAGCTGAATATGCTCCTTCTCTAATAAACACAAAATAGGAAGATATAAGATTCTCTCCCTCTCCCCTTTTAAGCAAAAATGAAAGATGTTCATTTGTTTCATTTTTCAAAATGAGATTAAACAATCTTCTTCAATACTTTCTAGGAAAATAGAAAGAATAAAAAATCGAGGTTCCTAATTTTTTTTAATATGCTGATAACCACTAATTATTAACACTTTTGCCCCCACTTAAAAATGCCAATGAAAGTGATCTTTTTCTAGTCCTATTCCACCTGTATACACTTATTATTTATCTTTTCCTCTAATGACCTGCTGCTGCTAAGTCACTTCAGTCGTGTCCAACTCTTAGCGACCCCATGGACTGCAGCCTACCAGGCTCCTCCGTCCCTGGGATTCTCCAGGCAAGAACACCGGAGTGGGGTGCCATTGCCTTCTCCGACTACTTCCTAATTCAGCTGACCCAGAAAGTCTCAGAGAAAGAAAAGCTGATGAAGGTATTCTCATACTTGCATCAAAGGGAAGCATGAGTGAACGAACATACTGAACAGGACTTTAGAATTAATAAACAGAAGTAGAAAAAAACTCTTTGAAGATGAGAGTTTTTTATTTTAAATGTTGAATCCCACCACTACCTAATAAAATCCTCTGCTCTATAAATTTAGTTATTCAATTAAATGCTAAATTTTTCTTTCCCTATCAACTAGTTTCTTTCGGACTTCCTTACCCAGCTCAGATTCCTTAATACATTATTTCACCAACATTTTAAACTCTTCTGCTTTCTTTTTTCTCCTTTTTCTTCTGTCAATAAAGTTCCAAGCCGACACAAATCCAAACTCTACTTTTTATATAAACGTGTATGCCTTGCCAGGTGAGTAGGGGAGAAGAAAATTACCACAAAACAGACTGCAATTACTTTAAGTTAGTCATTACCAACTTCAACTAACCAACAACCTTACTACATTTCTCCAATCAACTTGTTCACACTCCAGAGTAACCATCTTAAAATTCCTCTTGGTACTCTTCAAAAGTCCAACAATTCTTTCACTGCTCTTTTTACTCTTAGCAAACCACTTTACAACTATGAAGAAACCAAAGCTTCCGCTCTGCAATCATCACTAAATCGAAATAGCAATTTCTAAGGTAACCAAGGACCTCCATGTCATAAATAAAATGATTATTTCTTAATCCTCAATATACCTGATAAATCAGCAGGATCTGACATATTCTTCACTTTCCAAACCACTCTTTTCCCATCGAAATGTAACCTCCAAATTTCCTACTATAATACTTACCTAACCACTCTTTCTTGGTCTTTTTTTTTTTTTTGCTGTTTTCCTCCTCTACACAATCCTTAAATGCTGGCTTTCTTTAGGGCTTAGTTCTAGAAATGTTTCTCTTCTCATTTTATACTGTTGCTGCAGAGAATCTCATCCATACCTTACAGCCTGAACTATCTTCCTAACGCTGACAACTCTCAAAAGTATATTGAATAATGCAGGAAGTAAGATATGATCACAGAGTAGTTGGTACATTCAGTAAACTACAAATAGGCCAGTATGGCTGGAACAAAGAACAGAAAAGATATGAAAGGGATGGGGTCAGTAAAAGGCTGGAAAGGTAGACAAGATTCAAGTCATAAGAGCAACAAAGTATTTTGTTGAAGAGTTCAAAATTCTATCTGATAACAGGTATAATGGATGAATCTTAAGCATGGCCATTTATATTTTAGATTTAAGTATAACTAGGAGGCACTTCTGACTAAACATGAGTTTGCATCTATTTTTCTCTTCCTCAGTAAAACCCCATGAAGGCAAAAGGGGAAAAATGGATAAATCTCCAAGACAAAAAGAAAAGAGTGTAGAAGAATAAGAGAAAGCTTAAAAAATTCAGAAGCTGGAAAGCAGATGGGCTTAGACAACAGGACAGAAGAAGAAATTTGATCTCAAATGCCCATAAATTGAGATGCCAATAAAATACAATATGAGCTAAAAAAAGAACCCTGGGAAGATTCACTAACTGGAATCCTCTGAAAATATAAATGGCAAAGAGGTGGAAGAAGGTGGTGATCATATAAGGATTGGCTTAAAATCTGTATATTGAGTAGTTAGATTTCTAGGTATCCTTCCTCTTCCAATCCACAGGATCAAGCAATTATCCTTTTTCCCACTCCATAAGAAGCAAATGTTTATTCTGGAGACAATAAAACTGACAGGCTCCAGACTCTGAGACTATGTATGTGAAGGTACAAGGAAATCCATCATGCCAAAATGGACATACTAAGTAAAAGGTCTATGTAATAAATGTTAAGACCCACATCCAACTGCTAATCAAAACTAGGGATCTGACTTCCCATGATAAGCAAATGGTCAATAAGCAGACAAAAAGATGCTAAAATACTAATTTTTACACACAGATACACAATGGAATCTTATTCAGCCTTAAAAAGAAAACTGTGACAAATGCTACAACATTGATAAACCTTGAAGACATAAAGTGAAAGTAAAGTCACTCAGTCCTGTCCGACATTATGAAGACATAATACTTTACATGGGGAAATAAACCACTGAAGAAAATACAAATACTATATGATTCCACTTGCATGATTACTCAGAACAGTCAAAACCAAACAGACAAAAAGCAAAATTGCAGTTTTTCCCGGGTCTGGGGGTAAAGGGGGAAAGAATGGGTGTGTTATTGTCTATCAAGTGTAAAGTTTCAATTTTACAAGATGAAAAGAGATATGGGGAGAGATGATGATAGTGGATGCAATACAATAAATGTATTTAATACCACTGAACTACTTAAAAGTCATTAAGAAGGCAAATTTTAAATGAACACTACAATAAAAAATTTTTTTAAAAAAAGAGGATGAGGGTATGGATGAAAGACAATAGAGATGAAAACATAAGAAGTATTGCCAGGAATTGTGGTAAATCTCCTTTTTTTAATGCCTTTTTTTTACTTGTTTGCCAACCAGTAAATCGTTTATTATTGCTTTCTTTTTATTTAAAAAGTAAGTTAATGGCAAGGACATTTTGAGCAGTACACACACAACTCTTCTAAGATGCTTAGCATCAAAGGATGGAGGAACATAAGCTAACCATAGGAACATGACTTGATGCTTAAAAGATAAGAGAGGCTATGGCATATTTACATGTCAAAGAGAAAGCTTCACTAGAAGGAAAAGTTAAGAGTCAGAGTACAGGAGTGTAGATGTTGATGGTTATATAAAGAACTCCTACCATTACTCCATTATCATCAACAGCAATAAGTGGAAAGGGGTTAGATTTCTGCAGGACATCTCTAATACTAACAAAAGAAGGGGACTAAAGTAATGGACCATTTTGGTCTAAGCTGAACAGGAATGTATGTGACGCCAGAGGGTAAACAGATTTGGAAATATATCAAGAAACTAAGTATCTCCAAAAGGTGAAGAACTGATAAAAGTGGAATAAGGAAGAGAAGACTAGAAAGGTTAAAAAAAAAAACCTCATGAAATTAACTACTAAAAAACTAACCTCATCCTTATAAGTTTGGAATATTATTTGCACTAAGGTAAATTTCTATAAGGTAAAATTTCTATAAACATGATAAAACATAGAAACCACATTAAAATTCTTGTAATAAGACTATCATATTTTTAAAGTAATCTCAGTGCTTCCAGAAGAAAATAATATAGTAATGTAATAAATATTTAGCTCTTTTCTGCTTTTCTTATTACCATTCTTATTGTTATCTTTACCTTGATCAGCTACTTTTCGTTTTGCTTCTTCTATTCTTTTCAATTCCTGTTGCTTTGCTTCAAAGAGTTGTTTTTCTTCTTTTATAGGATCATATTTTATTCCTGCAGAAAGTATAAAAAAGGAAGACTCTTAATTACCTTAAATTTAAATATACTCATTCCAAAAAATATCCTGGAAAATAATCACTAATTCAAAGTTCACAAAAATTGAGGGTAAAAACCAATTTACTTTATATTACCAAAATAACACATTTAAATATTAAAAAAGCTCAAAAAATTCACCAAAATTATTTGAACAAATTATCAAATATAAAGATTTTTTCACATTAAAAAAAGGAGTAATTGAAATGACAATGTTTAAAATTTGACTTACTAGAAGAAGGCACTATGAGTAAATAAACGCCTTCCAATACAGCTTCAACTGGTTGGGTATAAAGGTTTTTCCATGGAATTATAAGATTAAGAGTACCTATATGAAAAAAAAGAAAAAATATTATTCTTTCAATCTAGATTTACTATCAGCCTATTTTCTATCAAGCACTAAGGGAAATAACAAAGTAGTCTTTGACTTTACGAGCTCATTAACTTTATAGAAAGCTATTTTACAACAATAAACTAAAAGTCTTTTTAGTGATGATTTGAAATTATCTGTATTAGTATTGTTGGAAAATCTACTAAAAATGTTCTAAATATTTACAAGTTTCTATTGTGGTGATATGTACCACAAACATATCAGTATTATCCTTCCGTTAATCAATAATCTTTGATAAAATAAGATTGATTTGTACCAATTCTTATTCAAAATCTCTAAATATTTTTCTTATACGATAAAAAGGAAGATTACATACTTTATACAAGTATATTTTATAGCGATTTTACACACTATGTACATATTTGTATATATATGATATTTGTATAAGTATGATTATCATAAGTGTATATACTCATAAATTCCTATGATAATAATCAAGGATCCTGGGCAATATTAGAAAATCATTTCAACTAATAAAAATATTTTGCTACAACCCAACAGCAAAGTATTTTAAAAGCATTAGATTTCTTAAACTAAAGAATATGATGTAAAGGACTCATTATACTATTAATTCTAGTTTTATGTATTTTATGTACTTAGTATATGTAGAAAACTTCTACAATAATTTTTAATATTAAAAAATATTTTTAGAAAGTATGAATCTCTAGATTTAAAATTAGTTGTCATGATCAGGGAAGGAAAAGACTTACTAAATACATTATTGGTGCATTAACTCCTTAGAAGGAAACCTATGACAAATCTAGACAGTGTATTAAAAACCAAAAACATCACTTTACCAACAAAGGTCAGCATAATCTAAGCTATGGTTTTTCCAGAAGTGATGTATAGATGTGAGAGTTCAACCATAAAGAAGGCTGAGCACCAAAGAATTGATGCTTTTGAATTATGGTGCTAGAGAAGACTTGAGAGTCCCTTGGACTGCCTGGACCAGTCAATCCTAAAGGAATCAGTCCTGAATATTCACTGGAAGGACTGATGCTGAGGCTAAAGCTCCAATACTCTGGCTACCTGATGTGAAGAGTCAACTCACTGGAAAAGACCCTGATGCTGGGAAAGATTGAAGGCAAAAGGAGAAGAGGGGAGAAGAGGATGAAATGGTTAGATGGTATCAACGACTCAGTGGACATGAATTTGAGCAAACTCCAGGAGATAGTGAAGAACAGGGAAGCCTGTGCTGCAGTCCATGGAGTCTCAAAGAGTCAGACACAACTTAGTGACTGAAAAACAATACTACATACTTAGACATACTGTATTATATAACTCCAAAAACCCATGTTTTTAAAAATGCCAAATCAAGAAAAAGATTTCTCCATACTAATTTAGAGAAAAATAAACTACCTGACTTCTAAAAGAGGAATAGCTTTCTAAGTTTTAAAATCAGAGAAGATAGTGACCATTTTAAATTTCTATACTAACAATATACCATTCGTACCACTAAGCATTTGTTTTAAACCAAATCATTTTTTCCTTCCTTATGAAGGGCAGGCTTATTATAGAAAATTTAGAAAAATCAGAAAAAATACATAAGAAGGTACTTTAAAAATCTTCCACATGAAAACAATTACTTTGAAAGTATGTATGTAAGTATATTTGATATGTATGCAATTCTGCATCTTAAATGAGGAAAACTTTGAAAAATCAGTAAGATTAACAACCCCCATTAATGGCAAGGGGACAATATGTTCTTATAAAACTGGTTGCACCACTACATCACTCATTTGGAAATGTGTACTTCATTTAGCAGACTGTGTTCCTACTATAAGCCAAGTATTGTGCTAAGTGAAGATATTAAAATTTTAAAATTAAATCCACTTCTCAAAAAACTTACTGTCTAGAAGAAAAAATAATGATATTAAATAATGGCAGTTTCTATGATAGAGATATGCAAATGAAACCTTAAATGACTCTCAAGATTATCTTATGTATTAGGTATCAGTTCAGTGTACTTTCTACCACCTTACATTAACACTGAAAATTTACCCTGTCATCATTTTTAAACATGGTCAGAAAAGAAAAGAGAAAACAGAAATAATGAAGGCACTAAATGAAAGCAAGTCTACCTACTGTCCTTATATCGTTTTCTAGAATAGATGTTAAATTTATATACAATGATTTACAATGATCATAGTTATAAAATTCAATGACTTTCAAAATACTTTCAAAAAGTATATGAAAATGTTTACTGTAAATTTTTGGACCAATAGAAATAAGATTACATTGTTCAAATTTTGTAATATGCAATATTGAGAAATAAGGGAGGTCAAATCAATATGGATTATGAGGAATCTTTATTAATGATAATTTAAAAATATATAAAACCTACATACACCATGATTACAAGTCAAAATGTTCACATGTAAAAAACCTTATAAAAATTTGCAAAAATAAATATACTAGGTAGAAAAGTAATGGGTGACATTTTCCCCATTTTATTTATACTAAGTAGTGTTTAAATTATGGGGGCAAAAGGAAGAAGAGAAACAGAATTAAGAGTCCTAGCAATGTAAATGAAAAAAGCTTCTTTGGCATATGGTCTAATAACAACTATAAGAGCACAAAATTGTGGAGATTTTCATTAGGTAATTTATATAAGCTTTCAAAACACCTTATTCTCCAAGTGACACCAATACATTGCAATAACATTATATAAATTCTTCTACACAAATTATCTGCATACTACTACTTTTAAGTCACAGATAATAATACTATCATCTTGCACAATATGTAAACCAATAGTTTAAACAACAAAGTTAAAACAATAAACTGAAATAATTTAAGAAATGAAACATATATGTCTTTATTAAACACATTTGAATCAATTTCTGCTCAATGTAATTCTGCTCAACCAGTATATGTAAACTACAAAAACTAGAAATGTAATACAACAAAATTAGCATAGTGTTTCCTAGAAAACTAACAGAACAGAAACCAGGTTTTTGACTGGTTCCTGACCAAACTGCCTGGAGGATCCAGACCCAATTCCTTATACCACTTATCCATGGCCAATCAGAATACAGCAATGATAACTAGTCAGAAACTTAAGAAACTGAGACAGTCATGCTCTCCACTAGTTTTAATGCTTTGGATCTCAACTCATTTCAACACTTAACAAGATGTATAATTTCACAAGTATTGGGGCTTCCCTGGTGGCAGGGGTTAAGAATCCACCTTGCAATGCAAGGGACACTGGTTTGATCCCTGGTCCAGGAAGACACTACATGCCACTGGGCAACTGGGCATGTGTGCCAAAACTACTGAGCCCACACTGCACTCTGGAGCCCACAAGTTCTAACTACTAAGCCCATGTTACAACTACTGAAGCCCATGTGCCCTAGAGCCTGTACTCCACAACAAAAGAAACTGCTGCAGTGAGAAGCCCTCACAGCACAACGAGAGAGTAGCTCCCACTCACCACAACTAGGGAAAGCTCGCCTGCAACAACGAAGCCCCAGTACAGCTAGAAATATGTTTTTAAAGTATTTCACAGGTATTCAACAGGGATATATGGACCACAACAGACATTAAGTTACACAACAAAGTTTTATATAGGTGAAAACACATGATTCTTTTAATTTATGCTCAGAAACATTATATCACATTATAGAGATACTAGACATATTATTCTGGTTACATGTCTAACAGGAGGACATACAAATAACAAAGACAGCTTACCTATATGGCCAACTTTAATTTTAAATGGTACGTCCAGTTGACTCTACAAAAAAATATATATGCAAAATATTAGTACATACACAGTTTGCAAAACACATAACTAATTTTTTCTTCCCAAGATTACTTAAGGGATTTAAGTTAACTTAGCCTGGTAGGCTGTAGTCCATGGGATCGCTAAGAGTCAGACACGACTGAGCAACTTCACTTTCACTTTTCACTTTCATGCATTGGAGAAGGAAATGGCAACCCACTCCAGTGTTCTTGCCTGGAGAATCCCAGGGACGGGGGAGCCTGGTGGGCTGCCGTCTATGGGATCGCACAGAGTCAGACATGACTGAAGCGACTTAGCAGCAGCAGCAGCAGCAACATCTTCTCTTTACCTTCAGTACTTATTTAAGTTTCTAAATACATAACTGCAATATCTTCAAATCCATAAAATTCAGAGCCTGATCACCTTAAATAGCGAAAGATTCTACAGCAATACTGACCACCAAAGTTACTCATACCAGAATCACTACAGCTTTTATACTGTTTGAAAAAGAAAACAAAGTGGGAAATTTCACTGTCAGTGTGTATTTGAAGGGAAACTAAACCACTAGTGCAAAAAATATCCTCAAATAAATTTCTCCTCATTCAATAGGAGAAAAGACAACCTTTTCAATAAATGGTACTAGGATAACTGGATATCCACTTGCAAAAAGAATGTAGTTGACCCTTATCTTATACCATATATGAAAATTAACTCGGAATGAACCAAAGATCTAATGTAAGAACTAAAACTATAAAATGTTCAGAAGAAAACAAAATCATGTGATTTCTTGGATATCACATGAAAACCACAGGCAACAACAATTTTTAAAAAAAGATGAATTCGATTTCATCAAAATTTAACTTTTTACATAAAAAATGTTTGTATATAACACTGTTAACAGAAGCAAAAGACAACCCACAAAATGTGAGGAAGTATTTGCAAATCATATCTTCTGACAAAGGGAAATATCCAAAGTATGTAAAGAACCAAAGTGCACCACCCCCCAAAAAAAACCATGATTTTAAAAAATCAGCAATGCTTTTCAATAAACATTTCTATTTCTCCAAAGAACATATAAAAATGGTCAACAAGCACATGTAAAGATGCTCAACCTCACTAATCATTGGAGAAGCAGTAAGGAAAACCAGTAAGATTTACCACTTCATGCTCATTAGGATAGTTATTATCAAAAAAACAGAAAGTAAATGTTTTCAAGGATATGGAAAATTGGAATTCACGTACTGCTGGTGGGAATTCAGGTATACTTCATTTTACTGTGCTTTACTTTGTTGCACTTCCCAGGTACTGATATTTTTTTTTTTTTTTGGTTTTGTCTTTTTTTTTAATCAAATTGAAGGTTTGTGGCAATCCTTCATCGAGGAAATCTATCAGTGCCACTTTCCCAACAGCATTAGTTTTTAACTGATGTACGTACACTGGTTTTTTAGACTAGGTAGCACAGTGGTAAAGAATCTGCCTGCCAATGCAGGAGATGCAAGAGACGCGGGTTTGATCTTCAGGTTGGAAGATCCCCTGGAGTAGGAAATGGCAACCCATTCCAGTGTTCTTGCCTAGAAAATTCCATGGACAAAGAGCCTGGTGGGCTACAGTCTGTCAGGTTGCAAAGACACACACATGACTGAGCAACTGAGCATATACACACAGAGTGTAAACATAATTTTTAAATACCCTGGGAAACCAAAACCTTCCGTGACTTGCTTTTTTGTGACCATATTCACTTGACTGTAGCGGACTGGAAACGAACCTACGAAATCTCCAAGGTGCGCCTACATAATGTGGCTCAACTGCTTTGGGAACAGTGTGGCGGCGGTTCAATGGCTCAGCCGTGCCCGACCCCTGTGACCCCATGCACTGGAGCCCAGCAGGCTCCTCCGTCCCTGAGCTTCCTGAACAATAGTACTGGAGTGTACTGCCATTTCCTTCTCCAGGGCAGTCTTCCCAACCCAGGAATCAAAACCGGGCCTCCTGCATTGCAGGTGAATTCTTTATGGACTGAGTTAGTGTGGGGGGTCCTAAAAAGGCTAAACATACAATTACTAAATAATCCATCAATTTCACTCCTAAGTATTTACCCACAGGAATGAAAGCTAGGATTTGAACAGACATGAATACTAATATTCATAGCAGCATTATCCACAAGAGACAGAGGCAAAAACAACCCAAGTGTACATCAACAGAAAAGTGACCAAAATGCAGTATATACATACAATACTATTCAGCCTTCATAAAAAGGAGTGATTTCCTGATACCTGCTACAACATGGATGAACCTCAAAGGAATTGTGTTAAGTAAACTAGATAAAAAATGACAAACATAGCAGGATTCCATTTATATGAGGTACTTGGAATAGGCAAATTAAGTGAAGCAGAAGTTAGCAGGGTGAGTGGAGAAAGGGAATGGGGAGTTATGTTATTTCTTACTGGTGACAAAGCCTTCCTTAGTGTAATAAAAATGTTCCAGAAATACATACTGATGATGGCTGCACAACAGTGTTAATGCTACTGTATTCTATGGCAAAAATATATATATATGATTAAAATGGTACCAGGAAAAAAAAAAAAACTGAAGATGACTGGAGAGGTAAGTTAAAAATCTAAAATGAAAGCATACGGGAAGAGACAAATTTTAGAAATATTTTTAGTGGGGGAAATTACAGTCAGGTTGTATTTCTATGGAGATTGAAAGTCCATTTTGCAAAATTCACAGTTTTTAAAAATTACTTTAAGAAGTTTTCTTAAACTTAAATAATTTAAGATGACAAATCAGGAAGATGTTCATGTAACCTAAATGTAACCTGTTCATGGAACCTAACATAAGAAAGTGCTTATTGTCAAAACATACCAGGGCATTTTCTTTAATTTCAAGATTCTTCAGGGCCACAGCTCCTAAAAGAAAAAAACAAAATGAATAAAAAACTAAAAGTGAAATATTCAAATAAACTTTAACAAGGTAGGTATACTTCATTCCTAAATGTCCTATCAAGGAAAACAGTTATCAAAATGTAAATAGAAACAGAATCCAACTATAATTGTTGGCTCCCCTTCATTCTTCAACTTAGTCTAAGATTCTACGTTTGAGCAAACATCATTTAAGTTCTGACCTATACAGCGTAGCTCAAGGATAATGGATATATTTTCATCAAAATTATACAAATAATATGAATCTACCAACATAGCATGATGTAAGAAATTACTGGAAAAAATGACTGCTTAAGTATATTTGCAATGAGCAACTGGAAAGATTTTTAATTCAACCATGTGAGATTAATAAGGATTTCTTATTAATTAGAGATACTGAGTGTTGTCCTATCTTGCTCTGTTTTAATTCTGCTACAGAAAATGAATGCCTTCACTTTTAGGCAGTAATTTGAATATGAGTAACTCGATCACAATAAACTGTGGAAAATTCTGAAAGAGATGGGACTACCAGACCACCTGGCCTGCCTCTTGAGAAACCTATATGCAGGTCAGGAAGCAACAGTTAGAACTGGACAGGGAACAACAGACTGGTTCCATATAGGAAAAGGAGTATGTCAAGGCTGTATATTGTCACCCTGCTTATTTAACTTCTATGCAGAGTACATCATGAGAAACGCTAGGCTGGAAGAAGCACAAGCTGGAATCAAGATTGCCAGGAGAAATATTAATAACCTCAGATATGCAGATGACACCACCCTTATAGCAGAAAGTGAAGAGGAACTAAAAAGCCTCTCGATGAATGTGAAAAAGTTGGCTTAAAGCTCAACATTGAGAAAACTAAGATCATGGCATCTAGTCCCATCACTTCATGGGAAATAGATGGGGAAACAGTGGAAACAGTGTCAGACTTTATTTTTTTGGGCTCCAAAATCACTGCAAATGATGACTGCAGCCATGAAATTAAAAGACACTTACTCCTTGGAAGGAAAGTTATGACCAACCTAGAAAGCATATTAAAAAGCAGAGACATTACTTTGCCAACAAAGGTCCGTCTAGTCAAGGCTATGGTTTTTCCAGTAGTCATGTATGGACGTGAGAGTTGAACTGTGAAGAAAGCTGAGCGCCGAAGAACTGATGCTTTTAACTGTGGTGTTGGAGAAGACTCTTGAGAGTCCCTTGGACTGCAAGGAGATCCAACCAGTCCATCCTAAAGGAGATCAGTCCTGGATGTTCACTGGAAGGACTGATACTGAAGCTGAAACTCCAATACTTTGGCCACCTCATGCAAAGAGTTGACTCATTGGAAAACACCCTGATGCTGGGAGGGATTGGGGGCGGGAGGAGAAGGGGACGACAGAGGATGAGATGGCTAGATGGCATCACTGTCTCGATGGACATGAGTTTGGGTGAACTCCGGGAATTGGTGATGGACACGGAGGCCTGGCATGCTGCCATTCATGGGATCGCAAAGAGTTGGACACGACTGAGCGAAAGAACTGAACTGAACTGTTATCTAGATGTTCACATGATATACGGGGAAAACACCAAGAAGTAACATCAGTGAACATCTAATAGAAGTGACTTGTACAATTAGAAACAAACATTAATATATTGGGGTACTGACCAATATATATTGGGTGAATGACACAGGTATATAGAGTATCATTTACTTTTTTTCTTTTTTTTTTTAATTATACATTTTTTATTGTGGTATAATACAAACAACAAAATTAACCATCAGCCGTTTTAAAGCATCTGGTTCAGTGGTATGAAATACATTCACATTTTTGTGTGGCCATCACCACTATCCATCCTCATAACTCTTTTGTAAAACTGAAACATTATAAACAATAACTTCCCATTTCTCCTCTAACCCCAGCTCCTGGAAAGCACCATTATATAATGTTCAACAGTATAGCTTAAACTTTCCATTTATGGCTAATTCTTTGAACTGGCAGCTTTGAATTTTTTTTAAATCAATATACTACACAGACATAAAATGAATTAGTACAACCGGAAAAAGTATTATACTGTAAAATGTTATTTTACATTAAAATGTATCTTCTCTAAATAAATAGCTTTAAGTCTATAATGTTATATATCTCTATATACTGGTTAAAAATTAAACTTGATAGAAAAAATATTTCTATCAAATATATTTTAACAAATTTTAAAAGGGCTTCCAGTGCAACAAAATGAAAACTACATGATACTGAAGAAAAATTAAGAGGTAACAACATTTAATTTGTCCAAAGTTAATATCCACATATAAAACTAAATTTAGATATTAGCAGTACCATTTAAAGTACAAGTGATTTTAGATTTGGGGTTTTTCTGATTACGACAAGTTTTGCACAGCAATCTATGCAACTGTTTTAAGTTGCCGATCTCAAATGAATTTTTTAAAAACATGTATTTGCACTCTCCTCCCTTCACTATGACTATTTTTGATACTAAATTTTGTATCTAATTATTTTTTGTATCCCTTCACAATGACTATTTTTCATACTATGTTTTGTATCTAATTATTTTGTGTATCCGCCGTCTATGGGGTTGCACAGAGTCCGACACGACGGAAGTGACTTAGCAGTAGCAGTAACAGCTTATTTTGGGCTTCCCTGGTGGCTCAGTAGTAAAGGCTGCCTGTCAATGCAGGAGACACAGGTTTGGTTCCTGGGGAAGATCCCCTGGAGAAGGAAATGGCAATCCACTCCAGTATTCTTGCCTGGGAAATCCCACAGAGAGAGGAGCTTAGTGGGCTATAGTCCATGGGGTCACAAAAGAGTTGGACAAAACTGATTGATGAAACAACAGCTTATTGTGGGTGTCGATAACTTTTCTACTTTCATCTTTAAACCTCCCTACTAGTTTTGTGTGTGTGGATGACTTCCTACCTTTACTGTCTGTTTGCCTTTACCAGTGACCTTTTTGTTTAATAATATTCTTATTTTCAATTACGGTCTTCTTTTTTCACCTAAAGAAGGTTCCTTTAACAACTGTTGTAAAGCTGATTTGGCAGTGCTGAACTCTTTCAGCTTTTGCTTGATTGTAAACTTTTGATCTCTCCATTAAATCTCAAGGAGAGCCTTGCTGGGTACAGTATTCTTGAAGGTAGATTTTACCATTTAATCACCTTGAATATATTGTGCCATTCTCTTCTAGCCTGCAGAGTTTCTCCTAAAAATCAGCGGATAACCTTATAGAGATTCCCTTGTATGTTATATGCATTTTTTTTCCCTTGTTGCTTTTAGTATTTTCTCATTGTCTTTAATTTTTGTCAATTTGACTAATGTATGTCTCTGTGAGTTCCTCCTTGGGTTTATCATGCATGGGACTCTGCACTTCCTTGACTTAAAAGTATTTCCTTTCTCATGTAGGGATGTTTGGGCTTTTATGTTTTGCATAGACTGCTATACACAAAAACATCACTGTGACCACAAACCAAAATCTGTAATAGATATACACAAGGAATCCCAAACATAACACAAAAGATACTCGTCAAATCATAGGAGAACAAAGGTGGCGGGGGGCAGGGGAGAAAGGGAGAAAACCTACAACAACAAATACAAAACTGCTAACAAAATGACAGTAAGAACATACGAATCAATAATTAAGTTAAATATAAGTGGACTAAACACTCCAACTGAAAGACACAGAGTGGCTGAATGGATACAGAAACAAGACCCACTACACAAGACTCACTTCAGATCTAGAGACACACACACAGAGAGGAATGAAAAAAGGTATTTCATGTAAACAGAAATCAAAAGAAAGCCTAACTAGGAATATTTATATCACATGAAATACTTTAAAGATTGCTACAAACTAGTACAACCACTATGGAGAACAGTGTGGAGATTCCTTAAAAAACTGGAAATAGAACTCCCATATGACCCAGCAATCCCACTGCTGGGCATACACACTGAGGAAACCAGAAGTGAAAGAGACATGTGTACTCCAATGTTCATCACAGCACTGTTTATAATAGCCAGGACATGGAAGCAACCTAGATGTCCATCAGCAAACAAATGGATAAGAAAGCTGTGGTACATATACACAATGGAATATTACTCAGCCATTAAAAGAATGCATTTGAAGCAGTTCTAATGAGGTAGATGAAATTGGAGCCTATAATACAGAGTGAAGTAAGTCAGAAAGAAAAACAACAACATAGTATATTAACGCATATATATGGAATTTAGAAAGATGGTAATGATGACCCTATATGTGAGACAGCAAAAGAGACACAGATGTAAAGAACAGACTTTTGGACTCTGTGGGAGAAGGCGAGGGTGGGATGATTTGAGATAGCATTTAAACATATATATTATTATCATATGTGAAATAGATCGCCAGTCCAGGTTCAATGCATAAGACAGGGTGCTCAGGGCTAGTGCACTGGGATGACCCTGGGGGATGTGATGGGGAGGGAGGTGGGAGGGGGTTCAGGATGGGGAACACATGTACACCCATGGCCGATTCATGTGAATGTATGGCAAAAACCACCACAATAGTATAAAGTAATTAGCCTCCAATTAAAATAAATTTTTAAAAAAGATTGCTACAAAAAATAGAAAAGAACATTACATACTGATCAAAGGATCAAACCAAGAAGATAAAACAACTGTAAATATATG
Organism: Bos taurus; assembly: GCF_002263795.3. Lineage (NCBI taxonomy): Eukaryota > Metazoa > Chordata > Mammalia > Artiodactyla > Bovidae > Bos > Bos taurus. Next base: position 53,201,252 of record NC_037335.1, on the reverse strand, counting down.
TGTACCCAAGAGAAGAGCAACTAAATATATAAGGCAAATCTTAAAAGATGAAAAAGGAGACATCAACAGTAACACAATAATAGTTGGGATTTTAACAACCTTATGTACATCAATGGACAGATCATCCAGACAGAAAATCAAACTGGAAACCCTGGACTTAAAGGACAGACTATACCACATCTACTTAACTGATATATAGACAGAATTCAATCAAAAAGCGGCAGGATACACATTCTTTTTAAATGCACATAGAACATTCTCCAGAATAGATCACATGTTGGACCACAAAGCAGGCCTCAGTAAATTTAAGAAAACTGAAATCGTATCAAGCATCTCTTCCAACCACAAAGCTATAAGGTGAGAAACTCACTAAAAACAACTGCAAAAAACACAAATACATGGGTTAATCAATATGTTACTAAACAATCAATGGATCACTGAAGAAATAAAAGAGGAAATATTTTTTTTTTAATTTTATTTTTAAACTTCATATAATTGTATTAGTTTTGCCAAATATCAAAATGAATCCGCCACAGGTATACATGTGTTCCCCATCCTGAACCCTCCTCCCTCCTCCCTCCCCATACCATCCCTCTGGGTCGTCCCAGTGCACTAGCCCCAGGCATCCAGTATCGTGCATCGAACCTGGACTGGCATCTCGTTTCTTACATGATATTTTACGTGTTTCAATGTCATTCTCCCAAATCTTCCCACCCTCTCCCTCTCCCACAGAGTCCATAAGACTGTTCTATACATCAGTGTCTCTTTTGCTGTCTCGTACACTGGGTTATTGTTACCATCTTTCTAAATTCCATATATATGCGTTAGTATACTGTATTGATGTTTTTCCTTCTGGCTTACTTCACTCTGTATAATAGGCTCCAGTTTCATCCACCTCATTAGAACTGATTCAAATGTATTCTTTTTAATGGCTGAGTAATACTCCATTGTGTATATGTACCACAGCTTTCTTATCCATTCATCTGCTGATGGACATCTAGGTTGCTTTCATGTCCTGGCTATTATAAACAGTGCTGCAATGAACATTGGGGTACACGTGTCTCTTTCCCTTCTGGTTTCCTCAGTGTGTATGCCCAGCAGTGGGATTGCTGGATCATAAGGCAGTTCTATTTCCAGTTTTTTAAGGAATCTCCACACTGTTCTCCATAGTGGCTGTACTAGTTTGCATTCCCACCAACAGTGTAAGAGGGTTCCCTTTTCTCCACACCCTCTCCAGCATTTATTATTTGTAGACTTTTGGATCGCAGCCATTCTGACTGGTGTGAGATGGTACCTCATAGTGGTTTTGATTTGCATTTCTCTGATAATGAGTGATGTTGAGCATCTTTTCATGTGTTTGTTAGCCATCTGTATGTCTTCTTTGGAGAAATGTCTTTTAGTTCTTTGGCCCATTTTTTGATTGGGTCATTTATTTTTCTGGAGTTAGGAAAAAAGGAAATTTTAAATATATACCTAGAGACAAATGAAAAAACAACAATCCAAAACCTATGGGAAGCAGCAAAAGCAGTCATGAGGGAAGTTTATAGCAATACAAGCTTACCTCAGGAAACAGGAAAAATCTCAATTAAAAAAACCTAACTTTATACCTAAAGCAACTGAGATAAAGAACAAACAAAACTCAAAGTTAGCAGAAGGAAAGAAATCATAAACATCAGAGCAGAAATAAGTGAAATAGAGACCAAGAAAATAGAAAAGAAAAAGTAAACTAAAAGCTGCTACTTTGAAAACACACACAGTCTCCAAGACTGAACCAGGAAGCAAAAGAAAGCATGAGCAGGCCAATGACAAGTACTATAATTTAACCTGTGATTAAAAACTCCCAATAAACAAAAACTCCAGGACCTGATGGTTTCACAGGCAAATTCTACCAAACACTTAGAGTTAACACCTATTCTTCTAAAACTACTCCATAAATTTCAGAGGAAGAACACTTCCAAACCCATTCCATGAAGACACCATCATCTTGATACCAAAACCAAAAATACCACAAAAAAGAAAACAAAATAACAGGCTGGTATCACTAATGACCACATATGCTACAATCCTCAATAAAATACTAGTAAACTGACTAAAACAATACATTAAGAGGCTTATACACCATGATCAAGTGGAATTTATCCCAGGGATGCAGGGAATTTTCAATCTCCACACAACAATCAGTGTGATGCAGCACATTAGTAAACTGAAGAATAAAACCCTTATGACTCTCTCAACAGATGCAGAAACAGCTTTTGATAAATTTAACATGTATAAGAAAGATGCTCCAGATAATCTCAACATAACAAAGACCATATATGACAAACCCACAGCTACTATTATACTCAATGCTGAAAAGCTGAAAGCATTTCCTCTAAGATCAAGAACAAGACAAGTATGTCCACTCTTGCCACATTTATTCAATATAGATTTGGAAGTCCTAGCCAGAGCAGGGAAGAAAAAGAAATAAAATGAATCCAAACTGGGAAGGAAAAAGTAAAATTGTCACTGCAGATGACATGGTACTCTACCCAGAAAATCCTTAAGATGCACCAGAAAGCTACTGGAGTTCATCAATGAATTCTGTAAATTGTAGAATACAAAATTAACATAGAGAAGTCTGTTGCATTTCTATACACTATAAAAAAAAACAACCAATATATTACTGCATCAAAAAGAATAATGTATCTAGGAATAAATCTAACCAAAGAGGTACAAGACCTGTATTCAGGAAAAAAACAAAAAATAATCATACTACCCAATGCAAAGATAGACTCAGTGTAACCCCATCAAAATACCAATGGTATTTTTCACAGAACAAGAACAAATAATTTTGCATGGAAACACAGAAGACCCTGAATAGCCCAAACAATCTTGAAAAAGAACAGAGCTGGAGCAATCACCCTCTCTGACTTCAGACTATACTACAAAGCTATCATTATCAAACTCCAGGAGATAGTTAGCAAACTCTGGGAGACACTGAAGGACAGGGAAGCCTGGCATGCTGCAGTCCATTGGGTCGCAAAGAGTTGGACATGACCAAACAACTAAACAACAAAAAAATCATCATCCAAACAGTATAGTACTGGCACAAAAACAGACACATTGATCAATGTAAGAGCAGAGTCCAGAAATACATGCCCATATTTACAGTCAATTAGTCTACAAGAATATACAATGGAGAAAACAGTCTCTTCAGTAAGTGGTGCTGAGAAAACTGGACAGCCACATGTAAAAGAATAAAATTAAAACATTTTATAACACCATATACAAAAATAAATTCAACCTGGATTAAAGACCTAATTGCAGCAGTATTTTTTTGGATCCATCTTCTAGAGCAAAGAAAAAGGCAGAAAAAGTGTATCTAAGCTTAAAGCTTTTGTACAGCAAAGAAAATTATCGACAAAACAAAAAGACAAACCTACTGAATAGAAGAAAATATTTCCAAATGATAAGACCAATAAGGAGACAATACCCAACATATATTAACAGCTCATAGACCTAGCAATCCCAATACTGGGCATATATCACAAGGAAACCAGAACTGAAAGAGACGCATGTACAGCAATGTTCACTGCAGCACTATTTACAATAGCTAGGACACGGAGAAGGCAATGGCGACCCACTCCAGTATTCTTGCCTGGAAAATCCCATGGATGGAGGAGCCTGGTGGGCTGCAGTCCATGGGGTCACTAAGAGTCAGACACGACTGAGCGACTTCCCTTTCACTTTTCACTTTCATGCATTGGAGAAGGAAATAGCAACCCACTCCAGTGTTCTTGCCTGGAGAATCCCAGGGACAGGGGAGCCTGGTGGGCAGCCATCTATGGGGTCGCACAGAGTCGGACACGACTGAAGCAACTTAGCAGCAGCAGCAGGACATGGAAGCAACCTAGATGTCCATCAACAGATGAATGTATGAGGAAGTTGTGGTACATATACACGATGGAATATTACTCAGCTAGTAAAAGGAACTCATTTGAGTCAATTCTAATAAGATGGATGAACCTAGAACCTATTATACAGAAGTGAAGTAAGTCAGAAAAAGACAAATACTGTATATTAACGCATATATACAGAACTTAGATGGTACTGACAATACTACATGCAGGCAAGCAAAGGAGACACAGACATAAAGAACATACTTTTGGACTCAGTGGGAGAAGGAGAGGGTTGGAAGACTTGAGAGAACAGCACTGAAACATGTACATTACCATATGTAAAACAGATGACCAGTGTGAGCTCAGAGACCAATGCATGAAGCACCACCCAATTGGTGCTCTGGGACAACATAAAGGGATGGGGTGGGGAAGGAGCTGGGAGGGGGGTTTAGAATGGGGGGACACTTGTATACCCGTGGCTGATTCATGTTGATGTATGGCAAAAACCATTACAATAGTGTAATTCTCCTCCAACTAAAATAAATTAATTTTTTTTAAAAAAATAGCTGATACAACTCAATATCAAACCCCCCCACTGAGAAATTAAATTCCCTGGGGGTCCAGTGGTTGAGACTCCATGTTTCCACTGTATGGAGGGGACCCAGGCTTGACCCCTGGTCAGGGGACTAAGACCCCACATACCACATAGAGTGGCAAAAAAAAAAAAAAACAAAGACTGAAAAATGAGCAAAGGAACTGAATAGGCATTTTCCCAAAGAAGACATGAAGATGGGCAACAGGCATAGGAAAACACACCCAAGATCATTAATCATCAGGGAAATGCAAATCAAAACCACAATAAGATATCACCTCACACCTGTCAGAATGGTTGTCATCAAAAAGAAGACAAGTAACTAATGTTGCTAAGGATGTGGAGAAGAGAGAACCCTGGTACACAGTTGGTGAGAATGTAAAGTGATGCAGCCACTGTGGAAGACACTGTGGAAGTTTCTCAAAATCTAAAAATATAACTACCAGATGACTCAGCAATTCCACTCCTGGGTATATATTCAGAAAAAAAAAAACACTAATTGGAAAATATACATGCACCCCAATGCTCATAGATTGGCATTGGGGTGCATGTATAATGCCCCAGATTATTTACAAGTGCCAAGAAATGGAAGGAACTCAAGTGTCCATCAACAGATGAATGAATGAAGAAAATGTAATACACACATAAAATGGAATAATATCCATAAGAAAGAATAAAATATTGCCATTTGCAGCAACACAGACAGACTTGGAAGGCATTATGCTAAGTGAAATAAATCAGAGAAAGTATATTACTTACATGTGGAGTCTAAAAAAATGCAACTAGTGAATAAAACAAATAAGAAGCAAACTCACAAATATACAGAACAACCTAGTGGTTACCAGTGGGGAGAGGGAAGGAGGGAGGAACAATACAGAGATGAAGGGGGAAAAGGTTATTATGCGATTATACGAAATCATATATGTGAAACTTTTGAAAATTGTAAAGCACTAACAGACTTAAAGACTCTTTCCTTCAATGAAAAATAAATTAGAAATAAAAATAAAATGTGACTATGTGATAATTTCTATTTTGTCTTGTCCATAAATTTACAATACTGAACAAGTTTGAAAATGTACATTTTAAATAAAGTTTAAGTCATTTCACATACTTTTTTAAAATCAGCAAGCTTAAAGATATGTAAATATTAATAACATAGCTTCCAAATAAACTTCCATAATAAAATAATAAAAACTTCTGAACTGAAATGTAAAGAGAAAGATAAAATTAAAATGATAAAACAATGTCCAAGAACCGTAGGACAATTCTAAAAGCTGTAACCTAGGCATAATAGGAATACCAGAAGGCAAATAAGGAGAGAGGAGCAAATGTATACATTTGGAGCAATAATGGCTAAGAAATTTCTGAAATTAATTATAAAGTCATCAAACCACAGAGCCAGGAAGCTCCAAAAATACCAGGCAGGAAAATAATAAAAAGTTTACCCTTAGGCATATCATAGTCAAACTGCAGAAAACGGTGACTAAAAAATCTTGAAAAAAAAAAAGAAAAATAAAAAAAATAAAAAAATAAAAAATCTTGAATATGATTCAGAAAATCCATTTCATATATATTCAAAGGCAAAGAAAATGGGGTACCAGAAAGATTCCTGCATTCCCATGTTTACTGCACATTATTGACAATAGCCAAAATATGGAAACCAGTTAGTGTCATCAAGATGAATAGATAAAGATGTGGTTTATATATAAAGGGAATATTAAGCCATGAAAAAGAAAGCCTGTCATTTGGAACAACATAGATGGACCCCCTTTAAGGGGTTTATGGTGACATAAGACAGATGAGGAAAGATAAACACTGTATGATATAATTTATTTAAAGAATCTAAAAGAGTCAAACTTAAAGAAACAGTAAAACAGTGGTGACCAGGGATTAGAAAGTGGCAGAATTGGGGAAATGTTAAAAAACACAAACTAGCAACTAGGAGATAATTTAAGTTCTGGAGATCTAATGCAGAGCAGAGAGACTACAGTCAAAAATACTGTATTATATACTTCAACACTGTTGAGAGACTAAATCTTAAGCGTTCCGACCACACACACACACACAAATGATGTGTATGTGATATGATGGAGGTGTTAGCTAAAGCTATGGTGGTAATCACACTGCAATACACAAAGTATCAAGCCAACACGTTGCACACCTGAAACTTACACAACGTTGTATATAAATTCCACCAACTGTAAGTCTTGAAAGAAAGTAGAAAACACACACACTCCAATAGAGGTGTAAGGAATAACTGGATTGAAAACTCACTAGAGAAAATCCAAAGCAATTTTCAACAGGCAAAAAAAAAAAAAATTAGAAAACCTGAAGACAGGTCATTTGAAAATACTAGGAACAAAAAAGAAAACAATGAAGAAAAGGGAAGAGAGGCTAAGGAACTTATGGTACATCATTAAGTGGGTCAATATGTACACAATGGGAGCCCAGGAGAAGAGATACAGCACATTAATCATGGACTCCACGAGGAAGAAAGATAAATATAGAGTTATTTGAACAATAATAGCTAGAAATTTGAGGAAACACACGAATATACAAATTTTAAGAATCCCAAGCGAAGAAACAGAATAATGAAAGAGAGACTATTAAAGGCAACAAGAGAAAAGCAACTTCACATGTACAAAGGATCCTCAATAAGATTATCATGGGTTTCTCAGCAGAAACAGTGCAACCAAAGTAACAAGGTAATGATATATTTAAAGTACTGAATTAAAATTGAAAAACTGTCAACCAAACATTATACCCAGCAAAAATGAGGGTAAAATTAAGATACTAATGTCAGATAAAAATTGAGGGAGTTCATTTCCAAGACAGCTGCCTTACAAGAAATTTTAAAGTCCTACAAGTAAAAAAAAAAAAAAAAAGAACACTAGGTGCTAACTTGAACTTACACAGAAATATAAAGTTCTCCAGTAAAGGCAGATAAATAGGCAAATATAAAAACCAGTATGACAGTGGTCCTCTTCTCCTTTGCCTTTCCCTTCTCTTCTCTTCACAGCTGTTTGTAAGGCGTCCTCAGACAACTATTTTGCATTTTTACAAAGGAGAAAAGGAAAGATATACCCATTTGAATGCAGAGTTCCAAAGAATAGCAAGGAGATATAAGAAAGCCTTCTTCCGTGATCAATGCAACGAAACAGAAGAAAATAATAGAATGGGAAAGACTAGGGATCTCTTCAAGAAAATTAAAGACCTAGGGAACATTTCATGCAAAGATGGGCTTGATAAAAGACAAAAATGGCATGGACCTAACAGAAGCAGAAGATATTAAGAAGAGGTGGCAAGAAGACACAGAAGAACTATGCAAAAAAGATCTTTACAACCCACATAATCATGATGCTGTGATCACTCACCTAGAGCCAGACATCCTGGAATGTGAAGTCAAGTGGGCCTTACGAAACATCACTATGAACAAAGCTAGTGGAGGTAGGTGATGGAATTCCAGTTGAGCTATTTCAAATTCTAAATGATGATGCTGTGAAAGTGCTGCACTCAATATGCCAGCAAATTTGGAAAACTCAGCAGTGGCCACAGGATTGTGAAAGGTCAGTTTTCATTCCAATCCCAAAAAAAGGCAATGCCAAAGAATGCTCAAACTACTGCACAACTGCACTCATCTCACACGCTAGTAAAGTAATGCTCAAAATTCTCCAAGCCAGGCTTCAACAGTACGTAAACCATGAACTTCCAGATGTTCAAGCTGGATTTAGAAAAGGCAGAAGAACCAGAGATCAAATTGTCAACACCCACTGGATTATCAAAAAATCAAGAGAGTTCCAGAAAAATATCTACTTCTGCTTTAGTGACTACGCCAAAGTCTTTGTGTGGATCACAACAAACTGTGGAAAATTCTCAAAGAGGTGGGAAAACCAGACCACCTGACCTGCCTCCTGAGAAATCTGTGTGCAGGTCAGAAAGCAACGGTTAGAACTGGACATGGAATACAGACTGGTTCCAAATTGGGAAAGGAGTATGTCAAGGCTGTATATTGTCACCCTGCTTATTTAACTTATATACAGACTATATCATGAGAAATGCTAGACGGGATGAAACATAAGCTGGAGTCAAGATTGCTGGGAGAAATATCAATAACCTCAGATATGCAGATGACACCACACCTATGGGAGAAAAGCGAAGAAGAACTAAAGAGCCTCTTGAAAAAGTGAAAGAGGAGAGTGAAAAAGTTGGCTTAAAGCTCAACATTCAGAAAACTAAGATCATGGCATCTGGTCCCATCACTTCATAGCAAATAGATGGGGAAACACTAGAAACAGTGACAGGCTTTATCTTGGGGGGCTCCAAAATCACTACAGATGGTGACTGCAGCCATGAAATTAAAAGATGCTTGCTCCATGGAAGAAAAGTTATGACCAACCTAGACAGCTTATTAAAAAGCAGAGACATTACTTTGCCAACAAAGCTATGGTTTTTCCAGTAGTCATGTGTGGATGTGAGATCTGGACTATAAAGAAAGCTGAGCACCTAAGAACTGAATCCTTTGAACTGTGATGGTGGAGAAGACTCTTAAGAGTCCCTTGGACACAAGGATATCCAACCAATCCATCCCAAAGGAAATCAGTCCTGAATATTCATTCATTGGAAGAACTGATGCTGAAGCTGAAACTCCAATACTTTGGCCAAGTGATGCAAAGAACTGACTCATTTGACTCTGATGCTGGGAAAGATTGAAGGCAGGAGGAGAAATGGACTGGAATGGGTGAATTTAACTCAGATGACCATTATATCTACTACTGTGGGCAAGAATCCCTTAGAAGAAATGTAGTAGCCACCATAGTCAACAAAAGAGTCCAAAATGCAGTACTTGAAAGCAATCTCAAAAACGACAGAATGATCTCTGTTCATGTTTCCAAGGCAAGTCATTCAATATCACAGTAATCCAAGTCTATGCCACAACCAGTAATGCTGAAGAAGCTGAAGTTGAATGGCTCAATAAAGACCTACAAGACCTTCTAGAACTAACACCCAAAAAAGATGTTCTTTTTCATTATAGGGGACTGGAATGCAAAAGTAGGAAGTCAAAGTCAGTCACTTTGCCTGAAGTAACAGGCAAATTTGGCCTTGTGCTAACAGAGTTTTGCCAAAAGAATGCACTGGTCATAGCAAATACCCTCTTCCAACAACACAAGAGAAGACTCTACACATGGACATCACCAGATGGTCAATACCAAAATCAGATTGATTATATTCTTTGCAGCCAAAGATGGAGAAGCTCTATACAGTCAGCAAAAACAAGACCCAGAGCTGACTGTGGCTCAGATCATGAACTCCTTGTTGACAAATTCAGACCTAAATTGAAGAAAATACGAGAAACCACTAGACCATTCAGGTATGACCTAAACCACATCCCTTAAGATAATACAGTGCAAGTGAGAAATAGATTGAAGGGATTAGATCTGATAGAGTGCCTGAAGAACTATGGACGGAGGTTCGTGACATTGTACAGGAGGCAGGGATCAAGACCATTCTCAAGAAAAAGAAATGCAAAAAGGCAAAATGGTTGTCTGAGGAGGCCTTACAAAAGAGCTTTGAAAAGAAGAGATGTGAAAGGCAAACGAGAAAAGGAAAGATACATGAGGAGTGGAATACAACTGACTCTTGAACAACAGAGCTTTGCATTTTGTGGGTACACTTGTATATGGATTTTTTCCAATAAATACATACTTCAGAATTATAGGTGAATCTGAGGATGTGAACCACAGCTATGGAAGGCCAACTGTAAAGTTATATGCAGGTTTTCAACTGTGTAGGGGTTTGAAGCCCTAACTCCTTGTTGCTCAAGGGTCAATTGTAACTAAAATAAAAAATGAAGGAGGGGATAATATTACCAATTTCACAAAAATAAAAAGGACTATAAGAATACTATGAACAGCTATGTGTCTACAAATTTGATAGCCTAGATAAAATGGATAAATTCCTAGAAACATGCACACTACCACTAATGAATCAAGAAGAAATGCACAGATTTGTAATGAGATTTCATCAGTAATCAAAAAACATCCCAACAACAATGACAACAGTAAAAGCTTGGAAAAGAAGAGTTTCACTGGCGAATTCTACCGAACATTTAAAAGAGAACACCAATCCTCCTCAAATTCTTCCAAAAAATGAGAAGGAAACACTTCCAAATTGCATATAGGTCTCCATTAATCTGATACCAAAGCCAAGGATACCACAAGAAAACTACAGATCAGTATCCCTCATGAATACTGAGGCAAATATCCTCAACAAAATACTAGCAACCAAAATTGAATGGTACACTAAAAGAATTATCACTATTATTCAATGTAATATTCTAGGAATGGAAAGATAGTTCAACATACAAATTCAATCAGGGTAATACACCTCATTAACAGAATGAATTAACACAGGATCCCTTCAACTGATGAAGAAAATGCATTCAAAAAACTTCAACATTCTTTGATATTCAAAACATTCAAAAAATTAGGAATAAAAGAGGACCCCATGCCCGAAGGGCGGCGGCCAAGAGCAGTTACCCCACGTCCGAGGTCAGGGGCAGCGGCCGAGAGTGCCAGACTGCGACGACGCAGGAACGGCCGAGAGGAGCTACCCCACGTCCGAGGTCGGGGGGGCAGCCGAGAGGAGATACCCAGCATCCGAGGTCAGGGGCGGCGACGAGAGGAGTTACCCCGCGTCAGAGGCCAGGGGCGGCGGGCAGGAGGAGCTACCCCATGCCCCCACGCCCGAGGCCAGGGGCAGCGGCCGGGAGGAGCAACCCCATGCCAGAGGCCAGGGGCGGTGTCCGGGAGGACCAACCCCATGCCCTGGCTGTGCGGGCACAAGAGGGCCTAGAGGAGCTATCCCACGTTGAAGGTCAGGAAGGACGGCAGTGAGGAGATACCCCTCGTCCAAGGTAAGGAGCATTGGCTGAGCTTTGCTGGAGCAGCCGTGAAGAGATATACCCCACGCCCAAGGAAAGAGAAACCCAAGTAAGACGGTAGGTGTTGCAAGAGGGCATCAGAGGGCAGAAACAGTGAAACCATACTCACAGAAACTAGTCAATCTAATCACACTAGGACCACAGCCTCGTCTAACTCAATGAAACTAAGCCATGCCCGTGGGGCAACCAAAGACGGGCGGGTCATGTTGGAGAGATCTGACAAAATGTGGTCCACTGGAGAAGGGAATGGCAAACACTTCAGTATTCTTGCCTTGAGAACCCCATGAACAGTATGAAAAGGCAAAATGATAGGATACTGAAAGAGGAACTCCCCAGGTCAGTAGGGGCCCAATATGCTACTGGAGAACAGCGGAGAAATAACTCCAGAAAGAATGAAGGGATGGAGCCAAAGCAAAAACAATACCCAGCTGTGGATGTGACTGGTGATAGAAGCAAGGTCTGATGCTGTAAAGAGCAATACTGCATAGGAACCTGGAATGTCAGGTCCATGAATCAAGGCAAATTGGAAGTGGTCAAACAAGAGATGGCAAGAGTGAACATCGACATTCTAGGAATCAGCGAACTAAAATGGACTGGAATGGGTGAATTTAACTCAGATGACCATTATATCTACTACTGCGGGCAGGAATCCCTCAGAAGAAATGGAGTAGCCATCATGGTCAACAAAAGAGTCTGAAATGCAGTACTTGAATGCAATCTCAAAAACGACAGAATGATCTCTGTTCGTTTCCAAGGCAAACCATTCAATATCACAGTAATCCAAGTCTATGCCCCAACCAGTAACGCTGAAAAAGCTGAAGTTGAACGGTTCTATGAAGACCTACAAGACCTTTTAGAAGTAACACCCAAAACACATGTCCTTTTCATTATAGGGGGCTGGAATGCAAAAGTAGGAAGTCAAGAAACACCTGGAGTAACAGGCAAATTTGGCCTTGGAGTACAGAATGAAGCAGGGCAAAGACTAATAGAGTTTTGCAAAGAAAATGCACTGGTCATAACAAACACCCTCTTCCAACAACACAAGAGAAGACTCTACACATGGACATCACCAGATGGTCAATACCAAAATCAGATTGATTATATTCTTTGCAGCCAAAGATGGAGAAGCTCTATACAGTCAACAAAAACAAGACCAGGAGCTGACTGTGGCTCAGATCATGAACTCCTTATTGCCAAATTCAGACTTAAATTGAAGAAAGTAGGGAAAACCACTAGACCATTCAGGTATGACCTAAATCAAATCCCTTATGATTATACAATGGAAGTGAGAAATAGATTTAAGGGCCTAGATCTGATAGATAGAGTGCCTGATGAGCTATGGAATGAGGTTTGTGACATTGTACAGGAGACAGGGATCAAGACCATCCCCATGGAAAAGAAATGCAAAAAAGCAAAATGGCTGTCTAGGGAGGCCTTACAAATAGCTGTGAAAAGAAGAGAAGTGAAAAGTAAAGGAGAAAAGGAACAATATAAGCATCTGAATGCAGAGTTCCAAAGAATATCAAGAAGAGATAAGAAAGCCTTCCTCAGCGATCAATGCAAAGAAATAGAGGAAAACAACAGAATGGAAAGACTAGAGATCTCTTCAAGAAAATCAGAGATACCAAAGGTACATTTCATGCAAAGATGGGCTCGATAAAGTACAGAAGGGTATGGACCTAAGAGAAGATATTAAGAAGAGATGGCAAGAATACACAGAAGGACTGTACAAAAAAGATCTTCACGACCCAGATAATCACGATGCTGTGATCACTCACCTAGAGCCAGATATCCTGGAATGTGAAGTCAAGTGGGCCTTAGAAAGCATCACTACGAACAAAGCTAGTGGAGCTGACAGAATTCCAGTTGAGCTATTTCAAATCCTGGAGGATGATGCTATGAAAGTGCTGCACTCAATATGCCAGCAAATTTGGAAAACTCAGCAGTGGCCACAGGACTGGAAAAGGTCAGTTTTCATTCCAATCCCAAAGAAAGGCAATGCCAAAGAATGCTCAAACTACCGCACAATTGCACTCATCTCACATGCTAGTAAGGTAATGCTTAAAATTCTCCAAGCCAGGCTTCAGCAATATGTGAACCGTGAACTTCCTGATGTTCAAGCTCATTTTAGAAAAGGCAGAGGAACCAGAGATCAAATAGCCAACATCCGCTGGATCATGGAAAAAGCAAGAGAGTTCCAGAAAAACATCTATTTCTGCTTTATTGACTATGCCAAAGCCTTTGACTGTGTGGATCACAATAAACTGTGGAAAATTCTGAAAGAGATGGGAATACCAGACCACCTGATCTGCCTCTTGAGAAATCTGTATGCAGGTCAGAAAGCAACAGTTAGAACTGGACATGGAACAACAGACTGGTTCCAAATAGGAAACGGAGTACGTCAAGGCTGTATATTGTCACCCTGCTTATTTAACTTCTATGCAGAGTACATCATGAGAAACGCTGGACTGGAAGAAACACAAGCTGGAATCAAGATTGCCGGGAGAAATATCAATAACCTCAGATATGCAGATGACACCACCCTTATGGCAGAAAGTGAAGAGGAACTAAAAAGCCTCTTGATGAAGGTGAAAGTGAGAGTGAAAAAGTTGGCTTAAAGCTCAACATTCAGAAAATGAAGATCATGGCATCCGGTCCCACCACTTCATGGGAAATAGATGGGGAAACAGTGGAAACAGTGGCAGACTTTATTTTTCTGGGCTCCAAAATCACTGCAGATGGTGACTGCAGCCATGAAATTAAAAGACTCTTACTCCTTGGAAGGAAAGTTATGACCAACCTAGGCAGCATATTCAAAAGCAGAGACGTTACTTTGCCAACAAAGGTTCGTCTAGTCAAGGCTATGGTTTTTCCTGTGGTCATGTATGGATGTGAGAGTTGGACTGTGAAGAAGGCTGAGCGCCAAAGAATTGATGCTTTTGAACTGTGATGTTGGAGAAGACTCTTGAGAGTCCCTTGGACTGCAAGAAGATCCAACCAGTCCATTCTGAAAGAGATCAGCCCTGGGATCTCTTTGGAAGGAATGATGCTAAAGCTGAAACTCCAGTACTTTGGCCACCTCATTCGAAGAGTTGACTCATTGGAAAAGACCCTGATACTGGGAGGGATTGGGGGCAAGAGGAGAAGGGGACGACAGAGGATGAGATGGCTGGATGGCATCACTGACTCGATGGACATGAGTCTGAGTGAACTCTGGGAGTTGGTGATGGACAGGGAGGCCTGGCGTGCTGCGATTCATGGGGTCGCAAAGAGTCGGACACGACTGAGCGACTGATCTGATCTGATCTGATATCAAGATATCAAAGCCAAATATGAAAAGCTCACAATGAACTTCATATGTAATGGTACAAGATATGTCTTTTTCTCTAACATCAGAACAAGATAAAGATGTCCACTTCTGCCACTTTTACCCAGCATAATGTCGTACAGCAATTAGGCAAGAAGAATAAATAAAAGGCATCCACATTGGAAAGGAAGAAGGAAAATTCTGTTCATAGACAACATGATCTTATATGAAGAAAAATATTCCACAAAAAACTGCCAGAATAAATAATTCAGCATGTTGCTGGATACACACGGAAGGCAATGGCACCCCACTCCAGTACTCTTGCCTGGAAAATCCCATGGACGGAGGAGCCTGGTAGGCTGCAGTCCATGGGGTCGCTGAGGGTTGGACACGACTGAGCGACTTCACTTTCACTTTTCACTTTCAGGCATTGGAGAAGGAAATGGCAACCCACTCCAGTGTTCTTGCCTAGAGGATCCCAGGGACAGGGGAGCCTCTTGGGCTGCTGTCTATGGGGTCGCACAGAGTCGGACACAACTGAAGTGACTTAGCAGCAACAGCAGCTGGATACACAATCAAAATACAAAAATCAGTTGTTACTATACACTTAACAATCCAAGATAGAAACTATGAAAACAATTACATTTACAATTGTTTTAGTTAGTTGCTAAGTCTTGCCCAACTCTTTTGCAACCCCATGGACTGCAGCCTGCTAGGTTCTCTGTCCATGGGATTTCCCAGGCAAGAATACTGGAGTGGTTTGCCATTTCCTTGCCCAGGGGAACCTCCACACCCAGGGGTCGAACCGACATCTTATTACAGGCAGAATTTTTACCACTGAGCCACCAAGGAAGCCATTTACAACAGTATCAAAAATACATAGGAAAAAACAATGGGGAGAGAGAAGAGAAGAATGATTTATATCCCACAACCTATAAGACACTGTTGAAATAAAGAAAACACATATATAAATGGAAAAACATTCCATTTTCACAATATTGTTAAGATATCAATATTACCCAAAGCAACCTACAGATCCAATGTAATCCACATTAAATCCCAATTCTTTTCAGAAACAGAGAGATTCATTTTTAAATTCATATGACATCTCAAAGGACCCACAGTCAAAACAACCTTCAAAGGAACGTTGGCAATCTCACATTTCCTAATTTTGAAAGTGATGCAAATGATGTAACTGACAAGGGGTTATTGTCCAAAATATGCAAACAGTTCACATCAAAAAACAAACAATCTAATCAAAAAATGAGTGGAAGACCTGAATAAATATTTTTCCAAAGACAACATACAGAAGGCTAAATAGGCATGTGAAAAGATTCTCAGTATTGATAATTATACAGAAATGGAAATCAAAACCACAATGAGGTATCACTTCACACCTGTCGGAATACCTATCATCACAAAGTCTACAATAACTGATGTTAGAGAGCATACAGAGAAATGGCAACCCTTGTTGGTGGGAATGTAAATTGGTACAGCCACAGTGGAAAGCAGTAAGGAGGGCCCTTTAGAAAGTAAAAATAAAACTAGAATATGGTCCAGCAATTCCACCGCTGGGTACACATCCAGAAAAAAAGAAAACTAATTGAAAAAGACAGAGGCAGCCCAGTGTTTAGAGCAGCACTACTTACAACAGCCAAGACATGGAAACAACTCAACTGTCCAGCAATAGATGACTGAGTTAAAAAGATGTCTCACATACATACACGCACACACAAAATAAAATAGTACTGAGTCATAAAAATGAAATATAGCCATATACAGCAATGAAGATGAACCTAGAGAATATCATGTTTAGTGAAAAAAGTCAGAGAAGGCAAATATTATATGATGTCAACTATACATGGAATGTAAATAAGTGTATATGCAAAACAGAAAGACTCACAGAAATAGAAAATAAACTTGTCGTTACAAAAGGAGAGAGGGAAAGAAGGAAGAACAAACTAGGGATATGTGATGAAGATATACAAACTGCTGCCAGACTGGATGAAGCACAAGATGGAATCAAGATTCCATTCCATTCCATTTCTGGGAGAAATGTCAATAACGTCAGATATGCAGATAACACACCTTTATGACAGAAAGCAAAGAGGAACTAAAGAGCCTCTTGATGAAGGTGAAAGAAGAGAGTGAAAAAGCTGGCTTAAAACTCAACATTCAAAAAATGAAGATCATGGCATCAGCCCCATCACTTCATGGCAAATATATGGAGAAACAATGGAAACAGTGACAGACTTTCTTAGGCTCCAAAATCACTGCAGATGGTGACTGCAGCCATGAAATTAAAAGAGGCTTGCTCTGTGGAAGAAAAGCTATGACCACCATAGACAGCATATTAAAAAGCAAAGACATTACTTTGCCAACAGAGGTCTGTCTAGTCAAAGCTATAGTTTTTCCAGTAGTCATGTATGGATGTGAGAGTTGCACTATAAAGAAAGCTGAGTGCTGAAGAACTGATGCTTTTGAACTGTGGTGTTGGAGGAGACTCTTGAGAGTCCCTTGGACTGCAAGGAGATCCAACCAGTCCATCCTAAAGGAAATCAGTCCTGAATATTCATTGGAAGGACTGATGCTGAAGCTCCAATACTTTGGCCACCTGATGCAAAGAACTGACTGATGCTGGAAAAGATTGAAGGCAGAAGGAGAAGGCGACAACAGAGGATGAGATGGTTGGATGGCATCACCAACTCAACAGGCATGAGTTTGGGTAAACTCCAGAAGCTGATGATGGACAGGGAGGCCTGGCGTGCTGCAGTCCATGGGGTTGCAAAGAGTGTGACACAACTGAGCAGCTGAACTGAACCTAAGACTATACATAAAGAGAAACATTTTAACAGATTAACATTTTAAAAACAGAATATGCAATTTGTTTTTTGTTTTTTAAAGAAGTCTGAGCTTCTAATGTTACACAAAGATGTCAGGTATAACGAATTTTTTTAATTTGCCCAAGTATTGTCATTTTGAAGCAAACAAACAAAATGAGTGAGAAGAAAGAAAACTATAATATAAAAAGGTACACTCTATGTTACAAATGATAATTCTATTACACAAGGCATCCTTACTACTACTTCTGCCCCTGAATTTCTAATATTTTTGCCCTAAAAGTGCCCTTAAAATGCACCTATTTGGACATCACAATCCCCTGTGTCATTTGGTTAAAAAACATTGGTGGGGAGTGTCTTACTTTCAATAAATGAATTATAGTATCCGGGAAGTAGTTCCAAAAAAAAAATCTGTATTTCTAACAATCACATATGACTGATTCTGATGCAGCCTAGCTCTTGAATGAAATATTAAACATGAGATGGTTTAGCAAAGTTGGGAGGCGAATCACAGATGTGTCTACGAAGTACTACCAACTCCCTAAATGGATGATACACAGGAAGGGTGGAAAGGTGGAAATAACACTGTTTAAAATATATACTTTATCAACATCAGAATCTGCCAACAGTTTGAGAAAAAACTCAATTTCTCTTTCTCCTTCCACAAAATAGATGCTTCCAGGACTCAGTCTACCTAGGGCACAGCACAGTGGCCCTGTTCTACTGTGTTATAATTAGCTTTGTAAACTTCATATATAACAATGTTTCTAAGGAAAAGAGAATTCTAATTTTCAAAGGAACATCTCTGAAACAAATTTTCCATTAGTAGATATGAAACCATCAATTTAACTTCTGTATACTAATTATACTATTCATATGCCAATAGTGATATTAACTGGATTACTATATGGAAGCCTAGCAAAAGCACACATTTACTAACAGGTCCTTCTGACACTAGACCATAAAATATTAAGTCCATGATCTTAACATTTTTCCTATGTAGCACCTAAGAATGTTTTGGTCCTCTAAGTTTATCAAGAATTATTATTGCTTTTTAAATCCTCCAAGAAGATTTTAAATTCTACCTATTACTCAAAAACCACAAAATATAAAATTATAAAGCTTCTGGAATAAAACACAGGAGAAAATCTTTGTGACTTTGGGTTAGGGAAAGATTTCACAGATATAACACCAAAAGCATGACTCAGAATTCTGATAAACTAGACTTGACTAAAATTTTAAACTTTTGTTTTGCAAAAAACAGCCTCGGAAACAACTCCAAGAAAGTATTTTTCAAATCACCTATCTTACAAAGGACTTGCATCCATAATACTTAAAGAATTTTCAAGGGTTTGGAAATTCCTTAAAATGTCTAAACAGAGTTACCATATCACTCAGAAATTCCACCTCTATACACAAGAGAACTTATGTCCATGAAAAACCTGTACATGAATGTTCACAGCAGCATTAGTCATAAAAGGAAAGGTAATAATAATTTAAATGTCCATCAACTGATGAAAAGATAAAATGAGTTACACCCATACAATGGAATGTTATTAACAGCCACAAAAAGGAATGAAATACTGATATATGCTACAATATAAATGAACCTTGAAAATATAGTACTAAGTGAAAGAAGTCAGAAACAAGAGGCCATGTATATTATGATTCCATTTACATGAAACATCCAGAATTGGCAATCAATAGAAGACAAAAAGTGTATTAGTGATTGTCAGAGGAATCACTGGCGATGATTAGTGGGGATAAATTTGTAGTGATTGTTAACAGGTATGAGATTTATTTTTGGAGTGTTGAAAATGTTCTGGAATTAGATGTAGCGACAGTTGCACAATTTTGATGCATGCCACACACGAATGCCTCTCAAATTCATTTCATTTAGTAAGTGAAAGGAATGAACTAAGAAATCAGGTCCACAAAGAAACATACCATATAATTCCATTTATATGGCACTCTAGAAAAGGGAAAACTGTAGGGATGGAAAACGACCAGTGGTTGCCAGGAGGAAGGGTAGGAGTTGGGTGGGAGACTACAAAGGGGCGGCAGAGGAAGTTTTGAGATGTGGAAACAGTGGCTGACTTTATTTTGGGGGGCTCCCAAATCACTGCAGATGGTGACTGCAGCCATGAAATTAAAAGACGCTTACTCCTTGGAAGGAAAGTTATGACCAACCTAGGCAGCATATTAAAAAGCAGAGACATTACTTTGCCAACAAAGGTCCGTCTACTCAAGGCTATGGTTTTTCCAGTAGTCATGTATGGATGTGAGAGTTGGACAGTGAAGAAAGCTGAGCGCCAAAGAATTGATGCTTTTGAACTGTGGTGTTGGAGAAGACTCTTGAGAGTCCCTTAGACTGCAAGGAGATCCAACCAGTCCATCCTGAAGGAGACCAGTCCTGGGTGTTCATTGGAAAGACTGTTGAAGCTGAAACTCCAATACTTTGGCCACCTGATGCGAAGAGCTGACTCATTGGAAAAGACCCTGATGCTGGGAAAGATTGAGAGCAGGAGAAGGGGACAAGAGAGGATGAGATGGTTGGATGGCATCACCAACTCAATGGACATGAGTTTGGGTAAACCCCGGGAGTTGGTGATGGACAGGGAGGCCTGGTGAGCTGCGGTCCACGGGGTTACAAAGAGTCAGACACGACTGAGTGACTGAACTGATGTTTTTTTCTGTATCAAGATCGTGATCCTGGATACGTGCTTCCTTGTATTGTCAAATTGATAGAATTGTGCATCACAAGAGTGAATTTAGTGTATGAGTATTTCAAATGAACAAATCCACTGATAAATCAAACTCTACACCAACCTCCACTTTGAAGTAGAAGCAATTTTCCACTACAGGTTAAAAGCAAAGCACACCACAAAATGTTCTTAAGGCTTCCTACTGAGGTGGGTGGAGACAAGTTTTATCATTATTATTTTACAAATGAAAAACAGCACAGATTAAACTATCTGTAAATTTCTGGTACTAGTCAGAGATGCTGAGCTAGCATTTATGTTCTTCATTCCTGCAGTCCCACTCTCTACCAAGGTAGATATCAACAGCAGTTAACAAGAGGTTTTCTTTATCAAACTAAATTACCTATTTACACTATTAAATAAAGGAGAAATATCACGATAAATAAGTATTTTAGAAGAAAGCTGTCAAGTGTGTGCATATTCAAAAAGACTAAAATTTAAATATATATATATATATTACTCACACAAGGAGATTAACCCTAGCTTTGGCCTGGGAAAGACATTTCATAAGAAAAAGAATCTAATTTCTAATGGGTTTTAAAATAGATAAGGGTGTAATACAAAAACAGGTGGAAGCACAGCACTAAAAATGAAACTCCAAATAAGGAAACACACCAGAATAAATGGATACAAAGTAAAGCATCAGTCCTTCACCATCCAACTTCACATCTCACTTAGCGTAAGGACAGAGCACCTAGCTTCTTTAAAAATTCAGTAACTCTGCGACCCACAAAGCCCCAAACCCTTAACAAGCTTGACATATTGCTGGTCAGGTTGTAAATTGACAACCAATCTTTCGAACGATCCTGCACAGGAGTTTTCGCTGTTATCAACCGAACCCAGGCGAGCCTCCCGGACTCGAGGCGGTGAGGCCGGAAGGGGGAGCCGAGCAGCCAGCAGGGTTTGGCCGTACCCGGAGGCTGGGCGCGGGAGGAGGACGGCATCTCCGGTCACAGCTCTTTGCTTTCACGTGCGGAGCGGCGTGCGGCCCTCCGTGGGCTGCCCGGGCCTCCATCACAACCCAAGGGGCGAAAATGACAGGGACCAGACCAAGCCCAGGTGTGTCTAGAGGCCGCCCCTCGCCCAACACAGCTGAAACCGGACCTCGAGGGGCTGAAAAGGGCGGTTCGGTGGAATTTGAACTCCAGACCCTTGGAGTCCACTGTGGGTCCCTTCGGCGGAAAGCGGGGGGCGGCCTTTTCATCCAGCATCAGAGACCCTAATCCCCTCCGGCCAAAACGCTAACTCGCCGGTGGAGGCCCAGCAACTGCCTCCCGGCTCTACGTAACATGACCCCAAACGAGTCGGCGGCAGGTGGCAGAGTGGGGCCAGAGGCCCCAGTAAGGCAGGGCCGGCTGTCAACGGAAGCACGGGAGGCGAGATGGAGAGACTGCGGCGGTCTCGTTACCTGCCCAGATGCCCAGACTGAGCTGGGACGTGTCCAGGTTCACCACATAGTCCCCCAAGAACCGGTTCAACACGTCCACGACCACCGACTCGAACACCATCTTCCTCAGCCGCGGTGGACGCGGCGCTCCTTCTTCCTGAGCCTGCCCTCCCGAGCCCCTCTCACGAGACCGCTCGGTTCACCGGCTCCTGGGCGGCTCCGACCGTGGTGCCACCAGCGCCGAACGCGTAGCCCCACCACGAGCCCTATGAGGGGCGGAGGCGGTAGCTCGCGCTACGCATGTGCGGCTCGCGATCCAGGGTTGGGTGGAGCGCGAGGCCCGAGAGAGAGCTAAGGCGGCTGCGCGGCCGCCTCTCCAGCTCTTGCCCTAGTCGGGCGGAGTGCGGATCCTTTTTCTCCTCGGCCCCGCCTCCTCCCCCATCGCCAGGCAACCGGACTGGTACCTGGAGTTGCCAGACATTTCTGACCCCGCCCCCACCGGCAGTCTGGCCTCCCCACTGGCGGCGAGGGCGGGGAGGGGGCGGGGCGTCAGGGGGCGCGGCGGTTACTCCCGGCCGGGAACGCCCCGCCCCTAACTGAGGAGACACGCCCCCACGTGGGCCGGGAGGTCCTAAATCCGAGTAAAGCGGCGGCTGATTAAAAGTGCCTTCCACATTAGTTAGGCTGGAGACTCTCAGGTGGAGTCCCGGGGAGCTTCGCACTTATTATTACAAGTTGGGAGGTACAGGCGGAACCCGGGCGGTGCTGGGCTTCCTAGGTCAGTCCAGCCTGAATGTCTGGATGCGGGTAACTGCCCTGTTCAGTCTTACGAGCGCTTGGAGAGGTTACGCAGTTGGTGACAACTTCCGTAGCTGCAAATCGAGAGAGGAAAGTAAAGTAAATTCTGGGTTGTAATTCCATGCTCCCTTCCCTGCATCTGAGATCGCACTCTTTCTTGGTCTGGTTATTTAGACAGAGCCGACTTTCATCCCTTAGTCAACCAGTTTTGACTGACAGTGCGGAGCGCCCTCCTACGAACATCTGAAGACCTAAGACTCACAACCCCTGAGCCTTCACAGAATGACCTTAAATAAATACATAAAAAATAGAGCTCTTTCAGAACCACTCCCACAGCCGTATTTGGTTTTATACAGAAAGAGGGCCAAAGGCCTGAGGTTGTGAAGGCCAAAGACGCTGGATGTGAAGTTTGGAGAACTATAATTAACAACCCTCTAAGGATTTAAGATGTAGGAGTGTAGTTTAAATTTCTTTCTGCATAGCAAATGATGACTTTCCTGTTAATTCTTGCATCATTTTGTGCATAGTCACCCCAATTTTTTAAGGTTTGAAGGTTTACCTTTCCAAGTAAAATGTCTGGAAAATACAGTGTAAAATCTTACTTTACATTAGTTGACGTATTGCTTTCCTATAATTTCATATTTAAAGGGACCTTAATTAAGTCACAATTCAAGCTTTTGGGCTTTAAGATAATAAAGCTGCAATGTTAGGGATTTGTCCAAGGTGACAGGACTCATTTTCTGCAGAAACAGATGGAACTTGTTACTTCTGGATGACTCCACTCCATCGTCTCACCTGCTCCTCTTGCATTTGGCTAATGACATTGGAAATCTACCTCAGAATACCTGAACAGAGAAATTAATGGAAGCTAAAATGCCTCCTGCTGCTGTTGCTAAGTCACTTCAGTCGTATTCGACTCTGTGCGACCCTGTAGACGGCAGCCCAACCAGGCTCCCCTGTTCCTGGGATTCTCCAAGCAAGAACACTGGAGTGGATTGCCACTGCCTTCTCCAAAATGCCTAGCAAAGGGGAAAACTTTCTGTCATCAGGGATTTTGCTACTGTACTATGATAAACCACATATACAGTAGCTACAAAATTCCACTGTTATATCTAGCACAAGTTTAAAGTACAAGAAATTCCAGAACTCAGTCAAAAAATATGCTTTAGTAGCTTGCAAACACCTCACACTAGTTTTATACAGTCCATGAAAATCCTGTAGAATTGGGTGAGGGGAGTCCTTTTATTTGCTAAAGAGGCCAATGAAAAAAATTCTGAGAAACTGTTGGAAATAAAAAACAAGATGCATGTTGTAAGAATTCTTGTCTACTGTTAGGTGCTACGTCATGAACATGTTTCCTAAGTATTAAAAGGTACAATTTTCATGTTGCTTAATCCATCTTAGAAATTTTGTAAGCAAAAATAATGTCATCATATAAAAGATAGGTGTTTATTTATTAAACCATTAAATCAAATCTCTGTTAAACCTTGAAAAATAAGCCCAGGGATTACCAAAAAGATGCTGAAGTTTCAAATTTGAAAATGTACCAGTGTAAGGTGTTTTTCCCTCCATATCCTAATTCATTGTTTGATCAAATAAAAAAGAAAAGGTTTTTTAGTGACTCCAAACTGCAATATCATCCAACTGTGCAATAGATTAATAACTTTGTAAGTTAGATTTGCTATGATCTTGACAGGGAGGCCTGGCGTGCTGTGATTCGTGGGGTTGCAAAGAGTCGGACACGACTGAGCAACTGAACTGAACTGAGCTGTGTTTAGTTTACACACTACAGCTTTCTATCTCTGAAGTTTGGGTATGCCGGTGGTAATGCTGGATAGTTTTTCCTCCTAGTTGTAATTCCTCTGTCCACAAGTGCATGTCATTGCTGTGCTACTTGTGTTTATCATCCCCCTCTTGAGGTCAGTATTGAGAAACTAAGCTAGATGTTCAGATAACAAAGCCAATGAAGCACACCACCTTCCTGAAAACTGTCTTGGAGGAGCAAGTCTAGAAGATGGCAATTTTATAGGACTTTTACTGACCTGGCCTCACAAAGCTCTACACTCCTATCTCAGTTAACAGTTTAAAAATTATAAACAATCAGAAGTTATTTGGATGTGTGTGTTCCAATCCGAAAAAAAAAAAAGAGAGAGAAATTTTTTAGAAGAGAGACCTATGGAAAAGGTTGAGAAACTTGTAAAAACCTTATTCAGGCAGTGCATGTGAAAATTTAAATCAGTGTTTCTAAAGGGCAGCTTAAAACATGTACAAACTGACATATACATGTCTATATACATACATGTGCATATGATTTAATTCAGCAATCCCACTTCTAGACATTTACTCTAAGAAAATAATTATAAAAATTCAAAAAGCTATCCCACAAACACATTCATTAAATCATTATTTATAATAGCAAAAAATTAGGAACAATCTAAATGTCCATTAATAGGGAACATGGTTAAGTAAACACACACATGTTACTATGCTGCTGCTGCTAAGTCACTTCAGTCGTGTCCGACTCTGTGTGACCCCATAGATGGCAGGCTCCCCTGTCCCTGGGATTCTCCAGGCAAGAACACTGGAGTGGGTTGCCATTTCCTTCTCCAATGCATGAAAGTGAAAAGTGAAAGTGAAGTCACTCAGTCGTGTCCCCAGTGACCCCATGGACTGCAGCCTACAAGGCTCCTCCATCCATGGGATTTTCCAGGCAAGAGTACTGGAGTGAGGTGCCATTGCCTTCTCCGACATGTTACTATACAAGCTTTAAAAATGATGAAGATCTATACTAATATGGAAAGAAGTCAATACTTGTGAGAAAGTTGATACACTTGTGAGAAACAAGGTACAGAATAGTATATGAAATATATAAATTATGGATGTGTTTTAAATGCTCAGAGAATACATATAATATACATATAAAGAATATATATATATTATATATATGTATAAAGAAATCTAGATGTATGCTCACCAAATGCTAACAGTGGTTATCTAGATAATGAGACTTTGGGTAATATGTATTTTCTCTGTTCTTTCGAGCTTAAAAAAACACGTTTCACAGTGAGTATGTATCTTTTCCCCAAAACAAGAAATCTGTCTAAATAAAGTAAAAAGATAACTACAAATCAAGTATAATAACATTTCTTTTACTCATACTAATTGAAATTCTTTTAGTCTAAAGCAAATCATCTTTGGAGATTTTGAACCAAAGAAACTGAGTTTTATTACATTTGGCTATATGCTGTACACTTGGAACATTTTTAAAAAGATGCAAAATTAATTTATTCTAAACTGGTGAAGAGGGATGTATCAGAAATGTTATTTTAGTGTATATTCTTTTGTAATGCTTCAGGAAACTGCATGTGCACATGGATAAACTAGTCTTCCTAAAATCAGAGCCATCTGAAATTTGTTAGCAAGGTCCCAACCCTGGTGGAGAATTGATATAGAAAAATATGTGAATTCTCAAATTTTAGCCAAAAGACATGAACAGACATTTCCTGAAAAGGATATACAGGTGGCAAATAATCACATAAAAATATTCTCAACATCATTAACCACTGGGGAAATGGCTAAAACCGCAAATGAGCAATCACTACATACCATCAGAATGGCTGTAAAAAGAAAAAGTGATAACTCAAAACGCTAGTGGAACCTTAAAAGCTTCTGCACATCAAAGGAAACTATTAGCAAGGTGAAAAGACAGCCTTCAGAATGGGAGAAAATAATAGCAAATGAAGCAACTGACAAACAACTAATCTCAAAAATATACAAGCAACTTCTACAGCTCAACTCCAGAAAAATAAATGACCCAATCAAAAAATGGGCCAAAGAACTAAATAGACATTTCTCCAAAGAAGACATACAGATGGCTAACAAACACATGAAAAGATGCTCAACATCACTCATTATCAGAGAAATGCAAATCAAAACCACTATGAGGTACCATCTCACACCAGTCAGAATGGCTGCGATCCAAAAGTCTACAAATAATAAATGCTGGAGAGGGTGTGGAGAAAAGAGAACCCTCTTACACTGTTAGTGGGAATGCAAACTAGTACAGCCACTATGGAGAACAGTGTGGAGATTCCTTAAAAAACTGGAAATAGAACTGCCTTATGATCCAGCAATCCCACTGCTGGGCATACACACTGAGGAAACCAGAAGGGAAAGAGACACGTGTACCCCAATGTTCATCGCAGCACTGTTTATAATAGCCAGGACATGGAAGCAACCTAGATGTCCATCAGCAGATGAATGGATAAGAAAGCTGTGGTACATATACACAATGGAGTATTACTCAGCCATTAAAAAGAATACATTTGAATCAGTTCTAATGAGGTGGATGAAACTGGAGCCTATTATACAGAGTGAAGTAAGCCAGAAGGAAAAACATAAATACAGTATACTAACATATATATGGAATTTAGAAAGATGGTAACAATAACCCGGTGTACAAGACAGCAAAAGAGACACTGATGTATAGAACAGTCTTATGGACTCTGTGGGAGAGGGAGAGGGTGGGAAGATTTGGGAGAATGACATTGAAACATGTAAAATATCATGTAAGAAACGAGTTGCCAGTCCAGGTTCGATGCATGATACTGGATGCTTGGGGCTAGTGCACTGGGACGACCCAGAGGGATGGTATGGGGAGGGAGGAGGGAGGAGGGTTCAGGATGGAGAACACATGTATACCTGTGGCGGATTCATTTGATATTTGGCAAAACTAATACAATTATGTAAAGTTTAAAAATAAAATAAAATTAAAAAAAAAAAAAAAACCGCTAGTGAAGGACTTCCCTGGTGGTACAGTGATAAGAATCAGCCTTCCGATGCAGGAGACATGGGTTTGATCCCTGGTCCGGGAAGACTTCACATGTCACAAGGCATCTAAGCTGGGATGCCACGACTACTGAACCTGCATGCCTAGAGCCCGTGGTCCACAACAGAAGAACCCCCACATGGCAGCAAAGAGTAGTACCCCTTCTTTGCAACTAGAGAAAGCCTGCACACAACAACAAAGACCCAGCACAGCCAAAAAAATACTTATTTTTAAAAACGCCAGTAAGGTTGTGGAGAAATTGAATCATTTATGCATCAGTGAGTGGCTTCCCTGGTCCATGGGATCACAAAGAGTTGGACACGACTGAGCAACTTTCACACACACACACACACACACACATCAGTGGAGTGCTTCCCAGGTGGCACTAGTGGTAAAGAATCCGTCTGCCAATGCTGAAGATGCAAGAGAAGTGGATGCTATCCCTGGGTTGGGAGGAACTCTTGAAGAAGGAAATGGCAACCCACTCCAGTATTCACCCCTGGATAATCCCGGAGACAAAGGAGACTGGAGGGCTACAATCCACAGGGTCGCAAGAGATTCGGACACAACTGAGTGACTAAGCATGCAAGTACGCATGCATCAGTGGTGAGAAGGTGAGATGGTATAACCATTCTGAAAAACAGTTGAGCAGTTTCTAAAAAATAAAATAAAATAAATACACACATCTGAACCAGCATTTATAGTCCTGAACATTTATCCCAGAGAAAGGAAAATATGTGTTCACAGGAAAACTCATAGGTGAATGTTTGTAGCAGCTTTATTCATAATAGGCAAAAACTGGAAATCACCCAAATGTTTTCCAACAGATGAATGGTTAAATAAACTGTTATATACCCATACCATGGAATACTACACAGCAATGAACATAACAAACTCTTGATATATGCAACAATTTGGATGGATTTCTGCGGAGTTAAGCTGAATGAAAAATATATGTATTATAAAAATAGAGAACAGATTAGAAGTTGCCAAAGGTTAGATATGGAATGGAGAGACAGGCGTGGCTATAAATGAATAGCAGCAAGGGACCTTGTATTTTTGGAATAATTCTGCATTTTGATTGTGGTAGTGATTACATATAAATGCATAAAGTCATATATACACACAAAAAAATGAGTGCATATAAAACTGATGAAATCTGAATAAGCATTGGTACCATAAGTGGTACCAATATATTTATTTCCTGGTTTTGATATTTCACTATAGCTATGCAAGATGTTGAAATTAAAAGACACTTACTCCTTGGAAGAAAAGTTATGACCAACCTAGGTAGCATATTCAAAAGCAGAGACATTACTTTGCCAACAAAGGTCCGTCTAGTCAAGGCTATGGTTTTTCCTGTGGTCATGTATGGATGTGAGAGTTGGACTGTGCAGAAAGCTGAGAGCCAAAGAATTGATGCTTTTGAAGTGTGGTGTTGGACAAGACTCTTGAGAGTCCCTTGGACTGTAAGGAGATCCAACCAGTCCATTCTGAAGGAGATCAGCCCTGGGATTTCTTTGGAAGGAATGATGCTAAAGCTGAAACTCCAGTACTTTGGCCACCTCATGCAAAGAGTTGACTCATTGGAAAAGACTCTGATGCTGGGAGGGACTGGGGGCAAGAGGAGAAGGGGACGACAGAGCATGAGATGGCTGGATGGCATCACCGACTCGATGGACATAAGTCTGAGTGAACTCCAGGAGTTGGTGACGGACAGGGAGGCCTGGAGTGCTGCGATTCATGGGATCGCAAAGAGTCAGACACGACTGAGTGACTGAACTGAACTGAACTGATGCAAGATGTTACCATTGAGGGGCATGATGAAAGGTAAGTGGGACCTCCCTATAAATTTCTTTTGCAACTTTCTATGAATGTATAATTAACTTGAAACAATATTTTTAAAGTTTTTGTTAATTTGGGGTCCACTAAGGGTACATTTAAAGATCAAATGAGCCTGAATTAAGAGCTTCCATACAGAGCTTTAATATTGTTATGCAAGATACTTGGTAAAATATTTATCAACTGAAAAAAAATGCACAACCCAAATAAAAGTTGAGAATTTGGTGAATATTCTGACACAGCATCTCAGGTAATGCTGAGAAACTGTTCTGAAGAGGCAAGGTAGGGAGCCAGGGTATATAGGAATTTTTGCAACAGAAGTCCAGGTATTCAGAATGTCAAAATGTTACTGTTAATAAAAGAAAGTCAGATATCTCAAATTAAGGAATTTAGTATTTTTCTATGTATGGGAAGATGCTGGGCTCACTTAAATCATTCTTTCGATATCCACCTTAGCTGTCTGGGGTCAGTATCCTATGTTTCCTCATTCTGAGCTTCCTCAGGGTACACCATCAGGGGGTGGCTGTAGTGGCTGACTGCTAGATGGTCTTGGCCAAGAGCAGCCCGTTTGTCTCCATTCTGAGTTCCTTCAGGGTTCACCATCTAAGTGGTTGTAATGTGATGGCTTGATGGCTGTAACATCCTTTGTTTACTGAAATGGCAAACAATATTTTAGTTCACATATTTAAAAAGGAAAAGTATCTGAATGTGATGCCTTATCAGGAAGCATTAAAATATCAATTACTCTGCATTCCCAGTAAAATACTAGAGAGAGATACAATAACGGATTTTTCAAGCATCTTCCTCTGGCTCTAAATATCTAAAATGACTGACACCTTCCCAGATTAAAAGAAGTCCCAAATGCTGATGTCCATCAGTGCTTGCTGACCCCAGATTTTCACATGGCTGATTGTTTATCATTCAGGTCTCTGCTCAAATGTTGTTTTTCAGTTGCTAAGTTGTGTCCGACTCTTTGGGACCCCATGGACTGCAGCACTCCAGGACTTCCTGCTGCTGCTAAGTCACTTTAGCCGTGTCCGACTCTGTGTAACCCCATAGACGGCAGCCCACCAGGCTCCGCCATCCCTGGGACTCTCCAGGCAAGAACACTGGAGTGGGTTGCCATTTCCTTCTCCAATGCATGAAAGTAAAAAGTGAAAGTGAAAGTGAAGTCGTGTCCGACTCTTAGTGACCCCATGGACTGCAGTCTACCAGGCTCCTCCGCCCATGGGATTTTCCAGGCAAGAGTACTGGAGTGGGTCGCCATTGCCTTCTCCACCAGTTCCTATTCCTCACCATATTCCAGAGTTTGCCGAAGTTCATGTCCATTGGACTGGTGATGACATCCAACCATCTCATCCTCTGCTCAAATATCTAAGGCCCAATCAGGGGACTTCCCTGCCCTTTCATTCTCAGTAGCCATCTGTCATACTCTGCCATAGCCACCTTTTTATCTTCATGTCATTTATCACTCCCTGAAATTATCTTCTTTAGAGGTTTTAAAAATTTCTGTCTCCCCCATCACCGCTACTTCTAGACAGGGTGCTAATGTGTCTAGTCTACTGTTTTTTTCCTCAGTACATGGGTGTTTGGCACACAGTAGCTTTTCAATACATTTTTGTTGAAAGAATGAACAAATGTTGGATAAGAAGTCACCCCCAGCTCTCACTAGACTGAACATGTCACCAGAGGAGTAGGTTAATAAGCCGAGGCCAACTTAAGGAGAAGGTATTCGTAGGATACAAAAAACAGAGACCGTTTGTGGAGTGAAGTTGCAGCCCAGGAGAAGAGGCATCGGAACCTTGGCTGGGTGCCTGCTGCAGTGCTATAAGAGGCATGTGTATACGTGCTTAGTAGGGTCTCTTTGTGACCTTGTGGACTGTAGCCCACCAGGCTCCTCTGTCCATGGAATTTTCCAGGTAAGAATATTGGAGTGAGCTGCTATTTCCATCTCCAGGGGATCTTCCTGACCTAGGGATGGAACTCGAGTCTCTTGTGTCTCCTGCGTTGGCAGGCAGATTCTTTACCACTGCGCCACCTGGGAAGCCCATGACAGGCAGGTACAGAGAGTTACAGAGAGACAAAAAGGATGTATGTGGAAGACCAGACTCTAGACCCAGAATTAGGTTCCTGATGGTTGAGCCAAGGTGAGTCCAGAAAGGACAATCTAATCCCAAACGAGCATCCAGAAGGATCCTTCAAAAGAAAGTGAGCTTATGTCACGTTTGTGCTCCAAAGCTGCTAACATGCTGCCCATATTACCATGGTAATGGCCACAGCTCTTCTGATGGCAGATAAGGCCTTCCCTTCCACCCTGCCCTTATCTAGAAGCTCTTTCATCAGACACTTGCGTGACTCACTCCCTCCATCTTTGTTTGATCTGTGTCATTTTCTCAGCCCTTCCTTGAACAGCCCAGTTAACCTTGATTCCTACTCCTCCTACTCCTCAGCTCTCCTATCGCCTTACCTGCTTTACCTTCCCTCAGAGCACTTACCACTTGACATGCTGTTTTTTACTTATTTTATTTTCTGTCCACCTATCTGTCTGCATTATCATGTAGTAATACAATATATTGTAAGCTACTCAAGGAAGAAATATTATTACTATTGTTTTGCTCATTGTTCTATCCTCTGTGCCTAGAGCAAGGTAGACATTCACATATTTGTGGAAGGAAGGAAAGGCATACCTGCCCAGTATTGAATCATTGCCAATCGGCTCCAAACTTATCCTTGGATTTGTAGCTCTAGGATGCTGAAGCACTCTGCAAATGACATTAGCAGCTGACTCCTATTTAGGTTTTGTTCAGAATAGGCACTAGAAGGGCCAGAGGAGGAAGAAGAGACTTGCTCCTTTACGTTTGTTCCCCATAAGGCTTCCTGTCTGCTTCCTTTGGTTTTGATTGATTCACCAGCAATCCTCCTTCCCCCGACAGCAGCCCCTGCCTGAATCTGCCTTGCATTTTCCCCAACTTGCAGAATCAGTATCATCTCACCATTTCAAAGACCTCAGAACCAATCTCGTTGTTCCTGCTCCTGAGGATGCTTCTCCTAACTTGGAGACACAGCCTCCTCAGAGGTCCTTGGTTCATCTTGAGGGCTCCTCTCAGTTTCCATGTCTGTCCATTTGCTTACTCAGTGTGTGTGTGTGTGTGTGTGTGTGTGTGTGTGTGTGTGTGTGAAGTCGCTTCAGTCTTGTCTGACTCTTTGCAACCCCATGGCCTGTAGCCCGCCAGGCTCCTCTATCTATGGGATTCTCCAGGCAAGAATAGTGGAGTGGGTTGCTGTGCCCTTCTCCAGGGGATCTTTCCAACCCAGGGACCACACCCGCGTCTCTTATGTCTCCTACATTGACAGGCATGTTCTTTACCATTAGCTCCACCTGGGAAACCCTTGCTTATTCAGTCCTTGGTGTTATATCCACTTCCTGCAATAACTACCTCCAAAATTCTTTAGAACTCTCTTTTCACTCTTTCATTACTTAAAGATCTTATGCCTAATTAACAGTTCTGTATATAGCTCTTTTGTGGAGAGCTGAGTCAGTACCTGCAGTTGGGTCTGTGCCCAGGGAGATGTTTGGCTGAGACAGAGAAGCATTGTCATCAAAGGGAGTAGAGACAAATCATAGTTGAGGAAAGAAGCCAGACTCAAGGCCAGAGACCAGATTAAGTATCAGGACTGGCAGCAAACTGCCCGTCTATAAATAAGTAATGAGTCCAGGGATCAAGAACAGGTCAGGCAGTAAAGTGTGAGATGGGCCAAGATGGAGACTGCAGAAGATAGCCTTCCCGGATGAAGTGCCGAGGTCTGCTCTAAATGGTCCTGTGAACAGGGGCCGCCTGAGAGCATATGACACCACTCCCCTCCTTCTCCATTCAGGGCAGCCTCTCCATTCCAGAACCTTAGGTAGGAATCAAAAGACCCCTAAGATATGAAATCTCTGCCTCTCTGGACTTTTGAGTATTGACCACAATCTCGATTTCCTGCTTTTATTCTTTATCCTCCCTCTGGGAACCACTGACTGCACTGGAGGCTCTGTGACCCTGTGTATGCTTCTGTGAAACCCTTTCCCAGAGCCTAAAGCACCTCAGTGTGCAGTTCTGAAGCCAGTCCCTAGCCTCCTCTACCTAACCTATCTGTTAATGCAAGTCATCTGAAACATACAGATAGAAAGCACTGACCAGGATGGAGTGGGGTGGAACAGTCCAAAGTTAGAGAGCACCCAGGTGGCCATGTTGAGACTGAGGCAGGTGTCAACTATGGATCTCAACTAGGTCACGGCAGTTTACACAAATAGAAAAGCATAGAGGAAATGGAGAATTTATGAGCCTTGGGAACATTAATGATAATGGGTAATTAAAATAATAACAAGATTTTATCATTCATAATAGCTGAAATATGAAAACAAGGCCTTGGTTTTACAGGAGATGATAAGGAGTTCAGTGTTTGCTTCATTCCATGAGATTTGAAATCTAGGGGAAAATTCAGAAATGGTGCAATTTGTCTAAGAACAATTAGAAATTAAGAAATAAAGTCCCATGTGAGACCACCTGACCTGCCTCTTGAGAAACCTGTATATAGGTTAGGAAGCAACAGTTAGAACAGGACATGGAACAACAGACTGGTTCCAAATAGGAAAAAGAGTACGTCAAGGCTGTATATGGTCACCGCACTTATTTAACTTATATGCAGAGTACATCATGAGAAACGCTGGGCTGGAAGAAACACAAGCTGGACTCAAGATTGCTGGGAGAAAGATCAATAACCTCAGATATGCAGATGACATCACCCTTATGGCAGAAAGTGAAGAGGAACTAAAGAGCCTCTTGATGAAAGTGAAAGTGGAGAGTGAAAAAGTTGGCTTAAAGCTCAACATTCAGAAAACGAAGATCATGGCATCCAGTCCCATCACTTCATGGCAAATAGATGGGGAAACAGTGGAAACTGTGACAGACTTTACTTTCTTGAGCCCCCAAATCACTGCAGATGGTGACTGCAGCCATGAAATAAAACGACTCTTGCTCCTTGGAAGAAAAGTTATGACCAACCTAGACAGCATATTAAAAAGCAGAGACATTACTTTGCCAACAGAGGTCCGTCTCGTCAAAGCTATGGTTTTCCCAGTGGTCATGTATAGATGTGAGAGTTGAACTATAAAGAAGGCTGAGCACCGAAGAATTCATGCTTTTGAACTGTGGTGTTGGAGAAGACCCTTGAGAGTCCCTTGGACTGCAAAGAGATCCAACCAGTCCGTCCTAAAGGAGACCAGTCCTGGGTGTTCATTGGAAGGACTGATGTTGAATGGAGTAATCATCAATCCAGTCGACTCAATGGACTCGATGTCAATGTCCAGTCGACTCAATGGACATGAGTTTGGGTAGACTCCAGGAGTTGGTGATGGACAGGGAGGCCTGGCGTGCTGCAGTTCATGGGGTTCATGGGGTCGCAAAGAGTCGGACAAGACTGAGCGACTGAACTGAACTGAGAGTCCAAGACAAGAGATGAGCTCCCTACACCAAAGCAATTATATACACTCAATGTGAATGACACTTAGGAGTAAAGGAATATAAAGAAAGAAAAGCAGACCATGAATAGAACAGTGAGGAAGCATTCTCATTTAGGGACAAGCCAAATGGACATGAGAGAGGACACCCAGGATAGGAACCAGAGAGCCTGGAGTAGGATGACACAGAAATTCAAGAAGAATTTATACCAAGAGGAAATGGTCAACAATATAAAAATTGTAGAGCTGTCAAGAAAGATAAAAACTGAGAAAGCTCAACAAAATTTAGCTATTGGTGAGTACTTGGAAGGTCTTTTGATTTACCTACTGATAGAGTAGATTTTAAAAATAAGAGTTACTACCAAATCCAGGCCTTATCTTTGCCAGTAGTATGCTTTTATTTAGAAAATTAAGTTCATGTCAACACCTAACTACTTAAAAATACACAGCTTCCATATCTAAAGATGCTTTATTAGTGAGGGTTCATTAACTCAATGCTGCTGCTGCTGCTAAGTGGCTTCAGTCATGTCCGACTCTGTGCGACCCCAGAGACGGCAGCCCACCAGGCTCCCCTGTCCCTGGGATTCTCCAGGCAAGAACACTGGAGTGGGTTGCCATTTCCTTCTCCAATGTATGAAAGTGAAAAGTGAAAGTAAAGTCACTCAGTCGTGTCCGACTCTTAGCGACCCCATGGACTGCAGTCCACCAGGCTCCTCCATCCATGGGATTTTCCTGGCAAGAGTACTGGAGTGGGGTGCCATTGCCTTCTTCACATTAACTCAATGAGTAGCCACATTATTTTTGTATTTTTTCAATATTTTAACACTTCCCTTTCCAGTATATGCTTTTATCACCCCAGTATAACATAATTCCTGGTAAGAATCTTAACTGATCCATAAATAAACTGAACAGTCATCTCCACATATCTTATTTTTTGGCTGTTTTAATCACAGTTTGTCTCTGCATACTTTATTTAAAACTTCTTGCCTGGAAATATGCTAACCTATAAATAGACATTTAAGAAGCTATATATAAACCTGCTTTCTAAGTTTTTGTACTTATGTAAATCTTGATAATATATGTTATTACTAAAAGCAAAGGTATGTATGTGGGGTTATGGGAAAACTAACCCCTTGCCTCCCAGTCTGCATGTACACGCACACACGCATATGTGATATAGAAGTTGCAGTATGCTTCGGTATTTTCATAAGTAATATTATCTGTGTCATGTAGAGATAGCTTATGTACTTCATATGTATACAATTCAATTTTATATTATATTACGTATATAATTCACTCAATATCACAGATGGAGGATAGATTTTTTTAATAACAAAAAAAGGCTATTGGCAAATTTGAGCCTCATGTATATCAGTAGTATGTTTTTATTAAATTTTATAAATTCAGCAATTGCTTATTAAGTAAAACCTGATATTGCCTAAAATTTCCATGTTCACATTTTATGAAATCTTATTTTCTAAAGAGAACAACATAACATTTCCAGAATCCCTTCCTTGAAAATAATGATGATATTTTTCTACTGCTAACAAAGTAGTATTCATAAATTAGTTATCACAATTGTACTGTTTATAGATTATATACTATACTTTTTATATCTAAGAAAATTCTGAGTCAGATGCACTAATTTGGTTTTCATCAATTTTCCTTTAAGGAAGTTAAAAGATCACCATCTAGTGGAATTTTTGACCTAAAAATTTTCCAAATTGAGCTTCAAATTGAAGTAATCAATATTTTAATCAAAAAAATGTTAAATGATAGTGATTATAAGTTAATTTTTATATATTTTCTAAAATAAACCCAAAAAATATTTTATATATTTTCTAAAGTAAACCCTAAAAGTAAACTTCAGATTAGAAAATAAAAATCAGTATTCATTGATGATATTTTAAAAGTGATTCTATTTATTTCTGGCTGCACTGGATCTCGTTGCTGCGCAAGGGCTTTCTCTAGTTGTGGTGAGTGCAGGCTACTCTCTAGTCGTAGCGCTCAGGCTTCTCACTGTTGTGGCTTCTCTTGTTGCAGAGCTCAGGCTCTGAAGCGTGGGCTCTGTGTTGTGGCACCCAGTCTTAGTTGCTCCAAGGCATGTGGAATCTTCCCGGACCAGGAATCGAACCTGTGTCCCCTGCGTTGGCAGGCAGGTTTTTTTCCACTGTGCTACCAGGGAAGTCCCTCATTTATGATATTTTTAAACACATAGTTTAACAACTGAATTGGTTTTTCTTTCATTTAAATGTTAACTATGACTTTCTAAAATTTTTCTTACTTTTTATGTAGATTCATATTTTTAAAGAAGAAACATCATTGCTTGTAATTTTATATTATTGAATACAAATTTGTCTTTATTTTTTCCCCACTATTTTTTGTTAATGGAATAAGTCCTAAACTAGGAAGATTTAATTCTACTCACTGACTAGTATTTTAATTTCAAACATTTGATCTGGTCTTAAGGAGGTTCAAAAAATTTAGGTATAGGAGTCTAATTTATTTTTTAGTGGCTATGCCCACTACAAAGTATTTGACTTTTTCCCTAGTTGCATAAAAACCATTTATATGTTTGGTATGAAAAGACAAACATGGTAGATGGCCAACAGATACATGAAAACTGCTCAGCATCACTAATCATCAGAAAAATGCAAATCAAAACCCCAATGAGCTATCCCCTCACACTGTGAGAATGTATTAGCAAAAAGACAACAAATGAGTAAGTGTCAATAAGGACTGGAGAAAAGGGAACCCTTGAGCACTGTTTGTAGGAATGTAAATTGGCACGATGCTATGGAAAAGAGTGTGGGGATTTCTCAAAAAATTAAAAACAGACCTACCATGTGATCCAGCAGTTCCAGTCCAGAGTATTTTTCCAAAGAAAACAAAAACACTAATTTGAAAAGATGCATGTATATATACATTGCAGAATTATTCATGATAGCCAAGATATGAAAGCAGCCCAAAGTGCTCATTGACAGATGAATGTATAAAAAGGATAGATATATATATAAATATATATATATATAATAAATATATAAAAATATATATATAAATACATATATATATATTCCAAGGTGTGTGTATATATATATGGTATATATATGTATGTATGCATATATATGGTATATATATATGTATGTATGTATGTGTATATATATATATTCAGTGGAATACTACTAAGCCCTAAAAGAGAATGAAATCTTGTCATTTGCACAACAAAGATGGACATACAGGGTATTATGCTAACTGAAATAAATCATAAAGAGAAGGACAAGTCCTGTATAACCTCACTTATGTGTGGAATCCCAAAAATAAAACAAATGAACAAACACAATAAAACAGAAACAAAGTCATAGATACAGAGAACAGGTAGTTGCCAGAGAGGATAGTGGGTGGTGGGGGAGAATAAGTGAAATAAGTGAGGGAAATTAAGAGGTAGAAAATTTCAGCTTTGAAATAAATTTTAACTCTTAAAAACCTTAATTGCTAGTGACAACCAAGAAGCAAGTAATTATGTATTATTTGTCATATCAGCATTTCCTGATCAGCAAACTTAGGAATAGTCTATAGTGAAAGTGAAGTCACTCAGTCGTGTCTGACTCTTTGCGACCCCATAGACTGTAGCCTACCAGGCTCCTTTGTCCATGGGATTTTCTAGGCAATAGTACTGGAGTGGATTGCCATTTCCTTCTCCAGGGGATCTTCCCAACCCAGGGCTGGAACCTGGGTCTCCCGAATTGCAGACAGATGCTTTACCATCTGAGCCGCCAATTTATTTCTTCAATATGGTATAAGATATGTGTCTAATAAACCCAGGGGCTTCCTTGGTGGCTCAGATGGTAAAGAATATGTTAGCAATGCAGGAGACCTGCATTGATCCCCGGGTTAGGAAGATTCCCTGGAAAAGGGAATGGCTACCCACTCTAGTATTCTTGCCTGGAAAATTCCATGGATAGAGAAACCTGGTGGGCTACAGCCCTCGGGGTTGCAAAGTGTCGGACAAAACTAAGCAACTAAGTGCACAAGTTAGCTTTAAGCTACCAAAAAAAAAAGACTATCTTAGATTGACATACCCCAAACATAAGTATTCCTGAAGAGTTAAAGAGTTCATCTGAAAACCCCTACCTCACTTACCTCTATTTTATAAATTATTAAAATATCATCATACCAGTTACTTTTTCTTTTTGACAGATTCTGCAACATATATAACATGAATTTATTGACCTTCAGTAAACCTAGGAACAATAAAAGTAAGACATGTCTGTAATGATTAAACCAACAAGCTTAAGCTACCGTTGATAACAAATGATTAAACCAACAAGCTTAAGCTACCATTGATAACAAATATTAATTTAATACTGAATATTTCCTAGACCACATGAATCTGAAATTCATCCTGGCCAGTTTCCTTTATATTTAGAAATGTTTAATTTGTAAGAACTTAAAGTCAATTAAATAGAACTCCTATAATTTAATTTTGATAATACAGTTCTAAGGTACAGACATACCATATGCCTAATATACACACAGACATAAAAGCAGACATAATTAGAGATCTCATAGCTTCACTTTAAAACTTGATTATGAATTGGGTATTACAATATCATCTTTGTTCAGTTGCTCAGTCATGTCCAACTTTTCGCAAACCCATGGACTGCAGCACACCAGGCTTTCCTGTCCTCTACTATTCCCAGAGTTGTTCAAACTCATGTCCATTGAATCAGTGATGCCATCCAACCATCTCGTCCCCTGTTGTCCCCTTCTCTTCCTGATTTCAGTATTTCCCAACATCAGGGTCATTTTCCCATGTGTCGCTTCTTTGCATCAAGTGGCTAAAGTATTGGAGCTTTAGCTTCAGCATCAGTCTTTCCAATGAATATTCAAGGTTGATTTCCTTTAGGACTGACTGGTTTGATCTCCTTGCTGTTCAAGGGACTGTCAAGAGTCTTGTCCAGCATCACAATTCAAAGGCATCAGTTCTTCAGCACTCAGCTTTTTTCACTGTCCAACTCTCACATCCATACATGACTATTGGAAAAACCATAGCTTTGACTATATGGGCCTTTGTCAGCAAAGTGATGTCTCTGCTTTTTAATACTTTGTCTAGGTTTGTCATAGCTTTCCTTCCAAGCGGGTTTCCCTAGTGGCTCAGCTGGTGAAGAATCCACCTGCAATGCAGGAGACGTGGGTTTGATCCCTAGGATGGGAAGAGCTCCTGGAGAAGGGAATGGTTACCCATTGCAATATTCTGGCCTGGAGAATTCCATGGACTGTATGGTGCATGGGTTTGCAAAGTGTCAGACATGACTAAGCGACTTCCACTTCACTTTCTTCCAAGCAGCAAGCATTTTTTTAATTTCATGGCTGTAGTCATTGTCTGCAGTGATTTTGGAGCCTCAAAAAATGAAACCTGTCAGTGCTTTCACTTTTTCCCCTTCTATTTGTGATGCCACCAGATGCCATGATTTTAGTGTTTTAATTAAAAGAAACAGGTTAAAGAAACCTCTTAAAGCTCAACATTAAAAAAGAAACAGGCCTTTCCTCAAGGTAGGTGCCCTCGTGTTGCCTCCTGCAGTTGCCATCAGACCTTCCTAATCATTGACACGTCCCTAACCTCCCATCAGTGGTGACTGGCATGGCACCCCTCTGGCTTTCCTTTCTTTTCAGAAACAGGTTTCTGTTTCTTTCTTTTTTAATGTTGAGCTTTAAGCTACTTTTTCACTCTCCTCCTTCACCTTCATCAAGAGTCTCTTTAGTTCCTCTTCACTTTCTGCCATTAGTGTGGTATCATCTGCATATCTGAGGTTGTTGATATTTCTCCCATCAGTCTTGATTCCAGCTTGTGATTCGTTCAGCCCGGCATTTCGTGTGATGTATTCTGTTAAGTAAGCAGGGTGATGATATATAGCTTTGATCTATTCCTTTCCCAATTTGGAACTAGTCAGTTGTTCCATGTCCAATTCTAACTGTTGCTTCTTGACCTGCATACAGGTTTCTCAGGAGACAAGTAAGGTGGTCTTCCCATCTCTTTAAGAATTTTCCACAGTTTGCTGTGATCCACAGAGTCAAAGCCTCTAGCATAGTTAATGAAGCAGAAGTAGATGCCATACTGTTCATGAGGTTCTCACAGCACGAATACTGGAATAGGTTGCCATTCCCTCCTCCAGTGGACCATGTTTTGTCAGACCTCTTCACTACGACCGATCCATCTTGGGTGGTTCTGCATAGCATGGGTCATAGCTTCACTGAGTTCACAAGCCCCTTCACCATGACAATGCTGTGATCATTAAGAGGTTTAACCATATATATATATGTATATGGTTATATATATATATATACACACACATATATACATATATGTATATACATATATACATACACACACACACACATAAATAAAGCAGACTTGTTTGGGGCTTTTTATTGTTGGGGACCAATAGGGAATCCCTTTGGCTCATCCAACCTTAGCTAATGTATCAAACTTTAATTTTAATCATATTTATATCTACATTACTTATCCCATTAATAACCAGCTAAAGAGTTCTTATCCTTTTGGGATAAGTCTCTTTAAAATTTCCACCTTTTGGGGAAGAAGCTTCCAGACTTTCTCCTCAGATTTTTCTTATTTCCCTGTTAATCGACCTGCTGCTTAATTGACCTAATAAGCATTAATTAAGCTAATGTTTTTATTAGACCCCTTTAAGTGGAGCTGAGACAAATCAGGCTTCCTAAACTGGTTTATTTTGTTTGTTTTAGGTCTTAGATCAGTCATACATATATATAAAATTTATCCACCTTCTAATTTGCCTTTTCATAGGTACCAATAAAATAGCTGTTGATAATGAGAACTCTCTAAAAGTTTACCAATTTAGAATTCCTTCAATTTAAAGAATCCATCATCTTTAATACCAATGAGTATTATCTTAATAATGATTTAATTATTTAAATCATTTAATACCAACGAGTATTATCTTAATAATGATTCAAATCAATAAACGCAAGAGGCACTCCACAAGAGACTGCAGAAGAGGTAGCCTTCATAAGATATATAAAGTTTATTCTCAAAAATGTCTAAGAAAATAAAGGTCTTCTTTGTATAGATGGGCACAATGAAAGTTAAGATGACAAAGTCCCTTGAGAACTGGCCCAGCCAGACAAAAGGCTTCTCAGAATTCCAGTCTATTTGACTGATTGCCAAATATACACTGTATGCACACATTCTGGATGGCAGAGACCAAGCCCTCAAAACACAGGAAAAATAGGCTAAGAGCAGGTAGAATATTTATATCTCAAAGACACAGGGAGAGAAATGCAGGTACCCCCTAGAAGGGCTCTTGTTCCTTTAAGGTCAGAATTCTGAAGAGATATTTTCCAAGCTGGTTTTTTCAAGCTGTGCATGCAAAAATGATAATAATAATTTTGGAATGTTAAAAAACTCTAATTTGGCCATTTTTAGAACAACATTTTCTTTAGTTTCCAATTAAGTACTTTTGAGAATATATTCTCTACATATATAGTAAATCCTCCCAGTGTCTTTCAACTAAGGATAACTTAGGTGCTGCTTCTTGAAACTAAGTTTCAAGGAAAATGTACTCCTGTAGCAAGGAGCTTAACACCACTAAATAAAACTTAGGATCATCAGTCAATAATGGCAGATCCGAGACCCAGAAGAGACTGACCCAAATTCGTCTGAACTCTCCAAGGAGGCCTCTCTGCCGGTACCAAGGCTCCAAATTCTAATAGAGTTCAAGTGAAGGAGAGAAGCTTGTTCTGGGTTCTTTCATTGGTCACCAAAACTGTCAACTAAAGAAAACAAAAATCCACAGCCTAAAAGCTAAGAGTTATGTTTTATTTGAGGACCTTATTGAGAACTGTAGACCGAGAGACAGCCTCTCAGATTGCTGTGATCCAAAAAGGTAAAAGAGGAGCCAGGATATATAGGAGTTTTTGCTATAAAAAAAAAAAAAATCAAGTGGTTACTGCTAATCACAACAAACAGACATCTCAAGTTTATGATTTTAGTGCTTTTCAATGTGTAGTAAAATGCAAGAGTCTGGGTTCATTGAAATTTTTTCTTTGATATGTATCAACTCTCTAGGGTCATTATCCTGTTTTTCTTAATCCTGAATTCCCCTTAGGGTGCACTGTCCTGGCTGCTGCAGTGACTGACAGCTTGATAGCAGGCAACAGTCTTTGTCCACATTATATTTAGCTTTCATACATTTCTATTGTTTTTATTTTGTTTTGTTGCTAAGTCTGTCCAACTCTTTTTCAACCCCAAGGACTATAGCCCACCAGCCTCCTCCGTCCATGGAATTTTCCAGGTGAGAATACTGGAGCGGGTTGCCATTTCCTTCTCCAGGGGATCTTCCCGACCCAGGGACTGAACCCCATCTCTTCTGTCTCCTGCACTGGTGAGCGGGTTCTTTACCACTGTGCCACCTAGAAGGCTGATACATTTCTATATGTGTACCTGAAAAGAACCAATAAAGATAAAATATGCTGTCAGAATTGATTGTTTTAATACATCTTAAGCAATCTGAATATTTTCTTCCTCAAAAATTTCATTCAACACCATGGAATCTGAGAAAGTAGCACCTGGTCGGTATAAAGCAACTCTATTTAACTAAGTTTATGTTCCAGTCTTACTAGAGCCCAAACATTGTAAAGGGTTAAAATATATGTATACCATCTGTATATGCATAGTTTAATATGTGAAATTTTACAATTTTTCTCTTCAGTACTATTTAAGAAACTGGGTACTTAATCACTATGAACTCAACTATAGTTTCCTCCTCGATCTTTAAATTTCTATTTTCCCAGATGACCTACTCTAAAGGTTTCTTTTCAGTATTACAGAAACCACCAAACAAATCTATGCAAGCAATTAAAGCGCATTGTGTGAGATCTGAGGAAATCATTGATATATGCACTTGCCTTCATTTTAAATCAATGAACTAATATGGATCTGTATACAATATCTATTTGGTGGGCAAGCTCACCTTGTTTAAAAAACAAGCTACTTCTGTTAGCTCTTATCTCAAAACTAGTGAAAGTTAATGGTGATTTTTATCCCGAAACCAGATTCATTAGGGCAGCAGGATGGCAGAGCAGCTGAGAGCATTCCAAGGAAAGCCAGAGGGGTGCCATGCCAGGCACCACTGATGGGAGGTTAGGGACGTGTCAGTGATTAGGAAGGTCTGATGGCAAGTGCAGGAGGCAATACGAGGGCACTTGCCTTGAGGAAAGACCTGTTTCTTAGTCCCTGGTTGCTTCGTATCATTGGTATCTGTGTGCCCTGAATACCTGCCCCTCCCAATACCGTACAAAGAATGATCTTTGTACTATAGCCATTATTCTCTTGGCCTCAAAGGACAGAACACGTTGAGTTTATTACCCTGCTTGGCTGTGCACAGCCTCTAATCCTAGTCATGGTGGAAACCTGCCCAATCTTTTATCCAAGAGCACACAACGAAGGGCCAGAAATATTTTTAGTTCTGACTCATTGAGACATGAAAATAAATATAATAGGAATAATATGTAAAACTTAAAACACATGAATCATAGCCTGATATGGATATAGCTTGGAAAAGGAAATGGCAACCCACTGCATTATTCTTGCTGGGAAAATCCCATGGACAGAGAAGCCAGGAGGGCTACAGTCAGTGGGGCCACAAAGAATGGGACACGACTGAGCACAACGCAGCAGCAGCTTGCACATAACTAGGAGATGTAGGGCAAATGTCCCCAACCTCCGGGCTACGGACCCGTACTTCCTGTCACATCAGCAGCAGCTTTAATTAGAAATAAAGTGCGCGAGAAACTCAATGTGCTTGAATCGTGCTGAAACCATCCTCCCTAACCCTGGTCCGTGGAAAAATTATCTTTCACGAAATCGGTCCCAGGGATCAAACAGTTGGGGACTGCTGTATAATAAGGGCACCGTCCTGCTTCCTTTCAGAACCAAGATTCACTCCCTCAACTTCTGAGAGCTGCAGATGATTTACAGCTGAGTCCCTCTCTGAGCATGGCGCTGGGCAGGAGAGAACTCCCTCCTGAAAGTTTGTGCTTCCTCT
The DNA here is from genome assembly GCF_002263795.3 of Bos taurus. Lineage (NCBI taxonomy): Eukaryota > Metazoa > Chordata > Mammalia > Artiodactyla > Bovidae > Bos > Bos taurus. The sequence goes on along the minus strand of NC_037335.1, from coordinate 53,156,496 downwards.
TCAGGAGCTGCCAGCATCCAGTGACTGGTTGATAAAAGGGAGCAATGACTCACCTCCTGGTCCTGATACAGGATAACCTCTGGAAAACCAGCTCAGCTTCAGAAACTCTGGTAAAATCAGCTGAGCTCTCTCCCACAGCTGCTTTGCATCTCAGCTTCTCTCTCTGCCCAATCCTAGTTCCTTTGCTTTCTTGTGGGGGATCGTTCTCAAGAGCCTTCCTATAAAAATTCTGAGTGCAAATCTCTATCTCAAACATTGTTTTCTAAGAACTGACCTAAAACAGTACCTGTTCCAAAGCGAAGAAAAGTGTTCACTGAAGAGAATTTTATTGAACTAATTCTCATACTCCCAGTTTTATTAAAAGTATGGTATGTTTAGTAGAAATGGCTTGAACAAGGTAAAGTTTGATTTTTCTCTCATAAAAGAAGTCTACAGGAGACAGTCTAGAGCTGAGATAATAGCACCATGAAATCTCTCATCAGAAATTTAAGTTTCTTCTGTATTTTTTCTTCACCATGTTGAGCCTTTGACCTCCATCCTCATTTCAGCTCAGAATCCAAAGCAGCTGCTGAAGCTCCTGCCATCCTGTCTGCATGCAGGTAAAGGAAAGATGGAGGACAGAAAGGTTATTTCTTTGTAGTTGTCAACCACCTTTAAAGAATATTCCCCAAATCCAGTCCGTAAACTTCCACAAATATCCCTCTGGTGACTGCTGTCTGCCAGCAAGGAGGGAAAATAATTTTTAGTTGGGTCCATGCCATCCATGATAATATTTATATCAGTTACTAACAAAAAAGGGGAGAATTACTAATGAAAAAGGAGGTGAATCCAAGAGTAGAGAATGCAACTAGTGGGCTCTGCCTTACATAGGTTAAAAGAAAAGTCTCTACTTAAAAAAAATAGAGAGAAAGCAAGAATGATTAGTATTTGACCACAGGCTCCATGTGGGGAGGTAACAGGAAGTGATGAGAACTACCTTGAGCCAGAGAACACATCTAGTCTAATGGGCACAGCAGAGCCTGCCTGGCCAGGTGAGAATGAAGTTCAGTTTGGTTTGACATTCCAATTTTCCAAGAGAAACTAGCAATCCAGATTTTTATGTGAATTTTCCTTACTTTAAAATCAACACCCACATTTTAATAAAGTTCTATGTCTAAATTTTGTAATCTGGATCTCACCTTCAGTTTGCAATCTCTGAAAGAAAAGTCAGTTTTCCTTGGGGCAACTTTTTAGTATATGTGCTGTACAATAAGAAATGGACTATGTATCAAATCATGTTGTATACCTGAAACTAATGTAATGATATATGTCAATTATACCTCAATTAGGAAAAAAAAAAAGAAATGAACTCCATTCCTTTGCAAAGGTGTGGGAGGAACAATGTGAAATGAAGGGGCAGGAAACCAGATCCTTCAATCAGGACAAACTCATACATAATCTGTGAGCAGTGAACCCACCAGTTACCTGGCCCTCATATCCCCTCTGCCATTCAGAAGGGGCTTGCTCTGAAGTCGGCGTGGGGTGGAGTGGGGTGAGGTGGGGGTTGGAGGTGGGGGTGGCTAAGCAGTATTTTTACATGCACAGTTCTGGATAATTAACCCCTGCCTGCCCTCAAAGTGCTGAGGCACAAACCTGTTCAACTTTAAACTGCCATGTCCATTCCTTGTAGTTTTCTTTCGTAACCAGCAGATGGCAGCAAATATTGATCGGATTTGGGCACTAATTTACACGTTATTGGAGAAGGAAATAGCAACCCACTCCAGTATTCCTGTCTGGAGAATCCCATGGACTGAGAAGCCTGGCGGGCCACAGTCCACAGGATCACAAAGAATCGGACATGACTGAAGTGACTTAACATGCATGCATAGCACTAAACGTTTATAGTTCTTGTAGATTCATATTCTTTGATTTGTGTCAGTTAAAAAAACCAGTCATTCACATTTGCCTCACTCATTGCTTTTCACACTAACAAGCATTTTACACCTGATTTATACTTTTGAAATGATCATTGTGAGTCAACTATATGAACTAATAGAGCAAGCACCTTAATTTATTCCTTGATAACACAAGGATTATCGAGGCTTCAACACTAGTGAACCGGGAACTTCCAGATGTTCAAGCTGGATTTAGAAAAGGCAGAGGAACCAGAGATCAAATTGCAAACATCTGCTGGATCATCGAAAAAGCAAGAGAGTTCCAGAAAAATACGTCTACTTCTGCTTTATAGACTATGCCAAAGCCTTTGATTGCATGTATCACAACAAACTGTGGAAAATTCTTAAAGAGATGGGAATACCAGACCACCTTATCTGCCTCCTGAGAAATCTGTATGCAGGTCAAGAAGCAAAGTTAGAGCCGGATATGAAACAACAGACTGCTTCCAAATTGGGAAAGGAGTACATCAAGGCTGTATATTGTCACTCTGCTTATTTAATTTATATGCAGAGTACATCAAGCGAAATGCCGGACTGGATGAAGCACAAACTGGAATCAAGATTTCTGGGAGAAATATCAATAACCTCAGATATGCAGATGGGGTCACAAAGAGTCGGACACGACTAAGTGATTGAACTTAACTGACACAAGGATATAAAGTTTAATACATACCACCAAATAAGGATTACCCTTTTAAAATGCACAGCATCTTTTTACTCACCTGGAGATGCAAATAATGAGATATATGTTGGGAATAATTATTAAGAAAAGCTCCTACGTGGCATTAAGTTAAACTTTTTGTATTATCTTTTGAAGAATAGCAGTTTTTTGAGTTTTTGTTATGTCAGCAGTGATTATGGCATAAATAGATCTCTTTGAAGAGAAACAAAAGCCAAACCCAATAAAGTAATGCAGATCTTAACAGAGATTTTGTCTGCGGAACAATTACTTCCTTATTTCATGGTTCAAAATTTTATACAGCATAAACTAAAATCTCAATAACCTATGATGAAGGAAATATGGAAAATGAGCAATCAGGCTACACAAGAAAGAAGGAGCTCCACCATGAGAAATAAGAATTACCAGTGCCTACAGATGCCAATGGTGTTTACACCTAAGTTGTTTGGGTTTATTAAGAGATGCAATGAAACCTAAAAATGATTGTTTTCATGTATGAAAAAGTAATAGACTGAGGAAGATCCCATGATAGTTTTAATCAAAATTTTTGTGTAGTTTAAAAAGAACAACAACAAAGGAGCACATTTGTTATGGATTGCATCTCTGAATTACAGAATCACAAAAGTTGAATAAGTGTGGAAAGTTTCCTCATTGTAGCTTTGAGCCTGCCAGAATCCTATGGATTTCTTTATCTTTGGCCATGTTTATCTGGCCTTTGCTTGATTGCTTCCACTGATCCAGAGCTCTGGACGTTTTACTCTAAGATTTTATTTTCAAACAGCTCTCCTTGTTATAAATTCCCTCTTTACAGAGATCTGAAACTGGTCTTCCTGTAATATCTGCTCATTGGTCTCTTCTGGAGGAATAGTTTTAAACATTTTTATTTTGGGTCATAGACTGCTTTGTGAGATTTATGTACGTTATGTACCCTCATCTTAGAAAAAAGGCATTCCTACTCCTGAAAGGATAAAATCTTTTCTACATGATAATTCTTCAAAATGTTACAACAACATGACATTCTTCTTAAAAACAACCTTACTAATTTCTTCAATTCCCTCTTTCCTTCCTTTCTTCCTCTCTCTGCCCCTTCATTCACTTTTTTGGAACAAGCATCATCCTAAAACCTATTCTGTGTCAGGTACCATGTTAGACCCTGGGGACACCATGAGGACTAAGATGCTGTTCCGTCCTTGAGGAGTTCACAGCTTAACTGGGGAGACGGATCTGTAAACAAATGAGTGGTACTTAGTTGCTCAGTCGTGTCTGACTCTTTGCAGCCACATGGACTGTAGCCTGCTAGGCTCCTGTCCATGGAGACTCTCCAGGCAAGAATACTGGAGTGGGTTGCCAAGCCCTCCTCTAGGGGATCTTCCCAACACAGGAATCGAACTGGGGTCTCCTGCATTGCAGGCAGATTCTTTGCCAACTATCAGGGAAGCCCATACAGTTCCTTTAGGCATTGGAAATATGGGTCTAAAATTTGGGACCGAAGCCTCCACTGGAAAGAAAAGATTTAGAATTTATGTCCTTGGCGGCCAGTCCTGAGAATGGATGAGTTCACATGGAGGAGGCACATAGCGGGTGAAGAACAAGGAAGGCCACCAAGGAGAGAACTCGGGAATACTGGCATTTAAAGGGCGCTGGAAGAGGAGGAGGAGGGAGCGTTAATGAAGGCAATTGAAAGTAGAAAGTTGGAAAACTAAAATGCAAGGATATTAACAGCAACAGAAAAAGCTATCACTCTTTAAAAAAAAAATTGGAATGCCCAGTAAGCCCCAGGCATTCTGCTAATTGCTAATCTTATTTCTGCTCTGCCCCACCCCCCACTATGACTAGCCCATTGCCCAGTGCGATCGTTTTCTGTTGATCTACGGCCACCCCTACAGCAAGTCAAGGCCCCTCCCGTGCCTCAATGTTTCTTGCTCTTTGTTAGTTTCCACTGGGCTAGGTGCTTATGTTTGCACTAGTGCCACGCCATTTATATTGCTCAATTATAAATCCTTTCAAACATTCTCTCCCTAGATTCCACGATAAATATGTTACTATCATATTTCAAATGCACAAAGTTGTTGGCACATTTTCAGCCCTATAGGTATGTGCTGCATAGATGTATTGATTTAAAAATCCTTTCTCTGTGATGCCACCTCTAAAATGAAATTAGAGACAGGGTTAACATGCTATATGAGGCACTTTATCTCATTCTTCTTTGGATCTACATAAATCATATTCTCTTCAACAGTGATTCCCAAACCTGGCTGGGTATCAGAATCACCTGGGGAGCTTTTTAAAAAATATAAATTCCAGAGCTCCGTCCCAAATGTACTGAACTAGGTAGCATGGGACATTTGGGGCCAAGAGATAGGTATGTGCAATATTAATAAAATATTCCTTAGGTGACTGTGATGTGTTCACTTCATGGGCTGCCATTTGGGAATCCTTGACTAGGGTTAGAAACTTCTGAGAACATTGATTAAAAATTGTCAGTGATTTTAGAATGCTATTTTCTCTCTCAGATTCTCTCTCAGGAAGCAAGCAATTAAAAAAAATTCTTGCTGTTTTTCTTCTTGTTATAAATAATAATGTTATAAAAATTATAAACATTGTACAAATAAAAAGGAAGGTAATGTAGCTTCCTAATTTCCTCTTGATATGAACAATTCGGTGAACACTTAGTATTTTTTTCCAATGCCTTTGCTAGGTTATTTTTTCTGAAAAAAATTAAGTCATATTCTACTTTGGGAGGGGTTTCCCTGATGGTTCAGACAGTTGAGCATCTGCCTGCGGTGTAGGAGACTGGGGTTCAATCCCTGGATCGGGAAGATCCCCTGGAGAAGGGAATGGCAACCCACTCCAGTATTCCTGCCTGGAGAATCCCATGGACAGAGGAGCCTGGCGGGCTACAGTCCAACACAAAGAGTCGGACATGACTGAGTGACTAACATTAACTATACTTTGGGAATCTAGGCTAAGAGCCTGCATTTGGGAGCCAAGCTTATCTGGGTTCAGATCTCACATCCAGTCCTTACGGCATCCTTGGACAAATTTTTAAACCCCCTGAGTCTCAAATGGAAATAAAAATACTACCTACATCATAAAGTAGAGGGCTTAGTACAACATGCAAAATCAATTCTCAATAAATATTAACTTTTTATTATGGTTATTATAATGGCTTCCCAGGTAGCGCTAGTGATGCAGGAGACATAAGAGATGTGGGTTGGATTCCTGGGTCGGGAAGATCCCCTGGAGAAGGGAATAGCAACCCACTCCAGTATTCTTGCCTAGAAAATCTCATGGACAGAGGAGCGTGGCAGGCTACACTATGTAGGGTTGCAAAGAGTCGGACATGACTGAAGCCACTTAGCACATTTGGTTATTATTATAATTGCAATCGCTACCACTAAACTTGCTAATACTATAGGCATTTTTATGTAATATATATTGAACATCCTATTACTATAAGCTTTTCTTAATTCTTTTATATTTATGTGCAATAATTGATTTAACAAGTGCCTTACTCACACTTACTTAGTTTTTTACCCCCAATTTTTCATGATTGTAAACAATCCTGCAGGGAATATCTTTGTAAATTTGTCTTTTCATACTTGTACAAGTGTCTCTCCAATACAGGGGATTTTTGAGTCAATGAGTATGAATATTTTAATAAACTTCTTCCCATTAGCTCCACAGTTTATTTATAAATAAAATGACAAATCACTTAACAGTGTAGGGTACTGTTTCTTCACATACTTGTCCAAACTGGATATTAATATTCTTCCCAAGTTTTGCTAATAAGCTAGGCAAAATTATATATCATTGCTGTATTGTTTTGCATTTATTTATTAGAGAAAGGAAGCATTTAAAACAATCTATTTGTATCTCTTTTTAAAATTTAGCTTTGTATTTTCCTGTGTGCCCCCTGGTTTATCTTCTTTTTAAAGCATATTTGTCCTTTATTACCTTACTCTTTTCATTTTTTTTCTTCCACTCACCTTCTAATTTTCTTTCTCCTTGATTTAGCATTTGAATGATATTTTATGTCAAGGTCATTTTCTCTATTCCCTTAATATTAGATGTTCTCTCAGCCCCTTCACTTTATTTCCTCTTTATTTGCCTTTTTTAAGCAGAAAACTCCAAATGATCTCATTCCATGATTTATTCAAGTCAGTGTTTTCTTCTTCCCTGAGGTTTGCATTTTGTAGAAGAGGGGAGGTGACCAGTATTATAGCTTTCTCAATACCTGTTTGAAATGGAAAAGAGCTGGTTTGTTATATGTTTCCTTCCTTCCCAAATCAAGGTATTTTCTGCAGCATGTCATTGTTTACTTGACTCTCCAGATATTACTCATCTGCTGATAGAAAATGTTACAGCTTGTGTGAGTGCCAGCAGCAGCCAATTATATCCTAAATGATGTGTGTTGGCATGAGCAGGGTTGGCAGAACACGTTCTGCTTGGTGAGATGAAAATTTGCTTCAATATGTGTGCCTGTATGGGATTGACCACGAACAAAATCACATCACTGTAGGAACTGAAGCAGTTGTTGCCACACGGTATTAAACAACCATGACATCATTAAAAACCAAATGGTATTTTAGATGTTGTTGTTATAGCATATTACAATAACAATGTCACCGAGAGGGCTCCATTCTTAATATTCCAAATTCACTGTATTCTAATTTTACCAAAGCTACTATCTTTTCCTTGTCTTATGCAAAGATACTATATAGATAAATACCCTAAACAAACATGTAACACATTCAAATTTTATGTTAAATAAATTAAAATCATTCAGTGTTTATTGTGAAGGTAATTTGTACCTTCAAGGTACATTTTCACATTTTTCAAGTTGAATTAAGTTAGTTCACCCTTAGGATTCCAGTGTTTTCAAGAGCCTAAATCATTAAAATAATAACTAACTGAAAAAATGTTTTTAGTGGCTTATATTGTATAAGTTCAAATGTATGAGGTACATAAAAATATTATTACCATTACATCTAATCTTAAAGTGATAATGTCATAGTTAAATCAAAACTTTTTACATTAAAATGGTACACAGCCATTGAAATATGATTAGAAAAACTACATGGAGGTAAGGAAATATTTGTCACCATGTAAAGTGAGTAAGTGGAGAAGGAAATGGCAACCCATTCCAATATTCTTGCCTGGAGAGTGCCACGGAGAGAGGAATCTTGTGGGCTACAGTCCATGGGGTTGCAAAGAGTCGGACATGACTGGAGTGACTGAACACACACAGAAGGTGAATAAGGTATAATATTAATATGATCAGTGGTTTAACTATAAAGTCCAATGAAAATAGTTACCTTCTATTTGGGGGATTAAGTTCTTTTCATTGTGCTATTATATTGCCTTCTCAATTAAAAAATTTTTGTGTAATAAATCTAAACAATGGCTCAATGCTTATTCAGTAACTCAACAGTTCTATCTTTCATTAAACAAAAATCAGTAACAGTCACCTGACTCATGTTGCAGTCACCTGACTCATTTTGCAATTAATCTCCAGAATGCATTTATTCCCTGTCTTCTTCATAATCTTAGAAACTTGGCCCTGAATGGGTTTGACTAGAAACAAGGGTCATATTTAAAATATTAAAAAATCAATGAGTCAGAAGACACAATAAACAAGGAGAACAGACACATCCATAACTGAGTGCAGAGGCTGAATATCCATGTTGGATGGAAGTGAAAATGTGCATCTAGAAACAGTCTGCAGGGAGACCTGATTTTTTGGACATCAACACAGTTTGATTAATAAAACAAACCCTTGATTTGCAAAGAGAAGGCACAGGTTCTGGTTCCAACTTTGCTGCATAATTCCATTGAGTTTTATTTTCTAGATTGATAAAAATAAACTATTGAAAGAATGAGGTAATACATTTGGGAAAATACTGGACATTTTAGAGTACAACAGAATCCATAAGATCTTGGTCATTAATGAAATGTTAACATGTTTATTTACCTGTATGCAATAGACACAATAAATATTCTTATTTTTCTCACATATGTCACTTAATACGTCTAGTAACTGAATGCTGACTTTTCAAATAATGCAGATTTCAGATGCTATATACTGAATTAGTCAGAAATCTATCCTTGTGAATTATGAATGAATAAAACTAGTCCATCCTAAAGGAGATCAGTCCTGGGTGTTCATTGGAAGGACTGATGTTAAAGCTGAAACTCCAATACTTTGGCCATCTGATGGGAAGAACTGACTCATTTGAAAAGACCCTGATGCCGGGAAAGATTGAGGGCAGGAGGAGAAGGGGACGACTGAGGATGAGATGGTTGGATGGCATCACCGACTCAATGGACATGAGTTTGAATAAACTCCGGGAGTTCGTGATGGACAGGGAGGCCTGGCGTGCTGTGGTCCATGGGGTTGCAAAGACATGACTGAACGACTGAACTGAAAACTGCCAAATGTATAGGAAGTTATCTTCTTTAATTATAAAACCATATTTGTGTTAAGTGAAATAAGAAGCATATACCACATATGGTCACGAAGCTCAGAGTTTAGACACATATTTCCTGTGTTAAACTCTTCTAGGACTGATTAACATTTGCTAAACATTTATAAATAGCGTTGATATTTTATTAATTCTATGGAGTTCTGCTATTTTTTCTCATTCATTTTTCTTTCTTCAGTATACTCTAAGCCACGATGTCAATGTGGAGTTTTGGTTGGTCTCCTGGTCCATTTGATCTCAGCTATGACATTTCACTGGGATGTCGACTGTAGATTCTCTGGGTTTTTATATATGTATTTAATATAAAGCAGTTTTATATACTTCTAAGACTTCTAAAGCCTTCAACTTTTGACTTACCTTGAAAATGCTTAGAAAGCACCACAAAGTTAAGTAAGTGGTGGGAAGTAAAGGAAAAGTCTTCATGAAAATATTTGGCACTCAAACTTGGCATACTACAAAAATTTTGAATTTAATTTTAGAAAACTTACTTAAGCAAATGCTCAGAAACTCAAACAATTCTTACTTCACTATATGGACCATCTATCAGTGTCAACTTTTAAAAAGTACTTGACAATCATCTCTGGATAACAATATGTCTATATATTATATGTATAATTATATATATTGTATATCTATACATTTGGATATATTTCTAGGAATAGTACTAGGGACAGAATTAGTGATTGTAGTAGGAAAGAAAATTTTGAATACTTTATAGAGAGTATAACCCAAAACAGTGTTTATTTGTCCCAAATGGTTAAAGCAAATCTTGCCTCATGCATTTTATCACCAAAAAGCAATATTGTCCTAAAACCCCTACCACTTAAGTATTTATGTCGATTACAGGTCTCTTTTATTATTTAAAGAAAACACATATATTATATCCTAAAGAGTCTCTTCTCATAAGAACTACTTAATTTTTCTAACATTGAAACAATATGGTATTACAGATAGACTCCTGTCATGTAATCTGTCTTAATACAAATACACATACAGCTCGTTTTCATGTGTCCTTTACAAATTACCAACTCATTTTATACACAAGCATACAAACAACAACAATAATACAGTTACAATCATACAGTATAATTATTCTTCTTTCCAAGGAAATGATTGCAATGCTTATGTGAACTAAGGCGGATGCTCTAGCCTCCCCACACTTCCTCTTCAGGGGTTTGCTTCTGACAGAGAATATGTCACATTGCCACATCAAAAATAACAATATACACATAAACATACAAGCACAACAAACGTTAAATCTGCATCTTTCTCTCTGGTCTTTTTGATATTTTCATCTTCTAGTTTGAAGGAATTAATATTTTTATATAACATCATATTTTGGCTCTCTGTTATCGTTCACGGTTCCCAAATCAGGAATCGTGAAATTACGTCCTACTGTTTCCTATACTCATTTGAAGTTGTAGTCCAGCTAATTTTCATTATGTTCAAAACAAACAAACCAAAAAAGAAACAATGGTTCCATCTTCCTTTTTTTTTTTTTCAACTGTCAACCTCTCATCGACAAGTTATAATACGTTGGGCAAGCCAGCCTCTCTGGGCATCAGCTTCCCCTCTATAAAACAGTGGCTTAAATTAAATTAGACTGTGAAATGCTGTGTTTTACCCCATAGAGTCCGTTACTCTTAGAACCTGTTCCTGAGGATGATACAAAAATGGAGTTACTGTACCCTGAGATTTTCACTGCTTCCTTTTGAACTGTTATCTTAAACTGACTTGCATGCTGTTTCCCAAACTCTTATGTCAATTTCTTTGCCTTGGGACTACTGAGTTTGTTCTATTTATGGCTTTGCCTCACCTCTTCAACCAGAAATGTTTGGATACTCCTCTAGCACCAACTCTGATTTCCCTCCAAGTGATCCCTCACCTCTTATTTCTTTGCTGTGGCCTCTGTAAGCAAAAACTTTGTCTTGACCACGTGTCTGATCTTGGACCTTGCGCCTTTGGCAGGGGCACTTGGGGCCCATGCCTTTGCCAGGTTTAGTCTCCCAGGAATGGGAGGTTGCCATTACGATTCTCTGTTTCTCTTACCTACAAATTTCTCTATTTCTTACACAAATGCTGCCCATCCTTCAAAGCTCAGCTCAAGTTCTAAAAATTCTATGAAAATTTCCTACCTTTACTCTATCAGTTATCATTGATCTTTTCCATTTTGGACTCTTACCTGCATCACATCTGGCATCAGACTACAGGATAAATTTTTCTTTTTAGTAAACTTAGAGGTCATTGTGTCAAATTACACCATGCGATACTCATTCTTGTTCCTCACCAAATCTTAGTTGGGAAAATAGTCAACCTATTTGAATGAAACAAGTGTCTCAAATATCATTTTATTCTCTAGACAAATTGGCTCTGGGATATTTCCAATGAATGTGTATCAACTCATTTTTAGAAAATGTAAAATGAATTCCCAGTAGAGAGGAAATTTCTACTGTTCAGAGCACACCTGCTTTCAGCTTGAGGTAAACGTCACGCATAGAGGATTCAGACTAAGGGATGAGGTAAGATGGTTAATGGACAAACGATGGGAATCTTTTTCTGAGGTCTCCCAGTGGAGACAAAGAAGGTGAAATTCCTAGCAGTTTACTCTTTAGAGGATGAAATTTTTACATGGACAGGTCACTTTTTTCCCATTAAATACTTCATGATGATGATACATAAGTAGGTTAAAGATGACTCCAGTACTTGGTCCCTATACTGTCTACTTCTTTCCAGCGAGCTAGGACTATTAGTTCAAAGCCCACTGATGCCAAACTCAAATTTTTACATATCTAAGTGCTTTGAATATAGCCCCAATAGACATTGTTTTAGCCATTAAGAGCTGAGTGTTTTGCATACCCCACGAAACTGCACCTAACATCTGCTAGCCATAAGTAAGGCAATCCTTGTAGCTATAAAAGACCCCAAACCACTGCTGCCCTTTGGAGTTCTCTGACCCAAAGACTCCCCTGTTTGCTACTGGGCAACATTGCTCAGACATGTGAATCCTCTCTCAAATTCCCTTCTCCTCCAAGAACTCTGCCTCTCTTTCTTTTCTGGGTAGTGAGCCACTGTCTCTGGAAGGTCATCTGCTGTGTGAGACTTCCTCTCTCAAGCAAGCTTGTCCCAGTGCTGCCCAACAAAACTTGTGCAATACTACCATCTCCTGGTCCTGACTTTTTCCAGCTCACATCTGAAATCCTCAAACTCACCACAGATGTACATGGTAAAATTTAAAGCAGTACCAAACTTAGTCTTTCCTCCTCACACCTCTAGTCACCCTAACTACATGATTTAATGAACTTACTGCATAATTACAAATTGAATCATTTGGCTCATAACACATTTTTCCCTAAAAATTGAAGTCTCAGTTTCAGTCAGTAAATCTGCCTGGGAAGTGGAAGAATCATTCATGTTGATAGGATCAAAATTTATGGAATGTATCTCTAAATCTTAAAGGATATGTTTGAAAGGACCACATTCCTTTCTACCATTAGCCATTTGTCATGGAACATTTTCCCTTCTGCATCTTCTCATCCTTCACAATCTAGTTTAAATGCCCTTTCTGGGACTTCCCTGGCAGTCTCGTGGTAAAGACTCCATGCTCCCAATGCAGGGGGCATGGGTTCCATCCTTGGTCAGAGAACTAAGATCCTGAGTGCTGCACAGCATGGCCAAAAAAAAAAAAAACAACACATTTCCTAGCACTTATCTATCTCCTAGGCTGACATAGGCCATTCCCACTAGACTCTCAAAAGTACTCTATTCTACTCTTTTTAGCATTGAACAAAATTGGTAGTCATACATGTATTTATTTATCACGATGTCTGCTACATATTAGACACACTACAGAGTTGATTACATAAAATGTAATTCCTCTGGGTTCTAACATTATACAATTTTATGAAATGTTAAGTTCTAAAGAAGCCACAGACGTGTTTTTATAATTCATGAGGTTACTGTAAATACTTTGCTACAAAAACATACGTATCTGGACAAAACTTGACTTTCCCTATTCATTTTCATCCATATTCTTGGGAAACAAGTATCTGATACATCCCTGACTCTTGTCATGTTGACTCCATAGCAACCCTTCTCTGTTTTGAACTCTCCACAAGTCTTACCTTATAACTTAGAAGTGAAAAAGTGTGAGAGGAGGCAATTAAAACATCCAGATCTCTGCTCCAGTGTAGGGACAGGTTAAATGTCTTTTTCTTTTTACTACAACAGACTTTATGACTGTAATAAAGATGTGAGTGCTTTCCTCAAAGATAAACATCTGAAACAGAGAGTGGGTTACATTCTAATAGCCTGTGGCTGCTGTCAGAAATAATTTAGTGCTTAGTGCTTTGTTGGCTGACCCAAGTCTTTTGAAGAAGCGAAGCATGCTGCTTACACCATCATGGCTGCCCAGAATCCACTCATTTATGTGAGGTGTTCTGTAGTGCTGCTCAATGAAGGCAAGAAGCCTGAACTTGGTAATTGAGAATGAATGTCAAGTAGTGTCAAGGCGCCTCAATTCATAAGGCTGATAACTCCTTCTGTGATTGCATTTCCATTTTTACAGCTGCTTCAGTGGCCAAGTTTGTAGCCTTGTTTGGGAAAGTGTATACATTACAGGACTCTTGGCACTGCCTGAGAAGAAGCTAGTCGTTTTATTCATTTTTAAGGGTTGCGGAATTTTCCAGCTATTGTGAAGATCAGTTTTATAACATATATAAAGAGATAGAAAGAAGAGAGAAACTTTTTAAAGGACAAGAAATAAAAGAAAAGCATTCATCTTTGTGCTGCTCTTCCAGCAATCACACATTTAAAAAACTTTTGACATTGGCAATAGATTTCTTTGAGAGAAAGAAACTTCCTTAAATGAAAATATACAAATGATTAAATGATGGTGAAGAATAAATTCAATTTCTAAAATGTTTTGCAACTGTAGTCATTTAAATTGAATGATATATGTGTTATCTCTAGCAGAGAGTCTAGCTTCTCTTTCTGTAAAGAGCTAGAAAGTAAATATTTTAGGCTATGGAAGCCAAATAGTGCCTGTAGCAGCTATTCTGCTCTGGCGTTGCACAAAAGCAGCCATAGAAAATGTGTGAACGAATGAGCATGGCTGTGTCCCTGTGAACTTATTTGTGGGCACTGAGATTAGAATTTTTTAAATCTTCTTGTATGTCATGAATGGGCTTCCCAGGCGGCACAGTAGTAAAGAATCTGCCTACCAAAGCAGGAGATGGAGGAGATAACAGGAGATTCAGGAGACACAGGTTTGATCCCTAGGTCAGGAAGATCCTCTGGAGGAGGAAATGGCAATCCACTCCAGTATTCTTGCCCGGAGAATCCATGGACAGAGGAGCTTGGCCAGCTACAGTCCATAGCGTTGCAAAGAGTAGGACACGACTGAGCGACTGACCATGTATGTCATGAATATTATTTTTCTTTTAATTCTTTTAACTATTTAAAAATGTGAAAACCATTCTTAGCTCATGTGTTGTACAGTTAATAGGTGGTATGCTGGATTTGGCTCACAGGCCTGGTTTGCTGATTCCAGGTTTAAACATGGTAGATGCTCCATATATGTGCCTGAGCCCCTTCTAAAAAAGTTATGTCTCATGGATCAGCCACCTTGATGGGCAGGAACTGAATCATACTTAGCAGGGTCTTTGGTCAGCACTTTATGCACGTCTCTGAGCTTTGAGCTACACATAGTGGTGTCTGTTTTTTTATCAACCATTTGCTCCACAGACAGCAAACTATCTGGTAAAGTTAATAGATAGAGGGAGGCATGAACTGTCTCAAAGACTCACCCCTCACCTTCCTGCCCTGATCTTTCAAAAAATGTTTTTCTTTTTGTTTCTTGGACTGATCTGGAAGTCAGAGATGACATAAAAAATATTGTGACTGAATATTATTCTGAAGTCAAGGTACCTTCTTAAAGAGAGGTAATGGTGAAGATTGGAAAGCAATTTGTAAACCTGCAAAACTGAAAATTTCATTTACTGTCATATGGTTGGTTTTTACTTACATACTGAGTCTACCTACTGCCTTCTTTTCTCCCAAATTACGTAAAATCAATTAGCAGAACTTCTCTTCCATTAGAAGTTTTCAAAAAGAGATTTTGGTTTTAAAGGATCTTTTAGGAAGAGTCTATTTTTTTCTTATTGTTTTATAAATTGTCCTGGTTGGCAGACAATATGGAAATCAGCCGAAAAGATGTATTGATTAATTATTTTTATCTTTTCCCTGAGAGTAGAAACCTGAGACTTAACTCTAATCGTTGTGAAATTAAAAACAAAACAAACAAAAACACCCAAAACATTGAAGTTGTTTTCACAAAATCAATCCGGGTGCCCCCTTAATGAGACTGGGGCGGCTGTAGAGATGTCCAATTTTAAACCATTTTGTGCTGACTGTATACCAACTGTGGTAATGATGAGAATCAAGTCTGCTGAATTGCAAGAGTGACTGTCTAGTTTGTCTAAGAAAAGGAATTAATATATAAAGCACATATTCAAAATCCAGTTTAAGATTTACATAACAAATTCTAGTAGTTTAAGGAAGCAGCTTCAACTATGGGCTATTTGATAGTTTTGAACATAACTTTGAGAGTCAGTGTAAAAGCTTTTATAGTTTTGTTGTGCCGCTATTATTCTGTCTTAGAAAGCAAATGGCAAAAGTCATGTTTGCTTTCATGTATTTCATATGCCTTGGGAGGTCCAGATAAAACTCCATCAAGGATCTGGATAAAAGTTTCAGGCATTTATTTACATGTTTCCCAATCACAAAGTCAGCTTACTATCTAGATGTTTCCCAGTAACAAATATGCTGATAATTGAGGGGGTCTTTGGTTTGGCCTCGGATGTCAGCCATTGTCCGGTGTCTGAGGCTATTTAGCATTTCTATGCCACTTTAGAGATGCTTTCAGACTTTGGGTGGCTAACAAGCTGTTTTGTATGACACTAAGAATCTTAATCTGATCAAATGGTGGTGCTGAAAGGCTCCCTTGGTTTTTAATATGATGATCTAATGCTAGGAAATTGCAGTCCCTTGTTTCTATACATAGATCAAGACATTTTATTCTGGACATAGACTGTCACCTCTGCTCTTGAAGATTAGAGGATCTCAAGGCCACAGGAGAAGTGTAAATGTCTTTATTTTGTCTACAAGCGTCCCTCCTTCTACTCCCATCCTGAACGCATTCGACTCCAAAGCACAGCCTTAACAGAAAAAGGGATGGTTCGTGTAGTTTTAGTTATAATTCACATATTGTTGGATATTTAAATAATTCCTTATGAATGACACAAGCTAGATTTATTTTTAAGTGTTGTTTTGTTTATAAGCTTTCCATTTGCCAGCTGTTTAAGTGACAGTGTTAGGCACTCAGCTGTGTCTGACTCTGCATCATGGACTGTGGCCCGCCAGGCTCCTCTGTCCGTGGAATTCTCCAAGCAAGAATACTGGAGTGGGTACCCATTCCTTCTCCAGGGGATCTTCGTGACCCAGGGATCGAACCCATGTTTCCTGCATTGCAGGTGGATTCTTTACCATCTGAGCCATTCTTTACTATCTGAGCTGTAGTGAGTCTTCATAGTCTTGATTAGAAAATACTCATGAGTCTTAATCTCACATAACTTAGGTGAAATAGTCAGTATTTGATAAGTCCCTGAACTGCTTCCATTAACTTCTTGGAGAGTTTAATGCTTGCTCTGCCCATTCTCTGTGACCATTTTGATCAGTTCTTGTCATCATGTGTTTTTATTTTCAAGTAGATTCCTTGGTTCTGGCCATTGAGAAAACTGTTTTGCTTTATCCACCATCTGGTTAATAAATACAATACTACATTCTATTTTACCATAATAGTTTTAGTTTAGTCAGATTCAAGAGAGTCCTATTAAAGTAGATCATGGTCATAAGTAATGTCCACCTTCCTGAAAATCAACTCACCTGAGAGCAGCTAAGTATGTCCTAAATGAAACAAATCAAATGCAAAGGTTTTTCACTTGGGTAAGCTATAAACTTGCTCCTTTTCTTCAAAGCTTACTCTCTTTTTCAGTCATGTACTAGATTTTTTGGTGATTTTTTAAAACTTTCTTCATTTGTCATTTTCAAAAGGCAATTTTTCTTAAAATGAAACTTAATCTTAGAATTTAAAAGAAATTAAATGCTTTTTTTCCTTTCATTATATTATTTAGATAGTTTGCAATTTTTTTTTAAACCTCAGAGTCTTAGTATTTATATGTAAGATTTCTTATTTGGCCTCCCAAATATTACATTATAATACTGATACAGTTAATGTGAAATAAATAAACAAGCTTAGTTTTGACATGGGTTCTATTACACAGGTGGGTCTTGGGCATCAGAGACCGGTTTTCCTTCTTTTCCTTTTCTTTCTGTTTTTTTTTTTTTTTTTTTTTGCTATTACAAAGAGAAAGAGAACTTAAGTAAAAATTGGAGGTTGCTGCAGCTGCTAAAAGCTCTCTGAAGCCCATTGAGCAGGAACAGAGCTGTTGAATAATGCAGACAAGATAATGAACAGCAGACAAATGATCCCAGGAGGCTCCCTACTGGGTAAAGGGAGTGTATACTTAAAGGCTAGATTTATTATCCTAACATCTTTTCTGGTGACCTCCAATTTATTGGAAATACCTGAGACATTTATAAACTCTGCGTTTTTCCTCTTCAACCAAAGCCAAGTGTGTTCATCATTTCTACCTCAGCTTCTTTAAGTCACATAGCAAAGTTTCAAAATCTGAAACTTCCCCTCTTTGAAAGAAAAAACTGAGATTTAGGCAAAGAGAAAAGAACCAAGAATGCAACCTTGTGATGGATTTGTTAACCGAAGTACAGACATGTTTCCCGAGACTGATGGACAGCACTACAGATAGAAGGCTTTCTTGTTTACTAGAAATTGCCAGTACAGTTTAAACCCTAAGTAACTGGATTTAATAATGCAGCACTTTACAGGTACACTCTATGCCCAGCCAAATTTGGGCTATTTTCTAACAAAGGCAGATTTGTGAGATATATAATATTCAGTTCAGTTCAGTTCAGTCGCTCATTCGAGTCTGACTCTTTGCGACTCCACAGACTGCAGCACGCCAGGCCTCCCTGTCCAGCACCAACTCCTGGAGTTCACTCAAACTCATGTCCATCGAGTCGGTGACGCCATCCAGCCATCTCATCCTCTGTCGTCCCCTTCTCCTCCTGCCCCCAATCCCTCCCAGCATCAGAGTCTTTTCCAATGAGTCAACTCTTCGCATGAGGTGGCCAAAGTATTGGAGTTTCAGCTTTAGTATCAGTCCTTCCAAAGAACACCCAGGACTGATCTCCTTTAGGATGGACTGGTTGGATCTCCTTGCAGGGATAACAAATCACCTTTGTTTTAAAATGAGCATTCTTAAAGGCAGGTTTTGATGTGAAACTTATTCTTTGCATGCAATTCATCAAATTTGATTTACACAATCTCACAGTCAAATTTAGTGATAACTTCAATTTGGGATTGAAGAAATTATTCCATAAAAGAAGAGATTAGTTTACAAAGCCATGTGTACAATTGTTTTGAGATTCTTTGAAATATCCTAATGAGCTCCTAAAGATACTGGGTCCATTTTTTCCCCTTAACTCCACATTGCTGGTTTTCTTAGAAAAAACAAACAAAATCCTACCTAATTTTAAACCTTAATTGTCCTATCAGGCAAATGTTCCTTCTTAAGATTTTAGAGCTTAACAAGTGCTAATTATGTCAGTATATTAATTTAAGACAGGAAAATTCTGACCACCATTGTTGCTTGAAAAGTACTATTCTAAGTGTTTATTGATATTTGTATTCATCATTTCAGGCATATTAAGAAAAAAAGTTTGAGAATTTTTAAGTTAATACTAAGTGACAATATTTAAATAATAATAAAAAACCTTTTTTGGTATTTGTGTATGTGAATAAATGCAATGGAAAAGTTTTAGTTTGCAGAAGGGGTTAAACTGAATAAGATTAAATGTGAACTTGGAATAATTGCAAGTTTTTCCCGTCCTCCTGAGAAATACTGGAAAAAAGAAAATTAGGGTGAAGATTTGCAGGTGGCTGGTGGAGGGGGTGGGATTCTTAACTACAATTTGATGAATTAAATTTAGTATAGCTGAAATAAAATAATATAGTAGGTGCTTAAAGCACCTAAATGGCTTAAGCAGGCATATGATTTTAAGTGTCCAACAATATCACAAAATCATTAAGGCCGTGTCTATATAAGGAGTCCATTTGTCCTTTCTTCTTTTCCTTTGTTTTGACTTCTATAATGATTGAATTCTGAGTTCTCGATCAGTTGATGTTTATTTGAATCACATTAATGAACTGATTGCATTGACTACTTGCTAGTGTCACTGAGGGCACCACTGATTTCTGAATAATCAAACAAATGTACATAAAGCCAATCACAGACATTGAGCAGCAAGCTGCATAAATATAATTAAGCCTGTAGAAGTATATTATGTAAACTGTGTATGTCCCTGTGAATTAAATACAATGGTAAAGTATAACAAAACAAATGAAACAGATGTGCTCAAGCTTATGAAATTAAAATTCATCCACTCATTCATCCTTCAACTATATTTTTAGCACCCACCATGAACAGGCATGTTTATGATCTGTGTCCAACTATAGTGAACAGGATCTACATGATCCTTGCTCTACTGCAACTTTCATTTTACAAGTAGAAGAGAACAATAAATATGTGCATATTAAGTGGACATATCACATATTAAAATGACAATACTTTTTGATGTATTGGGTTTAAAAATATATGAATAGCATTAATTCATTTTATTTTAAAGCTTTAAAAAATGTAGCCAAAACACTAAATATTATATATGATGCTCACATTTGTGGTGTAAGTTACTTTCTATGGGACAGGACTGATTTAGACACCCTTCTTTCTACTTACCACATTTTTTACCCTGTCCCAAGTAGGCAGACAACCACCCCTCCAACATACTGACAAAAGACAGGGTAGTCTATAAAGAGCTTGAATTGGAAAAGCTCTGGACTTTGAAGCATTTTAAAGCCTCATTCTGGACAGTAAGAGGTCATCAGACATTTGAGGAAAGCCTCAAATGTGATATCCAGAGGTCAAAATAAAAAGAAAATAAATTTTAAAAGATTTATAGGGCATAGAAAGAAATGTCCACAAGAAAAAGAAATCCATAATTATTTTCCTTAGAGAAATAAGAAAGTATATATCTTCTGTAAAATAAGAATGCAGGGTGATAAGAGGAAAGCATTCTGTTTATAAGAATATTGAAATTTTTAATACTGAATTAAAATTCAAAGAAAGTTTTGAAACTAAAACCAAGGAAAATTCAAAGAAGGTTTTTAAAAATTAAAAGACATCTTGGAAAATAAAGCCAAGGAACTAGTCTAGATGATAGAACATGGAGACTAGAAAAAAAAATAGATAATTTTCCCATGTGGTCCAAAATTTAAATAATGTTCAAGGACTTCTTAAAAAAAAAACAAAACAGGGAAACACATGGGATAAAAATCATCAGAGACATTTTTTTTTTCAATTTCTAGAACTGAAAAATCCAAGTCCAGATTGAAAGTCCAATGAAACTCCAGTACAGCAAATGAAAAAAATTGTTACCTATTATGCTTCAGGACACACGATTGTGAAATTTCAGTACACTGGAGAAGGAGAAGATCCTGAAAAGTTTTGAATATAAATGAACAAAAACACCTGCCAAAGGATCAATATTAGAATGGTATTATATTTTACAATTGCAAAGTTGAAAACCAAAAGACAATGGAGGAATTCTGAGGAATTCAGAGGAAAAATTATTTCCAATTTAAAATTCTATACCCAGAAAACATATCCATCATTTGAGAAGGTTGCAGATGTTTAATGTCCCCCCAAATTTAGTCTCATTCATCCTTTCTCAGAAAATTCTTAGAGGCTGTATTCTACTGAAATAAAAAATCAAACCAAGAAAGAAAAAGTATGGGATTCAAAAAACAGGGGATACGAGACATAGAAAGGTCAAAGAAATTCCCAGAAGGATGGTGAGAGAAGATTCTGAGGATGATAGCTATGAAGCAGGCCTAGAAAGCAGCAATCCAGAGTGGAGCAAAGGAAAGTGAACTCCAGGAGGAACATATCCCAGAAGAAAAAAGAGATAAACTCTGTACATATCTGATATATTTGAATATATCAAAGGATATACTGAAAGATTTTTTTCTCATTTACAGAGTTGGTAATGAAATCGTAATTGATTCATAGAAATAAACAAAACAGATGCAAAAAGTGAGGGGGAGTCTAAGGGGAAAAAGCATGCAAGGTGCAAGGTAGGAAAGGAAACACAGTACTTGATGTACATCACTGTGAATAATAGTTATCTAGTTATGATCAAATTGCCAACTTCTGTTGGATCATCGAAAAAGCAAGAGAGTTCCAGAAAAACATCTAGTTCTGCTTTATTGACTATGCCAAAGCCTTTGACTGTGTGGATCACAACAAACTGTGGAAAATTCTTAAAGAGATGGGAAACCAGACCACCTTACCTGCCTCCTGAGAAATCTGTATGCAGGTCAAGAAGCAACAGTTAGAACTGGACATGGAAAACAGACTGGTTCCAAATTGGGAAAGAAGTTCGTCAAGGCTGTAGATTGTCACCCTGCTTATTTAATTTATATGCAGAGTACATCATGAGAAATGCTGGACAAGATGAAGCACAAGCTGGAATCAAGATTGTCAGGAGAAATATCAATAACCTCAGATATGCAGATGACACCATACTTATCGCAGAAAGCGAAGAAGAGCTAAAAGAACCTGTTGATGAACGTGAAAGAGGAGAGTGAAAAAGTTGGCTTAAAACTCAGTTTTCAGAGAACTAAGATCATGACATCTGGTCCCATCACTTCATGGCAAATAGATGGGGAAACAATGGAAACAGTGATAGACTTTATTTTCTTGGGCTCCAAAATCACTGCATTTGGTGACTGCAGCCATGAAATTAAAAGACACTTGCTCCTTGGAAGAAAAGCTATGACCAACCTAGACAGCATATTAAAAAGCAGAGACATTAATTTGCCAACAAAGGTCTGTCCAATCAAGGCTATGGTTTTTCCAGTAGTCATGTATGGATGTAAGAGTTGGACTATAAACAAAGCTGAGGGCCGAAGAATTGATGCTTTTGAACTGTGGTGTTGGAGAAGACTCTTGAGAGTCCCTTGGACTACAAGGAGATCCAACCAGTCATCCTAAAGTATATCAGTCCTGAATATTCATTGAAGTACTGATGCTAAAGCTCCAATACTTTGGCCACCTGATGCAAAGAACTGACTCATTGGAAAAGAGGCTGATGCTGGGAAAGATTGAGGAGGAGGAGGAGAAAGGGACAACAGAGGATGAGATGATTGGATGGCATCATTGACTCAATAAACATGAGTTTGAGTAATCTCCGGGAGTTGGTGATGGACAGGGAAGCCTGGCATGCTGCATTCCATGGGACTGCAAGAATCGGATTGAGTGACTGAACTGAACTGAACTGAACTGAGTTGTGATCATGTAAACACTGAATATTTACTAAAAACAGATTTATGTAGAACATATTTGGATAGAGTGATAGTAATGTATGTGTGTGTGGCAGTGATATAAGAGAATAAAAATTTGTAGGATGTCAATAGATAAAACCAAAAGACTAAAATGGGCTTCCCAGGTGGCACTAGTGGTAAAGAACCTGCCTGCCAACGCCAGAGTCATAAGAGACACAGGTTCAATCCCTGGGTTGGGTAGGTCCCCTGGACCTGAGGGCATAGCAACCTGCTCCAGTATCCTTGCTTGGAGAAGCCCACAGACGGAGAAACCTGGAAGGCTACAGTCCACAGGGTCTCAAAGAGTCTGACATGACAGAAGCAACTTAGCATGCACACAAGCAAAGACTGAGATAATAGAAAAAAAGGATTAAAGAAATTGAAATTGCTATCACTGGGAAAGGCCACCCATTACTGTGGTCCATCCAAGTCAATTCTTGTGGTCCAGAGTAGTGAAATGGAGAGGGCTGAAGCCAGCATCTGAAGGAACAAAGAGAAGAAGATATACAACACAGGAAATTCCAGAGGGAAAAAATGGGAAAGATCATAGAGAAGTAGATCATAAAGAAAAGGAAAATGAGATGTTAAAATAATTAGAATTCTTAATCTTAGAGAAGAAAATGATCAAAAATTTCTAGAATATGACGTTTCTAGACTAGAAAATAGCTATTTTATGTGGGCTTTAAAAATTCTGGAACATAATGAAATGATTTTTAATTCCATAGATTAGATAGTATGACAATCTACATGTCAGCAAGACATATTAAACACCTAAATGATTCCTTGAAATGGGCCTTTTCTCATGATACTTACAAATTTCTCTGAAGGCTATTTAAACCTTCCCCTTTTAAGAGCAAGAAGAATTTATCAGCTCTTTTGCAGTTCTAGGTTTTTTTTTTTTCCCAATATGCAGCCAATTTAAAAGCCATATTATTTTTTTAGGCATTTGTAATGTCATTAGAAGTTGTATTGGTTTTCTATTATTTTGCAACAAACTACCACAAACTTAGTGACTTAAAACAACACATATTTATTATGTCACAGTTTCCACAGGTCAGGAGTCGGGGCATAGCTTACCTTGGTCCTCTGTCGAAGGTCTCACAAGACTGCAATCAAAGCCTCAGATAGGCTATGCTCTCATTTGGAGGCTCAAGGGGAAAAATCTGCTTCAAAGCTTATTCTGGTGTTGCCAGAATTTATTTCCTTGGCTGTCTGACGGAGGGCTCAGAATTTTGCTAGCTGTTAGCTGGAGGTTGCTCTCAGGTCCAAGAGGCTGATTGAAGTCCCTTGCTGTCTCGGCTTCCTCAGTATGACTGCTGACTCGATCCACCCAGGAAGAAGAGTCTCTCATCTCAGTTGGCTAAAATGGAGTCTTATGTAACAGAACCTGATCATAGGAGCCATAATCCACCACCATTGCCATATTCTATTTGTTAGAAGCCTGACACTGGTCCTGCTCACACCCAGAGAGGGAATTACACAAAGACATGGACAGTAGGGAGTGGGAAATCAATAGGGACCACCTTACATCTGTCTGCCTCAGAAGCATAAAAAATATAGAGGAAGTTAACATTTGCAAAGTTTTAATGTGCAATGTAGTATTTAACATGATAATTTCTCTACACACACATATATATTTCAAATATTTTGAAGTTTAAGAGCACTTTATTGACAAAACAACCCATAACTCTGCTCTATTTTCATCATCTCTTTGACTTGCAGTGCAGTGGAACCCAGCTCAGTGATCATGCATGGTATATGTCTTACTTCCCATGCCTGGCACAGTGCCTGACTCATAGCAGCTGATCAATGAATGACTGATAATCAAATGAATCCCCTAAAATGTTTCAAAAAATCAGTTGTATTAATATATCCACAAATTCTACTCCAGCTTTACATTGTCAGGACCTGCCATGTAGTTAATGATTGTTACTATCACTCAGAATAACAATAAAAACTCAAATTTATTGAGTGCTCCCTCTATCCTAGGCACTGGTCAAAGAGTATATATGTTTAACTATTTAACTCTGATAACAATTCTAAGGAGACAATATATATTTTTAAAATGGTTCATTCCTCTAAAAATCCCATGTTTGTAAGTTTCATAGACTGTGAAGCTGAGATTTAAGCATTTCACTCTTTCTTCTCCCTTTTAAGGTAATGGTTGTCTAAGCAAACAGTAACCATGACATTACAACATCTTTTTTTCCTTTGACCTCAGGTGTTCAACAGGTCTTTGCCCTTTGCACGAAAAGTAGCCTTTCATATGTAAACCAGGAATGATTATTTTCCGCATATCCTAAAATGTACTTATAAATAATCATGCATTCAAACATATTAAATCATTTAAGACTGTAATTAGTCATTGTCAAGTCCTGGCGAACAGCAGGATTCTAATTGGAGAGCAGTGTTTGCCCTACTTGTGCCTCAATGAAACTTTCAGAGAAGGGCAGCGTGTGCTTCTTAATCTGTTTTTCTAACAGCTAGTAAATCAATGAAGATGAGGCTGGTGGGTATGACAAATTAATATGCACACTGACAACTTATAACCGCACAATCGCTTAGGGAATTACTATGCGACTATATCCAAGTAATTATATGTTTTAAATGATTTACCTCATTTTGTTAACAATAGCCCCCTAAAATGGAAATAAAAAGAGAGAAAATGCTAATAGCATGTTATACCAACTTTATGTTGAACTTATTAAGAGGTTGCCCTTTTAATGAAGGATTTAATGAATTAAGAGATTTGTTATGAATAAGCATTCTTACTACTTGTTAAGTATTTGTCACCACAGACCTGTCATAGTCATTCTAATTATGATTAATACCTTATCTTGAATTCCATCTTCATTCACATTTCAGTAACAAATGTAACTTCTATTATATGATCAAGGTTCATGAAAACAGGATGATTTGCCTATGACCTTATATTTTATTCATTTTTACATTCATATTTAACAGATTTCTCTGAAAGTTAACCTTATGCACCTTCTAATTTTTAAAGTGCATGTTATTCTTGACATGCTTTTCAACCCTTTATGCTGTTTCAAATCGTGGTTATGTACTCAAGCTAAATGAAATATCCTAACATTTTGATTAATCTTATATATACCTAGGAGCTGCTACTTTCAGGCATTATTTAAGAATATTTTTTGTACCCTATGGAAAAGTTACTTTAATTATCTCAAGCATTGCTAACATTCTTAGTGTGGAAGACACAGTTTTATGAAGTTCAAAGAACCATGCATTAAAATTTTCAGATTTTTCATTGTAGTCTATGTATAAACTGTGGCAAATACAGAGCTTTTTTGTAGGTGGGGTTTTTTTTAGTGGTACAATACAATCCACATCCACATGATATTATGTCATGTGTCACAGATATCTTTCTTTTCAGCTCTTTCTTTTTTCCTTTAAATCTTTTCTACTTACTTTTCTCCTTTTTTTTTCCTTTTTGTCCTATTTCTGTCCCTGTTTCACTCCCTCTTCTTTGAATTTTTCCCTCCGTCTTAATTGTTCTTCCCTTCTCTGCAGTTCTCCTTTGTCCCTGTTTCTACAGATGTGTTCTCACCATTTGCATCCTCTTCTTTGTCCTGTTTCCCTCTCATCCTTTCCTTTTGAGCCCGTTCATCTGCCTCAAGGGAGTTCATACTCTCCACCTTTGTAAAAGGAGATAAGCCATCTTTGCATTTGATTTTTGTGGTTTTAAGAGTCCTCAATTATTCACACTACCAGGTGTTAAAAGCTCTGAAAGGAAGTAAAAGTAATAATATGACTTATTTTTGTACCCTTTTTATTATATTAAGAGAATCTCTACGAGAGTATAAAGGGTTACATTAACTAATAAGCCCACTGGTATCATCAGGAAAATTAAGCCAGTTAATTAGGGGCAATAATAACAACAATAATAGTAACAGTGGGCTGAAAGAAAACCAGATCATTTATCAGACATAAAGTATGCTCTCCTAAGGGCTTGGTATCACAGAGGGGCAGCTTCTTTAGCAGGAAGAAGCTCTCTGGTCCCCAGAGCCACTGGATCCTTCCCAGTCTCTGATGTTGATGAGGAACACTCCACACACACATCATCAAGGCATTTGTAGTAAGCCAGGTAGTATGAGCGAAGTGTATGCAAATTGGAGAAATGAACCCTCTCCAGAGGTCTTCCAAATCACTCAATTCTTGAAGCAATTAGCAGATAGTCTATTTCCCCTTAAACTAGATGCATTTACATTTTCTTCATCATTTGAAGCATGTCTTCACACATTTCATGTTCTCCATTATAGGCAGAGATAAGTACTATGCACTTTATTGTTGAATTCAGTGGAATAAAGTCAAACACTAGTGGTATGCAATATTCTAATGTTGTAAAGATCTGATGAGTTTTCCCTTAAAAAAATAATGCAAAACAGACTACATTTTAATTACATTTTCTCAGAAGTATCTGGGAGAAAGAGGGTCCTGTGTTTAAGTGTTTAATGTACTTAAAAATTGTATTTTCTAGCAGTCTCCAGTACTGATTTAACAAGTCTGATCTTTTGAAATGAATCCCATATCATATTTATGATGATGGCTTATTTGAGAATGAGGCTAAATCTAATGAGAGGCAATTCCTTTGATGAGAGTGACAATTACATCACTTGAACTAACATATCAACAGCTATCTCTTCTTATCAATAATAAACTCATTGCTTTGGAAATAAATTTAATGTTATCTCAGGTGTTGGTCATCATTCATGAACAAGCCTGCTCTAACTTAGGTATGTCCCTAATCATGTGAAAACAAATAGTAAATTGAATACCAGAGATAAACCAGAATTTCTCATTCACCATCATTCTCAGTTTCCATAAATCCCAAATCTTTGCTCTAAATTCAAGTAAGTAGAAAGAACTAGTAAATATGGAGTCTCTACACATGGCAGACTGTGCTATAACTGATTTTATTTTAATCAAATTCTTTTATTTCTTCCACAAATTCTTTGTAGTAAGAACTATTAAGTACTGAAATGGCAAAAGTGCCAAAGGCAAGGAAGCATCGCAAATTTCTATGTGCTTCATGATCTTTTGGTACATTTTACAAAAATCTAATTTAATACTATGTAGTCTAGATCTCTGAATGCTTAATTGAAATTTTTAAAAAGGTAACTCTTTTGTTTAGAGAAAGAGTAATGAGAAGTACAATTCACAGATCTAACTTCACCAAGTTGAGTACAAAGCCAGCTCACAGTAAAATATGTATTAGTCAATAAATAATGTTGAGACAACCGTTCAAGTAACTATAAACAAAACCCCCCAAATCCTTGACTGAGTTCTAATATCATTACAAATTCTAAATGGACATGTGGAATCACAATAACAAAAATAAACTTTTCCTAACTTACAGGTATTTTGATTTGAGAAATGGAGTTTCAAATTGTTTTTTTTTTAATTTCTATGAAGAATATTAATAAAACTGCAAAGTATATAAAATAAAAGATTGATTATATCATGTCTAAATATATATTTTATTTGTAGATTTTGTTCATCCATCTGTGTATTTGGCAGTCAGTGTAAATGTATAGTTTGGCAAATTACATTCAGTCTATAAACTTCTCATCAAAGAAAATGAGATTTTATCAGCTAGATGTCCTGACACCTTGACACAACATTGCTAGAAAGAGGTGTGATTTGCTCACCTGTAACATTGAGACCTTCATAGTGCAAGCTTTGGATCACTTTTCATTTTCTGCAAAACCTGCAGAGACACTTAATGAGATTTTTGACTTTACAGAAATGAAAGGAGTTAGCTTCCTGAAAAAAGTGCCTACAAGATGGCAATGATGCTGAGAAAAGATGTTAAAATGTTGACCTGGTGTAAAAATCAGATTTCTGAGGTGTGAGACAAGCAGAAAGTCCTTATCTTGTTTGGAAATATATTGAGAATGAACATTGAGTAAGGAATTACAGTAAAATATAAATTTAGTTGCCGTTTAGTGACTTCAGGTAATATTACACAGAGCAGCCAAGCCCTTAGCAAAACTGGTTTAATTTTCTCTGAAGAGGTCATAAAGAGCCTTGTAAAGATGGATTGATTGTTTTGTCACCTGATTTTTCATATTATGCGTCAGTTGCAAGGAAAAAAATGACTCTTTTTTGGGAACCAAACGGCCTCAGAACTAGAAAAATCTGCCACCAGAAAAGGGCAGTCAGGAATGAGGACTTCCTTGGTGGTCCATTGGTTAAGACTTCATGCTCCCAATACAGGGGGTGTGGGTTCAATCCCTGGTCGGGGAATTAAACTCCCACATGCTGTCAGGCACAGCTAGAAAAACCCAGTAAGAATAATGAAATAATTTTTTTTTTTTAAAGAAAAAGGCCACCAAGTTAAACAGGACCTTTTCAACCAACTTCTTTACTGAAAGTGTGACTTATTTGAGCGCTTCCTTTGATTTCATACGTTCAAATTAGCTCTGTGCGTTAAAACCATTTGTCCTGAGAAAGAGAGGCTTAATTAATGATGATATTTAATGTGCTTCAGAGTGTTTAAAAATGATGGGCAATGTAGATATGGATAGCCTGTAATAACAAAATTATAGATGGAAACTACCTAACAATAAGCTGATCCCCAGAATAAGCTGTGGTGCAGAGTAGCTGGGTATCACTAAGAGGCTACAAGTCTAAATGATGCTGTTAGTAACTTTTTAAAAGAAACATAAATACAATAAGAATAATAAAGGATATTACCTTCATTAATTAAAAAAATGATAAAATGTTTCTTTCTGTCTCATGATACAGCAGAGCTTCCCTGGTGGCTCAGATGGTAAAGAATCTGCTTGCAATGTGGGAGACCTGGGTTTGATCCCTGGCTTGGGAAGATCCCCTGGAGAAGGGCATGGCAACCCACTCCAGTATTCTTGCCTGGAGAATCCTGATGGATGGAGGAGTCTGATAAGCGACAGTCCATGGGATGGCAAAGAGTCGGACATGACTGAGCACAACACAACAGCATGATACAGTAAGATATTTTACTCTGTTGTCTTTTCCATAACGCTGCTTTGAAATACCTGCAGCCTGGACGATGTCCTTTTTAAAACAAACTTTTACTGGAATACAGTTGATTTACAATGATGTGTTAGTTTCTAGGTATTCCATGTACAAATGCCTTTGCTGGGAGGATATTCCACTTGACTGACATCACACTGGACGGATACCAGACATCTGCTTTTTTTGATTAAAGCAAATCTGCAAGTCAAAGTGTATCTTACTTTTGACTGTATTCAGTTTTACCACCACCAAAATGAAAAAGGACATCCTATTGACATATACACACTACTATATATAATGTAGATAACTAATAAAGACCTACTGTATAGCACAGGGAACTTTACTGAAGACTCTGTAATGACCTATATGGGAAGAGAATCTAAGAAAGAATGGATATATGTATACATGTGACTGATTCACTTTGCTGTACACCAGAAACTAACACATCATTGTAAATCAACTATATTCCAGTAAAAAAAAAAGTTTTAAGGACAATCTCCAGGCTGCAGCAGTTCAGAGAAGTGTTACGGAAAAGGCATCAGAAAGAGTAAAACAGCCTACTGTATCATGGGACAGAAAGAACCATCTCATCATTTTTAAATTAAATAAAGGTAATATCTTTTATTATTCCTATTGTATTTATGTCCTTTTAAAAAGTCATTTATGTAGCCTACGAATGCACAATAAAAATCTAAAAAACGTGAAATCCAATAAAGGGCTTTTAAAAAGAGTCTCATTAAATTGCTGTATCAAAAAACAGAAGCGGACATGATAGCCCTAGGTATGCTGAGCCTCTGTAACTCGCCACTCCCCAGTAGCTCCTCCCTCACATACTCAGGTGGGGGGCGTGGCTAACAGCAGGTGCTCAGTAAATATTAGCAGTTGGGATTATGATCCTCAGGTAGAAGGCTTATTGTCCTGCCCCCTCCCTGATATAATGGTTGTGCAGCTGCTCGACCCAGGACAAGTCTCCCTGTCCCATCACTAAGGTGAGTCCAGAGAAGGGACTTACAACCCTACCTGCTCAGGAGTGTGACCTGGGCCAGGGAGGAGGAGCTGAGCCTGTGCCGGGAAAGATAACCCAGAGCCCCAGTTTGGAGGTGGGGGGCACCTTGATGGCAATGCCAGGTGTGGGTGGGATACGGAGGGGTCAGTGCCGAGCAGGGCAGTTAGGGCTTTGAAAATCATCGTCTCTGGCAGGCTTTGGGACTCACCTATCCGAGGAAACCCTCACGCAGGAGGAGGAGCAATCGGAGGACACCGGAGAGCTTCCTGAGGAGAGGGTGTGAGGCTGCAGGAGAGAGGGTGGGGGTGGGGAAGGCCCTGCTCAGGCTGGCATGACCAAGGCCACGCGAGTAGGGGTAGGAGGTCTGATCTTGGAGCGGGGAAAGAAAGAGACATCCTAGTATACTGTTACAAATTCTCACACATCATATATTATTTATTTAACTAATCCTATTATTCACTTCTTCTTATTGTTAGCTGGGCTTATTTTTGTTTGGTGTAAATAACAGTTTTCATTTAACATAAAAGTAAAACAGAGTATACAATTTCAAGTAAGCACCTGTTTTCATATTTTTATGTTGAAACATAAGTATAGAAACATAAAAACATAGTAACATATTTGGAAATAGTTATTTATTATGTGCTATTATGGTGTTCGGCAGGGTGGGGGGGGTGGTGGCGGTATTTTTAATATGGTGTATCTGTGTCCTGGGTTAACTCTCTAAGAAGTTGCTCACCATCCTGGACAGGGTTCTTACATGTCAGTCCAAGGCTCCCAAAATGCATGTCCCAGGGGAGAGCCATTCAGGTGAAAACTGCATTTCCTTGTAGGACCTGATGTCAAAAATCTCACATCTTCATTTGTGCTGTTATCTATTCTTTAGAAGCAAGTCATTAAATCTGGCCCACATTCAATGAGAGAATTAGACTCCATCTTTTGATGAGTGTCAAGTTGTAAATATGTTTTACTGCATAACAAAATGGTTGTTATTATATATCCGTCTTTTTCATATTTTTTCCATTATGATTTATCACAGGACATTGAATATATAGTTCCCTGTACTATACAGTAGGGCCTCGTTCTTTAATCATTCTGTATATAATAGCTTGCATCTGCTAATTCCAAACTCTGTCCATTCCTCACCCATGTAAGAGCCCATCCTTTAGCTGAAAGCCACAGAGTGGCTTCAGTAATGCCACATGGAGCCAGAATAATCATCCATCCCAGTCCTTCTTAAATTCCTGATCCAAGAAATAATGAAATAAAATGGAATGGCCACTATTGAGCTGCTAAGTTTTGGAGTTGTTTCATATGCAGCCACAGGTAATCAGGATGACCCCATACCCTTCATCCCACATTCATCAACTGTTAACATTTTGCATGTGCTCTCTCTTTCCCTGAATCATTTAAAAATAACTTGCAAGTATCATGACACTTTATCTCAGTATTTAGCATGACTTTTTCCTTCAAAATTACTATACCATTATCACTCCCATGATATTTAAGATAGATATTATATGATATACAGTGTGAGTGTGTGCGTGCTCAGTCACTCAGTCGTGTCTGACTCTTTGCGACTCCACGGACTATAGCCTATCAGGTTCCTCTGTTCATGGAATTTTTCAGGCAAGAATACTGGAATGGCCTGTCATTTCCTTCTCCAGGGTATCTTCCTGTCCCAGGGATGGATCCTGAGTCTCTTGCCTCTCCTGTGTTGGTAGGGAGGTTCTGTACCACTGCGCCACCTGGGAAACCATTTAGTGTGAACTATATAGCTCTAAAAAAAAGTCCAATATCTAATTAAGGATTACATGTAGCATTTAGTTGTCACCTTTCTTGAGTTTTGTTTTAACTTGTTACACTAAGCTGTTGCCTTTTTGTCTTTCATGTTATTGATAACTTTGAGGAGTCCAGAGCAGAATGTCCCACCAACTGGATTTATAAAATTATTTCTTCATGATTATCTTGGGCTTAAATATTTTTTATAAGAGTGCAACCCGGGTGATATCACTTCCCATTATAACCTATGAGGAGGCATGTAATGTCAGTTTGTACCATCATTGATAATGCTTGATCAATTTGATAACTTGATTAATGTGATGTGCATGAGATGTCTCAGTTGTAGTTAAGGTGATGTCCATGATAGATATTATATATATCTATCTTCCTTTATAATTAATAAGAACTCTGTAGGCTGATACTCTGAGATTGTGTGACTCTCCTGTTCCCCTACAACTGTTCCCAAATTGTTTGTAGCATTCATTCATGATCCTTGCTTGACTCAGTTATTATGTAGGTGGTTGTATAATAGTTGTTTGCTAATTCTGTGTTTCTTTCTACATTTGTTACTTGGCATTCTCTTGAAAGGAGTTCTTCAGTTATTGTATTTTCATTTCTAAAATTTCCACTTAGTTCTTCTTTATATCATCTATTCCTTCACTGAGGCTCCCTATTTTTTGTTTCAAGCACATTTGTAACACTTGTTGAAATTTTAATCACATGCTCAGTTGCTAAGTTGTGCCTGACTTTTTGAGACACCATGAAATGTGGCCTGCCAGGCTCTTCTATCCATGAAATTTTCCAGGCAAGAATACTGGAGTGGGCTCCTGCCTTAAAATATTTGTCAGCTAATTCTGTTTCTGTTGGTATCTATTTGGTGTCTTTTCATAGTCTGAGATTTATTCTATAGCCAGCCCCCTTTGTAATTTTAACCCTTTCACATTTCCCAGTCCAGTATGAAGGTGAAGGTGAAGTCTCTCAGTCGTGTCTGACTCTTTGTGACCCCGTGGACTGTAGCCTACCAGGCTCCTCCGTCCATGGGATTCTCCAGGCAAGAATACTGGAGTGGGTTGCCATTTCCTTCTCCAGGGGATCTTCCCCACCCAGGGATTGAACCCAGGTTTCCTGCATTGTAGGCAGACGCTTTAACCTCTGAGCCATCAAGGTATGGCAACCCACTCCAGTATTCTTGCCTGGAGAATCCCAGGGACGGAGGAGCCTTGTGGGCTTCTGTCTATGGGGTCGCACAGAGTTGGACACGACTGAAGTGATTTAGCAGCAGCAGCAGCAGCATAGTTTGAGATCTTTCTAGTTCTTAGTATGATGAGTGATTTTTTGTTGAAATATGGACATTTTCATATACATTGTATGACTCTGAATTTTATTCACAGTTTCTTAGTTTTCTTTGAGGCTACTCCATCAGAGTGGATAGGTTATAGTCTCATTACTACCAGGTGGAGATATAAGTCCAGTTCCAGTCAGCCTCAGTTGATACGTGATTCGGCAAGACTTCTTGTTACAGCTCAGATGGGGTTAGAGTTTTGGCTCCTGGTGTGGTCTCCACAGTCTTCCCAGGTGGTGCTAGTGGTAAAGAATCCACCTCCCAAAGCAAGAGACCCAAATGACACAGGTTCGATCCCTGGGTTGGAAAGATCCCCTGGACCTGAGGGCATGGCAACACACTTCAGTGTTCTTGCTTGGAGAATCCCATGGACAGAGGAGCCTGGAGGGCTACAGTTCATGGGGTCACAAAGAGTAAGACACAACTGAAGTGACTTAGCACACATGCACATGTTCTCTACTACTACCGCTATGCAGGTGGCCCTGTTACCATTGGGCAGTGATGACAGCCCTGACTCTTTACTAATGTCCCCTGAATCACCTCCCCCCAACTCCCGGGGGAGAGAAGGAGGTCCCCGTGACTGCCACGTGGGGGTGGAAGCCCAGGCTCCCCAACATCTCCAATGACACAGCAAAGGTGTGGAGAAGGCCTCGTTACCAGACAGTGGGGTTGAAAGTTCTAGCACCCTATTTGGCCTTCTCTGATACTACAGGGCAGGTTGCGGGAGGTGTCCTGTCACAGCTTTACAAGGATGGAAACCTAGGTTTCCTGCTCAGTCTGTGCTGGTGAGGCTAAGAAGGGGCCACAGTCTTTTTCAGTGGTCCTTGGTTGGAGTAGGGTGGTTATTAATTAAAAGCTTTCACCTGCTAGATTGTCCCTTTCCTGGCACTTTGCTAAAAAGAGCAGGTTTTGTTGGGATTTCCTTTGGTCTGTGCCCACTTGTGTTTCAGGTTTATCGTCTTCTCCAGCTCTGAGTCTGAGTTGTATGAGATAAAAAGAAAGCCTAGGGAATTATCACTATGTCATACCTTGGGTCCCAGGATCCTTATCCAGTTTGCCCTCTTCTCTCCATCTTTCAGAATCTTAAGTTTGTTTAAAATACAATGTTCAGGGTTTTCAGTTATACTTAGCAGAAGGAATAGGGAAAAGTATATTTATTCCATTTTCCTGGAAGCAGAAGTTCCATACTGTTGAATTTTATCAGAAGTTTTTAGAAAATATCTCTTGAGATAATCTTTCTTTTTTGACTTTTTGATGTTTTGATTTCAATTGTAGATATATTATTGGTCATAACATATGTTCTGAAATAAATATGTAGTCCTAGTTTAAAATATATATATATACTCGATTAAAGGAATATGTATATGTAAATTAGATAAACTTTTTAAAAGGAAGTCTTGTATATTTAACATAATTATTGATTATGCACAAAATGGCTTATATGAAATATTATTTTTCAGTTCTAAAAAAATCATCAGGATATATTTTAAAGAGGATTGCTTATTATCGAATTTGCAAATACAACAATGCCCATTTTCTTTTTCTTCTCATTTCCCTATGAGTTTAAAAATTAAATTTATAATTGAATTTAGAAGAATGGGGCCCAGAATATTTTAAAACTTGGTACATTTTTGCCCACAGAAGGTCCTCATTAAAATGGCAACCTGATTCTTGCAGTTGCTTGGGGCAAAAATCTTGGTATTCTTCTTGATTCCTCTCATTCTCTTTGTCTCATTATCTCTTTAGCTATGGATCCAAGTATCTTGTGCTCGCTTCGTTTAGGTCTTCTCTGCCCCTTCCTGGCCCTTCATTTAAAATAATCCCCCACATCAGCCCCACCCTACACATAAGCTTTCCCTTTCTTCCTTACTTTGCTTTATTTTTTTTTTCTCCATACCATTTATCCCTACCTGGAGTGTTCAGCTTGTGTTTATACAAACTGTAAGTTGTGTCAGGGTCCAGTTCAGTTCAGTTCAGTCGCTCAGTCGTGTCTGACTCTTTGTGACCCCATGGACTGCAGCACGCCAGGCTTCCCTGTCCATCACCAACTCCTGGAGCTTGCTCAAACTCATTGTCCATGGAGTCGGTGATGCCATCTAACCATCTCATCCTCTGTCACCCCTTTCTCCTCCCACCTTCAATCTTTCCCAGAATCAGGGTCTTTTCCAATGAATCAGTTCTTCACATCAGGTGGACAAAGTATTGGCGTTTCAGCTTCAGCATCAGTCCTTCCAATGAATATTCAGGACTGATTTCCTTTAGGATGGACTGGTTGGATCTCCTTGCAGTCCAAGGGACTCTCAAGAGTCTTCTCCAACACCACAGTTCAAAAGCATCAGTTCTTCAGCGCTCAGCTTACTTTATAGTTCAACTCTCACATCCATACATGACCACTGGAAAAATCATAGCTTTGAACTATACAGACCTCTGTTGGCAAAGTAATGTCTCTGCTTTTGAATATGCTATCTAGGTTGGTCATAGCTTTTCTTTCAAGGAGTAAGTGTCTTTTAATTTCATGGCTGCAGTCACCATCTGCAATGATTTTGGAGCCCAAGAAAATAAAATCTGTCACTGTTTCCATTGTTTCCCCATCTATTTGTGATGAAGTGATGGGACCAGATGCCATTATCTTAGTTATCTGAATGCTGAGTTTTAAGCCAACTTTTTCACTCTCCACTTTCACTTTCATCAAGAGGCTCTTTTAGTTCTTCGCTTTCTGCCGTAAGTGTGGTGTCATCTGCATATCTGAGGTTATTGATATTTCTCCTGGCAATCTTGATTCAGCTTGTGCTTCACCCTGTCTGCATTTCTTATGATGTACTCTGCATAGAAGTTAAATAAGCAGGGTGACAATATACAGCCTTGATGTACTCCTTTCCCAATTTGGAACCAGTCTGTTGTTCCATGTCCAGTTCTAACTGTTGCTTCCTGACCTGCATACAGATTTCTCAAGAGGCAGGTAAGGTGGTCTGGTTTCCCATCTCTTTAAGAATTTTCCACAGTTTACTGTGATCCACACAGTCAAAGGCTTTGGCATAGTCAGTAAAGCAGAAGTAGATGTTTTTCTGGAACTCTCTTGCTTTTTTGATGACCCAAAGGATGTTGGCAATTGGATCTCTGGTTCCTCTGCCTTTTCTAAATCCAGCTTGAAAATCTGGAAGTTCATGGTTCACATACTGTTAAAGCCTGGCTTGGAGGATTTGGGGCATTACTTTGCTAGTGTATGAGATGAGTGCAGTTGTGCGGTGGTTTGAGCAATCTTTGGCATTGCCTTTCTTTGGGATTGGAATGAAAACTGACCTTTTCAGTCCTGTGGCTGCTGCTGAGTTTTCCAAATTTGCTGGCATATTGAGTACAGCACTTTCACAGCATCATCTTTTAGGATTTGAAATAGCTCAACTGGAATGCCATCACCTCCACTAGCTTTGTTCATAGTGATGCTTCCTAAGGCCCACTTGACTTCACATTCCAGGATGTCTGGCTCTAGGTGAGTGATCACACCATCGTGGTTATCTGTGTCGTGAAGATCTTTGTGTAGTTTTGTGTATTCTTGCCACCTCTTCTTAATATCTTCTGCTTATGTTAGGTCCATACCATTTCTGTCCTTTATCGAGCCCATCTTTGCATGAAATGTTCCCTTGGTATCTCTAATTTTCATGAAGAGATATCTAGTTTTTCTCATTCTATTATTTTCCTCTATTTCTTTGCACTGATCACTGAGGAAGGCTTTCTTATCTCTCCTTGCTATTCTTTGGAACTCTGCATTCAAATGGGTATATCTTTCCTTTTCCCCTTTGCCTTTCATGTCTTTTCTTTTCTCAACTATTTATAAGGCCTCCTCAGACAACCATTTTGCCTTGTTGCATTTCTTTTTCTTGGGGATGGTCTTGATCACTGCCTCCTGTACAATGTCACAAACCTCCAGTCATAGTTCTTCAGGCACTCTATCAGATCTAATCCCTTGAATCTATTTCTTACTTCCACTGTATAATCATAAGGGATTTGATTTAGGTCATACCTGAATGGTCTAGTGGTTTTCCCTACTTTCTTCAATTTAAGTCTGAATTTGGCAATAAGGAGCTCATGATCTGAGCCACAGTCAGTTCCCAGTCTTGTTTTTGTTGACTGTATAGAGCTTCTCCATCTTTGGCTGCAAAGAACATAATCAATCTGATTTCGGTGTTGACCATCTGGTGATGTCCATGTGTAGAGTCTTCTCTTGTGTTGTTGGAAGAGGGTGTTTGCTATGAGCAGTGCATTCTCTTGACAAAACTCTGTTAGCACAAGGACAAATTTGCTGTTACTTCAGGTATCTCTTGACTTTCTACTTTTGCATTCCAGTCCTCTATAATGAAAAGAACATCTTTTTTGGGTGATAGTTCTAGAAGGTCTTGTAGGTCTTTATTTAGCCATTCAACTTCAGCTTCTTCATCATTACTGGTTGGCATGAGGGTGTGGAGTTTACTTTGCTGCTTTATATTAGAGTTCAGAGCAATATCTAGTATGTTTTAGAGCCTCAGTAAATATTTGTTGGATGAATGGATTAACAAGAGGATGGAGATTCTAATGCATAAATGACTTTAGTGAAGATAAGCTTCTCTTTGTATTTTTCATTCTGATTTGTTATTTGTGTTTCTTATATTGCTTCATTTTAATGTTACGAAGCCAAAACTTACACTTTAAGACATAAAATTAAATACCCTAATAAGACAGAAAGACACTAATGTTTATCACAAACCACCAAAATAAAGGTTTGTCTCCATCTTGATATGGTATGTATTATGGACTGTAATTATGGTACGTAGTATGGGCAGTATGCTAATAATGGCTTTGCAGAGAATAACGGGGAGTTTAATTGCAAGTCATCACTGCGCTTGAGTCCAACCTTTCTGTGTGGAGCCATTCATCATGAGTGACAGCCCAGCACAGGAGGGGAAGCAGTGGATTCTTCCACAGACCACTCTGCCCCTTATTTGCCTCACCCCGTCTTCAGTTTACAGTCCTCTTTGTTGGCTGCAGTCATTCCCAGAGGACGTACTTATCACCATGGAAAAAACCCAAATGACATCAGCAGCAGCACTTAAAACTCTGTGCTCTGATCCAATAAATAATGTGTGCTCAGTGTGTGAAAGTGTTGGCGCAGCCCCTAATGTTATCAAAACCAAGTAGGGTGAGCACACACTGACCAGCCTTACTTGGGAGCTGGTGAGAAGAGCCATCTCAAGCCCTGCCCCAGACCTGCCTTTTTGAAGTCTCTGTTAATCTGTCTGGACACAGGAGCCTGAGAAATGCTGATCTATAGAAGATCCGAATAGTGCCTAAAGCACCAATTCTTTAGGACTTAAGAAGCATCATATCATAAATAGAATTCAACTAAGGTGAGAAAACTAAGCTTCTCGTGTCTCACCTGGGGGAGTGTAACAGAAATAGAAGTTGAATTAACACTGAATTGACCTATGTGGTTTGTGATTCCCAAAGCTAAATCTCAGTTCATTTCCTGTAAATCTCAGTTCATTTCCTGTAAAACGGGTATTATCATTCCTGTTTTCAGTGGAGTAAACCATTTTTTCAGAAAAGTGAGCTGACTCTCCTAAGGTGACACTGCTAGAAAAGGCATTAAAAATCAGCAGGACCGATTTTCGGACACCTCCCTCATTCCAATTCAGTTTTCTCTTACCTCATTATAAAATTTCACCTCTTTTTAAAGATTTGCCTCCTTCCTCCCTCCTCCACTCTCTCCCTCCTCTCTTCCTTCCTCTTTTTTCTTTCTTTTTCTTTCATCCTCTTGATAAAGAATTATACATAGCTAGTCAAAGCAATTTTTTTCCTTCTTATAACTGAATCCCACAATCATTTAATGTCGCACAGCTCTGAGCAGATCAATTTTGGATGCTTCTTTACAAATCACTTAATTGAATCCATTTGAAAGGCCTCTGCCTCTGGTGAATGTTCATCATTTGGTTAATGTTATATAGATACAGACTAAGTGTACATTTGGGATCAGCTAAGTGGGTACTCAGCACTATAGCAATTGGTAAAGAGATCCCTAAATAAATGGGACCACTTGTGAAAGTCGCTCAGTCATATTCGACTCTTTGTGACCCCGTGGACAGTAGCCTGCCAGGCTCCTCTATCCCTGGAATTCTCCAGGCAAGAAGTGGGCAGCCATTCCCTTCTCCAGGGGATCTTCCCAACCCAGGGATTGAACCTAGGTCTCCCACATTGCAGGTGAATTCTTTAGCCACAAGGGAAGCCCTAAATGAGACCATGTAGTTTTGGCTTATTTCTTAAATATGTATATTCATATCATAAATGTTTTTGCTGCTACAAAGGAAAAATGTAACATAATTTTGGAAGGAGTAATAAATTGTGAGAATTTGGGAAGAGTGAAGGACATGTGTAGTAGTTTCCTAAGAAGATTTTCAAAGCATATATGAAAAAGTAGAAAGTATCTCTATTTGACTTATTGTGTGTTGGCAGGAGGGTAGGAGGGGAGACAGCAGAAGGCTATGCTCATGTACACCTATGGGGTAGGTTTAATACCTACTTAAACATCTTTCCTGGTAGCATTTTAGGACATCCTGTATACTTTAGCTGGTATCTTTGCAAAATTTGGGGATGATTGACAATAACATCACTGACTGGATTATACTTCAGTTGACAAAATATTCAGTGATTAAGATAGAGTGTACTTAGATGAGCTGCAGTGAATTCTGATGACTACTAGCATGTTAACTGGAGAAGGCAATGGCACCCCACTCCAGTACTCTTGCCTGGAGAATCCCATGGACGGAGGAGCCTGGTAGGCTTCAGTCCATGGGGTCTCGAACAGTCAGGCACGACTGAGCGACTTCACTTTCACTTTTCACTTTCATGCACTGGAGAAGGAAATGGCAACCCACTCCAGTGTTCTTGCCTGGAGAATCCCAGGGATGGGGGAGCCTGGAGGGCTGCTGTCTATGGGGTCACACAGAGTTGGACACGACTGAAGCGACTTAGCAGCAGCAGTAGAAGCAGCAGCATGTTAACACTCTACCAGCTCTCTTCTGTAGATTTTTTGCTGAAAATAATGGGAAAACTGAAGGTTTTTAAAAGCTTTTTATTCCTTCACAAACCTCACAATTAATGGCTGTTGGTGGAAGGGAGTACACAAAATATTAAATGTAACAGACTTACCGGGTTTGTTTAAGTCTCAAAACTGGTTCTGTTTGGGAATCTAAAATCCAATTTTGAGGAAATACCACTCGGGTAGCCTCTGTGCTCCCATCAAGATACCAGAAAGCTTTAAGTTACAAAAATATGGCACAAGGAATAAGAGTTGACATTCCGTACCTGCACTAGTAGGTCTCGAGGGCCAAGCAATGTGTATGGTCTAAACGCTGGGTACATCATGTGAATTCTTTATGCACTCTGTTTTTCCATCAGCCATATTTCATCAGCAATCTTTTAATTAAAAGTTGGAGCACTATAGGAGGTTCATACCTTATTGCCATTATTTAATATTTGTTTTATGACCAACTAGGAAGGGGTTGTGGAAACCAGCAATTTTTCTCTTGGGGAATAGTTACAATCAGAACCATCAACCCCAAATGTACATAAAACAGGATCTAAGTCACATTTATCTCCCACCAGAGAACCAGAAACTCAGTGACTATGTCTCCAGAATTAAAAATTAATAGCCATAAAAGGGACTATAAAAGAGGTGAAAAGGATGTAGGTTTTGTAACAATACACAAGGAGCACCTAGAGGACCATTTATTTGCATTTTGGAGCTGGTGAGTTACAAAGATGGTCAATTCAGGCTAACAGTTTTTAAAATGAAAAAGCCTTTTTAAAAAGCCTGTTTGGAAAAACCAACTTGAACTCAGTGAAACCATGTTTTTAAATGAAATGTTTTTATCCTGAATTTCTAGTTCAACTGCCAATGAAATGCAACCCAATAATTATAAAATATCTTTATTTTGTAATGCTTGAATACAATTTTATTGTAATAACATTACTTTTTGTTCCAATTTTATGAGTATATGTAAAATCTAATATTGACTCTCTCTAAGTGGGAAAAATCACTTTGGTCTTTTTTAAAAATTAATTTGTTTATTTTAATTGGAGGCTAATTACTTTACCATATTGTGGTGGCTTTTGCCATACAATGACATGAATCAGCCACAGGTGTATATGTGTCATAATGCAATAATAGTATTTTCTAATTCATTTCATAATAGTTATCACAAAGTCACTTATTTATCCACCTGGAAATATTTTCAGTATGCTAGATTTCTGAAAAAAGAAGCCTAGAAATTAAAAACAAATTATTGGAATACAGTTGATTTACAGTGTTGTTTTGTTTCAAGTATACAGCAAAGTGAATCAGTTTTTCATATATATATATATATATATTTATATATGAATATTCATTTCCCATACAGGTTATTACAGAATATTGAGTAAAGTTCCCTGCACTATAGAGTACGTCCTACTGAGTTATCTATTCTATATATTAATGTGTATATGTTAATCTCA
The DNA here is from genome assembly GCF_002263795.3 of Bos taurus. Classification (NCBI taxonomy): domain Eukaryota; kingdom Metazoa; phylum Chordata; class Mammalia; order Artiodactyla; family Bovidae; genus Bos; species Bos taurus. The sequence goes on along the minus strand of NC_037335.1, from coordinate 53,114,155 downwards.
TTCTCCTTATTTACCACTTTCCTCATGTTTCACCTTTAGTAACATGGTAATCAAACCATAAATTTGATTTTCAAATCTGAGTGTTTCTGTTTTATAAATAAGTTCATTTGTATAATTTTTAATTAGATTTCACATATAATTTATATCATATATTTGTCTTTGTCTGACTTACTGCGCTTAGCATGATCTCTATCCATCCATGTTACCACACATGGCATTATTTCATTCATTTTATGGCTGAGTAATACTTCATTGTATATATGTACCACATCTTCTTTATTTATTCCTCTGTTGATGGACATTTAGGTAGCTTCCATGTCTTGGCTACTGTAAATAGTGCTTTAGTGAACACTGCAGTGCATGTATCTTTTCAAATTTTGGTTTTCTCTAGGTATATGCCCAGGAGTGGAAATCTTGGATTATAAGCCTTGGAATTTTGAACATTATATTCAACAGGACAATTGGTACTTTATGCTGGTCAGAGTAAAATTAGTGGTATTTCACTGAATAAAATTGTTTCTATAACTTCATATGAGAAGGATTATACTTTATATTTATATGTATTTACATTTATATTAAAAAATGTTTGATATAAATTACATTTATATAGACTTCCCTGGTGGCTCAGATGTTAAAAATCTGCCTACAATGCAGGAGACCCAGGTTCAATCCTTGGGTGGGGAAGATCTCCTGGAGAAGGAAATGGTAACCCACTCCAGTATTCTTGCCTGGAAAATCCCACGGAGGGAGGAACCTGGTAGGCAACAGTCCATGGGGTCGCAAAGAATCAGACATGACCGAGAGACTTCACTCACTCACTCACATTTATATCAGGTTTCTCTCATGGCTAAGTGATAAAGAATCCACCTGTCAATGTAAGTGCATTGAGTTTGATCCCTGGGTTGGGAAGATCACCTGGAGAAGTTTGACATCCCTACTGCCTCAGTAACAGAAGTACAGGAAAAGTGGCATGATTCACAGTGCTGGCAGCTTTCTGTGGCCACAGAGCAACCAGAGCTAGGAGGTCAATAGGAAGGATATTGCAACTTCCGAGGACAGTGGGAAGGCAATTGATGCATCAGGAGACAGTGGGAAAGAAGTAGAAGCTTCAGAGGACAGCAATCAGGAGGTGGCAACAAAAGTAGCAGATTCCAAAACAAAAGGCCAGAAGCAGAGTTTTAATAAAGCATTTGAACAGTAATTTGAAGTAGAGGATTTATTTGGTAAAAACAGAACTATGTTCAGCAACATGGAACTGAACGTTATTTTTCAGACAAAGTTAAAAGCACACTGTATTTCCTTCCTGACCACTTGCCCAGTCCCCATCTCTTCGAGAGAGAAAAGCTTCATCTAAATTATTTCATCTGATTGATGATTGTCATTTATAGCTTTATTGCTACTTCTGTCTTGGGTATGCCTTTGGAAAATGGGTATGGATTCATTACATATTCAAATGTATTATCTACTGAACATATTCTAATGTTCAAGGTCAGGAGGGGCAGCGGTGAAGAGATACCCCTCGGCCAAGATAAGGAGCAGGAGCTGTGCTTTGCTGGAGCAGCCGTGAAGAGATACCCCACGTTCAAGGTAAGAGAAACCCAAGTAAGATGGTAGGTGTTGCAAGAGGGCATCAGAGGGCAGACACACTGAAACCATAATCACAGAAAACTAGTCAATCTAACCACACTAGGACCACAGCCTTATCTAACTCAATGAAACTAAGCCATGCCCTGTGGGGCCACCCAAGATAGGCAGGTCATGGTGGAGAGGTCTGACAGAATGTGGTCCACTGGAGAAGGGAATGGCAAACCACTTCAGTGTTCTTGCCTTGAGAACCCCATGAACAGTATGAAAAGGCAAAATGATAGGATACTGAAAGAGGAACTCCCCAGGTCAGCAGGTGCCCAATATGCTACTGGAGATCAATGGAGAAATAACTCCAGAAAGAATGAAGGGATGGAGCCAAAGCAAAAACAACACCCAGTTGTGGATGTGACTGGTGATAGAAGCAAGGTCTGATGCTGTAAAGAGCAGTATTGAGTAGGAACCTGGAATGTCAGGTCCATGAATCAAGGCAAATTGGAAGTGGTGAAACAGGAGATGGCAAGAGTGAATGTCGACATTCTAGCGAATTAAAATGGACTGGAATGGGTGAATTTAACTCAGATGACCATTATATCTACTACTGCGGGCAGGAATCCCTTAGAAGAAATGGAGTACCCATTATGGTCAACAAAAGAGTCTGAAATGCAGTCAATTCAGTTCAGTTCAGTCATTCAGTCGTGTCCGACTCTTTGCGACCCCATGAATCGCAGCACGCCAGGCCTCCCTGTCCATCACCAACTCCCAGAGCTCACCAGATTCACATCCATCGAGTCAGTGATGCCATCCAGCCATCTCACCCTCTGTCGTCCCCTTCTCCTCCTGCCCCCAATCCCTCCCAGCATCAGAATCTTTTCCAATGAGTCAACTCCTTGCATCAGGTGGCAATACCGAAATGCAGTACTTGGATGCAATCTCAAAAACGACAGAATGATCTCTGTTCATTTCCAAGACAAACCACTCAATATCACAGTAATCCAAATCTATGCCCCAACCAGTAACGCTGAAGAAGCTGAAGTTGAAGACCTACAAGACCTTCTAGAACACACACCCAAAAAAGATGTCCTTTTCATTATAGGGGACTGGAATGCAAAAGTAGGAAGTCAAGAAACACGTGGAGTAACAGGCAAATTTGGCCTTGGAATACGGAATGAAGCAGGGCAAAGACTAATAGAATTTTGCCAAGAGAATGCACTGGTCATAGCAAACACCCTCTTCCAACAACACAAGAGAAGACTCTACACATGGACATCACCAGATGGTCAACACCAAAATCAGATTGATTATATTCTTTGCAGCCAAAGATGGAGAAGCTCTATACAGTCAACAAAAACAAGACCAGGAGCTGACTGTGGCTCAGATCATGAACTCCTTATTGCCAAATTCAGACTTAAATTGAAGAAAGTAGGGAAGACCACTAGACCATTCACATATGACCTAAATCAATGACCTTATGATTATACAGTGGAAGTAAGAAATAGATTTAAGGGCCTAGATCTGATAGATAGGGTGCCTGATGAACTATGGACTGAGGTTCATGACATTGTACAAGAGACAGGGATCAAGACCATCCCCATGGAAAAGAAATGCAAAAAAGCAAAATGGCTGTCTGGGGAGGCCTTACAAATAGCTGTGAAAAGAAGAGAAGCAAAAAGCAAAGGAGAAAAGGAAAAATATAAGCATCTGAATGCAGAGTTCCAAAGAATAGCAAGAGATAAGAAAGCCTTCCTCAGCGATCAGTGCAAAGAAATAGAGGAAAACAACAGAATGGGAAAGACTAGAGATCTCTTCAAGAAAATTAGAGATACCAAGGGAACATTTCATGCAAAGATGGGCTCGATAAAGGACAGAAATGGTATGGACCTAACAGAAGCAGAAGATGTTAAGAAGAGGTGGCAAGAATACACAGAAGACCTGTATAAAAAAGATCTTCATGACCCAGATAATCACGATGGTGTGATCACTGACCTAGAGCCAGACATCCTGGAATGCGAAGCCACGTGGGCCTTAGGAAGCATCACTACAAATAAAGCTAGTGGAGGTGATGGCATTCCAGTTGAGCTATTTCAAATCCTGAAAGATGATGCTGTGAAAGTGCTGCACTCAATATCCAAGAAAATTTGGAAAACTCAGCAGTGGCCACAGGACTGGAAAAGGTCAGTTTTAATTCCAATCCCAAAGAAAGGCAATGCCAAAGAATGCTCAAACTACCACACAATTGCACTCATCTCACACACTAGCAAAGTAATGCTCAAAATTCTCCAAGCCAGGCTTCAGCAACATGTGAACCGTGAACTTCCTGATGTTCGAGCTGGTTTTAGAAAAGGCAGAGGAACCAGAAATCAAATTGCCAACATCTGCTGGATCATCGAAAAAGCAAGAGAGTTCCAGAAAAACATCTATTTCTGTTCTATTGACTATGCTAAAGCCTTTGACTATGTGGATCACAATAAACTGTGAAAAATTCTTCAAGAGATGGGAATACCAGAGCACCTGACCTGCCTCTTGAGAAACCTATATGCAGGTCAGAAAGCAACAGTTAGAACTGGACATGAAACAACAGACTGGTTCCAAATCGGAAAAGGAGTTCGTCAAGGCTGTATATTGTCACCCTGCTTATTTAACTTCTATGCAGAGTACATCATGAGAAACGCTGGGCTGGAAGAAGCACAAGCTGGAATCAAGATTGCTGGGAGAAATATCAATAACCTCAGATATGCAGATGACACCACCCTTATGGCAGAGAGTGCAGAGGAACTAAAAAGCCTCTTGATGAAGGTGAAAGAGGAGAGTGAAAAAGTTGGCTTAAAGCTCAACATTCAGAAAATGGAGATCATGGCATCTGGCCCCATCACTTCATGGGAAATAGATGAGGAAACAGTGGAAACAGTGTCAGACTTTATTTTGGGGGGCTCCAAACTCACTGCAGATGGTGACTGCAGCCATGAAATTAAAAGATGCTTACTCCTTGGAAGAAACATTATGACCAACCTAGATAGCATATTCAAAAGCAGAGACATTACTTTGCCAACAAAGGTCCATCTAGTCAAGGCTATGGTTTTTCCAGTGGTCATGTATGGATGTGAGAGTTGGACTGTGAAGAAAGCTGAGCGCTGAAGAACTGATGCTTTTGAACTGTGGTGTTGGAGAGGACTCTTGAGAGTCCCTTGGACTGCAAGGAGATCCAACCAGTCCATTCTGAAGGAGATCAGCCCTGGGTGTTCTTTGGAAGGAATGATGCTAAAGCTGAAACTCCAGTACTTTGGCCACCTCATGCGAAGAGTTGACTCATTGGAAAAGACTCTGATGCTAGGAGGGATTGAGGGCAGGAGGAGAAGGGGACGACAGAGGATGAGATGGCTGGATGGCATCACCAACTCGATGGACATGAGTCTAAGTGAACTCCAGGAGTTGGTGATGGACAGGGAGGCCTGGAGTGCTGCGATTCATGGGGTTGCAAAGAGTCACACATGACTGAATGACTGAACTGAACTGAATGTATTGTCTATAGATTATAAGATAAAGCCAAGCATATATCTGATGATACTTTTTAACTTCACCTGTCTTTATACTTAGAAATGTTTCTCAATAGTAGGGTTCCCTAGTGGCTCAGATGGTAAAGACTCCACAGCAGTGCAGGATCCGTGGGTCGGGAAGATCCCTTGGAGAAGGAAATGGCAACCCATTCCAGTAATCTTGCCTGGAGAATTCCATGTATAGAGGAGCCTGGCAGGCTACAGTCCCTAGAATTGCAAAGAGTCAGGCATGACTGAGCAACTATGACTCACCAATATGCTTACTTGGGAAATCCCATGGACAGATGAGCCTGGTGGGCTATATAGTTCACGGGATTGACTTAGCGACTAAACAGCAGCAACAACATTTATATCACCCATTTCTAAGAATTCCTATACTTTGGGATCTCAACAACGTTTGTTGAATGACTAACCATCTTCCATTATTCTCCTTGACAAATGAGGGCAATAGGAGAAACGGCACTACTCATTCCCATTGGCAGATGATGAGCATGAGAAAACAGAGGCTAGAGGTTTGCCAACATCTTACATTTAAACTGTACAACACATCTTTTGGCTGCTAGAAGAAACATAAGTGGAGAGATATAGGGGATAATCTGGATGTTGATTGCAGCTCATCTTTGACTGGAAGTTCAGGAAACCTCTTCATACCTCAGTCATCACAGATCTGGTTGCTTCCAAAGAGTGGCAGTCAAGTTTCTTACAAATTGCCTTTAGTTTTGTACTATTTGGTCTTCCCTAGTGGCTCAGACGGTAAAGCGTCTGTCTGCAATGCAGGAGACTCGGGTTCAATCCCTGAGTTGGGAAGATCCCCTGGAGAAGGAAATGGCAGCCCACTCCAGTATTCTTGCCTGGAAAATCCCATGGACCCAGAGCCTGGTAGGCTACCGTCCATGGGGTCGCAAAGAGTCGGACACGACTGAGCGACTTCACTTTGTACTATTTATTCACAGACCAAAGTAGATTTCTCTAAAGTAAACAGACACACCAGCATGATTGAATTTTTCTTGTCCTGGACAAGATTACTAATCCTTAATGAATTTTATAAAAGCAATTTTACAAAGGCCAAGAATGTACCAAGGTCAAGAAGACTTGGGTTTGAAATCTATGTTATCAGCCGTGAATCCTTGGGGAAATTGCAAAACCTCCATGTGTATTAGTGGCTCAGTCATGTCCAGCTCTTGGCAACCCCATGGACTGTAGCCTGCCGCGCTCCTCTGTTCATGGAATTTTCCAGGCAAGAATCCTGGAGTGGGTTGCCATTTCCTTCTCCAGAGGATCTTCCCAACCCAAGGATCAATCCTGGGTATCTTCCATATGCCTCAGTCTCCTCATCACCAAAATGGTAGTAAAAGAGTTGCTAGACCATAGTTCATCGTGGAAATTGAATGAGCTAATTCTTATAAAGAATATAGAATAGTGCCTTTCACATATAACATGTAATTAATGGTAAGTATTATTAAAATTTCTCCTGACTTTGTTTTCACAATCATGAAATATAATAAGGCAAATTGAAATGCTTTGTTATGTTTTATTTTGAAAGGCAACAATATTAGAAAAATTTTCAAAATTCCCTTTAATGCTAGTACTGTAACACAATTATTTTTGTTCATATATATTCCTTCCTGTTTTTATTGTATGTGTGCATGTTTCTGCATAGTTGGTAAACTCATAGTCAAATAACAAATTCAATGTTTGTGTTTTGCTGTTTCCAACTTAGCATAATCTATGCATATTTTATATACTTCTATAGGCTTAATAATAATTTTGTTTAATGGATACATAGTATTTCATTCTTTCCACTTTTACAGATAATACTATAATAGATAGTTTTGTTGAAATATTTTTGTAATATAAATCCTCAAAATGAAATAACTAATAGTGATATAATAATAACAACCACTATGACCATCACCTATCCCGATATTTCTGATTTTTGAAATCTCTGACAAGGTCTGAGATTCTTGTCTTCTTTCCTTCTTTCTACCCACCACCACACATCCCACTCAGAACCAAATGTCTTCATAGTATGCCTGACAGGGCAGGATGGTATATTCAGGGTTGAGGGCTGTGCTGATAAACTGGTCCTCTGCAAAACACAGCTCTAATTTGTAGCATTTGCCAATATGTGCGGTGTAAATATTCCCACTATGTCTAGTTTCCACCTACCAATGGTGTTAACAGTTGGCTTACAAAATTCCCGAGAACTTAACTGGTTTGGGGGAGCTGGCTACAATACAGCAATCAAAGTGGAGCTGAAGCCTTTTGGTATGTTGTGAAATGAAGATATTCAATAGGCCAGTCACCACCAGATCACTGAGTTAATTCTATTATCTGTGCTTTTGCTACTCAGTGCAGTGGGTTAAAGGACCAGCAGCTTTGGCACCATCAGGGAGCTGGTTAGAAAAGCAGAATTGTGGGCCCTATCCAACCTGTAACTTTTGTTTATTTATTTATTTATTTTGGGCTGTACTGGGTCTTCGCTGCTGCACACAGGCTTTCTTTAGTTGAGGTGAGCGGGGGCTACTCTCTAGTTGCAGTGCTCGGGCTTCTCATTGTAGTGGCTTCTCTTGTTGAGGGGTACAGGCTCTAGGGTTCACGGGCTTCAGTAGTTGAGGCACACAGGTTTAGTTGCCCTGCAGCATGTGGGATGTTCCTGGATCAGGGATTGAACCCATGTCCCCTGTATTGGAAGGCAGATTCTTAACCACTGGACCACCAGGCAAGTTCCCCCACATGTAATTTGTTCAAAGTCACAAAGTAAGTATTTCTGGCAAGATTCAAACTCAGGCCTTCTAACATAGTCCAGCTTATAGCCATTATTTGTTCTGCTCTGCTAGTTTTTCCAATACTAGTTTTTTGTTTTGTTTTTTTTTTTCCTGAAGTAGAAAAATTGAGGATCTTAAAAGCTTTTGTCTCATAGAACCAAACCCAGATGGAATTGAGAATGGAAACTCTTTTGTCTCAGAGTAAATGGTTCTGTATACTGGAACCGGAAGAATTCACCCCGTGATCTTTATTCATATTCGGGTGGGTTAAGTATTGGTTGATTAAAAAGCCTCATGTCTAGGGGCTTCCTCCAGGCAGCTGTATCCACATCAGTGGGATTTTCTTAATTTTCAACTCTCAGTTAAATCTCCTTCACCCAATTCCCTAGCATTTAAATTTTTCTTTAAGTTATTAAAGAAATACATTCTTATGAAAAAACACATTTTAAATATGCTAAGTTAAATAGACAGAGAAAGACAAATATAGTATGATTTTACTTATATGTGAAATCTAAAAAACAGAATAAATGAAAAAAACATAACAAAACAGACAAAGAGTCAGATACAGAGAAGAGACAGGTAGATGCCGGAGGGCAAGGTGGTGAGGGGAATAGGTGAGGGAAATTAAGAGGTACAAACTTCCAGTTGCAAAATAAATGAGTCACTGGAATGAAATGTACAGAGAAGGGAATATAGTTAAAAAACTTGTAATACCATAGTATGATGACATGTTGTAACTAGACTTATCACAGTGATCATTTTGAAATGTATAGGAATATCGAATCACTATGCTGTGTAATAGGAACTAACACAGTGTTGCCAGTTAATTATACTTCAAAAAGAAACTCATAAAAAGAGATCAGATTTGTAGTAATGGGAGGAAGCAGGTGAGGGGAGGGAGAATTAGACGAAGGCAATCAAAAGATTGTTGTTTAGTGACAAAGTGAAAGTGAAAGTCGCTCAGTTGTGTCCAACTCTTTGCGACTCCACGGACTATACAGTCCATGGAATTCTCCAGGCCAGAATACTGGAGTGGGTAGTCTTTCCCTTCTCCAGGGGCTCTTCTGAACCCAGGAATCGAACCCAGGTCTCCCACATTGCAGGCAGATTCTTTACCAGCTGAACCATAAGGGAAGCCCAAGAATACTGAAGTGGATAGCCTATCCCTTCTTCCCGACCCAGGAATTGAACCGGGGTCCTGCATTGCAGGTGGGTTCTTCACTAACTGAACTATCAGGGAAGCCCAAAGTCATGTCCAGCTCTTTGGCGACCCCATGTACTGTAACCCATCAGGCTCCTCTGTCTATGAGATTTCCCAGGCAAGGATATTGGAGTGGGCTGCCATTTCCTTCTCCAGGGGATCTTCCCAACCCAGGGATCAAACCCGAATTGAACCCACGACTCCTGCTCCGCAGGTGGATTCTTTACCACTGACGTACCAAAAAACCTCAATCAAAAGATAGAAACCCCCAGTTATATTACTATGGGTATAATGTATAACATGATAAATACAATGAAAACTGCTGTATATTATGAAACACTGAAAAGTTAAGAGAGTTATTTTGAGTTTTCATTGTTGTTGCTCAGTCGCTAAATCATGTCTGACTCTATGCAACCCCATGGACTGCAGCACGCCAGGCTTCCATGTCCATCACTGTCTCCTAGAGTTTCACTCAGACTCATGTCTGTTGAGTCCGTGATGTCATCCAACCATCTCATCCTCTGTTGCCCTCTTCTTCTCCTGCTCTTAATCTTTCCCAGCTTCAGGGTCTTTTCCAGTGAGTCGGCCCTTTGCATCAGGTGGCCAAAGTATCGGAGCTTCAGCTTCAGCATCAGTCCTTCCAATGACTATTCAGGGTTGATTTCCTTTAGGATTGACTCGTTTGATCTCCTTGCTATACAAAGAAAGATATTCTTTTTCTATTTTTTTAAATTTGTATTTTTACGAGATGATCACTGTTCACTAAACTTATTTTTTATGATAATTTCATGATGTATGTAATTCAAGCCCTTATGCTGTACATCATGCGTGCTCAGTTGCTAAGTCGTGTCCGACTCAGTGACCCCATAGACTCTAGCCTGTTAGGCTCTTATGTCGATGGGATTTCCCAGGAAAGAATACTGGAGTGGGTTGCCATTTCCTTCTCCAGGGGATCTTACCAATCCAGGAATAGATCCATGTCTCCTGCATTCACCAGCGGATTCTTTACCACTGAGCCACCTGGGAAGCCCTGTTGTACACCTTAAACTTATACGATGCTGTTCAACAAATTATATCTTGCTAAAACTGTAAGAAAAAACACATTTTAAAATAATATGAAAGGCTATACAGTGAAAAACGGGAATATCCCTTCCTTCTCCCCACCCTGTCCCATTCTCTGAGTTAACCTCTGATGTTGCTTCTATTACCTCTATGAATGCTTCTAGGCATTTATAAATAACATTTTTGATAAATATTATCACACTACACATGATATCCTACTTCTGTTTTTTTATAAGTTGACAATATATCTCATATATTATTTCTACAAATATTTATAAATATATCAAATATTGCATCGCTTGAGAACACCTACTGGGGCACTAGCAAAGCAAGGCAGGAAAGAAAGAAAAAGGTAGGAAGGGAGGGAGGAAGCAAGGAAGAGAGAGAAAGAAACAAGAAGGAAGAGGCCTATTTTGATTGATTTATACATAGTGTGCGGAGAAGGCAATGGCACCCCACTCCAGTACTCTTACCTGGAGAATCCCAGGGACGGGGGAGCCTGGTGGGCTGCCCTCTATGGGGTCGCACAGAGTTGGACATGACTGAAGCGACTTAGCAGCAGCAGCAGCATACATAGCGTGTTGCAAAATATTTTCAGAATCTAAAAAAATAAAAAAGAAGCTACTTTGATTTCAGCTTGCAGGGAGTTCTGAGTTTTGTAGCTTAAATTTATTTTAAATTAGAATCAGATGCAATTTAAGCAGTCCCTATTTACATTATTTCCAACTTATGATTGCAAACAGTGCTACAATGAATAGCTCTCTCTGCATCTGTTTTTGCATACTATTTGCATACATGCATGTTTGCATGCTAAGCTTCTTCAGTCGTGTCCAACTCTGTGACCTTATGGACTGTAGCCTGCCAGGCTCCTCTGTCCATTGATACAGGAGTGGGTTGCCATGTGCTCCTCCAGGGGGTCTTCCCAACCCAAGGATCAAACCTGCCTCTCTTACCGCTACTGCATTGCAGGCAGATTCTTTACTGGTGAGCCACCCTGGAAGCCCCACCTATTTGCATACACAACTGAGTGACTGAACTGAACTATAAATATCCATGCTGCTGCCGCTGCTGCTGCTAAGTCGCTTCAGTCGTGTCCGACTCTGTGCGACCCCATAGATGGCAGCCCACCAGGCTCCCCTGTCCCTGGGATTCTCCAGGCAAGAACACTGGAATGGGTTGCCACTTCCTTCTCCCATGCATGAAAGTGAAAAATGAAATTGAAGTCGCTCAGTAGTGTCTGACTCTTAGCGACCCCATGGACTGTGGCCCACCAGGGTCCTCCGTCCATGGGATCCTCCAGGCAAGAGCATTGGAGTGGGGTGCCATTGCCTTCTCCATAAATATCCATAAATTACTACAAATCCTGAGATTTCCTTGACAATTGAAGAACTTTTATGTGAAAGAGGAAACAATCTTACATGAGAAGATCACATATTAAGGTTCTGGAGAGAGGGGACAGTCTCTTCATTCATTGCTCTGATGTTTAACTTTAGGAAATACTGTTGGGAGAACACCACAAATCTCCTTCTACTTGGTAGAAAAAATTGGAGAGCTTTTTGCACAGATATAGTTGATGGTGTTTGGAATCCCCCAGGAAATTTGACTCATCATTTTCAGCAGTTGTTGTTATTATTCAGTCATTCAGTCATGTCCGACTCTTTGCGACTCCACAGACTGCAGTACGCCAGGCTTCCCTGTCCTTCCCCATCTCTTGGAGCTTGCTCAAACTCAAATACTTAATATTCTTTCCAGTTTGCATCTTTTTCCTTTTCACATCACACAATAACCCATAGACACAAGGAAATAAGGAGGAAGGACAAGATTCTTGATCAACTTTTTAATTACAATGTTCTATTGAGATCCATTGACTTTTTCACTAGGATGTGGGAGGGGCCATTAATCAGGAGCCCTGTGTAGAGGACAGCCTCAGAAATGAGTCCCTTACTTTATGATAGGTTCCTTTAAAAGTTTCCTCAACAGGTCCCATTCTAAAACTGCTTCTTGTGCTGCCTTATGCCAAATCCTACTTTAGAACAAATACATGTGATCACACAAGGTCCTGTTATGTTTTACAGCCAGTATCAATATTTTTCATGGAGAACATGCTGGTATATACTGAGAAATTTGGACATACACAGCAGAGGACAGAATTTAGCTGGGAGCAATGAATTTGTAAGCAGTCAGCTAAGGGTGTGTGAGTTTGAAGGCATATGTTCTAATATATCAATACTAGTCATTGAATATTTACCCTGAGCTTCCTTTGTAAATGATGCTAGCCTAGCTGTGTGGAAAGAAAAACTCTTAGCATTGTAGAACTCTCAATATTTCCATAGGTCACCATTTTTCTCTTACCCTCAAAAGATTGGTTTTTGAGGAATTAAATCCATTTTATACTCACTTCTGATTTTGAAACTGGATGGCCATATTGGGACCCCTTGTTTCCTGGAGAATTTGCTGTTTTCACAGAGCAAAGAAGCCTCAGATTCCTAGTTGCTTTGTAAAAAGTGACTTCCCAAAATGATTCAGTCTTTAGCACACGTAGCTTACCTGATTAGTTTGCCATTAAAGCTAATGTAAGACAAATACTCAGCCTGTGAGGAGAGTGCCTGTAACTTTAATAATGCCCAGGGGAATATGTATGACCTCACACCTCCAACCCAGACATTGTTTAACCATACTCCACAACTTGTGAATTTCAATTATTTGTTCTGAGGGGCCATTCATAATTGCCTGGTGTAAGCCTGCCTTTAGGATGCAAAGCAGAAGACAATGAAAATGCTACCCGAGCGAATTAAGGCAGCAGCACTTAAACATATAAATTAACTAGGCCTCTTTTCACATCTCCCTCTTTCTATTCTGAGAGGTTTCAGTCTGGTGACATCAAAGACAGGATTATGGGAGAAGATAAAAACTTGATCTAATGTCCATGTTTGAAGTCATGAAAGTCCTCCTCCCTCCATGGCAAAATAGCCCTCTTCATAACACACACAAAAACCAGGGCCCAGGTGCAAAGGACTTGGGGGAGGGGTGAGGATGAGGGAAGCCAGCGAGAAGGCCCGGCTTCCTGAGGTTGTCGGAATAACTGGGTGTTAAAGCTCTGCATCGCCAAATGTGCTAATAGATTGTTTGTAGGCTTGGGCTGGCTTTGTTCTGCAAATTAATATGTTAAATCTTTCTTTTAAACCCCTATGCTGTTGAGATGGTTCTTTAATGAGATTTTAACTAGGTTTTTCCTACTGTCAGCAAAGCCTAGAACAGAAATGTTTCTTAGGTGAGAGAATGATCTTTAACTTCAACACCATTAAAATATTTCCTTAAATGTCATTTTTCAATCAAATGTCTTGCCCCGTAACCACCTATGATATTTGTGTTCACTGCCCCAGTGGGATATGAGGTATATGTATTCATGTTAAATGGGCTTAAAAAATGTACAATAAATAGTTTTTTTTTTGAGGAGTGAGAGTTTGAAGAAGGTAAATAAACTATAATTTGAAGATATTGAAGTCTCACTTTCTTTGGAATTCACAGAAATAATCTGAGATGAATACAAACCTTGGCTGTTTAAAAATAAATGCAGCTGCACTGCCTGGCATTACAGCCTAGAAGATTTATTTTCAAAACTCTGCAAGCTACAGCCCCATGACTTTTAAAGTCTTTAGTCCTTTAAGCACTAAATCAGCATTCAAGTGGCTGGTTAATCTCCCAAGGGCCAAAATGAAGTGCTCCATCCTAGTTTATAACATAGACTGACTGTTAGAAAACTCTTTCTTAGCACCAAACCTAGGAAGTGTGGAGTTTAAACACAGCTTTTAGACAAAATTGATGTATTGGCTTCCTTCCTTATTTCTCCTTTTTTCAAACTTTGTAGATTCATATACACTTGAACCAAAAAATAAGAAAAAATAAAATCTTTTATTGTGGAAGGGAAGTAGCAGGCATTACAATTTGGTCTGACAAACTTGGGTGAAAAGTGAAAGTCGCTCAGTAGTGTCTGACTCTTTGTGACCCCATGGACTATATAGTCCATGGAATTCTCCAGGCCAGAATACTAGAGTGAGTAGCCTTTCCCTTCTCCAAGGCATCTTCCCAACCCAGGGATTGAACGCAGGTCTCCTGCATTGCAGGTGGATTCTTTACCAGCTGAGCCACAAAAGAAGCCCAAGAATACTGAGTGGGTAGCCTATCACTTCTCCAGGGGATCTTCCCGACCCAGGAATCAAACAGGGGTCTCCTGCATTGCAGGCAGATTCTTTACCAACTGAACTATGAGGGAAGCCCATATACCATGAAAGCTCTTCATTTTAGCCTGTGTTCCCAGCTTTCTTGTTGGAGAGCTCGTAGACTTCATTACTGCTCTCTCTGTACTATGACTGGCACCTCTCCAAAGGGAAAAGGCAGCCTATGGAGGGCGGTCCAATCCAGCCAGTGATACATTCCATCCTGAACCCTGGCTCTTTGCCTCATAGTGGAGGAAGTCCTTAATCTCCTTTCATTTATCCAAGCTGAATAGAAAAGTCAAACCTACTAGTTTACCAAAAGGGTGGGTCTTTGCTGTGTGGTAAAGGTGTGAATCTCACCATTTTCTAGAAGAGTCAAGTTCTTAGAAGGAAACCTAAGAAGTCCCAGGGCTTAGAAGTCTGAGCATCCCCCAGTGACTTCCCCCAGCTTAGTTTCACATCTTTACACACTCATTCAGTTTTACGTTTATATATTTACTTAAAACTTGTTCGATTAAATGTTATAAGGGTCAGTCATTTATGCTGCTTTAAAAAAAACTGTGTTAATCTACTGATTTCTGCTTCCAAAGACATTTAAGACAATTAGAACATCCGAAGCTTGAAAACTGATGTGAACAAGTTACAAATATGGTCTACAATGAGTTTTCAGAGTGTAAGCCATGTAACAGAAACCAGTGAATCACACTCGAATCAAAGAAATAGTCAAGTAACTTTTCCATTTACATCTTCAAGGTCCTCTCTGTTTTGGATTGATCTTGGAGAGAGAAAATGGCAACCCACTCCAGTACTCTTGCCTGGAGAATCCCATAGAGGGAAGAGCCTGGTAGGCTACAGTCCAGGGGGTTGCAAAGAGTCAGACATGACTGATCGACTTCACTTTCACTTTCCAGGGCATAGGCATACCTGTGTAACTTCTTTCCCTTTTCCTCAAAAACCCTTCATGGCTGACATAACATATGAATTACTCTGCACTGAGTATTGACTATCTCATGGCCTCAGGTAAAGGCTCAGCCTCAGTAAACAATTAGTAAACAGTTGTGTTGAGAACACATGTTATCTGTGTGCTCCACTGCCGAATAGCTACTGTGGGTCAGGCATTCTTTGCTGTATGACTCATACATTTGCATACACACTCTTATGGGTATGAGTGTTTCTTCTGGGCCTAGAACTTGATCTTTGCTAATCAGTGGAAACAAGAGAAGATGTATCATGAGTTTTCTATATTTCCTAAAAGTTTGGAATAGCTCTGCAGCGTAAGAACTTGAGCCAGAGTGATTTAGAGGAGAGCTTTCACACTTCATGATCGTCACAGTCAGATCTTCCATTAGGGCACATCCTTCTAGTCCAGTTTCAGGCATCGTTGCTACTGTGTAAATTCCTGTAAGAGTAAAGGCAAAGATTTTCATTTCTTGATGGAGTTCTAGAAATCTTGGTTTTCCACGATTTCTTGGATTTCCAGGACTTTGCAGCTACTGCTGCTAAGTGGCTTCAGTTGTGTCCGACTCTGTGCAACCCCTATAGACAGCAGCCCACCAGGCTCCTCCATCCCTGGGATTCTCCAGGCAAGAACACTGGAGTGGGTTGCCATTTCCTTCTCCAATGCATAAAAGTAAAAAGTGAAAGTGAAGTCACTTAGTCGCTTCTGACTCTTAGCGACCCCGTGGTCTGCAGCCCACCAGGCTTCTCCGTCCATGGGATTCTCCAGGCAACAGCACTGGAGTAGGGTGCCATTGCCTTCTCTGTCCAGGACTTTGAGGGAGGGGCAATTCTGGTTTTTCAAGAGGCCCTTGAAGGTCCTTGTAGCACAGTAGCCCGGGTGGCCCTCCCCTGGTGGTGATGGGGTTGCCTGAAATGTTCTTAAATCAGTGCAGTTCCTGGAAATTCTACAAGTTTCTGAGACTTGTACACTTGTACACTTGTAGTCACTTGTAGTGACTGTTCAATTGTTTAATATGATCTCAACACCCTCAATCTCCTGAACTGCTATTCAGCTTTTATAGTCTCCTTTTTCCAGGTTCTGAACCTATCAGAAGCTGAAAGATCACCTTAAGCATATACCTTACTTTTTATTCTCCCCTCCCCTCAGCCCTGGCAATGACCATTCTACTTTCTCTCCCTATGAATTTTCTACTTTAGATATTTCATGTAGGTGGAATAATATAATACGTGTCTTTTTCTGACTGGCTTATTTCACTTCTCATAATGTCTTAAAATTCCATTTATGTTGGAGCATTTATCAGAATTCCCTTCCTTTTTAAGACTGGATAATATTCTATTGTTTATATGTTCCAAACTTTCATTTCTGCATTCATTCATCAGTAGATACTTGGGTTGCTTCTACCTTTCAACTACTGTGAATAATGCTGCTACAAACATGGATATACAACTGTCTATTCAAGTCTGCTTTCAATTCTTCAGAATATACACCTTTCCATATACTTTCAACTTTGAATTCTGTATTTTTTTAATATAAAAAAGTAAAATAATTTGAAAGAAAAATTGAAATCAACCTCCCTCCCCCCAAATTGAAAACACATAAAGCTATCAAATTGGTATCATAGCCACACAGGGAAAAATTGTTATTTCAAGCTTTTCACAGAAGAGTGAAAACCAGTCAATGAAGATGAAATGGTAAATGGAGGGATCATCAATTGATTATAAAGCCTTTAAATGAAAAGATGTAGTGGAAAAGTGTTTTAATAGCGCCAAGTATAATCCTATAGATTTTTTGCTAAAATCTGTGAAATAGCTTTGTAAAAGAGAGATCTCATTGTCACCATGTGTCATCACCATTGTAACCAGTGTTGAACTTAAATAAGAAAGAATGACAAAGATAAAAAAAGAAAAGGAAAGAATGACATACATGATATTGTGTCTTCCAAGCATGAAAGCATCATCCATGAAGTGTTCTTGCCAGAAATGTCTAACCAAAACTTACTTGAGCCTTTAACTTTCAGTTTACAGGAAATATAAAAGCTAAAGGAGCAACTATGGTTTTTCTTGTGGTCATGTATGGATGTGAGAGTTGGACTGTGAAGAAGGCTGAGCGCTGAAGAATTGATGCTTTTGAACTGTGGTGTTGGAGAAGACTCTTGAGAGTCCCTTGGACTGCAAGGAGATCCAACCTGTCCATTCTGAAGGAGATCAGCCCTGGGATTTCTTTGGAAGGAATGATGCTAAAGCTGAAACTCCAGTACTTTGGCCACCTCATGCAAAGAGTTGACTCATTGGAAAAGATTCTGATGCTGGGAGGGATTGGGGGCAGGAGGAGAAGGGGTCGACAGAGGATGAGATGGCTGGATGGCATCACTGACTCGATGGACGTGAGTCTGAGTGAACTCCGGGAGTTGGTGATGGACAGGGAGGCCTGGCGTGCTGCGATTCATGGGGTCGCAAAGAGTCGGACACGACTGAGCGACTGATCTGATCTGATCTGATCTGAAAGGAGCAACTTAAACGGCTCCAGGAGTAAACAATCCAACACGCACAGAATGTGGAGCTGCACAAGAAGTTGTTGGTATCTTCAAAATGTTGGTGTCCAAGAGGAATGAGACAAAATTACTCTCGAATAAAAAATTCTAAAGTGATATAATAACTAAATGCAGTACATACACACGATTTTAATCCTGGTTTTAAAAATTAGCCATAAAAAACAGTTTGGGGACAAATGGAAAAATTTAAATTTGGAGTGAGTACAATGTGATGTTAGAGAAACACTGTTAATTTTTTTAGATGTGTTAATGTTAAGTGATTATGTAAGCGAATGTTCTTATTCTTAGATTATGTGTATCTAAGCATATAGTAGTGAAGGGTGATGATAAATAGACATAGTCAAATAAGCCAAAATATAATATCTGTGTAGTAGGTATATCAGTGTTGAATTTGAGTGATGGGTCTATGGCTGTTCATTGTACTATTTTAATACTTTGATTTTCTCTGCATGTTTAAATGTTTTTCATAATATATAATTGAAAAATAAAAAATCAAAATTTGAGAGTCAGCACAAAAGACATGTACATATGACTTTCAGAGTCTTCACCCTCAAATTCCATATCAGGGAATTGTCTCAGTTGAACTGTGGAAAAAAGACTTGAGACCAAGAAAACTAGCATTTATGTAGTGATGGATATTCTTCCCCTCAAAGAGACAGGATTCAGTGACTAAGTTTTCATTCTAGGCCCACAAGCAAAAGTTTCAGAAAGGTACCTTTTAGCCTTTGCTAATTGTGAATTAATCAGCTCTCCAGAGGTAAGAAGACCCCTTCTTTCTTCATCCCTTCTTACTCCCCAGTGTTTATGCCTAGGGCAAGAACAAGACATTTCATAGAATGCAAGGAAGCTCTTAGAGAATAAGATATGGTTACTTAGTTGTTAGTGATGAATAGAGCGCCGGCCGGCATAAATATGATGGGTAAAGTTTTTAAGGATAATGAATACCTTTTCCTTTATTGAACGAAGTGGATGGTGAAGGAGTGGTTAAAAGGGTGGACTGTGGAGTTAGATGATCCAGATTCAACACTGGGCTCTGCCACTTAATCACTGTGTGAAACAGGAGCTGTCCAAACCATGTTCTGTACATTTAAGTGGAGATAATGAAAGCATCCACCTCTGAATCCTGGGAGAATGAAGAATGACAAATAATGCACTAGTATCACAGAACCTAGTAAAGAGTTAAGTCCAAAAATGTTAATGATGGTTGTTATAATATTACTCACAGAAGGAAGTGAACATACATGAACCAGTTGAAAGATAGACTCCTACTGAGTCTAGAATATCCATAGGCAGGAAGTAAATTTCTGGTCACTTAATAACTTAAATTTATTGTGAGTTTAACTATTTCCCTGAGCTTCCTGAGAATTCTTTCAACACAGACCTGGCACCACCTGTCCATCTCCAGCATCCTGAAGTCAGGACATCATGGAGAAAGCTGTGACGACATTCGTTGTCACTATATGACAGTGATGCTCTGTTTCACTAGCTTGGTGTCTACAAAGCAAGTTGTTAACCTGTCTCAGTGATAGTTGCTATCTTAGTGCTTTTTCCCAGCAGGTGCTAAAATGTAAACCATTGTTAAATTAGCTGATGGTTGTTAGAAAATAAAAACTTGTCTTAAATACATTTTTTTTACATTTCTTGCCTGAGACCCTATTTCAAATACTCTGGGGCTGCTGGCAGTTGAGATGGCATTTTGTGCCATGATTTTACTGATTGTGCACCAGGCACTCAAAGATACCACCTTATCTTCTAATTTTATCTTATCTTATCTTATCTTTATTCTCAAAGATACCACCTTATCTTCTAATTTTATTTAACATATTTTAAAAAAGTTGTAAGTGGCCAGTGACATTCATGTATTTCTTAGACTGGTGAAGTCTTTTGGAGTGGAAATCAATTAGTAAACCACTTAATTTTAAGGATTATCTTGAAAAATAAGACTTTTCACTTAACCATTAATCTTCAAACTTCTAAAAATGTCTTTGATAATAAAATCTGTAAAAGTCACAAATAATGAAAGGATACTTCTCCAAATTAATAGCATAAGAATTTAGCACCGCTTTAAAAATAACTTTCTAAGGAAAGTTTAGTACTAACAAGAATGGCAACTCCACAATCCTCAAACTGAAAAGGCTGTAATATAGATGCAAATTGAGTAGGACACCCTCATTATAACTGCCTCTCTTAAAAAAGAAGGGTCATGTATGATAGAAACAACAAAAAAGCTGCTTTAAAAAAATGATGCAGAACACAATATCAGTGGAATGAAACTCACATGAAACGAGCTGCTGGGTTTGTAAAAATATCTTCTATTTTCAAGTTATAGGTTTAGAGTAAGGATGGAGGAGCCTGGTAGGCTGCAGTCCATGGGGTCGCTAAGAGTCAGTCATGACTGAGCGACTTCACTTTCACTTTTCATTTTCATGCATTGGAGAAGGAAATGGCAATCCACTCCAGTGTTCTAGCCTGGAGAATCCCAGGGACGGCGGGGCCTGATGGGCTGCCGTCTATGGGGTCGCACAGAGTCGGACACGACTGAAGTGACTTAGCAGCAGCAGCAGCAAGGCTTATCTCAAGTGCCCTGCATAAAACAAATACTTTTATAAGATCACTGATATCAATGGTATCAGTTATAGGTTAGTTGTATGTATATTGTACTTATATACAACTTTCTTTTTTATTTTTAATTGGAGGATAATTGCTTTACAATATTTTGTAGGCTTCTGTCATACAACAACGTGCATCAGCCACAAATACATGTGTCCCCTCCCTCCTGAGCCTTCCCCATCCTGCCCCTCTAGGTTGTCACAGAGCACCAGGTTGAGCTCCCTGTGTCCATACAGCGGCTTCTCACTGACTGTTTTACACATGGTAGCATATACATGTCAATGCTACTCTCTCAATTCATCCCATGCTCTCCTTCCCCTGCTGTGTCCAAAGTCTGTTTTCTGTGTCTGTATCTCTATTCCTGCCCTGCACATATGTTCATCAGTACCATTTTTCTAGATTCCTTATATATGCGTTAATATACAAAATTTGTTTTTCTCTGTCTTACTTCACTGTGTATAACAGATTCTAGGTTTATCCATTTCACTAGAACTGACTCAAACATATTCCTTTTTATGGCTGAATAGTATTCCACTGGTGGGAATGTAAATTGATACAGTCATTATGGAGAACAGTATGGAGATCACTTAAAAAAAACAGGAATAAAAATTACCATATATCCCAGCAATTGCACTACTGAGCATATACCCTGAGAAAATCATGATTGAAAAAGACACATGTACTGCGGTGTTCATAGCAGCATTATTTACAATAGCTAGGACATGGAAGCAACCTAGATGTTCATCAACAGATGAATGGACAACTTTCTTTTGACTGACTTTCAGACCACAATTAGAAGACTACTGGTAATTCTACTGCAAGGAGAGAGATCAGAATTATAAATGAGTCTGCTATTTAAAAGTTCTGGCCAAAGATTCAGCAACATCTATTTCAAAGTAATTACATACAATGTCTGGGCTTCCCTGGTGGCTCAGATGGTGAAGAATTACCATCCTCTGCAATATAGGAGACCCGATTCAATTTCTGGATTGGGAAGTTCCTCTGGAGAAGGGAATGGTTATCTACTCCAGTATTCTTGCCATTCCTCCATGCACAGAGGAGCCTGACAGATTATAGTCCATGGGGTTGCAAAGAGTTGGACACATCTGAGTAACTGACACACACACAGACAAGATCTATGATTATATTTTAAACATAATTTTGAAAATGTTCATAAGAAACTTTGACCATATTAGATTTGAAAGCCTTGTACTTTAAACCAGGATGGTGTAGGCCAATTTGCATTTATCAAAGCAACTGAGTGGAATCAGCCTTAAGATTGACAAAAGCTTTTGCTTTTTGTTTTATAATTATTATTAAAGAAAAACAGGCAGTATAATAGAATACCTAGACATCAAATTTTGCTTTCTAGGATGGATGTGGCCAAGAAGGGGGACTAGGAAGACCTTAAGCTCACTTCCTCCCATGGGAACACAAAAATTACAACCATTTACAGAGCAACTTTCTATGAGAACAAACTGAAGAGTAGCGGAGAAGAGTTTCCACAATAGCTCTAAGAAGGAACCACAATGAGACGGTAGGAAGGCTGTATGCACAGTACACTCAAGACCCACAGCCCTAGGGAGATGATCCACAAGTGGAAGGAATCTGCCATGGAGGGAGGGATCTGAGTCCCACATCAAGCTCCCCAACCTAGGGGTCCTGCACTGAAAAGACGAGCCCCCAGAATGGCTGGCTTTGAAGACCAGCACGGCTTCCATACTGGTAAGCTGGAGGGCTGTAGGAAACGAAAACGCTGCTCTTAAAGGGCACACACAAAATCTAACAGGCACCGTCCCAGTGCAAAGGCAGTAATATGGAAGGAGCCAGGGTCAGACCCACCTTCTGATCTTGAAGAGCATCCCAGAAAGGCAGGAGGCACCCGGGACTCACCCTGGAAACATAGATGCCAACCGCCATTACCATGAGGACACTGGTGGTGGCAAGCACCATTCCAGAATACTCCCTCTAGTCTTTTAGCATGATGGGGTTACCCACCCACCAACAGGCCAGCACCAGCCTCCGCTCCTCCAGGTCCCCAGAGCATGCTGCCCTGGGACCCAGTCCTGCCCACCATTCAGGCTGGCATCAGCCCCAAGAACACCCCAGGTCATGCAGCCAGCTGTCCTGGCATCCAGCCTCACTCATAAGGGGCTGCAACCATGCGCAAGGCTGGCCTTGCAGTCACCTGGGCAGGAGCCAACTCCACTACCTATGCATACCCACAGTAGTCCACCCTGCCACAGCAGGGTGGCAGGGAACAAACCAAAAATGTCTATTCATCTGAAAAGTCGTGTTCAGATCTTTACCAACAAATAGCTGTACAACATTAACAACTTCTCTCAGCCTCCATTTCTTCATCAGAAATATAAAGCAAAAGCATCCATCTCAAGGGATGGATGTTAAACAAAAATAATTCGCGGTAATTCCCTGGCTGTCTAGTGGTTAGGACTCTGCAGGTTCACTGCCGAGGGCAAAGGTTCAATCCCTGGTCAGAACTAAGATCCCACAAGGTTCAAGGCATGGCCAAAAAAAAAAAAATGTATAATCCAGATAAAGTGTTTAACATAGAGCTCATTACACAATAACCATTTAAGACACATTGACAGCTATTATTATTATTTCTTTTATCTTACAGACATGGAGATCTCACTGTCTTTCAGAATACTGAGTTTGTGCTGACCAAGGAAGTATGTAATATTTACAATTTATACCCTTCCTGATACCTTTCCCCCAGACAGAACTCAGACTGCCTATTGCTGGCAGTGAATGTGAGCTATCTCACTGGTTTCAAGAACTGATATGTACCATGAAAAATTCCTCCCACATGAAATATTTATGTGTTTTTTCTTCAGAAAGCTACTCTGCCTCAAGGCTTCAGGTGTTTCTTCCGTTCAAGTCAACAGGTATTTTCAAAACTTTAATGGTTTTAGATACTTTTTTGAAAGCATACTGCTGCTTTTTAAAGCAGTTGGTGAATTTGGATTATTTATATTGCATTAAAACTAGTGGCTTTGCTCTCTGTGTTGTAAACTATACTCCATGGGAAAAACAACACAAACTTGTATCACTTAAAAACTTCACCGTGACCAAGGCCACTTAGCATCTCAAATGATCCTCGTTGCCTTTTAACATCTAGTTAATTCCCTTAAGGTGCAAAAAATTTAAATTAGAAAAAAGAACAAGAACAGGACATGAATACAAAGTCATGAGAAGTGGCAGGAACCCAGCTGAAGGCATAGTTGCCCAGGTGCCTTTATTTGTCTGCTGCAATTTGTTCTGTGTGTCAGACAAAAATGTAGCTTTCATTTCCAGATGACAAGAATAATGGAGTGCTTTGTGAAAAATAGCAGCATTATCGATGGTACTTTATGATAGCGTCTCACGGACAACTCACGGTTATCAAATTTAAGATACTTTATACTAGGTGGAAAATTAGCAAAGCCTTCAAAAACATACATTTGAGGGGAGGAGGCACTTGAAGTCTGAACT
This sequence comes from Bos taurus, assembly GCF_002263795.3. Taxonomy (NCBI): domain Eukaryota; kingdom Metazoa; phylum Chordata; class Mammalia; order Artiodactyla; family Bovidae; genus Bos; species Bos taurus. The sequence continues at coordinate 53,090,155 of NC_037335.1, read as the reverse complement.
GATGGAGTTTCTAACAGTATCCCCATTTTAACCCAATTCCAGGAGTTGAGTTGATTCGAACTTGGGAGGATTCATGTGGGGAATAGTCAAATATACTCTTGTTCTGGGAGGCGCTGCCAAGCTTCAGGTAGTCTAGAAATCCTCTATGGAGGGCAAGTGGAGCCTCAGGCAAAAGTTCTTCTGAAATATTTTGGGAGATTTTCTCATGCACAGTTCTTGGCATGTAGTAGGGGCCCAACAAATATTAGCTGAATTGTGGTGGTTGTTCTGTCCTTAAGTCATGTCTGACTCTTTGTGACCCCATGGACTGCAGACCACAGCCTTCCCTGTCCTTCACTATCTCCCGGAGTTTGCTCAAACTCATGTCCATTGAGTCCGTGATGCCATCTAACCATCTCATCCTCTCCCACCCACTTCCCCTGCTGCTGTCAATCTTCCCCAGCATCAGGGGCTTTTTCAGCTAGTTGGTTCTTTGCATCAGATGGTCGAAGTATTGGAGCTTCAGCTTCAGCATCAGTCCTTCCAATGAATACTCAGGCCTGATTTCCTTTAGAATTAATTGGTTTGATCTCCTGGCTGTCCAAGGGACTCTAAAGAGTCTTCTCCAATACCACAGTTTGAAAGCATCAATTCTTTGGCTGAATCAGATCAGATCAGATCCGTCGCTCACTCGTGTCCGACTCTTCTCGACCCCATAAATCTCAGCACGCCAGGCCTCTCTGTCCATCACCAACTCCCGGAGTTCACTCAGACTCACGTCCATTGAGTCAGCAATGCCATCCAGCCAGCTCATCCTCTGTCGTCCCCTTCTCTTCCTGCCCCCAATCCCTCCCAGCATCAGAGGCTTTCCCAATGAGTCAACTCTTCCCATGAGGTGGCCAAAGTACTGGAGTTTCAGCTTTAGCATCATTCCTTCCAAAGGAATCCCAGGGCTGATCTCCTTCAGAATGGACTGGTTGGATCTCCTTGCAGTCCAAGGGACTCTCAAGAGTCTTCTCGATGTCTAAATTTGTAATGATCATCTTCCTAGTAGAAATCTAGCATCTAAAGCCATTTTATGGCTTAACCTATAGTGGTCACAAGTACAGTATGAATATATTTCTACTGATTTTCTACTGCCTCTCACTAAACAGAGTTCTGTGCTGTTTTCATCCCTCCTTTTTATATTCCCTCCTTCCTTTTGAGTGGCCAGTGACACACATGGGAATTCCATTCTTTGTAGATAAATCTCATCATTAGACAAATTACTGACCCTCTGACTGGTCATCAGATAATGTAGATGAGGGATGACGCCCATTTGGGGTGATTTTACATATCAGGGAAGCCTCAAACTGTCATCTCATCCACTGATTATGTGGAATGCCACATGCAATTAAAAGCTAATTTTTATGATTTAGTTACTACTAGAAAATGAGCTGCTTTCACTAAGGACAGTCTCAGAGCCACAGACACACATTCACAGAAACAAACGTGATCAAGTTAGCTCTCTCTATTGCTGTTTAAATCTTGATCGTGCATTGGAAGCAGTAGTGTTGCAGGGTCAACTGAATTGTTTCCTGTTTCCAGTTGCTTGTATTTGAGGCATTTGTCACTGTATGATCTAAGGATTGAATAAAGCCCATTTGTGGGGGAAAAAAATAAAATGAGCGTCATAATTTCTCAATCAACAATCGATATTATTGAATGTTTGCTATAAACAAGATCGTGTACTAAGTCCTCTGAAGGTTATAAAAATTAATAAGGCAATGAGACAATGTCCTGATCAGATGTGCAATGTAATAAAGAGCAATTCAGCTGGACTGCAGAAAAAGAATTCTGGCTGGGAGAGAAGGGACTAGTAGAACTAGTCTACACAACTGAAGCAACTTACGATGGAGGATGGATAGTCACTAAGTTATGTCTGACTCTTGCGGCTCCATGGACTGCAGCCCGCCAGGCTCTGCCTGGGACTTCTCAGGCAAGAATACTGAAGTGGGTTGCCATTTCCTTCTCCAAAGGATCTTCTCCACCCAGAGATCGAACCTGCATCTCCTGCACTGGCAGGCAGATTCTTCATCACTGAGCCAGGGACAGGGACAGAAGACAAACAACAGTGGCTTCCACAAGAAAGATTTACTTCTCTCTTACACAAAACTTTGAGTTGGCGAATAGTCCAGGAGTAAAGAGTCCCATTTATCTTGTGGCTCCTTCATCCCCTATTGTGCTGTTTTTTCCCTGCAAAGTGTAACTTACCACCTCCTTAATACAATCTAGTCTGCAGAGAGAGAAAACGGAGAGAACAAGCAACTTTATATGAAGGACGTGGTTCAGAAGGTGCACACATCACTTTCATTCTCACACTAGTGACTGTAACTTACTTCATAGATGACTTTGTAGCTTGGCCATATGGAGCCCCCAGAGAGGCTGGGAGGCATGGTGCTCAATTTACTACCGAAAGGAAGAGGGAGTATGGATATTAGATATAATTAGTAGTCTGTTCTATAAGGGACAAGACTAGAGGCAAAGACATAAATTCAGTGTTTATGTCTTAGATTATGTTTATGTTTATGTCAAGTTCTAGTATTTCACAGACATAGAAAACAAATTTATGGTTACCAAAGAGTAAATGGGGGAGGAACAAATTAAGAATTTGGAATTAACAGATACACACTACTATATATAAAGTAGATAAACAACAAGGGCCTACTGTATAGCATACGAAGTTTCAAGGCGATTTTTTGATGGGTGCCAGGAGACTGCAGATTATTGTTTCTTTTTCCTTCAAAGTTCTCAGTATTTTAACGAGTAAGTACTATATAAGTACTGTATCCTGCCATTTGGTAATGGATCTGTTCGAGAGGTGGGTTTGAGATGAAAGTTGCATTGTATACTTCACTGAAAATTTTAAACCATGTTCTTAGGGGAAACTATACCATTTAAAGTTTTAGGTCTTAGATTAAAGCTTGAAGGAAGACATTTCTTAAAAATTACTTACAAAATTGATGTTTTGTGGATAAAAGAAGCTAAAACCAAACCATATGATAAGTGTTAAGGGATCTTGGGGTTTGGACAGATGGTTTGCAGCTACCTGTTGGACTTCGGGATTTATTTCTGGGTAAATCTCCCCTTCCTGGACCCACAACAGCTCTTTCTGGTGAACACCAGCTTGAGGCAGGTCTGCCAGGTCTCCTTCATTCGCTCCACACCACACTCTCCATTCTTTTCCACCCTGCCTCCTTTCTCTGGGAGGCTAATCTCTGATTTCCATGCCTAATGGTTTCCTGTTGAGTTTGGCCACGGGGAGCCTTCCAGGGAGATCAGAGAGAAAAGAGTGAAGCCAGGTATCTCTTTGTAGGGTGGCCTCAGGTTGGTTGTATCCCTCCACCCAAGGTTGCTGCTTAACAGAACTCTCTCCTATGTGGTTCTAGTAACCACTTTCTTCCCTCAGGTCAAGGGGTGGTAACATTTCAGTTGCTACAAACCCCAGGTTGATGTGTTATTCCTTGTGGTTCCTTTACAATCCCTTCATAAATAAACCCTCCTAATTAGTCTAATTGAAATGTGCATTCTGTTTCCTACTGGATTTTCTTTTTAAATTTTCTTTATTTTTTAAAATTAATTAATTTATTTTACTTTACAATATTGTATTGGTTTTGCCATACATTGACTTGAATCCACCATGAGTGTACATGTGTTCCCCATCCTGAACCCTCCTCCCACCTCCCTCCCCATCCCATCCCTCTGGGTCATCCCAGTGCACCAGCCCCGAGCACCCTGTATCATGCATCAAACCTGGACTGGCGATTAGTTTCACACATGATATTTTACAAGTTTCAATGCCATTCTCCCATATCATGCCACCCTCGCCCTCTGCCACAGAGTCCAAAAGACTGTTCTATACATCTGTGTTTCTTTTGCTGTCTCGCATATAGAGTCATCGTTACCTTCTTTCTAAATTCCATATATATGCATTAGTATACTGTATTGGTATTTTTCTTTCTGGCTTACTTCACTCTGTATAATAGGCTCCAGTTTCATCCACCTCAGTAGAACTGATTCAAATGTATTCTTTTTAACAGCTGAGTAATATTCTTTTGTGTATATGTGCCACAGCTTTCTTTTTTTTTAATTTAAATTTATTTATTTTAATTGGAGGCTAATTACTTTACAATATTGTATTGGTTCTGCCACACATCAACATGAATCCGCCACGGGCATATGCGTGTTCCCCATCCTGAACCCCACCTCCCACCTCCCTCCCTGTACCATCCGTCCGGGTCATCCCAGTGCACCAGCCCCAAGCATCCTGTATCGAACCTGGACTGGTGATTCGTTCCTTATATGATATTATACATGTTTCAGTGCCATTCCCCCAAATCGTCCCACCCTCACCCTCTCCCACAGAGTCCAAAAGACTGTTCTATACATCTGTGTCCCTTTTGCTGTCTCGCATACAGGGTTATTGTTACCATCTTTCTAAATTCCATATACATGTGTTAGTATACTGTATTGGTGTTTTTCTTTCTGGCTTACTTCACTCTGTATAATCGGCTCCAGTTTCATCCACCTCATTAGAACTGATTCAAACGAATTCTTTTTAATGGCTGAGTAATACTCCATTGTGTATATGTACTACAGCTTTCTTATCCATTCATCTGCTGATGGACATCTAGGTTGCTTCCATGTCCTGGCTATTATAAACAGTGCTTCGATGAACATTGGGGTGCACAGATCTCTTTCAATTCTGGTTTCCTCAGTGTGTATGCCCAGCAGTGGGATTGCTGGGTCATATGGCAGTTCTATTTCCAGTTTTTTAAGGAATCTCCACACTGTTCTCCATAGTGGCTGTACTAGTTTGCATTCCCACCAACAGTGTAAGAGGGTTCCCTTTTCTCCACACCCTCTCCAGCATTTATTGCTTGTAGACTTTTCGATCACAGCCATTCTGACTGGCGTAAAATGGTACCTCATTGTGGTTTTGATTTGCATTTCTCTCATAATGAGTGATGTTGAGCATCTTTTCATGTGTTTGTTAGCCATCTTATGTCTTCTTTGGAGAAATGTCTGTTTAGTTCTTTAGCCCACTTTTTGATTGGGTCTTTTCCTACTGGATTTTCATTTGGCACTTGAATATTTCTAATGCATCCAAAGTGTACTTGATTTTCTGCTTTTGTTTATTTTCAAATGATGAACAAGGCCTTCTCCCCTATCCTCTCTGAGCCACATGCAGAGACCCAGGGTAAGGGTCATAAAGGGTGTAAATTAAGAAATGAGATAAAGGATGGGGTACCAAGAGATAGAATTTGTTTTAGGAAGGGGATGAGCTCAGAGTGGAAATCAAAGCTATGGTCAATGTGTTCCTTGATAATGAAAAACAAAATGTTTACATTTTAGTGAGATCTAGTTTAACGCAGTTCATAAAATTTCTCTTACTCTTTTTCATACAATTTTAAAGAGGCAGTAGAGAATTATGGTTAAAACATGAAGTTTGGAGTTAGTCTTTCCAGTTAAATCCTGATTCTGCCACTTATAAGTTGTATGACTTTGGACAAGTTACTAAAGGTCTCTATCTCAGTTTCCTTGTTTGTTAAATGTGGGTAATACTTTTACTTATGGATCTGTGAAGATTAAAGTAGTTGGTATATGGAAGGGCTTAGAATAAGGGCCCGATACATAGTAAGTACTCTTTAAATGTTGACATTAATATTTAGAACCAGAATAAATCTTAGAGTTTATTTAGAAGGCAATGGCACCCCACTCCAGTACTCTTGCCTGGAAAATCCCATGGACAGAGGAGCCTGGAAGGCTGCAGTCCATGGGGTCACGAAGAGTCAGACACAACTGAGCGACTTCACTTTCACTTTTCACTTTCATACATTGGAGAAGGAAATGGCAACCCACTCCAGTGTTCTTGCCTGGAGAATCCCAGGGACGGGGGAGCCTGGTGGGCTGCCGTCTATGGGGTCGCACAGAGTCGGACACGACTGAAGCGACTTAGCAGCAACAGCAGCAGACAAAGAAGTAAAGGAGTAGAGACCAAATCACTTGGCCAAGGTCCTATTGCAAAGGTTAATTTTGGGTTTATTCAATGATTCGTTTGTGCAACAAATATTTATCTCACCAGGATACCTGAGATAACAAAAGCTCCATTAATTTGGCCAAGTCTATGTAAATGGGTAAGGCCAGAGTGAGAACTAAACAAACAACAGCAATAGCAACAGACATAACCACAGAACAAAGCCCTGGATCTCACCTGTTCAGCCGTCTTTCCCCTCATTGTGCTACCCATGGTGTCACTTAGCTGTCAGAATGCCATCTTGGATTTTAATCAGTTCCTGTCTAGCATCCTTTGGAAAATCCACCATCCTATACAGGAGGCTTATGATACTACAGTTAATGCTGAGATCTTGGTTTTTGGCTGATATGCAAAAATGAAAAATAGCAAGAAATTCCCCCAGAGATTCCACAGCTGTGCATGTGAAAGAACACAAATCTTTCCAACTAAGATCTAGCAACAATGAAAGCTCCAAGTAATTTATGCTCTAAGATTTCCACCTGGATCTACATTTTCTAAAAGTCTCAGATGGTATGTTTTGTGTGTATGTGTGTGCTAATTTCATCCTCCTTGGTCAAATGGTCTACTTCTGGGAGTACTGAAGTCCTGCCGATTGTGGGGCTCTCTCTGCCACTGGGGAGGGCAACATTTCAGTAAATCCTCATTTAACTATGAAGACAGCTGTAAGCCCTTTAAATCCATAAATGAAATTAAATCACAGAATTCTGTAGGGTGGGTTTGATGCTGCCCAAACATTCCCAAGTGCAAAGCTAATCCTTGAGTTAAAAAGTAGCAAATTTAAATGCTCCATCCAAGATGGATGATTCCCCTGACTGCCAGTAAGAAGAGTTACATGAGACTTAATCAAATAATAAAACAAAGCAAAAGCCATTGATAAAAAATCTGTTGGCTGGGTCAACATAGTATAGGGCGAAGTGTACAGTGGAAGTAATTTTCCAGGGGATTTGTCTTTGAAACACCTTCGAGGATAAAAAAAAAAGCTTTATATTTTTGTTTTAAACCTACAGTCGATAATTTTAATAAAAAGTGCTCAACATTAGGGAGAAAGTTGATATATTTTCACAATCGTGACTGAAAGTCAGAAGTCTGGTGTCTGAATTGCGTGCAGGTGTTTTGGGGTCAATCATTTTTCCTTCTTGTGCCTCAGTTTTTCTCTTATTGGGAATAATAATGTATACTGTGTGTATGCTCTGCTATTAATATGCACATACATAGTGGGAAGTTCAGGATTACTAGCATTCAGTCTGATTTATAAAATAGATTTTGTATTTTTAGGAACACAACTATTAAAACAAATGATGTACACTATCACATGCTATTATTGGAAAGGATATTTACAGTTTTTTAGGAGAAAAAACACTATTTAGGATTCAAAACACTTCCCCCATGCACTCAGCAATGACAAAAGTAGAGAATGGAGCACTATGTTAACCTTTAAATGAGCAGATCTATCTTACGTGAGAAAATGTTATAAATCCTCTTGAAAATAAAATCACCTCCTGCACAATTTTATGAATAAAACTTGTCTTATTTCTGAGAGACGTCTGCTCTACGTCATAGGATTTGAAAGGGGTCATCAGGTATTGTCACCTGAGCTCTAGAAACTCTTGAAGTACATTTAGTATTAAAACACACACACCCCCTTTAAATGCGGATATGTGAAGATCCTTACGTATTACAAGTAGTAAAAACCTCTGTCTTTTCGCTGAAGTACAGAGCAGCTATCCTTAGCAGTTTTTTCCCTTCCTTATTGTTTCTTTGCCTCTCAATACATAAAGGTGGATTTAAGGTTCTCAAACCCATAGTGATTTTTAAGGTCAGATATACACCCCTTTAAGGGATGGGATCCTAAATGTTGGAAAGACCAAACACTCCCTACCTTATAATCCTCACTTCAAAGTTCAAAAGAAGATTCTCTTATAATAGCTTTGCATTTTCCTAACAAGGTTAAATATCTCTATTGTTCACTCATCAGGATTCTGTCAGATACACTTTATGGTTGCTCTACAGACTGGCGTGGCAACCAACTCCAGTATTCTGGCCTGGAGAATCCCCGTGGACAGAGGAGCCTGGTGGGCTACAGTCCGTGAGATCACAAAGAGTCAGACCCGACTGAGCAACCAAGCACAGCACACAGCACAGACCAGTCAGATTGTATATATTTGATCTAGGTATTTGAGGGCCCAACAGATTCCGGAAATTAGCCATTCTTGGAAAATTGATCTTCTTTTTAGGTGGCTCTTTGGAATCAGATTTTTGATTTGCTTATTCATATTATGTTATTATCAAAAACTAAGAGAAAATTGTTCCAAGAAGAACCACTGAAACAAAGAACTAACACATCTCCACTGAGAATCTTTTGTTCACTCCTGAATATTTTCAACGTGGGTTGGCTTCCATTGGCTTTGAGTGTGTCTTTAAGGAGATGGAGATTGAGGGCAAGTGAAAGATCTCATTGGATTTAAAATCATCTTGTCCTCAGTTAATGTGAGTTATGTGTAATGGGATTTTTTTTAGGTATTACTTTCTCTTTTATTTTATTCTTTCCTGCCTCATGATCTTGAATGCCAGCTGTTCTAGCTGGAGTTCTCCTTAGAACTCACTCTGAAGAATAAATCAAGACATGAAATGAAAAGTTGTTCTATCATTTCATGTAGTGGAAAACCTGAGTGAGGTCTATATAAGCCCTCAATTAATGAATGATTCACTTGTGTGGTAGACAGGATAATGGCTCCCCAAAGCATCCACATTCTAATTCTCAGAACCTGTGAATGCTTATTTATATGACAAAAGGGATTTTGCAAATGTGAATAAATTAAGGATTTTGAGATGGGGAGATTAACCTGGATTATTTTAGGGGTCCTAAATGTTACCATTAAGTGTCCTTATAAGAGAGAGACAGAGGGAGATTTGACTACAAAAGAGGATAAGCTGATGTGATGATGGAAGCTGGCTTTGAAGATGGAGGAAGGGGCCACAGGCCAAATACAGGTGGCTACTAGCAGCTGAAAAAAGCAAAGAAACAGATTCTCCTCTCAGAGCCTCCAGAAGGAGTCAAACCTGCCTGAATCTTGACTTTAGCCCTGAAACTGATTCCGAATTTCAGACCTCCGAAACTCTAAGAGCAAATCTGAATTGTTTTAAACCACGAAGTTTGTGGCAGTTTATTATAGCAGGAGTAAGAAACAATATCTGGCATTCAGCATTTGGATTTGGATCTATACAAATAATTTTGAACTTTTATTTTGGATTCTTATCCACACCAATTGTATCCACAACATCACATCATTACAAAAAATAACACAGATATTTGGCTGTAGGGTTCTGAATCTTGGCTTTGTATGAGTCATGATGTGATATACATTTAGTCATCTAATTTAGCAATTTAGGATCTCAATTATTGTTATTTCAAGAATGATAGTAATAGAGTGTAATCACTTTGGGATTCTTTTTTAGAAACTTTATCAATATCATATGTAAAAAATATGAAAGAGAAAATTTTCTAATTCCTAGATTTTTCTTTAACTCAAGGAGCAAGCTAGCTGTGGATGTCAAGTGTTTCATATTTGTCTTTTATAGCATAGAGTGCTCAGTGTACTAGAAATAATACTCCGTATGTGGAAGAGCAAGTAATAAGTGCTGGGACTGTTTTTTCCAGTGAGATGTTCTAAAAAATATTCAGCCTAAAAATTTCATTGAGCAGCTTAGAAAATTACAGTTCAGTAGGCCCTTAGGTATCCGAGTTTCTGTCTAACTCTGTCTGGAATCTTGTCTGTGAAACGTGCTAAAAAGCTGCTTAGTGTTTTATGTAATAGAGAGCTCAGCAATCTGATCTCTGAGAACTTGAACTCAGTGTTTACATACGTGCTATAGGCTCCATGGAGTCTACATGAGATCAAGGCCCAAACTTCTCCCGTTTCCTATCCTATTTCCATGCCCATAAAGGTTTTGTTTGTGTCTTTGAAATCCTCAGTGAGACTGGAAGAGCAGCACCAACCCTCACCTAAGCTCAGGATGGTAACTATTCACAGCATCCTTATGGCCATTACCATCCCCATGGTCATCACCGCCATCCCCAAGGCTAGTTGTAGCACACTTAGTTCATAAAGAGCTTTCATGTGCATGGCAAGATGTGCATTTCAAGCTTGTTGGCATTCAGAGCTGGGTGGAGAATTTCATCTTGCAAAGACTTTGTGGAGGAATCAGGGCAGCATTATTGTTTTCCTTGCACATCTCCACACTATGAGGGTCTGTAGAACTAACGTTTGTAAATAAGGGATCTACATTTCAGAGAAGTTCCATAGTTTTTCTTCTGACAGGCAAAAAGGGAAATGCAGACACTAGAACTCAGTGTCTTCGTCTACTACATCAGAGACCAAGAAAAAAAAAAGTCGTATGTAAACCCATGGAAATGTCTCCATGATACCTAGTTGAATCAAAGTTAAAGAAAAGATCAAAGGCAATGATTCATCAAAAAGTACATGTTCCTACCTTATCTCACTGTATGTGCAGAACAAAGAAAAAAGAAAATTAATGAGGCACCAGCTTAAAAAAAAATCAACATCATAATATTGTCACTGGAGGGTGATGGAAGAAAAGGAAGGGATTTACCAATGTTACTATAGGTCATTTGTTCTTTTTTTGTCCATGATTTTTCCCAGTGGGAAGCAGGAGTAAGATTTCCTCCCCTTTATGAAACTAAAGACAATTTCCATTCTAGACTTTGGTTTTCCTCACCAGTGGCTAATACAGAGCTAACCCAACTTGGGTTGATACATCTGTAAATTCATACAGTTGTTTCTGTTTGTAAAAGGAAATGTGTTAGTTGCTCAGTCCTGTCCAACTGTTTGTGATCTCATGGACTGTAGTCTGCCAGGCTCCTCAGTCCTTTGTCCGTGGGATTCTCCAGGCAAGAACACTGGAGCAGGTAGCCATTTTTTACTCCGGGAGATCTTCCCAGTCCAGGAATGGAACCTGGGTCTCCTGCACTGCAGGCAAATTCTTTACTATCTGAGTCACCAAGGAAAAGGTATTGTCAGTAAAATGTGGCAAGTGCTTTTTTAAAACATCCTTAATCACTCAGCAAATATGTTTAAATTGCTAAGGACCAAGGAAGGCATTTCTGAATCTTGTGCTCTGTTGGAGACCCAATTCTGCAACCATAAAGCACCCGGATCATTGGGATACCAACAAACAGTTGGAAAACGGGATGAAATTTAGGGTGTTATGCAGAATGTTCTTTTGTTTCCACCAAAGATCTTAATTCAGATTGCTTTAGCTTAATGAAGTTCCACAGTTACAGGTGAAAGAAAGTTCAGGTTCATTGGAATGCTGCAATAACCCACTGAAGTAGAAATTATTTGTTTGATTTTTAAGATGAGAAAACTGAGAAATAGAGAGGCTTAGAAACTTAATGAGACAGCATAGCATTGAAGTTGAAAGTTGGGACTTGGGTTTGAGTTCTAATCCTGACTCAGTTATTGAATTAGCTGTGTGATCTTGGGAAGAAAGTTAACTCTGATCTTCCATTTTTTTACAGATAAAATGAGGATAGGATTTAGGACTAGGACTTAATAATTCAAAAGTTTTGAGGATCCAAGTTAGACTATAACAATCAATTACTATCATTAGAGTGTTGAAGTAGTAAAGAGATGAGGTTCAAAGCTCAAGCCCTCTTCATTATACCATGCCACCCTTTGGGTAATATTCACAAAATCCAGAATTTCTCATAGTGAGACAGGATGAGAACATAGTCTAGGATGAGAACTTTAAAATGATCTTTATGGTCAATTAATTAACTAAATTTTGCATACATGCATTTAGAAAAAAATGTTGGAGTATAGTCGCTTTACAATGCAGTGTTAGTTTCTGCTAAACAGCAAAGTGAATCAGCTCTATGTGTATACATATATCACCTCTTTTGGGGATTTTCTTCCCATTTAGGTCACCACAGAGCATTGAGTTGAGTTTCCCTGTGCTATATAGTAGGTTCTGATTAGTTATCTATTGCATACATAGCAGTATATATACATGTCAATCCCATTCTCCCAATCTATCTCATCACACCTCTACTCCCCTTGGTGTCCATACATTTGTTCTCTATGGCTGTGTCTCTATTTCTGCCTTGCAAATAGATTTATCTGTGCCATTTTTCTAGATTCCACATATATGCATTAATATATGATATTTGTTTTTCTGTTTCTGACTTACTTCACTCTATATGACAGTCTATAGGTCCATCCATGTCTTTCCAAATGGCATAATTTTGTTTCTTTTTAAGGCTGAGTAATATTCCATTGTATATATGTACCACATCTTCTTTATCCATTCCTCTGCTGATGGACATTTAGGTTGCTTCCATGTCCTGGTTATTGGGCCAATTTAAATCTGTTCTGGAGCAAGTTGGCCACCTAGAGTTGGGGCCCCTGTTATGTCTTAAAGTTGAGTGCTGTCAATGACTATAAGAATATGGGATTAAAAGCCACCAGTCTCACATAATTTCATGTCACAGGAAATGGAATGGGTACCAAAAGATACAAATTGAGTTGGACAACAGAGAATCTACCTGTCTCTTTAGGAATTAGCTTTGAAGGAGACCAGCTAGGGTCAATTTTATTTGTATACATACACACCTCTTAAGTTTATACTGTATGAAAAACACCATACAGGGAGGAATATAAAGATTTCATCATAGGTAGAGTGCATACTATTCTACAGTTCATTTTGGCAGGAGACCCAGTGATACACTCAGTCCAAATCAAGGCACCTTGTACCATGGATCTTACAATATGCTCTGAGAATAAGGAAAAGGGAGATTAGTAACTGAATAGAGGACATCTGTTAAGACTTCTTGGGAAAAAAGATAGAAAGAAAACATTTGGTTCTTATCATCTATTAGGTACATTAACAGTTGGTTTTTACACTGGGTTTGAAGGAAAGATAAAATTCAATAGAGAGAGACTATGCCTGGGCTGCAGAGAGCAATTATGACTGATGTGATGCAGAGAATTACTCATCGTCTTGGTGGATCCACGTTTTTAAAAGAACTTTTAATTACAGTTATGTAAGTTTTGCCTTGTCATGATGCATTCTAAAATTTTATTTTAAATACTGTTCAAATTGTTTTCCAATTTTTCATTTAGTATGTTTTAAATATTTTTGAAACCAGGAAATGTTACTTTTAAATAAATGCCATATAATATCAAAATTAATTTTGAAGTCAGGAAATTGTTCCTATAAATAGGGTTTTAAAACCATCACACAGCTTTAAAATATTGTAAGAAATATTGCCTGGATCTAGTTGTTTTTTAATATTGTCCAAAACAATTTCCTCTTTTCAGCTGGTCTGCTTGACTGAATCATATTAATTTTTAAGTTTCTCCAACCTGTCTCCAGTTACTAAGAAACATTTCTCAATTGGCTTTTGAAAATATGAATTTCAACTTTGATTGTCAGCATACTTGATGTTATTTATTGGTTAAATTAAAGAGAATTAGATAGGCATTTGTCCAGGTTTACAGATGTGAAAACTAAGAAACAGAGAAGAAACATTTCAAAGCAGTTTAACACTGTGGCTAAGAACTGGGCTTGAGTCTACCCTGAGACTCAATCTTGGCTCCATCACAAGCTAGTTAAAGGCCTTGGCAAAGAAGCTGAATATCTGTCTCTCTTGAAGCCATTTAAGCTAAGTAGAATTTAGTTATCTAATTTTTTTTTTTAGCATTTAATTGACATGCCTGAATATTTGTTAAGTAATAGTGGCGGTATGTATTAACCAAATTCTTCTTTCTCCTCAACAAAACTTTATTAAGAACTTAACCATGAGCAGATTATTATACTAGGCAGTGGAGATACAAAGATGAAAAAGATATCTTTAGAAACCTTGAAAAATTTCCACAAATATTAATATCAAATCAACAAAATAATATACAGAGGGTCAAAATAATTCTTGCATGGACTCCCATAGTACACAAATATGTCTTGAGCTTCTTCATCAACTACTTGGTTTGTTAGGTGTTTGAATACTGTCAAAACTACCATTTCTAAGTAAGCCTTTCTTGCCCTAGCAGGAAACCACAGAAGTCCCTGAGGTGAATATATTCTAACTTGCTATCTTTTGTGTGTGTGTGTGAGTCTCTTAAGGAGCTGGAGATGAGACAGGATCCCTCCAGTGGGGAACTCGGACTGGTTCATTCGAGTCTGAGTTCTTATTCCCATCTTCTACTTCACATAGTCTTGGGCAAGCTCCTTCAGCAACCTATGCCTCAGCTCTCTCATCTGTAACACGAGGAGACCATCTTATGCTTCAGACCATCTGGTCCTTGAGGGCAGATATATTAAATAAAGTCTGGTGAGAAGACAGAAACCATGCGAATCGTTTTCACAGACAAAATTTACTATAAAGAATTGATTACTGGGTATAAAAGAAACTGAAAATGTTAGCTGCTCAGTTGTGTCCGACTCTTTATGACCCGATGAAGCCCACAAGGCTCCTCTGTCCATGTAATTCTTCGGGCAGAAATACTGGAGTGGGTAGCCATTCCCTTCTCTAGGGGATCTTCCTGACCCAGGGACAGAACCTGGGTCTTCTGAATTGCAGGTGGATTCTTCACTGTCTGAGTCACTAGGGTATCCCAACTAGGTGTGAAGATGTTAATAACTGAAAGGGTAAAAAGACAGCTCTAAGATATGGCAGACTGTAGCCACTGCAGGAAGCAGCTACCACCCTTAGGGTAGTGAGTGCAAAGGGAAGAAGTTGAAATTATTAACACTTAGACCATTATAGGGGATCTCTAAGAAGCTAAACCTCAGAACCTCATAAGAAGCCTTGCTGATGGAAGTGGCGTCTCTGAAACAGTTTGTGATAAAGCTGCTTCTTCAAGTGTTTAAAAGACTTCCAACTGATTCAACTGCTGCCATAGGAAGGAACTGCAGGTTGCTGCAACTTTGTAATGCTTCCAGGAATCCCAAGCAGAAAGGAAGCCCCCAAAAGAACAGACAGATGGAGCAAATCCCTTCTTCTTTGTCCACTTTTGCTAACTCCCTCTGAAAGTGAAAGTGTTAGTCACTCAGTTTTGTCCAACTCTTTGCGACCCCACAGACTGTAGCCCACTAGGCTCCTCTGTCCATGGAATTCCCCAGGCAAGAGTACTTGAGTGGGTAGCCATTCTCTTCTCCAGAGGATCTTCCTGACCCAGGGACAGAACCTGGGTCTCCTGCATTGCAGGCAGATTCTTGATGTCTGAGCAACCAGGAAAGTCCTAACTCCCTCTAGAGCCATCATATTACCAGATCCAATATAGAACCAACTGGCAAAGCAGAACTGCGGCTTGCAAAATCCCAGCCCCAGTATCTGAGAAAAGAGTAAGAAGGATGGGTTTGGAGATGAGAAATAATAGCTTAATAATTGGGGTAGGCAACAAGTAGACAACTTGCTTTATTGCCAGCACCTGGTGTAGTTCCTGAACTGCACTATGGTATAAATGCTCATGGAATGGATTTATGTATAGTTAGATTTTAAAACGTGATTTTAATAGCTAGCATCTTAGTTCAGTGTATAAAAATAGCTGTCTTCATGTAGGAAAATAACTTGATAGACCACTTTCACTATAGAGAGTGAGGTCCCAATGGCTACAGTCTGAAGAGAGTTAGAGAAACAAAGAATTAAACTGTCCTTCATAAAGTTAGTGGATAGTGGGGTGGAGCAGGGTGAGGGACAAAGCAAGCAGCTGGAGAGGAAAGGAGAGATCAAACAGTCAAAGAAGAGGGTGAGGCCAAGCAAACTATATGAAGGGTAGAGGTGATGGAGAAAGGGAACCAGTGAGAAACTCCTGGTAGAGATGATAGAAGGACTTTAAGAAATGATGAATATTTGACTTCAATTTTTATGACTAGGAAACTAAACTCAAATCTTCACAACATTGACCTTTGCTACTCACACTAGTTTACATCTGGAGTATTTGCAAATAAAAAGGCAGTATATTCTGGACATTGAGATGATCCATAAATTTAAACAAGTCTCTGAAAGGTGGAGTTATAAGTCAGAGACAACTAGGACCAATGAAGCCTACATGCTTTGTTTGCCACTGACTAAAATTCCCCAGAGATACAGGGCTGTGAGTTTATTGCATCCGTCTATCACAGTACATGGGATGAACTATGGAAAATTTCATAAACTCTAAAAACATCAGAGGGGCCCCTACTTCCTATTCTGGTAACATTCTCATTGGAATGTGCATTGTTTGATGCCTCAGCCCTGAAAAACTAAGTATTTGGCTACATGGCTCCATTTTTAAGTAAAGTGTGAGTCTACTGAGTTGATGCATCATTTGTACATCTTCGTGAACTCTAGCCTCCAAGTTGCAGATCTGAACCCATACAGATTTAAACTCAGAATAAAATCATCTCCTCTATATAAAATAGTAGATATGAAAATCCCTCAATATAATGCATAAAGTGTCACATACAAGTGTGATGTGCCAACATCATAGCATCATATGGAGGAAGAAAATGAAGTAACAACTCCTTAAGTTTATTGGTTAAAATGCTTTGGGGAAGGGATTGGCTTATGATGAAAAGATGGGAGTGGGAAGACTTCTAGTTTTCAATCATTTGCTTTTCAAGTGCTGCTGTCTCAGTTGCCTCCTTGAGGAAATAAGTTCGCTGCTGCTTTCTGATCTAACATTTCTGTCTTTAGGTGACTTACAATGGGGAGTATTCCAACTCTGGAGGATATGGAGTTTTTCTGTTTCTCCTGTGCATTAATATTAATATATCATGTTATTATTATACTGTAAATTAGTATATATAGACAAGGAGATGAGTACATTTGATAGGCACCAATGAACTTTTGAGAGAAAAGGGATAGAGATATTAACGCCTTTTCTATATGTTCAAAGTTATTTGGGTATTTCTGATAGACTGAGATGGCTGTAACTGAGGTAACCAACACAATATTGTAAAGTTAAAAAACACAATAAAATAAATATATTATTACACACACAAAAAAATCTTATGCAGGACTTCTCAAAGTGCCCAGAACATCAGCATCACCTGGGAGCTTGTGAGAAATGTACAACCTGGGCCCACCTCACACCTGCTGAATCAGAATCTTTGAAGATGGGGCTCAGCAGAGTGTGTTTTTAAAAACCTCTCCAGGTGATTCATATGCACCTGAAGTTTTAAGAAGCAGTATTAGCAATGGATTAAACTTTCCATTTTTTTTCCTTTGCAAGCCAGGAGTAAGCAGGTCCAAGTCAGCCTGGGGTCCCCTGGCAGCTAAGAAGAGAAGAATTTTCTAGTAATAACTGAAATGAGGGTTCAAAATTTTTGCATCTCAAAGAAGTAGAATCTCATTTTGTTCTCCACACTGGCAAAGCAGATACATTTGATTCTCTGTTTCTTGGGTTAAACATAAATTCTTATATTTTCAAGAATTTTAGTTGTTCAATGCAACTTATTAAAAACCCAAGTATCAATGATCTGTGATCATTTTTAGAGGTTATCAGACTTCTAGCATAAAAGTTGAGACATTTAATCTGAAAATATGCATATTCCGAGTAGTTACATGCTTTTGCATTTTGTGGGGGAAAATAAACTATTTCAAGGTAGATAGGGAAGAAAAAATGCAAGTTTACTCAAACCAGTATGTGTGTGTGCATGCTCAGTCCCTCAGTTGTGTCTGACTCTTTGTGACCCCATGGACTGTAGCCTGCCAGGTTCCTCTGTTCATGGGATTTTCCTGGCGAGAATACCAGAGTGGGTTGCCATTTCCTTGTCCACAAACTAGTATAAACAACAGCAGCTAAAACTTTTCCCTTGAAAACATTGTCATTACACAAAAAGTATTTGCCAAAGAGGAAAAAGAAAAATTATATTGCTGTTTTGGAAAACCAACGTTATTTTTTCATTTGGAAGAAAATGCCTAAACTTGTAGACTATATTTACTTTGTGTTCATTATCTGCCTAGTTTCAAAAAAAGTTCAAGGCTACTATAAAAGTTAATGAAATGCAAAAGATGAAAAGAAAGGAAGCTGGTAAAGGTAATAAAATTATGTGAGATTTATACTATAGCCAGCCCCCTTTGTAATTTTAACCCCTTTACATCTCCCAGTCCAGTATGATGGGACAGCAAATCTCTGAAATGTACTCTGAAAGGAGGATCGGCTGCCTGGCCTCTTGTCAAAGGCACAGCGGGAGAATGGCAAGGTGTGTGAGGTTCATTTGCCTTTTCTCGATTTTTGCCTCTAAAGTATATTTCTTTAGCTAGTTCTTCTCTCCTCCCCCTACATTTTACTACATTTTAAAATTATAATTCATAGTTTGTTGAAATCCCAGTTATTTTGGCTGGATAGATTTGAGTAATCCTCTCCTTGGTTATAATAGTAAATGTGATTGTTATATGTAGACAACCTAAAAACAGTCTCAAACATATGGGAAACAGGAAAAGAAAATGACTCTGGATTTCACCAGTCTAAAGGTACCACTGTTAATAATTGGTGTAGTCTCTTTGAATATATGTTCAGTGATGTTAGAGGGTTGAGATTATTCCCTCAATAGGATTTCATAAGCATTTTCTGTATGAGTGAAGTTTCATAAGCATTATTTGTAACGGCTGCACGATATTCCACAGTATGCAAATAGTATTATTTATTTATTTATTTATTTTTGGTGCACTGGGATGACCCTGAGGGATGGGATGGGGAGGGAGGTGAGACGGGGGTTCAGGATGGGGAACACATGTATACCTATGGCCAATTCATGTCAATGTATGGCAAAAACCATTACAATATTGTAAAGTAATTAGCCTCCAATTAAAATAAATAAATTAAAAATAAATAAATAAAGCTTTTCAGAAAAGCAAAGTATCATTTAAACATCTCTCTCTAGGGATTTAGGGTAATCCCTATAAAATAAATTGTGACAAAGTTAATGTCACAAAATCCTCACCTAGGTTGAATTCTTCAGCAGACTAAAGCCTCATCTTCTTCCATAAATGAAGCTGCTGGTTTGTTCTGCAATGCTCTGTCCTCTCTAGCTAAGAAAAACGCTAAGAGAAGAGGAATATTGTTTTTAAGGCAAAATGACTTCAGTCACATGGTTATAGATAGAGTCACATACATTGAAAGAATCGATCTATAGTTTTCTGAGAGAAAACCTAAAGCAGTACCACGGTAAAAATTGTAATAAAAATTGTGTTTGCTCTGTCAGTACTCGATGCACACATCGTCTCTCACTCTCCCCTTCCTTCCTTCCTTCTTTCTTTCCTTTCTTCTGTCCATCTTTCCTCCTTCCCTCTGTCCCACTGTCTTCCCTCCCTTTTTCATCTGTATATGTCAGTGTGGTAAATTCTTTCTAGAACGAATCTAGTTCAGCTGTGCCTGGACTGCAGCTCTCCAGCTTCTTACTGAGCATCTATCCTCAGTAACAGTAAAATCACCCTGTCTGTGAAGGTGCTGACAGGACTGGAAGTGGCTCAGATGAGAAAGCTTATTCCAAAGCATTTTAAAAATGATGCTGCCATAATGAGATTTGTGACTCACAAGCAAAGCCTGGGTGTCTTGTGCACATAAAAGACCTGTTCCTCGTGTCAGGAAAGAACTATTTGGCCCAAACTAAACGTAACCAAAATATCTTCCTAGCAATATTCTTTTAAAAGTATTTGCATGAGTCACTAAGTCAGCTTCTCGAATTTTTTGATAATTTTATAAAATCATTTTTTAATATGGCACTCTCAGCATGGCTCTTCAGTCTAAAGAAATGTTACTATAATAATATGACTACAGTTCTCAGAGGCTTTATTTTCTGCTTAATGATATATGTGCATATCATGTGACTGCTTGTAGACCATATGAATATATTATGGCTTAAAACTCAGAATTTAAATTTCATGGACCATGCTAAAATTCAATAAAACTACATTTGAATGCAAGGGGGAAAGAGCAACATGTGGCTTGAATTTTCCTTAAAATACACAGAGGATAGTTAAGGGGGAAAGTGCTTGGGACAGAGTACATCTGGAGTTTTGCCAAACTCATACACTTAAACAATGGCTTAAGACTGAATTCAAATCCAAGCAAATCTCTTCAATCTCCCCCAAAGAGTACAAAGTAGTATTTCAGCTTTGAAAGATAAAGTTAATGAAAATACTTTCAATGAACAAAATGAAAATGTTGGACTTGAAGAAACAGTTTTGCCCTTTGGATTCCCATTCTGCATTTTCACCCACAAAGAGGTTATCATTGACTTTTGGAAGCCATTTCTTCAGTTTTCCATCTTCAATGCCGATTCCACTCTGACCCACACCCCATGTAGAATCATATACACACAGTCCGATGAGCACTAACACTGCTTCAAACCCTTGACATAACATCCAAACCTGAACATGACCCCAAACTACCCTTTCTGCCTATCTCATAGTCAGGTGCAATGGGTGAGAATTCTTACCGACGGAGAAGTCAAACCCCAGCACAGTTTACTGGGATCTCTGTATAATTTTTGCATCTCGGAAACGGCAGTTTTGTCAGGTGAATGGACTTTAAAAGGAACCAGTAGCTTTGGTGGTCAAGGCTTCTTCTCCTAAGGCATCACTTCTATCGTTTTCTGCAGTCTTGCTGTACTATTGCCAAGCAGGCAAATGTCACCTTTGAGTCCCAGCAGAACATGCGTTGATCTGCTTTCCAAACCTCCCAAATGCAAAGATGCTTGGAGTTGAGCAGTGCCACTTCCAGCTAACTGGCTCTGATTTCAATGGATACAACCAGCCCTCCTCCCTGGCTGGACTAATGCCAGTCTACTTAAGGAGATAATTGACTGCAAACCAGCCTGACTGACAGGCTTCCTAAGTGCCAGATGACAAATGTGCCAGTTCTGGCCTTTGCAGGAGGGCTTGTTCTCCTAGGGACCACAGCTAAAATAGCTTTGGCCTCCCTCAGCCCTGAGCGCTCTTCTCAGCTCCCCAGGGAAATGTTATCAAATAGATCATTCCAAGTTGTTTTCCTTCTATTTTGAAGGGCAGCTACATTAAAATCTTTCTCCCTGCTCTTTGCTTCTCCCCGTGTTTCTCAAGTTTCTGTGCCTCCGGTGAAGGAGTATACAGGCTAAGCCACTACAGTGTTTTCTATCGTCCTGGAAACAAGGAGCATAATTTCAGGTTATCTCCACTAGAACTTAGTAAACCAAGAGTGATTTTATTAATGTTCTGAACTGAGATGGTCATACATTTGTAAGTGTCTCTATTTCTATCTCACTGATGTCCAGTACTTACTTTCTCTCTATTCCAACAGCTAACTAGAGGGAGAACCACATGAGAGATCATAATGAGACCACAAGTCAGTTGAGAGTTACACTTAGACTTCAGATTCCACGCTAGTTAAGAAGGGGATCTTCAGGACTGTCAGTATGAGGGTTTAATTGGGACCTCCCTTGGGATCAGAGCTTTGACAGAAAGCTCCCTCCACTTTGTTTATTTCCATGAACTCCTTTGTTCTCCAACATCAATGCCATGTATAGCTCCTGTTGGGTACCAGGTTCTCCTCTTGGATGAAAACTTGAGTAGAATCATCTCTCAGCTCACTTTACCTTTCTTTCTCCTTTCTCTCTCTCCTTAAAGTAAAAACAAAGCACAACAACCATGCTTTCCCCACAGAGGGAGGAGGGGTTCCGGGAATTTGGGGGTGTCAGACTGAGTTGCTAAGAGTGTCCTGGGAAATGCAGAGGGTCAATTACTCATCCTTCTCTGCCGAGTTGGCCCAGAGGCTCCTTGCTTCTCAGGAGAGACTGTCACTTCAGCTAGCCCCCTGGCTGCCGGATGTCACTTTGGACTGTGCCCCTCTACAGAAAGTGGGAAAATGGCCACTGCTAAAAAAAAGCCCACTAGCCCTTTGGGGCAGGTGGAGAAGGAAGAAATGTTCTTTTGAAGAAATCACTGGGATCCAGTGACTGCCATTGTTTGGCCCTTACACTAGAGGTCCCAGCCTGGAGCTTCCGGGCACCAACTCAACTAGAGGTGGAAGAAGCAGTCAGGCTCCCAAGTCTCCCCAAGTCTATGCTGCCCTTTTCTATCTTTCAACACTCTCAGATTATTGTAAAGGAAAACCCTGCAGGAAACTTTGCAGTCTCAAGCTTAAAGTTGGGATATACTACAGCTGCTTGGGCCTCCAAGGAGGCAGAGACCTCCTTTGAGACTTGTCTCCCAGGCGAGCCCAAAACTTAGCGGAAGGGGTGCAATTTATTGAAAGACAGTGAAAGTGAAGTCGCTCAGTCGTGTCCGACTCTCTGTGACCCCATGGACTGTACCCTACCACGCTCCTCTGTTCATGGGATTTTCCAGGCAAGAGTACTGGAGTGGGTTGCCATTTCCTTCTCCAGAGGATCTTCCCAATCCAGGGATTGAACCCGGGTCTCCCTCATTGTAGGCAGACGCTTTATCGTCCGAGCCACCAATGGACTTGCAAATAAGGGATGTGTGGAAATTTTTATTTTTAAGAAGCAATGCAAATCCCCTTAGTGTCATTACTGTGAGCAGGTCATTTCGTTGGCAGTTTATTTTCTTCTGATGAAAAGGTTAGAGGCGGGCTGCTGTTGGGCTGGTTCAAGATGGAGCCCTGTTCGAGGTGCCCCACCACTTCCCAGCGCAGCTCCGCCAGGGTTGCAGCCCTCAGGGTCTCTCCAGCGAGTACCGGCTGCGGTTGGCTGCGGGGCCCCCGGCTCTTCCAGGCTGCTGAGGATGAGCAACAGGTCCCCTAGGCCGCCGCGGCTGGGCGCGCGCTTCTTGGGAGTGTGGCCCGCGGCGGCAGTGGTGGTGTCGGGGCGCCCTTGTCTCCGCCACGAGCCCGCCCCGCAGACTTAATGGGGCGCCGCGGCACCCATCCAATGACACAGGGACCCGGCCGCGGCCCACTCTCAAAAGAGGGTCAGAGAAACCCTGAGAAAAGGGAAAGGGTATTGGTGATGATGTGTTGCTAATAAACCTCATGTAGGAACAGAAAAAGTTCCTTGTTGCGGGTTTTTTTTTTTTTCCTAATCCGGCCTCTCCCACTGAGGTGGACTAGAGCTTGGTTAGGAAAGCAGCGGAAGAATGGGTAGTATAGATAGTTACTGCGCCAACTGATAAAAGGAGCCATGGAGGAGGGAACCTGTGCTGCTGCCGCTCCTCCTGTGAACTCACCCTCTTGATGCTTTCAAGTTTGAAATGAAAAGGGAAGAGGGGGGTTTGGCACGTCCCCAGACTTTCCCCCAGTGGGCACTCACACCGCGGCCTCGTCCCTTGAGAAGCGAAACACCTTTACATCGGCACATCCAGAGAGAAGCTTTAATGGAGAACACCGCGTACAACATAGGCAGACATGAACTTGGCACAAAGTCACAACCCGAACGCGGCGCGGACACAAGCCAGAGGTGACTCGGGGCACAAGACAGTGGCCTCCTCCCTACCCGCCCCCATTCGTTCCCAAACGTTTGTTTCGAGTAAAGTGCTATTCCGGGGCTCAAAAACGAGGAAGAGCAACAGCGGCAAAACAAGTTTCTTTTCCATTCACCGACTGAAACTGAAGAGTTCGTCTGAAAGACGAACGCGCCCAAAGAGCACAGGTAATACCAAATCGACGGTCATCCTCACACGTCTGTCCCAAGGAGGCTGGAGGGCAACGGTCACGAAACGCTCCTGGAAACGTTAAGAGCAATCTTGTCGGGTGACACGGCAGGTTTTTCTTGCATTCTAGAGTTACGGGAACAAAATCCAGCGATGCAAGTAATTAAAGAAAAAAAAAAAATCCGAAATGGAACGGATCATGGGAATTCACATTATCTGGGGGCTCTTCAATTGTCTCATCCGATTGATTAACAAACAAATTGCAGGTAGAAAGTCTCCTTTAATCTCTCTCTTTGGTTATGTTTCCCGAACTTACTTTTGGAATCTGAGGCTTTGTGCTTTAAGCTGCGGCCATTCTCTTTTGTGCAAACTAATTGCTTTAGCCGTTCCTTCTATCCTTCTCGACCCTCGGGTCAGAGCCAAGAAACTTAACTGTTGTTCCCAAGATCCTTCGTGAGGTTCCCACTATCCCCCCCACCCCCACCCCAGGCTTTATTCATGCTACCGTGTCCTTGTCCATTTCACTGACCAGGAAAATAACAGTATCAAATGCTCCCTCTTTTCCTTCTTAAGTAAAACGAGATTTCCTTAGCGAATAGCAGTTTTGTCTAGAATACTCACGAGGGGAGGCTGTCTGGGGTTGAGACCCGCCGGGAGAAACGCGGTGGCTGAGGGTCCGCCTCAGCCTCACTCTGTTGGATTTCTCCCAGGGAGGTTTAGCTCTGCTGGCGTCTGCTCCCGGGAATAAGAATCGCAATCCATTTCTATTTTGTCAGCGAATGAAGCTTAAACTCTTATGTTCCCTTCCCGCATAACTTATGGATTTATAATATTAATTACAATAGAAACTCTTACCTGAAAACTGGTTTTCATTAATCTGATTGTACAATATAGTATAAACACAGACACAGTGTTATATTTATTCAGACCACTGGAGAATCCACTTTCGGGTTGGTTTGTCTGTTTAAATACATTCCTTTCCCCGCAAAGACGGACTCGCCAGCTGTGCCCGACCTGGGCAGGGCGCCCTCACCCTCTCCGGCGGGCGGTCCCGGGCCAGGCGTTTGTTCATCAGAACCCGCTGGGTATTCTAAGAGTGCACCAGCACCGAGTGCAGAGAGCCGCCTTTGGTCTCAGCCGCGCCCGGGGCGGTGGGCTCCAGCAAGGGGGCGGCGGGCGAGGCGGCGGCTGCCGGGCACACGGTGGACGGCGCCGGCGGCTGCTGTGAGGCCCCGGGGACAGCGAGCGTCGGCGGCAGCGCGGCCACTGGAGGCAGCGCGGGAGTCGGCTTGATGGGCACAGGCACCGCGGGGAGGCTCTGGCTTGCCGAGTGGCACAAGGCCTTGACCGGCACCCCGAAGGCGCCGTACTCCGGACCCACGGGGACCCCCGCGGCTGCAGCGGCGGCGGCAGCCGCGGCCACCGAATCCATGACGCCGACGTGCGGCCACACGGAGCTGACCACGTTGCCGAGCTGGCCCGGCACGGGGTAACCCAGGTGGTGCATGACCGACGCCAAGGGCAGCCCGCCCGCCTGCAGCACGCCCTTGTAGTCCCGGCCTATGATGTTTTCGATGGCAAACGGGTGCTTGAAGCCCGACGTGGACGCGGCGGCAGCAGCGGCGGCTGCAGCGGCCGACCCCAGCCCGTAGGGCGGGAACTGGGACAGGCGCCCCACGCTGCCCACTGCCGCCGCCGCCGCCGCTGCTGCCGCCGCTGCCACAGCCGCTGCCTCCTGCATCTTGCCGGGGTGAGACTGCTGCGGAGGCTGCGGCGGAGGCTGCTGCGGGGGCTGCGAAGCGAGGGGCGGCGGCGGCTGTGGAGCGGGATGCGGCTGCTGGTGAAAATAGTGCACCATGTGCGGCGGGGGAGGCGGCGGCGGCGGGTGGTGGTGGTGATGGTGATGGTGCGCCGCGGCGTGGTGGTGATGGTGCGGGTGGTGCGCGTGGTGGGGGTGCACGTGCCCTCCGGGCCCAGTGCCCGGCGCGCTCTTGGTGCTTCCAGCCTGCAGGTGAGGGTGGTCCGAGCGCAGCACCTTGAAGCGCTTGCGGCGCCGCAGAAAGCTGCCGTTCTCGAACATGTCGCCGCAGTCGGGATGCAATGCCCAGAAGCTGCCCTTGCCGGGCTGGTCGGGCCGCCGCGGGATCTTGATGAAGCAGTCGTTGAAGGAGAGGTTGTGGCGCAGGCTGTTCTGCCAGCGCTGCGTGTGCTCGCGGTAGTAGGGGAAGCGTTCCATGATGAACTTATAGATGTCGCTCAGCGGCAGCATCTTTTCCGCTGAGTGTTGGATGGCCATCGCGGTCAGCGAGATGTAAGAGTAGGGAGGCTTTTGGTCGCTGTACGAACTTTTCCCCGGCCGCGGCATCGCCCCCGGCGCCTCCACCGCCCTCTGGCCCACAATGGACCGCAGCGTCGCTCCACACCCCACTCCCGGGGCCTGGCTGTCTTCGCTAACCCGCACTCCGCCTTCCCAGGCCCGCCACCCTGCCCTCTTTTCCCCCTGACCCTCTCGCCGTTTCTCTCCCGCCTTCTCCCCGCTGCCTGTGGTCTCCGCGCTTGGCCTTTAGAGCCAATTTAGTAATCCGACGCTCGCAACTTCTTGCCTCGACGGCTGCGAACCCGCGCGCACAGTCGCAAGCGGGGCGTGCCAGCTTCACCGCCACCCCCCCCGGCGTCTTCCCGCGGGTGGCCAGAGGTTAAGCGTGGGAGCTGGCGGAGGAGCAGTCGGGAGGGGCCATACTTCCTTCTGGCTTCGTCTCGTCTTTCTCTCGGTCCGAGGGAAGCGCAGGCCCAAAGAGCTGGAAGGAAGGACTGGGCAGTCAAGACTCTGGCCCTTTAAATCCGAGTTGGCCCTCGTTGTGCAGGAGGCCGGGGGCGGCGGGACTGAACAGCGCGCTGCACGCTGACCGATGACCCGTCCCTTAATCCGCCGTGCGTTCTCGTGCCCCTGGAGAGGAGAGGCGAGGTAAGGAGAAGGGAGCTCGGCTCTGGCAGCCCGCGTCTCCCTTCTCTCCGGCAGCTAGCAGCGGATCCGGGGGGTAGAGCTGTAGGCGGTCGCCTTGCGGCGGGGTTGCGGGGGTCGGGGGAAAGTTTGTAGGTTTCTGTAGCGGCGGCGGCGCTTGCAGACCCTGAGAAGGGGCGGGGGCGCTGGATGCGGCGCGCAGGCGGAGGGGCTTCTGCGAGCGCCAGGAGGGCGCGGGGCTAGCCCGGCCCGCTCAGTTGCAGCCGCTCTCCCGGGCCGGTCTGGAGCTGGAGAGGCGGCGGCGGCGGCTGTGGCAGCGACGCGCTCTCCTGACTGCGTTTTGTAATGGTCCCCGAGACGCCGAGACCCCCGCAGCTCGCGCTTCGAGACTATCACATGACCGAGGCTGTGGGACTCCGCCGCCGCCGCCGAGTCTCATGCTGAAGAAGGGGCGAGAAAGCGCCGAGCCTCGCCCCCGCCCCCTCCTCCACCTCGGCTCGGGCGCCCCCACCCCCAGCATTTACCACCGGCTCCGCAGCCCCCAGCCGCGGCGGAGTAGGGCAGGGGGCGCAGGCTGTTCGCAGGGTGGGGCATGGTGCCCGGTACGGTCCCCGCCACTGCACCCCACCTGGGTCGCGACGCACGGTAGAGGGGGACCGAAGATTGCTTTCTTGTTCCTCTCCTGCACCTCCCGCCTGCCCCCGCCCTTTCAGGCTTCCCTCTTCCCAGCTACCCGCTCTGGTCTTCTCTCTCCTTACACTGCTTTCCTCCTGGACTAACCACTGTGGGTCAAGTTCACAGCAGGGTGGCCTCGAGACCTTTCTCTGCACGTAATCTCAAAGGCCGGAGGGTTGGAAGGAGAAGCTATCGCAGAGACGAGACAGGGACGTTTTCGCCAAATGTCAATTTCATCACAATTTTATTGCGCGCCAACTGAGTGTCGGCCCCAGTATAGGCACCTGGTACAGGGAGGCCTGGAACAGCTCTTTACGCTCCAGAACCGCAATCTAGTGGGAGAGACTGACAGTAGCTGGGAAATTTGGATAGATACTAAGGGCTTTATGGATGGAGGCCTCACCAAGAGCGGGTGAATGGGACAGCGTTTCTCTGGGTGGTAACATCTGAGTTGGGGCCGGAAGGAGGGCTTGGAAGCTCAGAGGTCTCATCACCTGGGTGTGTCAGAGTGCAGTCTTGCTACTTTCAGCACATCAAGGGAGAAGGAAATAATTAAAATTAAATAGGAGGTCAAAATGATCAATCCGCAGGGCCCTGATCTGACCTGTGAGGTTGGATGAGCCATGGCGCTGAGGTCCCCATGCTTGACGGGATTCCTGAAGCAGTTTCCTGCTCTACATTCTCTTGCACACCCATGAGCAAATCCCAAGTGATTGGAAAGAACCTGCAGTTGTACTCTGGTTTTGATTGTCTTTGCCAGAGGAAAAGCAGAGTTTGGAGATTGTATGTGTACATATATACATATATATGTATATACAGATACACATACATTCCTTCTGTCTCTTGGCCTCAGTTTCTTTATTTGTAAAATGAGATGTGTGAAGTTGGAAATTTCACGGGTGCCTTCCAGTTCGGAGATTTGAAGAAAAAGGAGCAGTTAAGGACTGTATTTAATTTCTTCTATTCCATGCCTAAATTTGGAGGCAGAAAGCTGTTGGCCCAGACTGTTTCCGAGACTGCCCCTTGCTCTTCCACCTTGAGGACACAGGTCAAGTGGTTTTAGCTTCCGACGTTTGGTGAGCTGCCCAAGAGAAAGAGTAGGAGAAGGGCTGTTTGCCCGTCGGGTTGCAGGAGTGCGGTGAGCGGAACAGATTGACAATATTCATCTTCAGGCAGGAGCTGGATTTCTGGCCAGTGATATTGGCCAGTTTTTTCTAGGTCCGCAGACGTTTTAGAATAGGCGTTAAAACTGGAGCGTGCCAGAGGGCCCCATGGGGGAAAGAGCAACTTCTTGGTTTGTCCTAAGGAAAGGAGACCCTTTCAGAGCAGGATGCTTTCGCTGTCACTTCAAGCCGGGAACGCTCCTTCCGCCAGTGGAGTTTTTGCGGGATTTTTGGTTTGCTGATGCAGTTTAAAGAACCAAGCAGCAGACGGTCTCCTGGCCTCAAGAAGTCATGGAAAAATTCCGAGGAGGTCCACAGTTACAGTGACAGCTAGAGCCCGCTGGCGCCGGGTGTCCCCTTCTCCCTTGACGGATGTGGTGCGAGAACAGCCCTGTCCAGGTCCAAGAGCCGCCGAAAGGCTGCTGGTGGGAGCTCGGCATGCCCAGAGCGCAAAGGCTCTTCCGGCCCTGGCCCCGCATGCCTAGCGGGCAACGGCAAATTTTGTTAAAAGATCTCCGCACACTCAGGCAAAAGCCGTGCCTCCTGTTTGGAAGCAGCTTGAGGACGTTCTCGTTTGCCAACTGGACTCCGAGGCGTCTGGGGACAGCGAGGGGAGGGGGCCTTGAAGGATGTTCCGGACCACCCGCGGGCGCATATAACCTCAGTACTACAGCTGGAGCCGGACACTCGCTGGGTGAGCTCGGCTCGGCCCACAGACCTGCCGCCACCACCTCGTGGGGACGCGAGCCGTGTGACCGGCACCTTCCGC